>NC_059399.1:3277083-3932500 GCF_905220565.1 Melitaea cinxia | reverse complement strand
TAAGATATTACTTAAAACAGGGCAAGTGATATGAATGTAATAATTCTAATTATGTAAAATATATTAAACATAACGTATTGTAATCACTTCGTAAACAATTTATTTCACTATTAATAAACATGACCTAATATTTTACTATTGATTGGCACATATTAGTAAATACTAGAGCGCATTTCGTTCTCTAGAATACGAAAAAGTTCATTTAAATTTAAAAAAAAAAATTAAAAGATTTAATTATTATAATATTTTTTTCAAGTTTATTGTATTCTAAAAGAAACGTAGGTTTCTTAAAGATTTTTTTTTATTCTATAGGTCACCGATTTCATATACTTATAGAAGATAAAGATTTGTTTTATAATTTAAACCTTTTGGAATATTAGTTGTTTTTGCGCGCAAAAACCGTCGCATTTAATAGAAAAATGTTTGGCTAGTTTATATTTACAGTAGGTACTCGCCCGCGGTAAACGTTTTTCCCGAGTAAACACCGATTTCACGTTAATTCCGGAATAAATAGTAGCCTATATCTGAGCTTCTTCACAATCTTCCTGAAAGTCTTGTAAAAATCGGTTCTGTTGTTACGATAATCGCGCGCGGTAGACGGTTTTTCTTTCGTAAATCCCGTATTTACGGGAATTTCCGGATATAAAGTAGCCTATATGTGGCTCCACAACCTACTCTATCTTAGATTGAAAGTCCCAATAAATTCGGTTCTGCCGTTCCGAAGATTAGCGCGAACAGACAGAAGGACAGACAGACAGGCAGGCTTTACAAGTTTATTTATATGTATAGATTATATACTAGATAGATATACTTAACTGACTGATAGGTACCTATAACAAAAATTTATATGCGGTTTAATATCAAGTAATTTTATTGCTTATACGTAAATCTTTAGCGGTTGGAATAATAAGGCAAAAATTACTTGCGGTATTTCCTTGTGGAATCAGAATCACGAGTCTCTGTTTGAAATCTGTGCTAATTTATTATTACCTTTTGAGGAAATCCGTTTTTAAAACCTTTTGTACAATTACTTTAAGGTGGCTGAGAGTGGAATCAGGCAAGGCTGGCCCTGTGATCACTATGATTGTGTAAAAATACGTACATATACAAATAATACGCACTGTCTATCAGATTACTGAAACTAAAATAAAATTCTAAAATAAAATAAATAACAAATAAATAAAATACTAACTGCTCCTATCATCATCATCATCATCATTTCAGCCTATTACAGTCCACTGTTGGATATAGGCCTCCACAAGTTCTTTCAAGTTCAAGTGTATTCTTTGAGATGCTCGTATTTGCCTTACTAGAACAGTGTGTCTCTCGACCGTAAACATAACTGTTAGAGATGTGCACGTTCAGTCAATAATTTATTATCATTGCTATCGTGATGGCGGTAATTAGCAATTAATTAACGGTTTTTAATCGGTAGCGAAACGGAACAATTGGTTTTTGTTGAATCGATTTTCTAATGTGATGAGTTTACGCTATTTCCGCTATAGATTTGTTTATTTAATTATTTTGTTACATTCGTATTTTGAAATGATTATTTTGTGCTTATTTTATTTTAAAATAGTATAATCTACTGATTACGTCGATATCTCTTCAAATTTTAATAACTAAGATTTTTTTTAAATCTAGATTTAGACAAAAATCAAAACCTTGTTAAAACCAAAATAAAATTTCGCGCGTCTCGCTCTGTTTCCGCCTATTGTACAACGATCAAACTTCAGACTTTGTAAAATTATTATGTAACTTCATCCATTGCACTATAAAAGTGGGACACGGACTAAATATTTTAAGGTTGGCGGCAAATGTACACAACTTAAGTGATAAAGTCGCATTGTTGGTAACTTAATAGTTTGTCCGGATACGTAGTGTTAGTCTGTAGCGTGAGTGAAACGAACATCCTGCATTTTGTTTTAAAACCTGTTTGCAAATTAACAAGGTTTGCACTTTTGTTCATTTCACAGGCTGTATTCATTTTAGTTTGAATTAAAGTTACGTCTAGTCCTAAGCAATAAATTATATTACTGAGTATACAATAAATTATATTATGAGTTACTTACTTATTAACAACATTTTAAAACGTTAACGCCGTTTAAAGGATAATGGTAATCAACGGAAAAAAGTTGGTGATATATTATTTTTTTTACCATCGAATCCACTAGGTATATATGCGCAAATGTGAAACTAAAAGGTGTAGTTTATTATTTGAGGAGAAACAGATCTATGTTCTCTATTCGGTTCTGTTGTTGTCTATTCGAAACTCATGTGTAGGATAAATTTTATCCACAACCGCTGAAACAGGCCCTTGGTGTTAATTTTAGGTAAAGGTTTCAAAATTATTCCTTAGTTTTCAATTGAATGTCTAACTTAAGATTCAAATATCCACCCCGAGCGGGAATCGAACCCGCGACCGACAGTGTTTAGACGCCACCGACACGGCAGGAACCATTATACCAGTACGATCGTCGTTCGTAACCTAAAAGTTCGTAAACCTAAAGTACTAACCCTATATATTGTTATCTTCTAATATATAAAATTCTCGTGTCGCGGTGAAACGGCTTGACCGATTCTCATGAAATTTTGTGTGCATATTAGGTAAGTCGGAGAATCGAACAACATCTATTTTTCATCCCCCTAAATGTTAAGGGTAGTCCACCCCTAAATTTTTTTTTTAATTTTGAGATATAATATTTTATTATGATTTGGCGCTGAAATATACATACGAACCTAAATTTTCACCCTTCTAGCACCAACCCTTATTTTTAAATAGCGTTTAGCGGCAAGACGTTTGCCGAGTCAGCTAGTTTTAATATATTACCTTTTGCGTATTTTTAACTGAAGGCACGCTCTCACGTAGCATCGACAAAAACTGTTTTGTTATATTTCACAAGCTCATTGTCAGTTTAAATAAAATGTCGGGCAAACAATGATATATTTATCTGGGTCATTGTTTATTGTCCTATTTATATTTTTTCCAATTTTTAAATCAAGTATAGTGGTCGATTCATATATTTTTTTTACTTTTTGTATAGCAACCCTACCCTATTCCCCACAGTACGTCCTCAGGAACTCTGGCTAGGTACTGGACCAACTAAAAGAACGCCATTATACTTGCAAGCATCGTATTTAGCTGCAATCTTCTGTAAGGGTGAGGTACTTCCCCAGTTGGGCTGCTCCCGATTTCGAGTAAGAAATTTCCTGCTGATCCCTACTTTTATGCGCGTTGTGCTCTAAGGAAGGTCTTTAACTATATTAACTATATAATTATACCACAAAATACATTCTGCTTGATCTAATTCTCTATAAATCTTTAACTATATGTCTGTCTGTTTTTGTTTCAGATTTATATCACTCGGACATATAAAAAGTGGAACAAACAATAAATATGTGAATTACATTTTTAACTTAATGTATGTACACTTTGTTGACATATAATTGTATGTAAGAATGATTTTAAATCTTTACTATTTATATTTAAGCAATAACTAGCTCTGCTCGCGTCTTTGTCCGCGTGGAATTTAACAAAAAAAGTTATTTTTCAGTTCGCAGAGTTATAAATAAATAAATTTCTAAAATAATAGTAGCCTACGTTACTCCTACTCACAATCAGTCAGTTTCAGAGATTAGCCGGAACAAACAGACAGACAGAAAGACAAAAATTGTAAAAAATGTTATTTTGGTATATGTACCGTGTATACATACATCCATATGCAATCAGGAAGAAGCGGTTATTTTAATATTATATACAAACACTCCAATTTTATTTATTTGTATAGATGTATAGATATAGGTTATTGTCAATGTCAAGTGATATGCTGTATGTGCAAAACCCTGCATTTATACGACTTCCTACTCAAATGCCGAATTATTTGAATAATTCACTTTACTTCCATATCACAACTGGAAATAGACCTAAGTACATGCTTTTAATAAGAAAAGTACTAAATTTTCCATGCTGGTATCTTTATCCAACAATTTACACACAAACATCCCTAACAATTAATATTATAAATGTGAATGTAAGTTTGTTTGTTACGCTTTCACGCGAAAATCATCATGCAACTTTGCACACATATATATATGTTCTTGGTAATATAGGATACTTTTTATTTTAAAAAAAATATACAAAGCGAGCGAAGCCGCGGGTAAAAGCTAGTGTAATATAGATTTAACTATATAAACATGTACATTTAAATTTTAATATAAAATACCGTGAAATTGGCGATAGCATGGAGTGGTGCCACCGTTTGAGAATGTAATTTTAATTCCTTGTGCGAAATATGATTCATGTTGAATAAGGCAACTTTAAAATAATGATACCACAAAAGAAAGTTATGTTGTTTTTTCTTTGTTTTAATAAAACAGTTTGAAATATTGTTTTAAATATATTCGTGTTACAGTACAATTGTATTTGTTAAGTTGTTTACTACATTCATTTTTAATAGTAATAAAATTAGTTCAGTTGTATTAGACCTTAATAAAATTACAAGTGAATAAATATATCATACTTTACTATAAATTTGTTGTAAATGAACGTATATAAAAAGACTTATTTATATAGTTAAAACGGGAGAATGAGGATCGCGTGGGTCTTCAAACAGCAAATAAGTTTATTTTTAGTCATATGACACCTACATTATACATACGTTTTATAATAAGTCGCTGTTTCATTTACAGAAATGCATTTTTTTTTTGTAAAAAAGTTGTAAAAATTAATATCGTAACGTAAACTGTTGTAAAAAATAATGTTAATATTATAAATCATGTCAGTTTGTGACCTTTACGAATGTTCTCTTAAAATATTTTAATTGATTATAAATTGCCTTTCTGTTGAGTTTTGCACGCTTTGTAACTTTCTCTTTTTAGAGCTCCTTAATAAATATTTTTTGTACTGCAGAATAAATAAATGTAACGTTTAGGTAACATTAATCACTGATAACGCAAGAGACATTTATTAAAAGAAAGTGTATCTTAATGGACTAGACGACCCTTCTTGGTTTGCTACTTTGTTTTTGCACAATTCAGTTATAGTTTTGTCTATTTACAGCATATTTTTTTAAACTTTTTACAGATAAAAAGTTTAGTATGTAGTACGAAAAGAAAAATTAAATAGAAAGATTACTTTCAAAACTAACGCAATATTCTTCACATTACTTTATTTTTTGGGTAAACTTTGTTTAAAATTAGTTAGTCGCCATTTAGTATTCTACAAACAACTTCATTCTTTTGTGTGCACATAATTTCAGTAGGCATGTACTTTATCACGTATTAAAGCCTATCTCACTCCGCTGGGACTCGTACTAAATAGAGACACGTTTCAGCATAATTAACTCGTTATAACGTACAACACATTTAACCAACTTCAAAGGAGGAAGTTTATGTTTAATAAATTATTTGTATTGTGTATCTTTGCCTACCGTGAAATTAATTTATGGTATATAAGTATATACACTTTTTAGAGGCTGATTCGGTTTGATCGGTTGATATTTTTGAACTTCGACACAAAATTAGTGTCATACGTAACATTGTCTATGCCTGTTTTTTTTGTCTACTAGTAGGAGTTTTACTGATTTTTATGTCTCGGACACTAGTGGATGAGCGGTCTGTTCGCCTTGAGCACTCTTGAAGTGTGACAGAAAAGTACTGATGATACTGAAACTTGACTAGTACAGCATCTTTCAGGCAAATATTATAGCGAGTGAATGCTTGCAATTAAGTTGTAGATAACCTTGGACTTATAAGGTACAAACTCCTAATTTAATCCAAAAGTAAATAACATGAGATTAAATGCAGTCCTATGAGTTGATATTTAAACAGACCAAAACAGACCGATAAATGAACGGTTCCTTTGAAGTTACATGAATAAAAAAAAATGTTAATATTTTTAGTTTGGTTAAATATGTATCAAAAATAATTACTCTTTCTTTTAAGTTTCCGCACGAATTTATTAGTGAAAAATAAAATGTCAAGGCGTAAAAATTTGGAAATAAAGATTCGAATCAAGGTAATTGTTTTTTTTTAACATATGTATCATTATACCAAAGTATTTACTGTTAAATGTATATTTTTTTTAATAAAAATGCGGCAAACTTGGAAATATTTTTTTGCCGTATTCGTTCCAAGACGCAAGATATTTTATGAAGGCCGCAATATTTTTTTCATAAAATTTCTATATAACATTTCATTTACGTAAAGAAAACATTTGTGCCAATTCAAAATAACGAGCTCATTTTGTAGATATTTTTGCTGAGCTTAAGGAAAGTATTTTGTTTTTAAATGCTTGATATCCCTTTGTTTATAATATTCTCTGTGTTTCATAAATATTTAAATAATGAAGTCAAATTTTTGTTTTCTTTATAAGATATATGTAAAACGACTTTATAAATAGCGTTACTAGTAGTAAGTAATGTGTTCGATAGGTTTAAGTTTTGTAAAACAAAATCATCATTACGACCTCCGAGCTGAAAATAGAGAAAAAAAACGAATCTCACCTTACATCTACGCATTTATTTCAACGGGATTTAATACTTTTTGTTCATTTTTCTTATTAAATTTATTCCGAACGCATTTAAATTCTGTTTTTTATATAAGTACAATGAATAATTTTGTACCTGGAGACGCTAGTCCCGTGGAGGCGTTGGGAGAATGACCTTACGTCTTGTGAGCCCAATGAACTTCGAATGTTAAGCGAAAATACTTCTTAGTGTGATAAAAATAAGGTCTATTAAACAGAAAACTTAAATTTGTTTTTTTATTGACTCCAGACGGTCGTGATAAGGCATTTAACTCCGCTTAGTAAGCAACTTGTAATAAAAGTTTTCTTGTTACGCATCCACATATTTAAATGTTGTGCGTTAAACAAACTTTATACAATTTTTTCGACAGTAAATAAATAACAAACTCATCACGCTTATATTTTACATAACTGCATTTATCTAGAAAAGTTATTTTTTATTGTTCCAACCAAAACAAGATAATTTAAAGTTTTTAATCAATTCGTTTTGAAAAAATTAATTCGTTTTGAAAATTCTTATTTCTGATTATTATTTAGGATAATTACTTCTATATATCTTCGATATGTAAAACATTTATTTAGAAATTTTACAATATTATACATATTTACAATTCACAACTTAAAAACTAAATATTTACAGACTATTTGCCTTCCAGCATGTAGTCAGGAAATAATATAATTAATAATTATAGCTATACTATGATAATCTAATTATACAGAACATATTTGGATTAAAAATGTACCTAATAAAAAGTATTACGGGCTGTCTGGAAGAAATGGCTAAATAGCCATAAGTCCGCCCATTGTACTTCACAGTCTGTAAATGTTTTTAAATGTGTTTAATGTTTAAAATGTAGTTGTGGTGTACAATAAAGTGTAAATAAATAATAATTCATGCCAAATATATAATTTATTTAAGAGTCCATTATTTATTCAATCAAGATTATTTTGTTCTAAACTTTGTAGAGTTTCTTCAGACAGAGTCTAATTATTCTCTGCCCTTTGTATACTCATGATTGTTAAATACTATTAATTATCGATTAAGTAAATAATTGAGCAGGAACGTAATTAAATAAACATTTTTAAGACCACATAAAGATATAAAATGTCGATAATATTTTACTGTTTAAATGAATATTGTATATAATATATGTTATTACCAAAACGAAAAGGTTCGTACTGTAAATAAAACTGCGGAAGGTTCATAATGCTAATAAGGAAATGTATTGTAACGCGATATTTAAAAAATAACCATCTGTCATTGCATTGAAGATCGCTGTATAATTTAAACGACAGATTTGTTTGCCATATGAAAAGGACAAGCTGTAAGGTGAGATATCAACTCATCGATTTAATATGTCTTACATTTTTTTCCTACTTAGTAGACTACATATTTAAAATCTTTCACTATCACTTTATACGACTCTGCTTCTACGAGGCATGGCGTGATGTTTTTTGGCCTATAAAATTTCCTGATGAACAGGTTTTCTAGAATAGAAATAAAAAGTATTTTATCGTATGACTAGCTGAGCCCGCGACTTCGTCCGCGTATAGTTTAAGAAAACAGTTATTACAATTCGCAGTTATATTAATAAATTTGTAAATTAAAATCAGCTATCTACCAGTGAAAATCCCGTAAAAATCGGTCCGGCCGTTTCAGAGATTAGCCGACAAACAGACAGACAGACAGACAGACAAAAATTGTAAAAAATGTACCGTGTATACATCCATATGCATTTATTAAAAAGCGGTTATTTTAATATTACAAACAGACACTTCAATTTTATTTATTTGTATAGATTATGTTTTACCTGTGTTTACCTCAATTTTAAGTTACCTGTAATGAAACAAAACAAAAACTAAAAATTACTCAAGTAGACTTCAAAAGCACATTATTCCACGTCATTTTACAAACTAACTAGTTAACAAATTAATTATAGTTTAAAGTGAAGTTTCCGCGGATTCGGAATGTAGACTCTGCAGAGAAGAATTGGTTAAAACTGCACAGTTTCAATTTTTGTAAACATCTGTGTTTTGTTATGAAATTAGTTACATCTTGCACGAATTATACCACCACTAAATACACGCATATTTAATTAAAAAGTTTACATAACTCAAAATGAGTCACTAGTTAAAAATTTAGAGAGATATAAAAATTTTACTGTTTTTTAAATATTGCTTTATAATGTGTTTTACGTAATTCGTCTACAGACACGTAATTTTGCGTCACTTTACTGTTTATTTATTTATACTTTATTGTACACTACAACTACACTTTAAACATTAAACACATTTAAAACTATTTACAGATTGTGATGTACTTATGGCTATTTAGCCATTCCAGACAACCCAATTAAAGGAAGGATAAATTTAATATAATCTCGAGAGTTGAAGAAGAAGAAGAAATAATAAAAATTTAAATTAGGGTTTATTAACCGACTTCCAAAAAAGAAGGAGGTTCTAAATTCGATTGCTTTTTTTAAGTATGTTAGTTCAGAACTTTTTACACTTGGTACACCGATTTTGATGTTTTTTTTTTTATAAATCAAAAGCTAAAATTTTATTGGATATGTACTTTACGTAAACAACTACAATTTATGTTATATAATTTTTCATATAAATTGTCATATATTTATAAGAGATTTTATAAACAGCAGCTGATCGGAAAAACGTCTTGCGCTTTTAGGATAAAAAAACTTTAAAATGTAGCTTAAATAATTGTTAAAATTTTCCAAGTTTTCTATGCACTTAGCTTGACCTTTTTAATAACAAAATACACCAAAACTTATTAAAAAATTCATCGTCTATAAAGTTGGTTTACGGACGATAGTTTAACGTGACAACGTCATAAAAAAACATCTCCTTGGACGCATAGGCCCATCGAGTGGAAGAGAGATGATGCGGCGCAAGCGCACAATGAGCGTAACGGGACAATGAGTCATCTTTTTTCGTGCATGCAGCCGGCGTTCATCACGTCAAAAAAATCATAACAATCGATAGAAGTGTCACCAAACATCGTGGCACGAGATTTTAATATAAAAGATTGCTATGTTACATGTAACCTTACAAATAAATTGTCTATACATTTAGTGACATTAAAGTACCTATGTTGCGTCGGGTCGGGTGACATCTCATTTGCGGAACAGAGACCTAATTTCATCTGACCTATCGGGCTCCGATAGCGACACGGGTAAATGCCCTTATTACGGTACAATCACTGTCGCTGGATAAATATCCAATATACAAAGTTGAACATTGTGATGGATAGTAAAGATCAAATAGGTCTACAGTGAGTATCAATAGCTTTCATTTTTATATCGGAAAATTTAATTCATAAAATGATACATGTTAGTACGTAGTACAAAGATAAAGTTTATTGGAAAAATTAAATTCATAAAATGATACATTTTTGGACGTAGTATAAAAATAAAGTTTTTTTTTTTGGGAATGCTATAACGTATGAAAGCTTATATCAAAAGTTATATAGCACACATAATAAAGAAAGGTGATAGGATAAAAAATTAAATTAAAAAAGTTATAATAACAATAAGGTTGTACTTGTGCTGTACCGTGAAAAAAGACAGTCTGCCCCTCAAGAACCAACGCTGCTAATTTTCAATATGCCCCTAATGTATGTTATTTGTTAAAACTTGTATGGTAAAATTGATAATGAATTCTCAAGGGCAGAATATAATGCATTTCTAATTAAAGGGAGGTTACTGGCTTCTGCAACATGGTAGGTACTACTAGTGTAGATGTCTATGAAATATTTTTATTGTGTGAGTGCAATAAAGAATATATTACTATTCATAAAGATATTGTAGTACGCTTATTATATTTCTTTATCCATATCATATATATATATACACACGTATATTACGTGTATATATTACAAAAAGTGTATAAGAAGAGAACACACAGACGTACCTACTTTTAGTAAATATATTATAATTCATTTTAAGTATTATATACAAACAGATCTGTACTTTAACCTTATTTATTTAGATAAGATACTCATAAATAATTGTAGACTTGTAAAGTTTATCACAAAGAAATGTGTTACTAGGCGAGGATATTACTACGGAATTATCATTTCAAGTTAGAATATTATGTCGAGCAGTCACTCTCTGTAAATCAAGTTTGTTACGGAGATAGAGTTGCAGACTTGAAAAGTAATACTGTAAATATATATAATAGAAATTGTACCTTGTATATGTAACAGAAATGTATTTGTCTAAAATCTTATGCACCTAGTATTTATAAAAAGTTATTATGATTTATATGTGTTTTGTGACAGATATATAACAAATAAAGTTTTAACTTTAAAAAATATCTTATTTTGATTATATTTATCAAAATATTTTGATTTTTGTGTAAAAATAAGACTGGTAAAAATAACTAAGTTTTTTATTTAGGTATAGGCACAGATACCTTTGTCATCAATTTTTTATTTTTTCTTAATTAAAGAAAAAAAAAGTAATTTTATAATTTACAAATAAAATATACTTAAATATAAATAGGAATAAGAAAAAATATTCGATATGTAATCCAGGACAAGACGCAATATCTCACTACAACTGTGAAAGTTACATAAATAATCTCGAAAATGACAGAGCCGTAATTCCGAAGATAAATTATACCGCTATATTTTAATTTACATCGTTATTGCATGAAAAGGATGTTCCGATTAATGAGAAATATCACTGTATTTTATCATTTCGATCTTTTAATTCTGGGGCAGGACCATTAAAGTGAAGATCTGAGATATGTATACAGTAAACTCTATCATTGAATGAAATTATAAAAATGCTATACCCTAAGTAAGTATGTCTATTAGTTTAAAAAAAATATGATAAACTTAAAACCTAATAACGAAATAATTACACTAATTTTCTAAATATATTTAGAGTTTATCCTATCAGTTATTAAAATATATTAATTAAGTCTTCAACAGGTATAGGTACTTATTTCAATGTATTTATTACACCAATGAGTGTTAGATCAAAACTTTTCAACAACTAACCATGCGTGTAAAGTCATTAACAGTCGCATTTGAAGATACTATGTTTTTATGTTATATTGTATGTTACATACAGTAGTGCGTTATACGGAAGGATTACAGAATTTCGTCTTACTGAAGCTGTTGCGTGTGAGAAGTTTATTAATTTGACGTATTATGATCGCATATGATCTGTCGTTAACTTTAGTTACAATCCATCTATCGCAGATATTATAAACTGATTCATTGGAGTTGTGTTTCTTAATGCAATAGATTATATTTTGTGATAGACATAAATAATTAGAATCTTTGGTCGAGGTCTCATGTTACAACTATGCAACTCGCATAAATACCAATTCCATTATATTACATTTGTTTAATTCCTGAAACGTAAACAGATGTCACTCAAACACAGTCACTGAGTATAAACGAAAATTTACCAATAACAAAGCATTCTGCGTAGAGTACGGCGCGTTTATAAACATTTACTGATATTGACTCTAATGCGAACGTAAAGATTATCCCAAGAAAACGAATAGATAAAATACTTTAATACAATATGTTTCTTGTAACATAATAATTGTTTATTCTCACAGAAAAAAAAACCGAGTTTAATTTATCCTATAGTACTAATAAAATAAGAATATCTAATTTTCATAAAGTACGCATTATACTAAGCATAACTCAAAAGAGACTCGTCAGATGTCATTGAAATTTAAATGGAACTAAATCTTGTCGTGTGCATTAGCTTTCGAATATAAATAGAACCATAAAATCGGTACATCCTGTAAAAATTTAAAACATACAAAATACAGTCGAATTTAAAATCTATTCCTGCTTTGAAGTCGTTAAAATTCTGTGATGGTGTTCATAGATTTTATTTAATAAAATTCACAACGATTATTAATAGCAGTGAAATTTATCTGCAATGTCACCCAAACTCGAACATATACTAAGGCGATTGATCGGTTCGGTTGAGATTACAATTTTCATTAAATTTTACAGAAAAAAAAGTGACCGTGCTTTAGACCACTCGACTGAAGTAAAACTTCTGCACAATTGGCCTGTACTGTGTCTTAGATATACGAAACGTAGCTATGAGAGAAATAAAATGTGTGTTCGCGCCTCTCTCTCTTTTGCTTCGTCCTCCTCGCCCGATCACACTTTTAGTAACGCTCTCTTCACGCATTCACCAGCTTACTCCCCAAATCAAGCGTGCGTAAAGAAGTTTTACTTCAAAAGTATTTTTTTAATATACGTCTAGCCTATAAAACTATTAGTAAAAAAGGTAAAGCTTTAGATTAGGAAAAACCGAATTTCGGGACCGTGGGGGGAAGGGGGGGTGGGGAACGCTACCCCTGGTACCACTGTCACACCTCAGAACCCCATGGTTATGGAGATATCCATGGTTAAAGTTTTGAGGTTAGAAGAAGAATTTCGAAAGTTAGAGGAACGCTTGGCTCCGGCGCTGCGGGATAAAAAAAAACACTCTAGGGGTAGGACAGACCAAGACCACGTGGACAGTGGGGTGCTCCGATTCGGTTTTGGGTATTTTTCGAATTTCTAAACCTATATTCTAGCACGCAATGTTACTACTTTTATTAGAATATTATGTCTGACGCGTTGTTTTGTTTAAAAGTGTCGATTTGTCACACAATGCACACAGTACGAGCTCAAAGGTATTATAATAGCTTTAAGTTCTACCTTGTATAGCTACACCCTCCGCCCTCCACACCCAAAAAGCCCATAATTCGGTTTTTCTTAGTCTAGATCTTAGCCGTAAAAAAAGAAGAAGACAAAAATATTTTTTTATACAACTAAGTCCGCAAGCAAAACGTACGGCTCAGCTGATGGTAAGCGATTACCGTCGCTAATAGACAACTGTTACACCAGAAGCAGTGCCGACCCAACCCCGACCCTCCCTAGGAACTCTGGCCACCTTACTCACCACAGGAACACAACTCTACTTGAGAGTAGCATTATTATTTAGCTGTGATCTTCTGTAAGGTTAATTGTACTTCCCCAGAGAGGCTGCTCGAGCTTTTGTGCAAGATAGGTATATCCTGCTGTGAATTACCTGAACAATGAAAGTAAGTAATAATTTAATAGTATTTTTTACCTGAAACAACACAAACATTTGAGTTAGTAAAAAGATCAAATTAAATTGTAACAAGGGAGTGGCTGAAAAAAAGGGAGTGGCTGAAAAACAGCGCTGCATGGGACTTTAGTCCTGTGTCAGCTGAAGCTGAGCCACTTCCTATTGCCTATTCATATTTTATATTTTGTCAAATTTTAATACGTTTTAATGTATGTTATGTTTTCATGTTTCTTTTATGTATGTTTACTTAACGTGTTATTTTAACTTGTATATACCTATGTGGCAATAAATTCATTTTATTATTATTATTATAACAATAATTAAATTTAATTACTTGTTTTAACAATATACAAATAAATAAAATTGGAGTGTCTTTTTGTAATATTAAAATAACCGCTTTTACTAAATAGAAATGGATACACGGTACATATACCAAAATAGCTTTTTTAAAATTGTTGTCTGTCTGTCTGTTTGTTCCGGCTAAACTCTGAAACGGCTGAACCGATTGTGACGGGACTTTCACCGGCAGATAGGTGATACAATAAGGAGTAACGTAGGCAACTTTTTAACGTAGGGAACTTACACTTAGTTATTTTGATATGTGTACCGTGTATACATCCATATGCATTTTGTAAAAACCTGTTAATTCAATATTACAAACAGACACTCAATTTTATTTATTTGTATAGATTATGTTTTGACATTTAGTGATACTTTTAAGATAGGTCACGGGCACAGCTAGTCTTCATATAAATATGTATCAAGTAGCCTCCAATGATTCAACAAATTAAATATTAATACGGTAAAAACTATGTACGTGTATACGTACAAGTCTTGTTACTGCCGACAGAAAAAAACGATTTCGACACTTTAATGGAGCCGATTACGTAAATACGCGAATACGTATGTTATCAAAATTTCTTCTAGAATCAATCGTTCTCTTGGGTATTATTTTTTAATAATCTTTTATTACATTTGAAAGTCAAAAGAAATAGAATAAAAATAATGGTTTTTTTTGTAATTAACATAGAAAAGTGATTGAAACATCCTACGGCGAATTTTCGACGGCGAAATTCCAATCAAAGAGATGGTAGTCATTGACGTGGGTTGTATACTATATTAGACATCCGTCGTGGTTTTCTTCGTGGTGAGTTTCGATACTTAATTACTAATATGAGTTGTTATCTTGATTTTTTGCAGCGAATTTAGTACACTGGTCGCTTGTAAAAATTATATATAATGGTTTAAAATCGTACTACCTAATACCTATAGTATACTAAACTATACTACCTATACTATATAAAAAAGAAAACGTGCAATTTCATATACGTTACGATTTTAAAGTGTATAAAGTTTCTTTTTTCGATCTGTTGAACAGAAAAACTCTCCCGCTCAAAAGAATAATAATTATAGATTAAAGAAGAGATTAATATTTGTATATTAAGCATTACACAAAATATTATGTCGTAATTATCACGTAGGCTCTATTGTTCTAGCGGCCTTGTGAATACGCAACTATAACTTTTATAGCTAAGACCTTTATCAATCATTTGGGGTCATCGTACGATGTTTACTCATTGTATTATTTTAATTTTTTTATGAAATATGAATAATTTTATATTTAAAATGAATTCAAATGTCTTGCTCTGACCACAGATAATGAGGCTGGTTATTTAAAGAAAAGGTTTTATTAATGAATATATATTTATGGCGCAAAACCAATTGTACTACGTAACGTGAGGTCCAACTAACATGTAGAGTAAAATATGAAATAACAGTCAACTTTTAATGTTAATAAATAAATAAATATACAAAAAAAAAAAAACAAATAATAAATAAACAGTCAGAAATTCCTTCCTAATTTGATATAATTAGCCGACCGATGGCGGGATAACCATCCAACTGCTGGCTGTGAAATACACAGGCCGAAGACGGGCAGCAGCGTCTTCGGTGCGACAAAGCCAGTACTGCGGTCACCTGCCAGCGTGGTGACTATGGGCAAAACACATGAGTTCACGTTATTTTTGGCGTAAACTTGTGGAGGCCTATGTCCAGCAGTGGACTGTATAGGCTGTAATGATTGACATAATTTGCTGAAGAAATAATTACGTTGAGCGTAATTCATAATAACAGACATTCGACTTGCGAAATCATAAAAACAAATAGATAGATAGATAGATACTCTTTATTGTACACAACAACAATCAACACAATAACATATCACAAATAGAAATAAAATAAAAATAAAACAGTGTACAAAGGCGGTCTTATCGCTAGAGTAGCGATCTCTTCCAGACAACCTTTGGGCATATAGGACACAGCGTAGTGAAAAAGCGGTAGGGGAAGTGTATACAGAGAAGTGACAATTAGTGTCACCCAGAACAATATCAAACTATCGAGTATAAATACACATACATATACAGCACAATACATACATACATACATAGATACATACATACAAACATATATATATATATATACAGACATACATACACATATATATACATACGCATAAAAATACTATACCTACATATAAACGAAATACATATAATATGAATAATAGCATAGAATACAAAATACAAGTGAAGCGATACTCCTACAATATGTTATGCAGAGATAAAAACAATTATGACGTACTAAGTGACAAATAGTGCGCCTTGAGGTATTTTTTAAAGCAAGATAGGGATTGGGCTTGTTTTATAGGAAGAGGTAGAGCGTCAATCTACAAATCTAAGTTTTTTTTAAAAGAAATTATGATGTTAGCTGACTTAGCTGATTAATTGTATAGATTCTTAAGTACCAAATCAGTTTATTGAAACCGGATACACATCATTTTTTTCTAGTTTGTAACTACTACATGCCAAAGCTACGATTCATAGACACGATTATATGCCACCTACGAAGCCGCCTTGTAAGGATAAGTAAAGCAGGGCCAGGAATAATTGTACTGGTAGGATTTACTATATACTATTTGAGTATGGTGTACGGTTGAAAGCTTATCAAAAATAAATGTGTAATAAATTTTGAGCATTCAAGTTAAATCCAAATTGATTGAGTAATATTTTTATGGTAGCTCAAAAACTTTTAATCGCTTAGAGTTATGAAGTAAAATTGGAAAGAACAAGGACGAATGATTGAAGTAGGTACATGAATGGTAGATTCAATAATCTTACAATTATAATAAATATCGAATTACGTCTTTACTATTTACAAGATTCAATGTTTATTTTTTAAAACCCTTTCGGTATCCATCTGTAAATTTTTTATTTGTTTTTTACTTAATTTTAAATCATCACAAATATATTGTAAACAAAGCTCAAACACTCAAATTAATTGTGTAGTATAATGGGCGTTCGTATGGATATTTCGCCTTTTTTTCCAGACAACTCAACCCATTTTTACACTCTGTTCGATATGACAATTTATTTATTTTTAAATAAACCAATAACTTAATGTAGCAAAACTAACAAAGTGTCATTAATTCATTTATTAATCACCTTTACCAATGTCAAGTAGCACCTGCCCTATAATTAAAATCTTAACGTCTCGGCAGGTGCCTCGTACCACAATTCGGTACTTATAATTTAAGATAATCTCGTAGAAATGTGGAATATGTTTCGTGACTAGTTTCTACGCACCTGGCGTTTAGAATCACCTGGTGAACATTTTTAACATTACTGGTTATTGGCGTTTATATCTAAATGTCATCTGTGCGCTCAGGTAAACATAACTACATACATATAAACAATTAACTTTCTAAAGCCTTTATATTATTCAGTTTAAGATTTATATTAACGATAAAAATGTGTTAGTAGCGCTGTATTTCATGCAAGACATGGTTAAATGGCTTTTGCTGAGTTTTGTCGACTATTTTCAAGAGATTCTGTAATTTCAAAAATGGATGGTAGCTTCATTTTAGCCATAAATAATTTATTAAATGTTAATATATTTATCTATACTAATATTATAAAGCTGAAAAGTTTATTTGTTTGTGTGTTCAAACGCGCTTATCACAGAAACTACAAGTTCGAATAGAAAAATTCCCTTTGTTCGTATGTTTACCGAAGAAGCTATATAATATTTTAGTACTTAAGTTTATTTCTAAAATTAGCGCGGGTGAAACCGCGGGGCACGATAAATTTTTGACTTTTTTTTTCAAGGTAAAATATTTGAAAGTGACTAAAATTTGATTGCGTTCCTTTATACTTCAAGTAATGAATTTTGTTTACGCTATATTCGACGAAATAATCACAATTTTTATCATTTGTTAACAACTATTTTGTTAAGGATTGATTGATATAATATTAGTACTACTCTATACTAGGTACTTTATACAGAGACTATCTCTATCGATTTTGCACATAGATAGATAAGGTAACTAAAATATAATTATGTACAGACACGAAAAATAAGCTTAGCTACTAAAAGAAGTAAGTGTTATTTCTCATCGAAACCGAAATGAAAATAGCTCAACGGTAAATTAACGAATCAATTTTTTTTTCCGTTTAACGTTAATAAGTCACAAGAGACTTAAAAAAATACAATATGAACCATAAAGCAATAACTTCTAGATGTACGTGTTCAACTCAAAAAAGTTTGAATATATTTCTTACGAGATGCTTAGACCATTCCTTAACAAAGGCTTCGTGGCGCCTACACCCAGGTAAGATGTATTATAACATAACTACTTCACGAGCAGAGTATCTTAAGGTATTACCGGTCACCAAACATGGTCAGTCGAGCATGAGACGATAACTATGTCTGAGTAATTCCAACGATAAGATAATTGTTTCACTTTGTACGTCTAATATTTTTGAATTGTGTGTCAGATAAATTGTATCCTTTGTTGCTGTTGTTTATCAATTCTACAATCTTTTTAAATTGCACTTTTCGATTTATATTTTACACTTAAAACGTCTTATACCTATAATTTTTTTGTTGTTTATTTAGTTTATTAAGAGCTCTTAGTTTAGTTTATAATTGCTCATGTTGTTACTTTTTCCTAAGAGGTGTACTGTTGGTTTTATATTTTTATTTAAAATGAAATAATCTCAACGTGTTCTATACGTACATACACTCTTTTTTGTAATTTATTTTACCTCTATTAAGAGTAATGTTTATGTTCTTATATTTTTTTAACAGGTCGTCAATAAATTATTTATAATTTTATACCACAGATTATACACATCTCTGTAGATTGTCAAAAATCTCGATTATCTTTTAGGGGGTCCGCTGAACGAGCGGCGGAGTCTTAATAATAGGGTCCCGTTGATGACCAATAAGTAGAATAAATAGTCTAAAAAATAAATAAAAAAGTATGTAGCTGTATCTGAAGTAGAAGTAGAATAATTGTGTTTGCTCGCAAGCCAAAAGTAAAACGAACTTCAATTACATCGACAAGTAATACATATAACGTAGGCAGACGAAGAAATAGTCAAGTAAATAAGCCTTATCAAAGATTACTCAAAAAGTACACTTTAGATCTCGATGAAATTTAAATGAGAATATGCAACAAACACCAGCTATCGATTAAAAAAGAATCGCCAAAATCGGTCCAATAAATCAAGAGTTCTCAGGTAACATACATTAAAAAAATACAGTTGAGAACCTCCTCCTTTTTTGAAGTTGGTTAAAGATACTGTCCTTAAGTTTTTTTATCCTGTTAATTAATTAATTTATTTATTAAACAAGTTTTGATTCGTTTTATGTGAGTAGATATATACTTACATATGTATATGATACCAATGCAGTAATGACACAAATACAATATTGAATATGTTTATTTAAATATATAAGAAATAAAGTAATTCTGGCATCAAGTTAATTAAATTTAATGTGCGCATAAAAATGTAAGTTTATTACGAATTCTTTTTACGTGTCCGATAAAGGATAATTAGACTATATATGGATAACAAAAAATGTATTTTTTTTAACTGAGTACATATATTTTGATAAATGTAAAGTCATAAATATTTTTAGCTGACACATGCATGTATGTTCTTTTGTTAAATGACAATAACATATTCAAGATAAATTTTAAATGGCTTAGGTTCATGACTTCCTTGAAACCTTGCAAAAGGAAAGGCGAAACCAGACATACCTAAGTGTAGTTTCCATTATTTGTTCCCATTAGTTTATAATAGTATCTCCATGTTAACCAGATCAATTGCTTCCCACTTCAAACCACAACAATAAAAGTTCGCGGAACTGAACATAAAGGGCTATAACAACTCTACGAAAACAATTAGTGGCGGATACAACATCAACTTGTGCTCTGCTCGCCACTTCGCACGAGTTACACTATAGGTTTAGGTTTAAAGAACTTTATTTCTCATAAGAATTTAACATTCACTTAAAATGAGATACAATGACATTTTTATACATTTGCAAGAATACAGTTTTAACATCTGGGCCGTTGGAGGGCTTTCTTATTTACTATAGTGAGGATATAATATGATTTTTTAGTTTGGTTTTAAATATGTTCATATTATCACATAGTTTTATTACATCTGGTAGTTTATTAAACAGCTGTACTCCTTCAAACAGAATTGTTTTTTTACCATAATTAGTTCTTACATTATCAATATGTATTGTACTATTCTGACTATTCCATTTTCTCCCGTTAAAATTATAGCCTAATTCTTTTACTTGATAGTGATAACGTAGCATTATCCTGGTAAAAGAATTTTAAAATAGCTCCAATAGTCTGAGACATTATACATTATAATCATTCATCAGATGTTTTCAAAATTGATCTGAAGATATAACTAACATTGGCTTAGTAAGTTGGTAACGGCATTCACTCGCCTTAAGCTAATCTTACTGGCACAAAGCAAATGTGTTTACAGTTCACTTAAACTTTGAAATATAATAGTATATCAAACTTCTTAATCTGTAAATAAATAATATAAAATGCTTATCACGATCAATATTTAATCAATATCTATTAAAGGAAATTTTCTGACAATCCATGAAAACTATAATGGTGTAACTCAATGCGCTTTTATCTATAATGTCTGATAAGATATCTATCATAATTCATCATATCATAACGTTAGTCACTGTTATGAGAAGTATCAACAATCTGTAAAGGAAACCAGCCAAACGACGCATTGGTGAAGAATTTATTGACAAAGGATATTATGAATATAGTGCAAAAATCCTCTATATTATTACCTAATTACTGGGAAATCTTACAAGACATTAGTAGAAACTCATTCTCTTCGTATGTCAACTTTGTGTTTAAAGCGAACAAACACAGATGGTATATATTAATTTCAATATCTGTGTATTGAAAGTCACCTGCAGTATATCAAATATGCTGCTCTCTCTCAATTCATTCCTTCATTCAGATTAATAGTTTACAACAGTACCAAAGGAGTGATTTCGCTAATGTCAAGTAGAATTGAGAAGTCACGAAGGAGATTGATCGGTGCGGTCGAGTTTACAACCTCTATAGAATGTTTAAGACCTGCACTTCCTCTATTTGAAGCAACTCGTAGGTTGACAGTCAGAATGTTAATATTAAACTACCTACGCTTAAAGGGACTTTGAGAAATGAAACGGAATAAATGTATATAAAAATCCCATACAGACATTTTAAATCTCTCTTGATTGATTACTTATTTGGTTTTTCGTATTTATAATTCTGGATCTAATATTTGCCGTTTAATTTTGATAATATAATTTAAACCCTAAGATTTATTTTATTTATTTGTGAGGCGTTTATTTATTTCGGACAATATTAACGTTCGTTTTCAATACTAACGATCACAGGGACGTCATATTTATGTCTAGATAATCTTGACCATTGTCAATAAGGCTATTCAACAACCCTATTTCAGTTTGAATATATATTGGTTTACATATTACATCAGTACACAAATATTTATACAATAATACTAACGTACATACAAAGTTGCGTTTAATCGCAATAAATGCTTAAAAAATACTAAAAAGACATGCATAAAGTAGTGGTTCACAAAATCTTTTATGAGTAAGCTGACCAGACGTTTTTTATACATGAAATTCCTGTTGTCTGATACACTTATTATGTTCTCGGGCCTATTGTCCCTTCAATTTCGTCACAGACGGTGATATTTTTTTGAAGGCAACAACCATTTGGAAAAAAAAAATTTATAAATGTGTTACAAATAATATTAACATAGTGATATCAGCAATTAAAAATATTTTGAGTGTTTCAAAAGCTACTAACATCTAAAATCCATTAAATACTAGAAAACTTATATTAATCATAAAATTACCTTTTAAAATGAAACTTCTCGACTATTATCATTTTGTCTTTATCTATTTATTATAATATTTTCATTTGATTATAGCCATTTTGAGCAAATAAAGAATGGTCGATTAGTAAGTTATGAGTCAGTGGTGAACTGGTGACACACTCCATAGGTACTTCCTTAATTATCAAGATTGAGATCCATATTTTGAAATTGCTTTAACGAAATAAGATCAGAATTAATGAAAGCGATTTCTTGAATTTTAACAATAATTACAGAATTTTAGCAGCGATCAATTAATTTGATAGTAGATTACATAATTAGGTTTTGATACGTAAAATCATGAGATCATCATAATAATTATTAGTTAGATTTTAGACTATATTGATATGTTTGTGTGTTTGTTTAAACGCAATCCTTATTCGTTAGAAATGTTGTTTATGAATAAATCTTGAGAACATCTGGTTCATGCATGACGGGATCGTAACAGTAAAGGTTAGTATGAGCGAGACATCCCTGGCCATTTTGTACACACTTACTCACTCTCTTAGTCACTTCAGCCTAATACAGTCCACTGCTGGACATAAGCCTCCACAAGTTCGCGCCAAAAATGGCGTGAACCCATGTGTTTTGCCCATAGTCACCACGCTGGGCAGGCGGGTTGGTGACCGCAAGGCTGGCTTTATCGCACCGAAGACGCTGCTGCCCGTCTGCGGCCAGTGAATTTCAAAGCAGCAGTTTGATGGTTATGTTAACTAAATTAAATCGTGATTGCACACTTAGCATATGACGTTTAGCTCCAAAAGCATAATCTAGTTATTAATCATTCATTCGAAACACATTTAAGGATAAACTTATTGTTGATTCCCCACGCGACTGACTCGACAATATCGCAAACACTCCATACAAGGCAGACTCTTTAGATAGCGGCTAACTACACAATACGAATTTAATATGCTTTAATATTGACAGTGTTATAACTACACTTCAAAGTACTGCTTCGTCCTCGGCACTTCCGTTCATTCTTAATTTGGGTAAATGTTGTTGCTGATTAAATATGTGTTTAAAAAGTTCCTTTTTCAAATGTCTGGAAACGTATCACAATAAATATTTATAGTTAGTGCGAATTAAAATAAGTGTTTTGTATTACTTCATTTAACAAAACATTATTGTGGTTTTTGTTAAAAATGGCTTAAATATGTATCATAATGCCTATTCTCTACCAGTTACAAAAATGAATAGATGGGATTTATTGGAAATTCTGCGCGACCAAAGTGCGGGCTTAGCTTAATCAGTCTTAGTTGATTTGACTGTAATATCATTGAGGAAAAATTAAAGTTACATTTTAACTATTAATATTTCTCTTGAAACGTCCATATCAAATGTTATTCAAAATTTATTATTATTACACAACAAAACAAAATAAACGTGTATAAAACAAAATAAACATGTATAATGAATAGACATGGCAAATTATTCCGTGCAGTAATAATAATTGAATGCTGAACATGCGTCGTTTTTTATTATTTTAGTGATATATTCAATTCAATTTATCTTATGTCTTTTTTTTACATCACGTGTCAGAATCAACCATTGAATACAAAGATAATATATTAAGAACGACTACCTTTTGACATCGGTAAATAATTAGTTACGCGACACATTCATTGACGATTGAAATAAAAACGTCTCGAAGGTTTTTGCATAGTTTATTCTTTAGACTAATAAAACATAACGCTCTATTAAAACACAATAAAAATATAAATAAATACAAAATATCATTCATTTTATAGCGTGATTTGTTAACACAAGTTATAGGTACCGATAAGTTTATTAAATAAAAAACGTCCAGCGGTTATTTCTTTCTGGTGTATTCAGGTTATTCTGACAAAACTATATGCTATCTCTAATATATGGTGTCTATAACATAAGATAGTACATCTTTCAATATTGTATACCTTTAACATATATACCTTTGAAATTCTGGTACACGATATGTAGTTGCAAAATTAAAGAAAAGAAAGTACAACACTCATACCTTAACTTGTAAGTAATTCAAATAAAAGCAGTGATTCAGATTTTAAAGTAGGTTTGCAACAAGTGCATCGAATGATCGTTAGTGTTCTTGTATTAAAGTATTTCGAAGAACAAAAACATTGAGTAAGATAATTAATTTAACATTTCGTTTCACTCTAATTATTTAATATATTTTACTGTGTTCTCAATTCAATAAGAATTTTTATTATAGTTGCCAACTACAGTAAGTAAATGCAATTTTATTAATTTTGTGACACAAATACTTAACATTTTTTTCGCAATACATTTTAATTTTCCTAACATATAACTAACTATACCTATATCTTATATATAAAATTCTCATCTCGAAACGGCTGGACCGATTTTTATGAAATTTTTGTGTGCATATCGGGTAGGTCTGAGAATCGGCCAACATCTATTTTTCATACCTAAATGGCAAAACAACGTTTGCGGAGTCAGATAGTAATATTGATAACGTCAAGCATAATACTTGAAATTGTTAAAAATCACATGTATTTTCCTTTTTTTAAGACGTTCGTTTTAAGCCACAGACAGAATTTAAAGTAAAATTTAATAAGTAGTTTAATAAGAAATAGTGTTTGAATCCATAGAAGTAAAATATTCGTTAAAACGAATAAATGACCTCGTTACTATGACTTGGCAGAAAATTCAACTGAAACATGCTCAATGTTAGGTAACCGTAGTCAAACTTGACCAACCTTGCGTTAATGACCGTGATTTTGACAAGTCGTTACTGGATACTCGGCGTGTAATAGGATATTCCGCGTAGCTTTTTCGTTTTATTTTGAAAACTATGTACAAGTAATAAGATACTTTATTAATGAATACAAAGAAATCAAACACATTTAGTCCTGTTTTAAACTAAAGTATAACTGTATCTCTAAAATAAAATTGTTAAATTTCTTGCCAAATCTTTCAATTCTTGAATCTACATTTCGAATCGGTGGTCTCTTTCCCATAACTTCCTGTATTATTTGATTAAAGTATTATAATATATTAAACGAATAATAAACGATTATAAAATACGGCTCAAAAGTATTTTGATACCCACTTGTATAATTTTTTTTTTTATTGATTCATTGATAATATTTCCTTTCGTACATTTATACAAATAGGAAAATTTATTTCATTTTAGACTAGCGTGGACAATATCTAACTAGTATTTAAACATCAATTAAATTTCTACTTTTTCGCTATTTAAATAGATTAAATATGATATTATAAACTCCTTGGTCTTGTTAAATCACAAACCGGAGCAGGTTCCTGGACTACAACTTTACAATGGCTACTTTTAGCTTTTGTCAAATGAGTCACACTTCTAACTATCGGATACGGACTAAGTTTAAACGAGCGTTTTACACGAGTATTATACCTTACTTTAATTTTTTCCACTTTTTTTTACAAAGGAATAACGAAATTTTCTTACTAAATAATTAAGAAGGTAATATAGATACATGACTATATTTCAGAGTTATATCACGATATATTGGTTATAAGATTATTTTACTAATACGAGTACTTCATCAACTAATACTTAGGTACATTAATTTGTAAACTAATTGACATCATATTTAAGATAACGACGTCAGCCTAGGTGACGTAGTCAGTTTTTTTTTTTTTGCTATGGTTTATTATACGTAATTTGATGAAAAGTATTTTTACGGCAATACCTTATGATTAATCACAGTTTAGTCATCAACAGTCTGACACTTCTTAACGAATGATTATGTTTTATTCAAGTGTCGTTTTATTAAATTTCACTTGATATTTTATGCGAACAGATGATTATTATCAGATCACTCGATCCCATATCGCGACAATGACGCCCTACCGATAGATAATGTTCAGATAAACACGGCAAAAGCGATGTTTCTCGAATTTTTTCTCAAATAAGTAACCGAGAACAAAAATCTTTGACTTTATTAGATTTCCAGAAAAGTAGAAGTTTCTTATTTCGATTGTACTTTTTTATGTATGTTACATCAGAACTTTTAACTGGTCGGACCGATTTAGATTAAAAAATTTAATTGAAAGGTGGTGCGTTTCATCTAATATTGACTATTTTTTCGTCGACCTACGTTGTATTTTACCGTATAAATTTTCACTGAGTAGACTGATTTTGTTGATTCTTGTTCTATTCGAAAGCTGATGCTTGTCATGTACTCACAATTAAATTTGAATGAGATTTGTTCACTACTTTTTGAGTAATCGTTGTATTACTTGTCGATGTAATTGAAGTCGGATTGTTTCGATTGCGAGCAAACACAATTATTAGGGCAAATTGTCTAAAAATTCTAATAAACAAATTTAAGTCCCGTTATGGTTTGTATAACGCATACATAATCACATCTAAGTAAAAGAATATTATAGGATGTAACACACCATGCTACAATAAAAAGAAATAAAGTAAATCTAATCGTGGCCGGTTATGTAATAAATTTTAATTTTCAAACAAAAAACCAACTCAAAACTAAACAGTCATTGGTTTATAGATAAAAATACGAAAAATAAACGCAAATTATTAACGCATATAATCTTGGTGACAAACTCCTAAGCTAAAAGTAACTGAAATAACTTATCGTATAAGTGAATTCGAAAGAAAACAATTGAAATGATACGGATACGCTGATACTAAATTAGCTCCTTCGAATATTTCCCTTAGTACATTTTGTGTGATTGGCGCCAAACGTATTTGGTTTTATTTTTCGCCCAAATCGGCACTGAGCTGCTCTGTGTAATGAGTAATGATTCAAAACAAAGAAACGGCGACGAGTCGCCACAGAAATAAACATGATATGTTGCGACAGAGTGAATTCGGTTTGTGTTCATATTTGTGGCGTATGGTTTACTTCGACGTAACATCAAATTTAAATATTGTTTTGCTTTTAAGGTTTTGAGGCAATCAACATTTATGGTAGTGGTTACCAATTGTAAACATTTAAAGTATTTGGTTTAAGTGAAGGTCATATTTAAGAACATTTCCTTTGATAAATAGTTAAATACCTACCAAAAGTAGTGTCAATAAATAATATTATTATGATACTCCTGAATTTTACGTATTTTCGGTGATTTTTTAACATAAATGTCTTAATATCATATTCCTACTTATGCTGTGAGCTATCAAAAACTGTAAATTTTATTAAAATTAGCTATAGTAATTTTCGCCTTTTATTTTAAGCTATTATGTATACCTACAAGAACTCAAGTTAGCCAGGTATATAGGCAAGGTTGTGGAATTAATACCTAAGTTTCCTTGTTTGTAGATAAAATTTCCTTTCATGAGTAAACGTCTCTATGAATTTTATACAGTAAAATAATTAATTTTTTTTTAGTATTTCTAAATATTATATAATAAATATATTATGGTGGAGTCTTCCCAGTGAGTAATCGAAGATTCTCGTTTGAAAAATGTCTCGTTAAGTACCTTTTACTTAAATACTTAAGTACCTTTAACTTTATACTGTTTTACTAGCATTTTCTTAATCCGTGTTGTCAAGAGGTGATATGTGAAGCAATGCATATTATGCTACAGTGTAAATGGCACTCGTCATGTCACGGTTTCGAAATGAACCGTTATCAAGACAATGTCAATTTGCATATCAAAACAGACCTTATTACAAAGTGTTAGATTGTACGACATTTATAATCGGATCAACCGGGAGCGCTATTCATACAAATTGTTTGATTAATACCTTTACATAACGTGAAAATTAAATACATAGTGTCGGAAGTACAATTATATACAAGACTTGCTCTTATGGATTACACGGTTTTGGGTGTTCCGTTTTGTCCCATTAAAATATAGCCTTTGTCACTCAATAATAACGAAAGGAAAGAAGGTATTTTTAAAATGAGTCCTGTAGTTTTTCGTTTTATCCATTCAAACGAACAAACACAAATCTTTCCTCTTTATAATATTAGTGTAGAAATATAGATATAGATAATTACCTTGGTTTTTAACTTGTCAGCCCTAATAGCATCGGCGATGAGACGCACTGATTTAAAATCAATCTGTAAGAACAATTTAAGTAAAGAACACACAATGGAATTTTTTTTAGAAGCCCCACCTGTTCTTTAAATAATTCAATAGAGACTGGTTGATGTTGGGTTCATTCAACATTTCCCCACAGTACTATTAGACAGGTGCGCGTATCTAATCATTACGAAATTAACGATCAATGAACAAGAACGGGAGTTTTAAGTCCCTCCAGAGGTCCAAGGTTGAAGAAAGTTTCGGAATAATGGCTGCCAGTTTACGTTTACCGTAATTTGCGGTTTTATACCACAGATATGAGGTATAATGATACATATTTAACAACGCATTAACATATTTCGAAACCCAAAACCAATTAACAATTTGTTTCATAAAATTTTATGAGCGATGTGAGCAAAAATATATTAAAAGTGCATTATGAATATTATTTTATTATTGCATTTCGTCATAGTTTTCCTCAATTAAGCCATTATGCGAATGGCTCGGTTCATTAGATAACGCGTGAACCCCGGGACCCCGGCATTAAGCAATTTAACCCATTTGACTGAAACGGTATGCCCCTCGCAATCTAGACGTATCGAATACCGCAAGTGTATGTGACCTGATTCAAATAAAAGTAAATTTCTTTATCAATACATTCTTATGAATACATAGTATAATAATACTTCATATTTATAAGTGTTTTTAATGTTTCGTTCAAGTTAATATATATTTTTTAGTTAAAATATTATATGTTAATATCGCGCAAAGAGGCTCTAACGTAATAATATAAATACTTTTTCATGGTAAAATATGAAAAAAAAAAATTAAACAGTAATTGTCACTAGAAAAATAGTTGAAAAGGTGAGCACTATTTATTGTAAAAAGAAACTTCAATTATCTGTGTATGTGTGGGGTTTAGGGAGGCGAGTTATAAATGATCATAAGTTAAAGAACAGTAACAAAATATACCGCAGCTCATACAAATGCAATAACGTGAAAGTCACGATCGGAACGCACGTGTTTGTGAACTGGTTTGTCTGGCTGTATCCGAGTACGACACGCTGATGAGCTAAACTTTTACGATACGATTGATAATTTTAATTACGGAAAAATACTTTTTGTTATTGTAGAACATGTACTTAAATGTCATTAAAAATTAGTAGCATTGAAATTTACATTACAACTGCTGCTATCTAGGTTTATTCTTTGAATATTACTCTAAGATAGAAGGTTTTGGTTGATTCTAAATTGAGTAAATGCAAAAAAGATTAAAGATTAACATAAAGATAAAAGATTATTTCACGCGACTTAATGAAACTCTTTTAGTTGACCTTTTACTTAGACTTTGAGTTACAATTTTAGAACTTGAAATTTTGCTTTTTAATTACAATATTTAATTCTTTAATTTGTATACCTATGTACTATTACTAAAAAAAGAGTTAGAGGTTAATTCAACACGCTGTTTCACTGTATGGTTGTGAATACATTACGTAATTATGTACCTACGTCACTTATCAGTACAATAGTACCTACTAATTAGTGCACTTATTATATCACTGTTTTAGTTTTATAATATTTTTATTCTTGTGTCGTATTAGATTATACGCATTTATAACTAAAGATTGTTTGTTAGGATATATTTTTTAAATCGCATACAAAAGTAGCCAGCTTAAGTAAAATTAACGTCTGATTTATGCTGCGTTAATTTGTTAATTAATATACATACCTAGTTTATTAGCATTTGTATGGTCTGAAGTCACTGCACCCAATCAATGAGCATTGCAGACTAGTGATACAATACGTAATGTCGTATACGGTTGGTGCCGTCCGGGTTTAACAGACTTCAAAAAAAAGGAGAATTCGACTGCTTTTTTTAATGTATGTTAAGATATTTTTCTACTAATTGTTTTTTAAATCGAAATATGGTGCTTGTCATGTGGTCCCATTACTCCCATTTAAATTTGAGCGAGATCTGACGACAAAAATATGAAAATGCATAAATAATTTGATTATTTTTTTACTCCGTTGCATAACTTGTCAATATAAATTGTAGTCGATTTTGTTTGCGTTTGCGAACATTTAATATTTTATTTGTTTATGTGTGTTGGTTTTAAAATTGATTAATGATTCGAAACTGTAGTAATAATTTAAAAGATAAAGAGTAAGTTTTAAAAATTAATGCTGAGTTATAATACTTATATTTAAATGTGTGATAAATTAGAAAACTTTAGGATAAACATTAGCGAGTGATTTTTCAACGTCAGAGGAACCGGTTTTCTATATTCTTCTTTTAAGTTTCTTTTTTAATCTAAAAGTAATCTATTCATGTATGAACATTAATTATACTTTAGAATTTTTATAGAATTTCTAAAGTATTCGGTGGTGAAATGTAAAACAAGCATGAGACAAGAAAATGTTTTCTCTCGTGTTTGATATAATTTAATAAAATAACTTACCTAACCTAAACCTAAGTCTATAGTTTATATTTTTCTAGATTACCTGCAGTTTTTTTTGTTTCTTGGTTCTTTACAAAGTAAGGCAACTTATTGCCTATGATTTAGATAACAACTCAGTGATATATGTTAAACGTATAATACATATAGAAATATAATTAAATCGGATATCTCCTTCTGATCCATTCTTCTGATCTGAGATCTTATAAAATCGGAACAAAAATTGATCTCGACCCTGGAGTGAAAAACAGAGACACTGCCAACTGCGTCAAATGTTCAGTTTAAAAATAAAATTTTTATTCTATATTATAAACACTGCTCATAAGATAATCTTATATTCCGAGCTGTGTCTGCCGAGTTTTCGAGTCTCATGCTCTGTGGTGGAGGAAAACATCGTTATTAAACCTGTTGACGAAAATTTTAAAAGATATATCCGCTAATCCATAGTTTACCAACGCAACGCATTAAGCTTCAAGAAATCTCCTTCACTACAAAAGGACTATATCCAGATTGATAGATCTGTCATATAACAACTACAACATTAAGAACTCATTATAGAAAACCAAAAATTGTAGAAGCACAGCGTAAAAATATTTAATCAATAAAATAAATGAACAACTAGATAAAACCTTATTGCTAAAGCATTCTCTCCCAGATACCTTAGGTAGAGAAAATAAACAGAAAGAGAAAGGTGTAAGAAGATACATAAAAGAAAAGTTTATAAATGTGCTTATTAATTTTAATATGAACAATAGGCAGTCTTATTTCTAAAGCAATTTCTCCCATATAAACAAAAACTAAACAACAAACAAAAACTTGTTTAAATTAAAAAAAAAAAAAAACTTTTAAATAAAAACTTTTTTACAAGTATATTATCAACTATCAACGAAGTTAGTACTCTATATTAGTACCGTACCTCTCATGTTTCGTACATCTATGACTGTGATACCGCATAGGGCGCACATAATTTGTACTACGTAATATGTATGCCGGGTATTAAGATAACGGTGAACGGTCGGACAGCCCGCATGCTTTTTTATTATGCAATAGGATCGTTGATTTATTTTCGTGTTGCGGGAAACAGATCGCCGTGAGAATGAAAATCGGTATTTTTGGATCTGGTATTGGAGGTAAAAAATAATAAGTTGTTCCTGTATCACTTAATGAAATTAACGAGTTTTTATGTTTTAGTCGTATCAGTGTAATTTTATATTGTATATTTTTTGTAGATTTTATTATGCATAATATAGTTAAATTTTTAAACCTGTTTATATTTTTAAGATATGTCTCTATTAATGGGTATTCATATACCTATCAAAGTGTAACTGTGTATTATTATATCTTACATATTTTTCGAAAGGAATAAGAGAAAAACTGAAATTAAAAATTTGCTTATCTGCCACATTCTTAATAAAGGTACGTCATAGAAAGAGCTGATATACTTAGGCATAAAATATAATTGTGTTTTTATTTTTATTACGCTATTTGATAGTCGTATTATTATAACATTAATATTGTTATTAGAGATCGGACATAAATGTTAAAGACTAGGTACTACTTAAATTTAGACACACTGTAAATTTCTTTGATAAGTGTCACATACCTACGTAGTAACCATAAAATAAAAGAAAAAAAAAAATTTGCGTTTGTAGTTTATAATGGGTTAGGATTTTACACTAATAAACAAGCTGTTATAACAAAGTTAAGATGATTTATAATATCAATTTTTATAAAAAAAAATATCACGTTTCAAAGTTGTCCGGTATAGTATTGTGCCGCAGTAAAATGAAATAAGTAACTATTAAACCGCAATTAATAGAAAATAAAATCAATTATTTGTAACGATAACGATCATGTCAGTGAGTTGTATCTTGTCAATTGGCGAGATAATCATTAGTCTAAAACTATAAATCACCTAAACGTAATATACCTCGTAACAACCATTAAAATAAAAAATATTTATATGCGTATATTAAATAGTGCGGGCAGCAGCGTCTTCGGTGCGACAACGCCAGCCCTGCGGTCACCAACACGCCTGCCCAGTGTGGTGACTATGGACAACACACATGAGTTCACGCCATTTTCGACGCGAACTTGTGGAGGCCCATGTCCAGCAGTGAACTGCGATAGGCTGAAGTGATTATAAAGTGCAGTATTTATATATGTATTTACCTAATAAAAATACCTAATATGTACATATATTAGTTGAGTGTTACCTACGACGCTGGCATTAGGTAGCCTAAGCGTATACATAGCCTTCAAATTGTGACCGATCTATAGGGATCGGTGTATCCCATCTAGAATTTTGAGTTATATATAACAATTGATTGTCCTTTTTAAGTCTTTTCTCAGCAAAGGTACGTACTAAGCAGGTACCTACTAGGTAACACCAGCGTACCACAGTCACTTCATGACTATTTAAATACATGATTCACGCACATAATTTTGCCGCTGCATCCGGTCGTAAGTACCCTCAGTTGCAGATTCGATGCAGTTTTCGATTTTGAAGTTCGACAAATTAAAATATATTACAAAAATTTTAAGTCTGCTTAATTATGTAAAAATCTTTAGTATACTGGTAACTACGACATTCATGATAAGAAATGAAACTAAGTCAATTTCTTTTCTGGTAATTAAGCTCTCGCTATATTTGTAACGATTACGGTCATTATCTATATATAAGTTGTATAATTTTCTATGTAGGTCACTTTAGCGATGCGCTCGGAAAAACTACCTAATTGCTTATAATCTCTGTTAATTAAACAGATACACCGTGCTTTATAATTACTTTTCAAGGAATATAAATTTATTTTAAAGCATGTTTTTGTATATGTATCACGGTTCTAACTTGCTCGTGCCATTTTTCAAACTACCATTAAAAGTAGGACGTGGTTATTCACGAGTTAAGATAACCAACTTATTTTTGTTTTATTTAAATTTTATAACGCACTTTAAGAAAAGAAGAACTCAGAAGAAGAAGAAAAGAGAAAAGAAGAACTCTTGCTCTTGGTCCTCCTAAACCATTCAACTGCATAACTTTTTTGGCAAGGAAAAAAGGTAGTCATAGCAAGAAAATTATATCTGGAATGCATTAAACTGGACTATAATAACTCTAAGCACGCATTCATGTATTGTAGTGATGTATTTAATGCAAATTCGTTAATCTATGTTTAAAAATAATCCCCAATGAAACATTTTCACTCGATTTATATTCATCGTGAATTTAAGCACCGTAACGTGACCGCGTTCAAACTATCGTCTACTTATTAAATATTACGTAACTTCCTACATTACTTCTAGTTTTAAATAAATTATTACATTAAACTAGTTTTTAATAAATTTTTATATTTACGCGATCGTTCAAAATATTGTCGTAATATAATTAGTTCCGAATCGATAAAATTTTATGTAACATTTATGTGAGGAAATAAGTTATTTAATATTTTTCAGAATGTAATAGAGGCAAGAAGATATTGATTTTTTAATTTTTTAATTGCAGTCACGTGATGTGAATGGCCAAATTCTCTATTTCCACATAAATGTGTAATTTCCCATAGATGAGTAAAAGAAAATATGTTGTAAACAATATCCCATATAAAGTACTTTTTATCAATACAAATAATTATATTTTTCATTTTCATAAAAATGAGTTTAAAATAACGAAAATGATAAGCATAACATCAGCCTGTGATTCAAAGCAATTAAAATGCCACGGAGCAAGAGAACTTATTTCTTTTTTCATCGAACATTGTTTCGAATCAAACGCACCGGTCATAATGGCCGCTGACGGAGCAAGATTAAAAAAATAAAATCCCAAAGGCGAAGGAACCTTTTCTATAAGGTATGTAATCTATAATCGTTCGTATATTTTTTTATTTTTCGTAGACAAAGAGTTGAAGCAGCTGCCAAGATACAGCTGGCTGCTTAGACAGAGTGAACTCAACTATGAGCTTGTTTTTTTTTTAATTGTCACCTGGCTCAACCAAAAATTTTTATGTGTTTATTAAATAAAGTACGGTAGACACACAGCAGATCTTCTATTTGATGGCAAGGTTCAAATTGGTAAAATATTGTAAACATTTCTTAAAAATGTGTTTTTAAATACCATGCAATCATGTCTTTTTTTTACTGCAATGATTGTAATCAATTTTACGAGTGATGTGTTACGTAGTAACTATTTAGTAATCTGTGATGTGGGCGTTTAACTAGTCTCACACCTTTCTGCTTAAGACGCGTTGGTGCAACGGTCACAGGCACAGCACTTGCTTGTGGCTGTTGCGCTGGCGGTTGCGGATTCGATCCCCGCACATGACAATCATTTGTATGGTCATATATACGTTTACCGTGGTCTGGGTATTTGTGCAGTCTTTGTGGGTCTCCTCACCGTACCTCGGAGACCACGTTAAGCCGTCTGTCCCGGTTGTTATCATGTACACCTGATAGCGATCTTTACTCATAGTAGGGAATATATCCGCCAACCTGCATTGGAGCAGCGTGGTGGATTAAGCTGGGATCTTTCTCCTACACGGGGAAAAAGGTCTATACCCAGTAGTGGGATATTACAGGCTGAAGCGCGCGCGCACCTTTCTGCTCATAAAATAATTCCATCTAATGTATTGGAAATAACACTACAGAATATGGAACTTAATTAAATTTAAATGATATGGACTTCTAGTTATTTTCTTTACTCATATTAATTTTACTAATACTGTATATATATACGTTTTTAGGCAAATTGTAATTGATTCGGTTAATTATTTTTTTCTGTGAATCTTTGTTGTGTTATATTAATTTGCGTGTTGAAGTAAAAAATACAATAAAAACTGCATGTTTTGCTTAACCTTCAGAAAGTGGAACATAGCTGGCTTATAACTGGGAGATGTATACTTACTTATTATTATTATTACATTATTATTATATTATTATACAAGAAAAAATATTAAGTTACTGTAGTACAATAAAGTATATTATAAAGATATAGTACCAAACAAGGAGGTACTTACCTATACTAATGCTTGTACATTCGTACCTACCTACTTTGTTCTTCACAATACCTATAGAATAAACTTATAGACCAGTGCTTTTAGCTTTTGAAACCAAAAAAATTATAGTAGGATGAAACCCATTGTAAAAGAAAGAGAATACAACGAAAATGAAAGAAAAAATAAATTCTTCGATGTAAGGTCGTGAAGTGATAGGGGGACGGGGGGTAAGTTTAAAAAACGGTTTATCTCGCTTCAGGCTAAGCTAAGTACAAGTCCTATGGAAAAAGTTCAATGGCAAAGTTGTAGGTACTATCTACAAGTTTTGTATTTACACTTTTTTCATATAACCTCAAAATTCGTGTGAAAAATTCAAAAGCAAGGCTGCTGGCTTTGAAATACACAAGTCAAAGACTGGCAGCAGCGTCTTCGGTGCGACAAAGCCAGCCCTACGTCACCAACCCGCGCCTGCCCAGCGTGATGACTATGGGCAACACACATGAGTTTACACTATTTTTGGCGCGAACTTGTGGAGGCCTATGTTCAGCAGTGGACTGAAGTGGTGATGAAACCTATTATTGTTGAATATTATTTGAAGGATAGAGATTGATATAAGTATAGGTACCTAGATTGATTTTTTTTTTTGAATATCCAATCATGCTTGTGTTTAATAATATTGTAATAATTTTTTAAAACAAGTATAATTTTTATGCGATTTTCTAGACGGTATTATTTGAAATAGAGCTTACATGACCGAATTGTTAAGTGACGACTCAATAATGCTTATATAACTAACATGAATGAATTTTATGCTGAGTTTACGTAAATATAATTGTATTTACTCGCAAACGAAAAAAACCGACTTCAATTACATCCACAAGTAATACAACGTAGGTCGACGAAAAAATAGTCAAGTAAATACGCCTTATCAAAGATTACTCAAAAAGTAGTTACCAGATCTCAACGAAATTTAAATGTAACCACATGATAAACATCAGCTTTCGATTAAATTAAAAGTCATCAAAGTCGGTACATCCAGTAAAAAGTTATGCGGTATAATACAACGTAGGTCGAGGAAAAAATAGTTAAATAAAAACGCATTATTAGATAGAACTCAAAAAGTATTTTTTACATCTCAAATTAATTTAAATGGGAGCAAACGACACACACCACCTTTCGATTAAAAAAAAAATTGTCGTAATCGGTTCACCCAGTCAAAAGTTCTGAAGTACATAATACAGTACATAAAAAAATACAGTCGAATTGAGAACCTCCTCCTTTTTTGGAAGTCCGTTAAAAAGACAAAGAATTTTACTGTTATACCTACTTGTTATAATATATACACTCGCGCCTTTGCTGTCAAATTATTATCTTTTTACCATAGACAAAAGGTACTTATGGCTTTTGTATTACTTATGTTTAGATCCTTAAGACTATTTACTTAGAACACTTGAAATATATTTTATTACATGGAAACTTGTTACATGGAAACGCACTTGGCCGGTTTTTAATTTATAAAAACATAACTAGCAGAAGAATAGTAGTTCAAAAAACTAATCAATACATAGTATCGTCAACGCTACTTCTTTGTATAATATAGTAGTGTTACAGACATGTTGCATAGTAACACATAGAAATTATTACACAAAAGGTTGATTTGCAATAGCCTTATCGTATGAAGCCGTGAGTTCTACCTTTTACATCATTTGCATGCAAATACAGAGGCGAAAGTACATTGTTCTATGCTTTCACACCGGCTTCAACATGAATTCTATGGCTACAAGGAAATGGCTGAGGCAAACATTGACAGGTATTATGACTCTCGTATTATGCACTTTATATTTTCTGAATAGGTTCTTTTATACTTCAGTACTGAATAAATCTCTTCATTTATTATTAAAACGCTCAACTTAAACAAATCAGACCAAAACCGCGGTAAAGACGATTTTGTTTTTCTTAATTAAATAAAAATAATAACTGCCATAAAATTGACATTTTTATACACATACCGACTTAAAATTCAAATAGGTACTATTTTTTTTTATTGTAGTTATTAATATCAAAACAATGTAAGCTTTATGTTTCCAGGACAATTCTATTATTAAAAGTAGTTCTTAATTTTACTACGTTAAAACCAACCGATGTAAGCCGTGGCATCACTCGAAACCTTACTACTGCTTAATACGTTATCCTCAAGGATTTATGCGAAAACTTAAAAAAATCTGTGGCTTTGGACTACCACAATATAATATTAAAAAATATAGTATGTTGTTCGCTACGTAATAAATTACTAGTTGAACGTTAGTTGTAAATAAAGCATTTCTTATCTAAGTCTGTAACATAATACATTACAAAATGACAGACTAATAATGAAAAGTATTATTAGCAGAATTCCCCAAATAAACGTATGATGTAAAAAATCAACTTGTAAAGCTCAAGTAAGCCAACAATGTCTCTTTTTTAAAAGAATGAGGTAAGGTGCCACTTTTCTTTTCACAATTAGGTACCTGATGTAGCTTTTGACAAACAATATCGAAGGACCTTGGCGTAAGATATTTCTCGAAACAAAAACAACAACAACAATGCCTTTGTCATTTATAAAGTGAGAAAAAATATAACTGTTAGTTATTCAGTTTGTTGAAGAGGAATGGCAGAATATTCCGCAGCATCACCTCAAACACCTAGTACATAATTGTGTTTGCTCGCAAACGAAAAAAAACCGACTTCAATTTCATCGACGAGTAATACAACGTAGATCGACGAAAAAATAGTCAAGTAACTACGCGTTATCAAAGATTACTCAAAAAGTAGTTATCAGATCTCGATAAAATTTATATGTGACTACATGATAAACATCAGCTTTCGATTAAATTAAAAATTATCAAAATCGGTACACCCAGTAAAAAGTTATTGCGGATTTTCAAGAGTTTCCCTCGATTTCTCTGGGACCCATCATCAGATCCTGGTTTCCTTATCATGGTACCAAACTAGGGATATCCCCTTTCCAACAAAAAAGAATTGTCAAAATCAGTACATCCAGTAGAAAGTTATGCGGTATAATACAACGTAGGTCGACGAAAAAAGCGTCAAGTAAAAACGCATTATTAGATATAACTCGAAAAGTAGTTGTTAGATCTCAAATAAAAAATGGGACCAATTGACACACACCACCTTTCGATCAAAAAAAAAAATTGTCGAAATCGGTCCACGCGGTCAAAAGTTCTGATGTAACATACATAAAAAAAATACAGTCGAATTGAGAACCTCCTCCTTTTTTGGAAGTCGGTTAAAAATATGGCAAATCGCATAACGGAAGTATTGCGAGCTCGCGGAGGAAACAAAGTACCTTACTAAAACGACGCAACTGTAAGCAATCTACATTTACGAAAATACTGGAAAATACTATGAATTTTTATTTATTTTACACTTATTGAAAATAAAAGCCTTTTTTTCATTTAAGCACATTAAAATATTCTTTAATTTAGTCTTTATTTCATAGAGCAAAGTCAGTACTTTTCTAAGATTTCCTACTAAGATTTTCTAATCGACCCTTTTTTTGTGGTCCAGTTTAGTTGCGATATTTATGTAGGTAGGTACTTACAATTTCAAAGAACGAGCATGCTACGTATCCGGGCTTTCGTATTCATATTCCTAAGTTGCATTAATTGATCTAGGGCGTGTAAGATCCATACTAAAAAGGTGCTTTGACCCCTGATACGTGTAGATATGTATCTAACTAAACTTTTTTTCTCTCCGCGAATAAAAAAATATTCTATTGACGTCCATGATAACGCGTGAACAGAATGTAATTAGCGTTTTAGTTTTAAATAACTAATTAACTGAAAGAATTTAGACGTGATGTGTTTGTCAAAATTATTGTTTATACCAAACGAGGAAAACTGATTTCAAAAAATATTTTGATCATAATATTTAATTTAAATGAAACGAAAATAATAGTTGCTAAAATACTTATTTTTGCGCATTTTTTTCGCTGGAACATAAAACACTAAAAGTGAACCCTTGCAGGCTAATATTATTCTAGGCTATTCAGAAAAAATAACTAGGTACTGCAATCTTGAAAATACTCGTAATAATTACCTACTCGTAAAAAGGTCTTAATCGTTGGATTAATTTTTAAATACTCGTATATTAAGAACTAAAAATAATAATATAATATAAATAACAAAATTTAAGTTTATTAACGTAAAGAAATGGAATTCTTATGAATCCACTTTTGCAAACACTTTATTTCGATAAGTTATCGTGATTATAACACGCCTTCACAAAAGATATCTAAACGATTGATTACAGTGAACTAAAAACGTAATTTTGCACGTTTAAAATATTACAAAATACATGAAATTTAACAAAATTACAAAGGGTCTGATAATTGTATACCCCTTTTTGCGTTACTTACTTTTTCCACTAGGTGCTTTAAATTACTGTCTTACTAATGTTAAAAATACGAAAGGTTGTTGTAATGGATGGATGTTTACTGTTTCACGCAAACGCTACTGAACTGTTTATAATAAATACTTTCATGGGCTACTTTTTATCCTGAATTCCCCAGGGGATGGAAAATTAAGCGGATAAAACAGCGCATCGCAGCTAGTGGTATTTTATTTGTTAGTAGTGTTTAAGTTAATGTCTCAGTGCACAATTTAATATATGGATAAGAATTGTACTTAAATGTCCCTTATAATTATGTATCTCTATATGTGTATTGGTCCGACTTGATTTTCTTTAAAAGGTACTGCTAAAAGTCATTGACATTTGTAACGAATTAAAACATCTTTGATTTTATCAAACATAAAAATAAATAAAATATCATACTTAAAGTAACAACGTAAAATTACAATATCAAGTAATTTAAAAATAATAAACGTAAAACCGATTAAAGTTGTATTTTATAGTCTTACATTTTAAGATGATTTAATAGAACAATAGTAGAAATGCCGTTAACAATTAGGGCTGTTATCACTTCAAATTATTCAAGTGTTGTAATCATTATTATCTCACCAAATCAGGGACATTTGTGATTAGATGTCATATTGTTAAAACATTGTTTTATATTTACTTTTTCTAAACGAAAATGTGTAACTGTCACAGCTTACCATTGAATGTGTCGTATGCAGTGGGTTGGTAATCTTCCCGGAACGTGTCCTGAGCATAGGCTGCTATTAAAGAACTTTTTCCTACCGCTCCATCACCAACTAACACACACTTAATTTTCTCCTTCTTCCCACCTTTCACTTTTCGTCTATCGTTAATTTGAAACATTCGATTTAATGTTCTACGACTTTTTTTATCCCGTACTGCCCACTCGTTTACTTTATCACAGCAATTTAAGTCTGCAGACTCATCGTCGCGTATCACAGGCCGACTATTTTCTTCAGTCACTTCAGAATAATCATAATCGTCTTCATCCCGACGCGGAATGGGGAACTGGCTAGGGCTGTGGACTCCGAACACAAAAGGCCCGTCTCTCTCCGGTAGACGGTTAGCAAACCCGTTTGCCGGCGTCGGGGGTTTTGCATACTGAACTGTAGGAGCCTGATACTGACTCGATAAATATTCCGCTGACGCATGAGGGTCGAATCTAAACACTAATTCCGCCTCTCTACGGTCTAAATTTAACTCTGGAACAGTTACTTTATCTTGAAAGTAACCGATCTTCTCACGAGCTCTCGTCTCTTGCAATCGTTTTTCGATTTCGACGTTCGATGGTTTCCAGAAGGCGGCCTTATGTTCGTACTGGTACGTTGCCGGCATAGTCCTAGGCGCGGGCAATGGCCGATGTGGGCCATAGTCTCGAGGAGGCGCTCGTGGTGGGACTACCACAGGCTTTTGCGGTTCTGCGAGCAACGGCCGCCGCGCCGACAGGTTCGTGCTCCTGTTGAACATGATCCCCTCTAAACTGGGAGACATTGGCACTGTCACGAGCTACTAAGCGAGGGTTTATTGAAGCGTGCGTTCGCGCACATAACTCGAAACACGATATAATCACTCGCGTGAAAGTCACGTTGCTCACAGACGCGCGAAGTACGAACGTACACACGGTCGCCGTGAAAGGCAGAACACGACTAGCGCGGTAGAGCGGCTACTCGGACCGAGTCAGGCGCTCGAACGGCGCGGTCTGCGGCTCCCCTCGCCGGATGAATTGACCTGTTGCTTACATTACCTGTTCAGGTATAAACGGTCGTTTCGCGATTTGACTGCAGCTGCTCCAGGGAACAATGCATGTCATATGGCGTTGGCGATCAGCCGCTGTGTGCTAGCGGATCATTCAACAAAATGTATGTACACGGTGAATGAACACGACGTGTTTTGTTTACCTATGACTTATGTACGTATTGAATAATAATTTAGACTGATGATTTATAGTGGAAAATGTTCCAAAGCATTACAATTTATGTTTGTAGGTCAGCAAACGACTTATCTATTTAACATACTTATTTAGGTACACGCTCGTGGAAGACAATAGTGTACCTATTGATATCTATTTCTAAATATATAAATTTTACTCGATTCAGAAATTGAAAAACTACTCGTACCTATTAAATAAAAAATCCTATCCTATTAGGAATATAAATGCGAAATTTTTGAAGATGGCGGATGTATGTATGTATGTATGTAAATTTTTTACTCTTTCACGCTAACTAAGCTTTTGACCGATTTTATTGAACACACTTTTTTTTATCCCGACATTTCCACGGGATCGAAAATTACGTGAGTGAAACCGCAGGGTGCAGCTAGTTTAAAATAAACATTGATATTTTTTTTCAAAACATACGCTTCAGCGTGTAATATCCCACTGCTGTGCTTAGGTGTCTTTCGCCATGTAGGAGAAGGATCACGCTGCTCCAATGCGGGTTGGCGGATATATTCCCTACTATGAGTAACGATCGCTATCAGGTGTACATGATAACAACGTGAACCAACGGCTTCACGTGCTCTCCGAGGCACGGTGGGGAAACCCACTAGGACTGCACAAACACCCAGACCACGGCAAACATCTGTATGGCCAATACAAATGTTTGTCATGTGCGGGGATCGAACCTGCAACCGCCAGCGCAACAGCCGTGACCTATACCTGTACTATGACTGTTTCGCCAATGTGTCGTCAAAACATAATCTACTAGAAATTATTACTCATTAGCTTAAAATGCATGACTAATAAGATATTTTAATTCCGCTGATAACTCAAAGGTTAAAAACATTGAGTAGGTACCTATTTGAAAGTAAAGTAAAATGCATATAATAAAAGTATATAAATTAAATGAGTAAAATTTTTAAACATTACACTTAAACGAGCGGAGTCGAAACTAGATTCATTAATGTTACACTATGTGTTGTAGATAGTATTAACTTTAAACTATCCAGATCCAGATTAATAAGTCATACTAAAATAAGCAATAGGTATTATAGGTATGTATAGTATAGGTATGTTTAAAAAGGTACATAAATTCATATGTAAAGACCACCTTATATTATACAGGTCATGCAACTAAGCCCAATTTCGATGGTGAGAGATTAGTACGATAGTGTCCTTTTCGTTCGCGTCAACACCGCTGCACATCACTGCTATCGGTATTGGTGCGGTCACGCGGCGCGGTGCGCAGTGCGCACTGCGAACCGGTTGTCGGTTGAGTGACGTTTTATTGTATATTCCGTTTTTTGGAAGAGTCTTAGTTGGTAAACAAACCCCTGTCAATCGTAATTCACGTTTTTTCCGCATTTATCACTCACTTTTACAACACATTAGCTTACGGACACTTGTAAAACTCCATTTACTATTTATTTCACTAAAAACAAATATCAATTTATCATTTTAAACCTAAGACAAAGAAACCTAGGTTTCTTTGTCTAAGTTTTAAACACATAAAAATTATTAAAATACGGATTTCGAGCGTACAGATAATTAATATTTTCAAAAATGACATTTTAATATCTTTTTTTATGACGCAAATAGGGATGTGGTCATAATATTTTTAGAGGTGAATGAGTATAAGAAAATGAACGGCATGAACGATAAAATGGGCCGTGTTTTTAACTTATATTTTAAATTTTCTCGAATCATAATTTGTAAGTTATAAAACAATGGTACCGTAAAGCGATTTGTTATTATGTTTTAGATATTGTTTTTTTTTTTATGTTGAGCGTACAATATTTTATAATAGTATTTATTGTAAAGGTTTTATTTTATATTATGAATACTTTTGAATATCAATTTCACTCTGAACATTTTTAACGCTATCCCATATAATATAAAAGTATAGCACATAGCATTGTCATAAAAGTTTATTGTAGTTCACAGGAAAATTTTGTGGGACTTTAGTATGAGACTTAGGATTACCCAATGAGAGCTACGTGAGCAACAGTGTTATCAATCCTTTTGTTTACATGTTATAGAGAGTGTGCCGCCGGCGCAAGGCTTTATATTTATAGTAAATACAAATAATGTGACAATAATACTAATAGGGTCGACTTTTTTTTTAGACACAGGCGGCCCTATTTTGTTGTAAATTTTATTTTTGACGTCTTTTTTACCGACCATTTTACATAAACGAAATATAAATTTGTTGCCTTTTATGCTCGATGCTCGATGCTCGATTAAAATATATATATATATATATATATATATATATATATATATATATATATATATATATATTCGTAATTCTGTACCTCTATTAATTCTTAGCAAAAATATTCAATATATTATTAGGTTTTGAAATAATTTTAGCATGTGTTAGCGTTAAATATTTGAACATAAAATGAATTTTATATTCGTCTATGGCTTATTAATATTGTTCATTCATTTGCTCTTTGTGTTACTTTACTATACTTACAATATTACTCTATTATCTGTGGTCGGAAGTACGCCATATTTGTTTACTATTTAGGACTATTCCAAAAAATAGAATATAATTGGTTATATTTTAAAACATAAATGCGTTACGTGTGATAGAAAAGGAGACAAAATGCTATTCTGTCATCGTTGCACAGCATACCCATTGATTGTCATGCTTCTGGCGACCGTTAATTAAAAAGAAAAGCCCAACCATTAAGACGATGTACCCCAACTGCTGTAGTTGCACGACCCGTGTATAAGACCGTGGTAGAGACAATGTAGTACATTTGCAGTTTGAGGTGTATATGTTTATCTACAGTAGTATCACTAAAGAATGCAATCATGAGTTGTGTTATATCTTATCAAGACAGGCTCAATTAAAAACCCGTCTAATCTAGAGACGAACTTAACGGTATTATACGAGATATTGTCATTTTATTAAAATGTATGATCACTTTCACTTCATCCTATCGCAGTCCACTGCTGGACATAGGACTCCACAAGCTCGCGCCAAAAATGGCAGGCGGGTTGGTGACCGCAAGGCTGGCTTTGTCACACCGAAGACGCTGATGTGTGACTGTTTATAAATTCCTTGCTGATTGCGTACGACAACGCAAGTGCCGACATATATAAAATTTTATTCATTCATATAAGATATGTATAAAAATGGCTGTTTGAATATATTATGTTTCCGTCTTTTGAGCTTTTGTAGGTTTCCACTTGATATACCCAAGTCCAAAGGCAAATACACGTTAACAAGTGGGAACACTGAAGTGTTGTGATGTAAAAAGTTTGCAAAAAATCGAGTTTCTATTCTACTTTCGTTAGCCCAGACTTTAAGAATTAAGAAAGCATTAATAAGTTGTAATTGGGTAGATATACATACGTTTTATAATTATTTATATAATTAATAAAAATACGTCGAATGTCGAATGATAAGCACAATATGTTCACTTTTTAAAAAATTTGGTTCGTCGTTAATATTACTCAGAACCTAATGCGAAAATTAACTTTGGGCAGGGTTTTCGCATGACGTCAATAAATTTCTCACGTATCTATTCAAATAGCCTAAAAAATATATCCTTTTAGATTTATGTTTATAATTAATGAACGTATTTATTTTTCTTGTGTAAAATTTATAAATAATAATTGTTGTTGCTCGCAAAACGAAAAAAAACCGACTTCGATTACATCGACAAGACAACGTTGGTAGACGAAAATAATTAACACTAGTAGTCACTACGATTTTCGAGGGTTATCCTCGATTTCTCTGGGATTCCATCATCAGATCCTGGTTTTCTTATCATGGTGCCATACTTGGGATATCTCCTTTCCAACAAAAAAAAAAAAAGAATTATCAAAATCGGTTCATAAACGACGAAGTTAGCTTCGAACATATATAATATATAAAATTCCTCCCCACTCCACTACTTTCTATACTAAATTATTTACCGTCCAAGCTACTCGGCTTTGGAACTACCTTTGCCCATCAGATGCGCTGAATTCATTCAAATTTTTAAGAAGTCTGTAAAACACTATTTCCTTCAATTTTAATCCTTCTATCTCTTCAGTCACATACTATTTCCTGTCCTCACTTTGAATCTTATCACAATAATTTTTTTCATTAACTATATATACGTCAATTAAAAAGCCGACTGATGGCGGGATAACCATCCAACTGCTGGCTTTGAAATAAACATAGCGAAGACGGGCAGCAGCGTCTTCGGTGCGACAAAGCCAGCCCTGCGGTCACCAACCCGGCTGCCCAGCGTGGTGACTATGGGCAAAACACATGATTTCATGCCATTTTTGGCGTGAACTGCGAAAGGCTGCTGTGATGATGATGATGTGATGATGATACGTCAATGTATGTCTATTACAACTTTCAATTTATATTTGCCATGCACGTACACATATTTTATTTTTATTTTTTTACATTATTTATTTGTCTAAATATATTGTATTTGTTTAGATAAAACTGTACACCTAAACCATCTACATATATACCATTTCCTCTGCCCAAAGGTTGCCTGGAAGAGACCGCTCATTAGCGATAAGGCCGCCTTTTGTACTTATCTCTTATTTTTAATTTTGTAATTTTGCTCACTCTTGGTGTACACAAAGAGTTTTTATTATGCATATATATATATATATATATATATATATGCCGTGTGTTTTTGGCCGAGTATAATAGCATTACCCCCTTTCTTCCCTTGGGGATCGTAAAAGGTGACCGAAGGATAAACCTGGCCCAAAATCATCAGGGCCATGGACAAGGAAAACTTCATTTGAAACCCGGATTGGGGTCTCCGTCAAGCATTCGTAGCATAGCTCCAAAATGCGAACGACTCCTACAGCCGAACTGGCTCCACACGTATCGACTCGTCGTTCCTGTGGGCCTTGCCAGTGAGGTCAAAGGGTGGCGCAGAGTTTAGGCAACACTGCATTTTCCTGAAGAGTGTCCTAGGCGACACAGTGTCTCTCTGACACTGTCTAAATCATCGGCAATAGACGTACTCAGGCCAATATATTGTCGAATTGAGTAACCTCCTCCTTTTTTGAAGTCAGTTAAAAAGGACTTGAATTTATTAACAATATATTTATTTAGCCTCCTCAAAGACAAACAACTAAAACTATCATTATATTCAATATTATTTGATTTACTTTCATTTTGTTTAAATTGTATGATCATCAGTTCATCATCATTATCAGTTCAGCCTATTGCAGTACATTGCTGGACATAGGCCTCCCCAAGTTCGCGCCAGACAAAAATGTATGATAGACAATTTATAAATAATTAATTTTAGTACCGTACTAATCGAAAATTTAACATCGATTCGTCGTGGAGCGAGAATACAAACGAAGTCAAATACTCATCAAACACTTAGGGTATGTTCAGATATGCACTGCGACCATTGTACAGTGTGACGTCAATTTAGTATACTGTGAAGCCGTTCCTTTGTAGCCAGTTGTACTGGTTACTATTTAAAACGGAACGCAATCCCATATGCTGTCAGCCGCATTTTTTGACGCAGCATTGAGTGTATTAAACAGTTTTTTAGTTCATTAAAAAAAACTGTTGGAGTACTATCAAATTAAAAATATTTTAATTAATATTAATTGTAAATTGAATTTATAATATAACAAAAGAAAGTAGTTTTTCATTAAAAAGAATATATTTTTCATTACTCAACTTATATTAACTTTGTATATAAGTTAATGTTCAGAGGTTATGTAGGGTAAAAGTTTAGAGTTTTAATTAATTAATATACAATATACATTAGCAAATTTACTGGTCTTTAGACCTGGTTGTAACATTGTTTGTACCTAAATTTAACCTAATTTAACTATTAATTACTACATAAATAGTAATTCCCGCAGGCATTTTATATTGGTCTCTTATTAAACAAGCCAATCTAAGCTGTATTTCATGGGTACTAAGGATTTAATAATATTGTCCTTAGAATGTAGGGGCTTCCATAGAGCAACACGGAAATCTCAAAAATGTCTGTCTCCTCTTTTGCCTTTGCCGTTTTCATCGATAACTATCTACAAACAAACCGGTAACAACACTATCGCTCGGCGACAGTGACTTCTCAGAAATAGACTCCGATCAGTCACTCGACCGATCCGCATATTGTATGAGGGCGAGCGGCCGGTGTTGGTAAACAAATCGAGTCAACACGACCGATAATATTTGTAATTTTTAAGTTTAAAAAAGGTTTAAAAGAAGTATACAAGTAATAATGTAATTAAAAAATAGTTACGAATGAAAGGTAACGCCATGTTTTAGCAAATTTGACGTGGCAGATCTTTTTTTGCAGCAAAAAAACAGAACAATTTAGCATTTTTTGGAGGACGTTGATTCAATCGCACAACTAGATTTAGTCTAGTGATCAGTGCGGCTGCAACTAGTTTTATTGTATGCATATGGCCATTTGGCCTTATACCTTGACAGAGGGGAACGCCTGTACATGGCTACTCCCCTCCGTGTTGCTCTTTGTGCATATCAGAACATAGTAAAAAAAAATTTACCCTTAAAATCACGTTTTGACCATGTGTTGACAAAATTGACAATGACATAAAACGTCATTGCACCAAGCACGCACCAAGTTTTAAGTCGAAGATTCGAAGTGTGGTTTTATTTTCAAATAAAAACTGCATATTTCAAAGGAAATTGTGAAATTGTACAGACTAGTTTAGAGATTTAGTTCGTTAAGAAGCCTAGACGTTAATTCACGAGAAGCATGGCGAAATTTAAGCTAAGTATGTTTATATAGTGTTTATGTATTGTACTATTACTATTGTATTTTTACAAATAATTTTATTCTAGTGATCTTTTAGATTGAACCAATAACCTAAATAAGTAATAATAGGGTAAATTTAGCGAATACTTTTGTATGGAATGATAAAATAAGCTCTATTTATAATTTTAAGGTTATGATAGTTAGGTAATTCTATAAGAGAAGAGTTGCACATTTTTCTATCATTTGTAATGTAACATTTACTGGGTATTGTGAGTTTATTTTAGATTTAACGTACATTGATACATTTGAACTAATGTTTTTATTTTAGAAAAACCGTCTAAAAGACAGCCAGCACGTCTCCGCTACAAAATCGAAAAAAAAGTTAGGGAACACAATAGAAAGGTCAAAAAAGAGGCCAAGAAAAATCCCAAGTCTAAAAAGAATAAGCCTATTCAAATACCAAATGTCTGCCCTTTTAAAGAAGACATCTTGAAAGAAGTAGAAGCAGTTAAGAAGCATAAAGAAGAGGAAAGACAGAAAAAAAGAGAACAAGCAAAATTAGATAAACAAAAGAAATTAGGTGAAAAAAAGACCAATAACGTCAGCATGGATACTTTAGTGAGTGCTATTTCTTATTCACTTTTCTTCTAGTACTCTTATATAAAATAGAGTCAAATTGAGAACCTTCTCCTTCCTTTTGTAGTTGTTTGATAATTATAATTAGCGAAAGCTAAAATGTTGAAAAAAGCTAAATGTTGAATAAAATTTGTTCTTTGAGAAAGGCAAGTGATAAATTATTCTTAAGATACTGGATCTGATTTAAAATCAATTTTTTGCTACAAAGCCTGTTTGTGTTAATAAGACATAACTTTATAATATATATTGTAGTGGTTTAAAATATTCTGTGGTTTAAAATAGCTTAAACTATTGCAGAAAATTAAAACAGTAATTTATAAGGATAACTTTTTTGCAAATTTTTTAATTTGCTTAGGCTCGCTCTTTCACGAGTTGTAGATAATGCTGTTTTATGGATAACAATATGAGACAGTCAAAATTTTTTGATTCATTATTCTTTTTTACCATCGAATTCTACTATATTTGTGAGATGTTTCTATTTGCATATTATATTAGCCTTAAAGTTGCAGTTCATTAGTCAAGGGGAAACAGGTTCTACTGGCCAATTCTACCTCTCGCTGTCAAAGTCAATTTTATCATCATCTGTCAAATAGCTTTATACACAAGTGGTGAAATATAATCGGACCGTTTCAGGACTTATACACTTTCAGTAGGTACTTGTCATTGGCAAAATCATCGGCGAAAAGCTGATGGAGCCATAGTCTTTAAAGAAGAAGAATAAGGTGAAATATAATATTGAAGATAGCTGATAGTTTCGCTTCAGCCTGTAATGTCCCATTGCTGGCCATAGGCCGCTTCTGCTATTTAGGAGAAGGATCAGTGCTTAATCCAGCACGCTGCTCCAATGCGGGTTGGCGGATAGCTGATAGTTAGTTTTTATAAAATTTTCAGGTAGCAAATGCTGAGGCAAGAGGTAAAATTCATGAAGCATTTAAAAGTAATGAAGTTTCTGATGACAGCATTCAGTTTGGCAAGGATAAGCAGCAAGAGAATTCTTTGAAGGCATATTATAAAGAATTCAAGAAAGTAATATCAGAGGCTGAGGTTATATTGGAAGTTGTGGATGCTAGAGATCCATTAGGTAGTCATTTATTGAAAATATAAAACATTTTTTATCTTTTTATGTATGTAAATTATTATTATTTAAAAATACTGTTATTGCAAACTGCAATAGAAGTAATTAACAAGTTATAGCACCTACAAGTGTATAAAAGACTACTGTATTTTGTAAAAACTATCTACTTAGATTTAGACTGCTAGAATATAAAACGATAAGACTAAACAATAACATTTTTAATAGGAACCAGGTGTGTTCAAGTGGAAGAAGCAGTTCGGGAATCAGGAAAGAAACTAGTCTTAGTCCTAAATAAAGCAGATTTAGTGCCAAGAGATAATCTTACAGCATGGCTCAAGTACCTTCGGAGGTCAGCGCCCGCTGTTCCATTCAAAGCTTCAACGCAGGACCAACAACATAACCTTGGCAGGAGGAAAATGAAACATATTGTGAAGGAAAAAGAAATGAAAAGTAAGTAATAAAAAATTTAATAATAAATAAGACAATGCGTTGGCGCAACGGTCACAGCACTCATGTGTGATGTTTGCACTGGCGGTTGTGCGTTCGATTTCCGCTCATGACATACATTTGTATTGGCCATACAGATGTTTGCGGTGGTATGGGTGTTTGTGCTTGTGGGTCTCCCCACGTTTAGCCGTCGGGTCCCAGTTGTTATCATGTACACCTGATAGCCAACCCGCATTGGAGCAGTGTGACGGAATAAGCTCTGATCCTTCTCCTATATGGGGAAAGAGGCCTTTGCCCAGCAGTGGGATATGACACGCTGAAGCATAAGCGTATGTGATGAAGGTCATGTAATATTAAGAGTATTTTACATCAATAGCCCCAAAAAAGCTGATTACTTAATTAATATTGTTTTTTTTTTTTTGTATTTTCAGGTTCAGCATGTGTAGGAGCAGAATTACTTATGAGTCTCTTAGGAAACTATTGTCGAAATAAAGGCATAAAGACATCCATTACAGTAGGTGTAGTGGGTTTGCCGAATGTCGGCAAAAGTTCTATTATAAACAGTTTGAACAGATCTAAGGCTTGCAATGTTGGGAGTACACCTGGAGTTACTAAGTATGTATTGTTTGTAATATAATTTTATTATATTATATTTGTGAATAATTGCTAAAATTTTATTTAAGAACTTAAGTAGCCACATGTTCAACTTATACCATCATTTTGGATCATGTTAAATTTATATTTTCGATTATACTTAAGACGATAGATAAACAATTTGCGTTTTTATAAATAGGCATTTTTTATAACTATAATTATTTATTTTAAAAAGTTACAATTCTATATCATGCATTTTGTAATTCACTGATTTTGATAGTTATACATTATAGCGTACAATATTTTTTTTTGGCCAGTAAAAAGTTATACAGTTGTTTAAAAAAAATAAAAATTATGTGGTGTCGTGGGACACCAGGTAGGAACGAAGTTCCTTCGGATAGTATAGAAGCAACACAATTTAAAAAAAATGTTGAATTTTCTAGTTCTTTATTTTTTTTCAATTTTATTGATTGGTTTTTAATTAAGTACATAAAAGTATTTAGGAAATTTAGTATTTTAGATAATAACTAAAACCGTAAAATAAAATAAATCAAACAAAATAATAATAATAATAATTCAAACTATTAAGTGAAATAAAAAAACGTGTCTTTATTTATTTTTATCGACAGTATAAAATTACATAAATAATTTTAAAAAAGTAATATTTTAGTTTTACAAACGTCATATTATACAGTCGTGTGACTGATATTACGTCACTTCCATTATATATTTTTCTTACGGTTTTAGTATCACATTTTTTCAGTTTGGTCGCACAGCCAACTGTCAAGCTTGCGGTAAGGAACTTCGTTCCAAAAACTTTTTTTATCTTTACAGACAAATGCAGACAGTTCAGCTAGATTCTAAAATAAAGATTCTAGATAGTCCCGGAATAGTATTTCATTCAGGGTCAGAAGGGGATGCCTCTGTAGCTCTTAAGAACGCTCTGCGTGTAGGCAGTTTGAAAGACCCTGTCACTCCTGCCACTGCGATACTGAAGAGAGCTCATAAACACACCCTTGTGGCACTCTACTGTATACCGGAGTTTGAAACACCACAAGTATGTGTGTTTTGTATATTGTGTTTTTTTATATGTTTGTCTTGTTGTTAGGATTTCGGCACACTAATAAATGTTTTTTATTTAGTTTTTAAATTTTTTATTTAAATTTTAAAATAATTAAAATCATTATCAACTGCCTGATAATGATGTTGAGTAAAATGTATGCTTGATTTTTTCTTTCGCTTAATTTGTTCATTGTATATATAACTACTTTTAAAACATAATTAAATAATTAGTAATAATTTCATCTTTCCATTTTTAGTAAAAAAATAGGAAAATTTATCTGTAAGTAGCTCCTAATGTATCTAAAAATGTCAATAAGTGGAAGTTTGTTAAGATAATTTTCAGTGTCTAATATATTGTAATGAAAATACCGTTCACCACTTTCCTAAGGCTACCTCTGAGGACGCTGATAAAATTATGGTCAGATTTTTAAATATGTATCTATTTTTTCTTAATTCCTAGGAATTCTTCGCAAGTGTAGCGTCTCGTATGGGTCGCTTCAAAAAAGGCGGTGTTCCTGATCAAGACGCCGCCGCGAGAATATTGCTTAACGATTGGAATACTGGAAAGGTAAAAAAAAATACATAAGTACATTGTTTTAGAATTATTCTTTGTTTTTTGGTTAAAATTAGATGTATAAGAAAGTTAGTCAGACTATTCAATGTAAATGACATGACAACCTTTGAAAATTACTATAATTTCATGTTTATATATTAATGTTGTATGAAGTACTCAGTGTATAATCTATTAGTGATCCTTAAAAAAATAAAATTCTGATCAGAACCTATATTCTGAATTTGTGGTAGCTTCACTTTTAACAATAATTAAAATATAAATTTGTAAGACGATGATAATTTGATTGAAGCTATTTTGATGTTGATTAAAATTTTAAGGAAAAAATCTTAGGAAATAGCAGTATATTAAAAAGCGGTTTTGTATTTAAATCTTGTTGTATATATTTAAATTTGTACATCACTCCAACCTGTCGCCATCCACTGCTGGACATAGGCCTCCACAAGTTCAAGTGAACTCATGTGTGTTGCCCATAGTCACGACGCTGGGCAGGCGGGTTGGTGACCGCAGGGCTGGCCTTGTCGCAAATTTGTACATATGCATTTCTTTTTGTAATTTTGACATTGAATTCTAATGATGCACTTACATAATTATGTACTACTATTACTAATGTAATTTTACAGATATAATAATTCTAAATTTTAACTTTAATTTTAATGAAAGCATTTTGATGTATTTCAATTTCCAAATTTGCCTTTCTTTTCTTAATTTTCACATTTTTTTGTTACTTAAATTTGTAAAAAAAAAATGTAACTATCATTTGGCTGTTACCTATAACACAAGAATTAAGTTGCTTATATTAGGTACAGATGACCATGTGTGTATGTTATAGATATTTATTTATTTATTTTTGCATAACTTACTTGTTTCTAGAGCAAAGATCTGTAAACTTGAATTTATAGATTATTCAATGAATAAATAAAAGCTAGTGAAATGATACAATACAATATTTCAGGTACGCTACTACACCGAGCCACCGGAAACACCTGACTCCGAGGTCCACGTCGACGCTAAAATCGTGTCGACTCTCGCTCAGGACTTCGATATAAACGCGTTTGAGGCGATGGAGGCAGAGACTATTGATACTTTGGGTGGAACTAATGTTGATGATGCTATTAAGGTAACAAACTAGCTCGATAAACACAAATAGTAATATACTCAATAAAATTTAATAGGTCTACTGCTTAACTTTTTTTAATATAACAGATCTATCAGAGATAATGCAATGGCTCTCTTTGGATATTTGAGTTCTAAAAATTATGCTTTATGGTAACCTAATATTCTGGATACAGGTCTTGTTTTAAAAACTCTAAATTATATTCTGGTATGTTTGTGTTAGTGAACTGTCAGATTTTAAAATGTTAATAATATTTTTCTCTTCCCCTCTCTTCCTGTGGGTGTCGTAAGAGGCGACTAACGGATAACACGATTCCGCTAGGTACCACCTTGGAACTTAAAAAGCCGACCGATGGTGGGATAACCATCCAACTGCTGGCTTTGAAATACACATAGCGAAGACGGCAGCAGCGTCTTCGGTGGGACAAAGCCAGCCCTGCGGTCACCAACCCGCTTGCCCAGCGTGGTGACTATGGGCAACACACACAAGTTCATACCATTTTTGGCGCGAACTTGTGGAGGCCTATGTCCAGGAACAGTGGACTGCAATAGGCTGAAATGATGATGAAATGATAAATAATATTTTTTTATATGTACGATTTTTATTTTTGTGTTACCCACAATTAGGAATTCTAAACATTTTTGAATATCATATATCAAAAATTGACCGCTCCAGCGGGATTCGAACCCGCGTCTTCGACATACCGTGTCGACGCTCTAGCCAATTAAGCTATGGAACGTTCCATAGCTTAATTGGCTAGAGCGTCGACACGGTATGTCGAAGACGCGGGTTCGAATCCCGCTGGAGCGGTCAATTTTTGATATGATATTCAAAAATGTTTAATATTTTTTTATGTTTGATATGTTCATGTTTTATTTTATATACAGGGTTACTTGTAAAACACCAGCATCCTTGCAGGACAAGATAGCTAACATCATAAGTAACAACATTTGTTCAACGACTTTTGATAATTTATTAGATTTTATTTTCATACAAAAAAAAATATTAATTTAATTTTCCGTTTGAATGTTATACGATGACGATCTATGTAAGATTGCTGGTGTAGGCTGGATGAGGATTGCGGAAAACCGGGATGTCTGGCGCGAACTTGGGGAGGCCTATGTCCAGCAATGGACTGCAATAGGCTGAGCTGATGATTCTTTTTTTACAATCGAATTCTACTACTATATTTGAGATATTTTTATTTGCATATAAATCTATAATCTTAAAGCTGTAGTTTATTCTATTTGTATTGTTATCTGTCAAATAGCGTTATCCACAACTGGTGAAACAGGAACTTAGTCTTATATAGTTATTAATTAAATATTTTCTTTAAAGATCACAAGCACCGGCCCAGTCAAGGCAGCAGAAAATGATATGCAGGTTGACGAAGACGAATCTACCTTACTTCCTAAAAAAGTGAACATTGTTTCAAAAGTAGTCACCAAAACACCCAAAAACGCAGATGTTGATATAGTTATGGATGGCAACACTAAACAGAATAAATTGAGAAAAATGCAATTTAAAAAAGATAAAAAGAAAAGGGCAAGAGATGAGAAAAAAGCAGTAGCTTTGTCAGAACTGTTAGATCAAGCTATAATAACCAGCGCTTAGAAATAATGGTCTATTATTTTATTGTAAACAGATAACACAGAAATAAAAAAATAAATTAAAAAAACTAGTTTTTTTTTAATTTCTTATTTTTGTATGATTAAAAATAAAGACAGAGATAAAATCGGATCAACCAAGACTAATACTAGCTAGAATTAGTCTTGTTTGATATTTTTATGATATTTTAAAAAAGTTTATAGCGATAGCTAAGTAACAAAACCGTTATCGCTTGTGCTTATCTTTTTCATGTATTCTATACATAAAACAGCAAATAATTTAAAAGATACTTGAATATCTGTATTAAAATTTCCTTTAAATCTATCACTGTTTAAATAGAAAAAAACACTTTTAGTGATGCTGTTTTACTTATCACAACGAAAAATTTAATTGCTAATTCGTGACGTCCAGAACTAATATAACTAAACAAAAATATAAAAAAAGTGATTAAAGATGATTAAGCAGAATTTATATTTTATAATTATATCAATTATAACCCATAGAAATCCTTTTATTGTGTTTGTGGCCTTGACTTTTATTTTCATATTTTCATCTTAATTTAAATACTCATGTTATATTATGCAAACATAGATCAAGTAAAAAGAATAGATAACGCACTTAGAACAAAAAAGTGAAGCCACTTTTTTAAATATGTGTGAGTGAGTGAAGTGTTGACATTTTTTAAAAAAAGTCCCTGAAAATTTTATTAAATGGGATTAAACACAATTAATTTAATATATGTAAAATGGGTATGCGAAAATAAAAATCTGTTTATAGTTTTAAATATATTTACTCCTTTTTTGCTTCAAATTGTTAAATAAATCTATTGCAGCCATGTTTTGATTTAATGAATTATATAAATCTGTGTCAATGAAAATTGCGTTTTTAAGTAATTGATGATTCCTCTGAAGGGAAAGTTCCTGTTTTAAAGACGTCTAACTCTTTGCTGTAATGATTTAATTTTTTACATTTTTTTAAAATAAAGTTCCTGTTTTTTTAACTTTTCTCTTAGTTTATGTTTTCTAGGTGTATCAAAGATTGAATCTTGGTTAACGACTTTAAGACTCATCCGGTAGGTCCTAGAACAAAAAATTCAACATTAAAATACCTAGTAGTAAGTAGTAGTATATACGTGATGGTACTTTGCGAAGTCCTCGTTTTGTACCGTACATGTCAGCTTTATCAAAATGGTTTGAACAAACCACACTAGATGAGGATGGCTGTCGTTGTAGTTCATTTCAGCTCAGTCGCACAGCAGCTACCTATTCTATCTATCTCCTATTAAATATTCGTTTGAAACCTAAAATCATGATATTTAGTAGTAAAATATGAGTAGTTAATTCACAAATTTAAACAGACAAAAACGAGTTAAAAATTCACATTAACTTCAATTTAGGTAAAACATAAAATCACACGATAAAAAAAAACACAATAATGATGTCCACATTCTACTTAATTATTTTTCTATGATTGCCTACAATTTACTTACCCGCATTTTGGGCTAATGGAAATAAAAATTACTGGTAGCACTCCCTCGGTACGTCATTTCGGAGCATAGAAATTATAAGTTCCGAATAACCTCAATATTATTTTGGAATAACAAAAAATATAAAGTTTTGTATGTATTTACGTGTGAAACGATATTTCTTCAGACTTTTTGTTCACTTTGGTATTGTTTTTGCACCATTTAATTACAAAAGAACGGCATTTTATAGGCAAAGTTCCTGTACGTGGCCCCGTGAGACACTAACGAAAATGAGCGTAGTTTGATGCATATGTGTGCGTGAGCGCGTGTGTTTACTTGAAGGAGCCGAGTTTTGTGGCTTCAGTAACAACAAAGGCCGCGCATTATCTACTTTTTTTTACTACATCTATGTATGCAAACAGAATTTGAATATAAAATACTTGGGAAATTATCACAATTAGAAGTTATTTTTCTTGTTAGTATAATTATGCATATTTTTAAAAAATTAAATTATAATTTTTACATATTGTTTTCTAATGTTTACGCGAATTTTACTCATTTAATAAAACACTTTTTTCGGATTTTATCGCGGTTTATTATTCACTTTTGATTCCCGACGTTTCGGATACTTTACAGCAACCATGGTCACGGGTCACAATTTTTACGATAAAATATTAAAATTTATTTAATAAAATAAATATAAAATAAAATAAATAAAATATAACAGTTATATAGTAACTGTTTACATTAGATTGATAGGTAGATAAATTGTTATAGTAACTTTGAATAAACAGTTATCTTTTAAAATTAGTTACATTAGATTAGGGATCATTGGTCGAATGAATGAATCGAAATGGTTAATTACAGAATAGCACTGCTGACGTCGCACGAATTTCCCGATTGACCCCTCTCCCGTCTTTGTCACAGACAGATGGTCACATTTATGAGACCCTTACCTGTAGTGTGACGTCACATATTTTGCCTTTCCCTCCTTAAGAGCCATTTCACAATTTTACGCTCTGCAAGTTTAGGTAAATTTGGTCGCATCGCGCGAGTCGTACGAGCCGCGCGATCTTTGTGCTAGTACGTATAGTGTGACAACCAAAAGACCATCGTGATCATTTTCTGATGTATAATAAAAATTATAACTATGGTATAAAATGTTTTTTTACATAATTAATTTGTTAAAAATTTCAAGTATGTTATATAACAACAGTCAATAAATTTAAAAAAAAATAAAAAAAAAATCAATTTTATGAAACAATTTTTTTAAATTGATTTAGTTTTTTCAGTTTACGAATGAATCTAATATTTACGATATGAATAAAAAAGCATTTAATGACATCGACACCGACAAACATATTAATTAACAAATAACAAGAAAAACAGATTGAAATGCCTATTTGTATTGATAGTGTGAGAAAAGAAAATTAAATTATACATTTGTTTACAGAAATTATCATTATATTATTTTACAGTCATTTTCGTAATATGTTTATTTTATTTATATTTTATTATGAAAGTATCAAATGCGTTTTATCCGCTATAACAACAGGCGCTTGGCGCGTGTGAGCGAAAGAGACGGCTGCGCAGAATTTGGCGTGGACCTTACCTCTAAGAGCGCTAGCGCTCGACTGATTTACCGGGCTTGATACGTGGCAATATATACTATCTTTTTATTATTTAATATAAAATGTATTAAAAATAATTACATCTTTTAATTATTTTTTTTGTATTCCTTAATGATGTAAGTTTACTTTGATGAAGATAGTTCGTTAAAATTTCTTAGTTTTCTAAGAGAAATATCGCTTTTAAAATTGTACTTATTTGGAAAATATTCGTAACTTTAAATTTTTTTTATCGTTTAATAGAGATACAAATGGAATAAAAATCTATGATAGTGGACAACAAAATTATATTCCACATATTATGATATTTTTTAAAATGGTTTCAACGTAGAGGTTATTGAAAAGTAGGACTTCAAAGTATACATTGCGACCGTTTACCCAGGGAGGAGGCTGATGAAAAGGTTAATAATTTTATACACATAATATAAATCAAAATTCTGATCTGACTATGGACTACAACAAAGGTTGCTCTATTATATTTCAAGAATATAAATTACATTATTGCATCCAACACTGAGATTAACGACGTCAGAATATTACAATTTCGCGGATTGTTACCGATTTTTGTGAAATGGCTCTTAATATGTAACGTAAATTATGGATGGCTCCTAATACTTAAATTAATACTTAGTAATTTAGTATACTATAAGGCTCAATAATAATAAAAATAGTTAAAAAAAACCTTTTTTAATAATTAACAAAACTGGTGATATTTGTATCAACCTTTGCAATTTCTATTAAATTATTAGTGCTAAGCCTACCCATACAGAGCAAAGAAAACCTTTGCCATGGAACCTTTTTTATTTTCAATACCTAATAGAAGAATGAGAGCATACACAAGCGAGTTTCATCATCGAAGTTTTTTTGCCGACGATGAAGCATCCTCGCTATAATCTAAAGAATTAAAGGTATAACATGTTTTACGAGATTAACTATGAAATAAAATTAATCTTTGATTAATCTTTTCGGTTATCAAATATTAATAATACCTTATTCATTATGCATTATCATAAGTAAATTAATCAACTTTCGCAGACTTACGCGACACTTGTGTTTTAAAAGAACTGTAAATATTTTTTATTTGTTTTTAACAAATCCTTATGTCAGAAGATTAATATAATACGTTAATGTAATTAAATTAAGATTTTTAATTCAGCGACACTAAGTTAGTAGGAAATAGTTTTGTACATCATTGATGAATTGATGATCATTGCCCTTCTCGGTCTATCACGTATATTTTGTATGGTATCTTTTTTTTTCCTGTAAATTTTTCTATTTCTATCTCTTTCTGCTGTCTTGTGTGCTACCGATTGGTGATTTGTTTATTGAATCAACTGAACTTTCTGGATCAATGAATCGACAAAAATCCTACTATGTGATAAAAGGTGCAATCCATTATTTAAAACTATACTGACATGGTTTTGTTATAATAATGGATTTTTAATTTAACTAGCTACCAATACTGTTGCGAATATGTTAGAAATTTTTCACGTAAAAGTAAAATGCCGGATTGTTTACAGTTCCCGCCATTACCAATAGTGTCTAAAAGCGAGTGTGTTCAATTTCTATTCGCTAACGTTGGCCAATAGTATCTTTCCATCTGTCTGCGTAACGCTACGTCACTGAGCAACGCTAAATATTTTTGCTCCCTCGCACTCATTAATTTTGTTTATTGGTATCCTTGTCAGCAATGTCGTAAGAGGTCACCATTTATAGTTCACTCTCTTTCTTTCTTAGCAGAAGCGTATGTGAAAAAAAGAAATAAACAAGCTCTGCAACGAGCAATATACTGGTCAAGATTAAATAATAGTCGATTCGCCAAATTTTCGAGTTATTCGTGGCCCGTCTTTTGCTAGCGAAGGAACGTGTTAGTGCTTATCAAAATGAAATTTTTAATTCTAGCTTTAACCACTGTAGTGGCAATATGCTCGGTTAATTGTGATGTTTATTTTGATGAGAAGTTCCCTGATGGTAAGTTTTACAAATGTTCATTTACTTCTCCTGTGTTCCGGCATTTCGCGTACTATCGATTTTTAAGAAAGCCGGCTGGAGTTAGTATTGTTGGTATAATCATAGTATTCTCCTTACAGATTCATGGGAATCCAATTGGATTTATAGTGAACACCCCGGTAAAGAATTCGGCAAATTCAAGTTGACGGCCGGCAAATTCTACAATGACCCAGAGGAAGATAAAGGTACGTCATTTATATTATTTTCACATCTATATTTGACTAAAATGTATTAAAATATACTTAGTATAAACTGACAATGTAAGTTAGCGAAAATTAACTGCAATAAATAATATGTAAACGTGTCACCCAAAATAGATCCACGCCTCAAGTGGTGCGGTATCAACCTATCTACGTAAACATTTTCGTTCGTCGCTCAAAAATTTTTGTGCATAGGCCTGCAAACCTCTGAGGATGCGAGATTCTACGCGCTTTCTCGCAAGTTCGAGCCCTTCTCCAACGAAGGCAAGAACCTCGTCGTGCAGTTCACAGTCAAGCATGAGCAAGATATCGACTGCGGAGGCGGTTACTTGAAGGTGTTTGACTGCAAACTTGACCAGAAAGACATGCACGGCGAATCCCCCTACGAGATTATGTTCGGCCCCGACATTTGCGGACCTGGCACCAAAAAGGTATATCTAATTTTTTTTTTTTATTATTGAATACCAAACTATCAAATAAACTTAATATGGTAAACATTTTTAAACATAAAAAATATTTTATATAACAATAGACACAAAAGACCATATATAATAAAAATGATCATTAGAATTGTATGAAGGTTTCCTTTCATGCATTTAAAAAATTATTAGTACGGCTATTATGGTGTGTTTACCTACATTGGAAAATACAGTCGCATGCTCTATTGGCATTGAAAATTATTAAACAATACAACTAGATCAAAATCTATCCAATTATTTTTTAAACAACATATTTACATTATTAAGACTGAATATAACTATTTCAATTTTTTTAGAACTAAAGAAATATACTTAATTGAATTGAAAACCCTCTCTTTTTTTGAAGTCATTTTAAAATTAAATGAGAACATTATAAAGAGTTTTTGGGATCTTTAAAAAAAAATTATAATAGGAAAAATTTTCAAATTTTCGAAACAAAACTTGTTATTAAACAAGAGTCATTAACTCCACTTCATCATTAATGTTAACAATTCCCAGAAAGTGATCACATTAGTGTGAGGTATTTAAAAGTACTACAAAAACCAACCTAATTTAATGTAAAAAAATTTGTAATTACTCTTATCAATGTTATTAACTTTCGACACTGCAACTTATTTTAATTAAAATGTTATCAACTCTAGATTTATCTTAATTATTCAAATAATTTATTGTTCTGTTAACATTTTGACTCTTAATTTGGAACCTTATCCAATAATTGACTATATAATTATCCATGCTTCGCTTGCATAGTTGTTTCAATTTAAATTAATGAAAATGCAATGCATAGTTGTTTCAATTTAAATTAATGAAAATAATAATAGCCCAAAATTATGAAAAGTAGTCTTATGTCATCAAAAAAATAATTTTGGTATGGTCTTACGAGTGGCAAAGCAGGCTGTAAGTAATAAAAAGTTTTGTTTGTTTTACCTGTTGTGGACACTATTTAATGACATATTCAACAGAAAAAAATTTTGATGTTATTATTCTATATATATGGTTAGAAACCATAGAATTCTCTTATATTCATAAGATATTTCTTTTTGTAAATGTCAAAATAAAAGTTGTAACTTATTGAGGAGAAACAGGTGCAGTGGTCTATTTTACCTGCTTGTTTTTGTATATTGGTAACTTATTTGCAGTATAAACTATAGCTTGGATAACTGGTGAAACCGTAACATTTACCAGTTCTTAATAACTGAGAAAATTATAGTACTTAATTTGTTAAAATAATAACATCCAGAAATGAAAAATAAATTTGTATTAGTATTTATATAATCTTACTAACTTGTATAATTTCATACATCTAATTTTATGAATGGTAGTTATTTTTTATCTTTATTACTCCAATAAAAATACTTATCATCCCAAAATAAAACTCGTGAAAATTCTGGAAAGATAAACACTATCACACAAATGAAATATTAAAATATTATATTGTAATAAAAATACACAATATAAAAAAAAATTACACACTTCCATATTTTTTGTTGCTATGGATATATTATTAGGTTATAACAATACCATTTCATTTATCGTCTGTCAAATAGTTTTTTTCGATAATACTATATAATTTAAATTTAACATTTTTATGCAGTCAAAAAATAAAATTGATATAATTTTTATATGTTTTTGTCTTCTATCTTCATGTCCTATGGCCCCTGGATGGGGCAGAGGGAGTCCATAGTGCACTGCCATCTATATTTTTGTACTACAATGTATTTTATCATGTGTATGGAATAAAGTAATAAAATGAGATAAATAAAACAAGATTTACATTTTATGTATCCTATCGTAAGGTTAAATGATTATAACATTAGGTTTATGAAACAAAGTTTTTTATCTAAAATATTTTTTTACACTAGGTTCACGTAATCTTCAGCTACAAGGGTAAGAATCACCTCATCAAAAAGGACATTCGTTGCAAGGACGACGTCTACACTCACTTATACACACTGATTGTTAAGCCCGACAACACTTATGAGGTGCTGATCGACAATGAAGTTGTTGAAAAGGGTGGCCTAGAAGAAGATTGGGACTTCCTACCTCCCAAGAAAATCAAGGTATAAAAATTAACCCAATAAAGCCCAAGTAACAATATTATTCTTTAAAATCGGTTTGGGCTGTTATATTACTATTGTTTTTTTTTTTTAAAGTACCAAGCAGAATAACAAGCTATTTAAAAATAAAACAAGTCGATATTGTAAAAATTTCTGTATAAAGACCATAATAGCGAGACTAACTGTATAAAACATTTTAACCGCTGTTTCTATACAGTGTCCTAAACCCAAAGGATGTCTGTAAGAAATTGCTCTTTTTGCCATAAGACTGCCTTTGTACATCTTCTTCGAATTATACTATTTTGTATCTTTTAATAGTGGAAAATTAAGAGTATTATTAATATGCATACAAAGTATTGGAAATAAGTAAATTTCAAAATTCTAGGACCCAGAAGCCAAGAAGCCCGAAGATTGGGATGACCGCAAGACCATCCCCGACCCAGATGACACCAAACCGGAAGACTGGGACAAACCTGAGCACATCCCTGACCCTGACGCCACAAAACCTGAGGACTGGGACGATGAGATGGACGGTGAATGGGAACCACCAATGATTGATAACCCTGAATACAAGGGTGTATGGGCTCCTAAACAGGTAAGATATCTTTTTATTATTGCTTGTATTTTTGTTATACGTCCTTAGGGTAAAGTGGCAAGCAAGCGTATAGTCTGCCCGTTGGTAAGTGGATATTGTAGTCTATGGATGACGCAACACTAGTAGAATTACAAGAGCCTTTTTGACACTAACTCCCAACTAACTATCCCTGTCTTACTTGTCATAAGAACTCTACATTATTTGAGAGCAGTATTGTTAGTCTGTGATCTTCAGTAAGGTTGAGATATTTACCACTTCATACTCTTTCAAATTTTGATCAAGTTATTTCCTGCTATACTCTAACTAATTTTATTTAGTAAAAGAGTTATATTACCTAATTACATTACTGTTACCAGTGCTAACGCTGATGACGATAGGTTTCTATACAGGAAAAGAGTTGGAGTTCTATCAATTATGGCAATACTATCCATTGCTGGGCTTTTAGAACCATCGCTGTAAAATTTCTGAAACCAAGTATGATATTTAAAAAAAAAATTACTGCAGTACTGTCCTGGTCGGTCAAAATTTGAAGCCGCTTTTGTATTATATTAGGTACATTATCAAACTACTCTCGAAAAAAAATAATTAAATTCGAAAAAGTTTATTGGGTACATTATCAAACTACTCTCGTAAAATAAATTAAATTCGAAAAAGTAAAAATTAATTGCATTTATATGTATCCGGTCTAATAAATAAACAGGTTTATCGTAATATACATGTATATTTAAATGTTTTAAAATTACTTTTTAATTTAAATTTATTTTAGAAACCATTATTTTAAAAAGTAGTTTATTCATTGGGCGCATGAGTATCATATTGACATTTAACTTTTTTTGTGAGTTATGTGATATAATATAGAAAGGCGACGATATAGTTATTTAAATTTTTATTTAGTAGGTACTTCCCGCTACTCATAGTTCATTTACCCGCGCGACCGTTACACGTTAACTTTCGGTGTCTAATCATGTCTCGTAATGTATTGTATCAATAAGTTCGGTCGTTGCCATTACTACGTTGTAGACGAATGAATATAGCATTATTATATCGCTGTCCCCGGGCAATAAAGCGGTAATATCAAAAATCAAATTTTACAGGAGAAATAAAAGAAGCTAATTTGTTTATAGTGCAGTGTACAGTGATCCAAAACAGACGTTCAAATTGTCAAATGAAAGCTATTTTTTTACCAATTTAAGCTTTTAAAAATATTTTTTTAAAAACAAATCGTAAAATTTTTTAATGAAATAATTAAAAAAATGTATAATACAATTCATAGATGATACTATTTTAATTGCAAGATCATTAACAATTACTGTAAAGATGTTCACCGGTTTTTTGTGTTATTTTTCTTAAGAATAATGCAATAATACATAGCTTAGTCGTAAGAGAATTATCCATGCAATAAAACGGTTATTGTCATTTATTCTAACGAAATATTAATAAAAAAAACTGAAAAAAATAAGAGTGATAGATTGATACTCAGAGAAGCCAAAAATTAAATAACATTAAAAAGGGTGTAACCGGCGTATACCGCTTTATTGCCCGGGGCCAGCGATATATTATTTATAAAATATAATGATAGTAATTCGGATTTTAAAATTTGAAATGTATTATATCACACTTATTAATTGTAAGACAAATTGATGTTAACCAATTAGAATTGTATTTAAAAGCTTATCATTATTTGTCCTATAATTATAAGTTTACTGAAATGTCTTCTTGCGTTATTTATCGTTCTTCATTGTATGTATTTTTGAGTATAAATATTTCCATGTCACAATATTTTTTAATTTTTAACTATTTTTTAGTCTTTATTACGAACTGTTTATCAATATCATAAATATAAAAAAAAATTAACTTTTTTCAGATCGACAACCCCGCATACAAAGGACAATGGATCCACCCAGAAATCGACAACCCCGAATACGTTGCCGAACCCAACCTATACAAACGCCCTGAAATTTGTGCTGTTGGTCTCGACTTATGGCAAGTTAAGTCTGGCACAATATTCGATAACTTCCTGATCACTGATGATGTAGAACTCGCCAAAGAACGAGGAGAGGCATTAAAGAAGACTCTAGAAGGAGAGAAGAAGATGAAGAACGAGCAGGATGAAGCCGAGAGGGAGAAGGAGAAGGAGAAGTCAGAAGAAGATGATGATGATGAAGATCTCGATGATGAAGCTGGAGAAGCGGCGCCTGTGGTACGTATTTTACTAGACTTTTATTATTCAGTTCACTTAATGATCAAAAATATAGATTTTGAAACTGATTTTATAGTTATACTAGCTGTGCCCGCGACTTCGTCCACGTGGAAAATAACAAAAAAAATACTGTTTAGTTCGCAGAGTTATAACATAAATAAATATCTAAAATAAATTAGCCTAAGTTACTCCTTACTACATCAGCTATCTGCCAGTGAAAGTCCCGTCAAAATCGGTCTACCCGTTTCAGAGATTAGCCGGCGCAAACAGACAGACAGACAAAAATTGTAAAAATTGTTATTTTGGTATATGTACCATGTATAAATTCATATGCATTTAGTAAAAAAGCGGTTATTTTAATATTACAAACAGACACTCCAATTTTATTTATTTTTATAGAATATAGATAATAATAGATCTTAGTCTATCTAATTAAGATGACTTTTGAGGTTCCATCTTTATTTTATTTAACATATATTAAATACCCTGAGAAATTTTATTTCAACTCCAGTTTATAGCTGAATATGGTATATTATGTTTTACAACAAAATATTAAAATTGAACCATTAGGTCCATAACTTTTTTATTATGATATGAAAAATCATTAGTTTTTATGATAGTTGCTTAGATATTATCGAATAGTAATTTGAAGTTAAACATTATTTACAACTTTTTCGATTAAATTGTTTATTATTTGTCCACAGGAGGAGCACGACGAGTTGTAAACATGTTAGTGTGAACACAAAGACTTTATTACTAATCGGTATAATATAAGAAAGCAGGGGTTAAGCGCATTTAGTGTCGTTCCACAGTTTACTACCAGTCGTGGTTCTGTCTCGGTCTTTTTTGTAATCTCAATGGCTATTGCCTAAGATTTGTAATGTGTAAAAATCCTAAAAAATTAAATTTCAAAGTCCTTTTTTGAGTTCTTGATAGAGATTAAGAGAGGACCTCCAGGCCGAATTGAATATATCCAGCTCAAATATTTTCCGCTCGATCAATAAGTATAGATTATGCAATGTCAAAGTATCTTTGATTGTGGGATTGGCCAATAACTTGTGATATGTACACTTATCATTTTATCTTTTGAGAATAACTGAGCGTGAGATCGAACAGTGAACGGCATCCGAGTATCGGCCCTTAGTCTAATCGGATTATATAAGTTTATCTAGATGTGTCCAATCCCGTCTTAATATTACAAATAGCACTGTGTGACTTGGAATATTCCATTTTATATACCGGGCGTATGGCTCCAGGCGTCCATAGTGATGATTTTTGTATATAAAGAATGCATTCGGTTTTGTTATTTATAAGCGGCACTGTGTGTCGGTGAATGTGTGTTTGTGTTACAATATCGGCCGGAGTTTGTCCGTCGCTGTTGTAAGACAAACGAGTGTGTTATCAGTTTACATTGTGAAATGAGTCTGATTAAATTAATATAATTTGTTCCTGTATTTTTATTATTATTTTTTGTACCTTATAAATAATCAAACAAACATGTCCTTAATCATAATTGAATAAGATATTTCAAAAAATTAAAGTAGCTGGTCATCATTTCTTCCATTATTCCTTTGGGTTTCGCTATTTCGACTTCTTCAGAATCTTTCTTCGGATGCCTTTGCACTAAATAAAATAAATTATAAATAAATAAGTTGTTACTGAATATATAATAATAAGTAACATTAGTTATCTATTTACATTATGGAAAAAAGGAATTACAAAATGATATAGTAGCTAGCAATTTTGAAACTAAGGTAATTTGGTTATCTATGCGAAAACAAAGCATCCTAATTATGACAAAACGCGTTTCCTGTATTACGTCGAACTGCGGAATTTTTGTATTGTAACGAACGAATACAAAACTATTACATAAAAACAATGTAAAAGTTATGGTAGTAGCACACAATAATGAAAACGAAATTCAATTGTTGTTTTAAAATATTAAAACGGAAAAAATATGTGAATATAGGTACAGTCAATCGGGGTAACTTTGGCTTTCAGTATAACATTGACTCATTTCTACAATTTTTGGTTTAAATTTTTTTCCTATAATTTGAACGCATCCTAGTGTACATAATGCATACTAAATAAAAGTTTACGTGTATCCGAATTTATTTTTGCCGCGAAATGTTGGTCTGCTGTCAAAAAGTTATATCTAATCTACGTCAAATATTGGAGTAAAAAAGTTCGTTCGTTACATTGTTGTTATAAAGTTGTCTGTAATTTAAAAAGAAGAGTGTATTTAGAGGTAAGTTATGCTTAAATTTATTAATTATAGCTTTTTTTACTATAAAAAACTAAAATCTATTGTAAAAATCGATGGATATTGTTAGAATTCGTTGTTTTTTCGAACCAGGAAAATTTCACGACAAGTTAGGGTAACTTTGGCCCGGGCTAAAGTTACCCGAATAGTTCTTATTTGTATGAAATTGTTGCCATTTATTTATTTCAGAATAAAAAAATGCCTAGAAAACGAGTATGTCCCGCACCGGGTACCCGAAAATATGGGAAAAAATCTCGCTACACGGAAGAGACATTAGAAAAGGCATTAGAAGAGGTAAAATGTTGCAAAATTTCCCAAAGAAAGGCCGCAGAACATTATAATATTCCACTCAGCACATTAAAATATAAACTAAAAGATCAACACACAGGGCAGATTGGAAAACCTACAGTTCTTTCTAAAGTTGAAGAGGAATCGATAGTCGCCCATATTATAGCATTATCAGATCTTGGAATTCCAATTGGTATGCAAGATGTAAGAGTCATTGTAAAAAAGTATTTAGATGATAATAAAAAAAAGTAAAGCAGTTTAAAAATAACTTTCCGGGATGGGAGTGGGGCAAACTTTTCTTGGAAAGACATAAATGCATAAGACAAAAGGTAGCACATAACATCAGTAGAAAGAGGGCTCAAATAAACAAGGAAATGATAGAAAAATTCTTCGACAATTTAAGCCTTGAACTCGAAAATGTGCCCCCGGAAAACATATTTAATTTCGACGAAACTGGATTTCATGACGACCCAAAAAAACAAAAGCTTTTATTTCGAAGACTTTGCCGGAACCCAGAAATTATTAGAAACTCTACGAAGTCCTGCTTCACTGTTATGTTTTGCGGTAATGCGGCTGGTGAATTTGTGCCATTATATGTTATATATAAAGCACAGCAAAAGTGGTCTGACTGGATATTGGATGCTCCACGTGGCACTCGAATGGCAGTAACACCAACAGGTTGGATAGACGCTAATACGTTTGATGATTGGTGTGAGAGCACATTATTGCCTGTACTGAAAAAAAAGGAAGGGAAAAAAGTTGTACTTGGAGACAATTTAAGCTCGCATATCACTCCAAAATCGTTAAGGCTCTGTGCGGAAAATAACATTAAATTTATATGCCTTGTTCCCAATTCGACACATCTACTGCAACCATTAGATGTGTCATACTTTAGTGCTCTGAAAAGTGATTGGAGGTCAATTTTAAGAGACTGGCGAAACACTAAAAGGGGCAAAATAGTAAATGTTTTGCCGAAACCAATATTTGCTAAATTGCTTTCTAAAACTGTGGAAAAAGGTCAACAAACTGCTGGTCAAAACGTGATTGCTGGTTTCAAGGCCTGTGGGATATATCCTCTAGATCGGAGTATGGTACTGGAGAAACTGAAAGAATATTCTAAACCTGAAGTGTGTGACGAGGTGCGTGAGTCGATTGGCGAGAGCTTTAAAAATTACATAGCTGAAATTCGTGATAAGGACCTCCAAATGCAGCAGACTAGAAAATTTCAAATCCCGGTTGTAGCAGGCAAAAGTGTTTCTGTGGAAGAAGTCGAAAAATACTATGAAGAAAGAGAGAAGAAGAAATCTGAAAAAGGTCAAAAGAAACAAAAAGAAAAAATCCAGAATAAATCTACTGCTCCTGTCAAAAAAAGAGGACGTCCATTAGGATCAAAATCTAAAGGTAAAACAGTACAAACATCACAACACAAACCTTCTTCGCCTGTTGCTAGCCCATCGGAATTACAGTCATTGCAAACTTTAGACACTTCTGCTACTACATCATCAGCTATTTCTCCCAAAGTCTGTAATGAACAGTCTCTTACTTCAGCGCCTGCAGAAACCTCCCTAAATCATAGATTGCTGCTCGATGCTTCAAAATCTCCAACTCCAGGGACAGAATATTCTTCGATGCCGTCTCATCCATCGCCTGTTGGTGATAGCCTGTTACTCGTTTCAAATCCTCCTTCACCCATAGACAAAGATATTGAGATAGAAGAAACAAATCAATCTCCAGCTCCAAGAACAGATTCTTCAATGCCGTCTCATCCATCGCCCGTTGATGATAACTCTGAAATAGAATTGGAAACTTTGAATGATGACTTAGTAGGGGAATACGAAGTACGTGAAAGTGTTTTATGTAAGACGGATAAAGCTAAACCTGCTCCTCTCATGAAGTTAGGCTATTGTGTTTTTACTTACGAAAGCATCCTTTTTCCTGGAAGGATCTTAACGGAAGATGGCCACACCGTTACCATATCTGTTATGCAGAAGACCGTAGATGGCTGGAAATGGCCATCCAAACCAGAGAGGGTAACCTGTTCCATTGATAGTGTCATTACTCGCTTAGAGGATACTAAAATTTCAAAATTAGGTAATTTTTATACTATAGACAATGATTTTCTGTCAATGGAATGGGGAGATTAAGACTTAAGTTCAAGATTTATTTTTATGAGTAAGTTTTGTTAGAAGTGATTTTTTTTAAGTTTGACTGATTATTTAAGATTGTTTTAGTTGTGTTTAACATATTTAATGAGAAAAAAATTGTTTTAGAACAAAAAATACGATTATTTAAAAATAAAGTTTCATTTCAACCTAGGCAGTTTTATTTGATCGATCTGGTAACACTGAACTGTGGTTCTTACATGAAAAAATGTTTTAGGACGCCATCTTAGAGATTAAAATTGTAGAAAAAGGCGTCTAAAGTTACACAGACACAATAAAAGATTTTAAATATTAGAAATTCGTGACCAATTCCCTCTATGTACAATGTTACCCTAATATCCGTCTTACTTTGACCCACTTAAAATTCAGTGTTTTTTTAATTTTTGTCTATAGATCATCAGTAAATGTCAACTGTTTTCTTAAAGAGGAGATTAGAAACCCACAGATAATATAATTTGTTAAATAAAATAAAAAACGTTGTCTCCATAAAACTAAAAAAATTCTTGGAAGTGAGTCAAAGTTACCCCGATTGACGTTAATAATTATATTGAATAGCTAATGGCAATTGAAAATAATTTATTAATAATATATTGGTAATGACAAGAATAAAAGTTTAAGAATTCTAATTATTTTGTTATTATAAATACTATACATATTTTAATACTATTTATTTTAAATTCGTATATCGAATTACAAAAATATAATATCGATTACAAAAATTTTAGAAACTACAGTTAGATAGGGTGTTAGTTACGTTGTTTATAATCTTCAAATATTATGTCAATACTCACTTAACACTTCCAACACTGTAACAAAAAAAGTAGCAATATTAATGACTAAGTCCTTAAGTATATAGTTTTAACAAGGTAATATCGGGCAAATTTAGATATTAAATATATACGTTAGGTAGCTTACGTACTTAGGTGATGTACTCAGTGTTATGGATTAAATAACAATATTTTTAATTTGTTCTAATCTCCAATGTGTCTAGACATCGTTTTTCTATTATGTTATCGGCATTATTAAATATTAAATCAAATTAGTAAATTCCTTAACCTAATGGACCCTAGTGTCGGCTTGGTGGTACCTACTCTTCGAAATTTAAGGTCATTAAACAAAAAACGACGGCGACGCGTTAGCGCAGCGGTAATAGCACTGGCTGTTGCGCTGGCGGTCGCGGGTTCGATTCCCGCTCACGACACATTTGTATCTACCAAATAGATGATAGTCGTGGTCTGGGCATTGTGTTTGTGTATTGTGTGTGTTTCCGGACCCCCAACACAGCAGAAAATCCTACTGGGGATCTGTTGAGTGTGAAGTGTTTATTAATTCTAATTTTATTATTAAAAAAGTAAACAAAAGTACACAGTATGAAATTACCAGGACAAACACGAGAAAGCCAATTGTGGGTACGAAAACACAAGATGCCACCTGCTTACAATATTTCGAACTATATCTAACATGGGCAAGCCAACGATTTTTATGAAATTTAGAAGGCAGGGCATTTCGGGGGGATAAATAAATCTAGCTAGGATTCATTTTTAGAAAATGTCGTTTTATCCCAGTTTTTAGATAGTGAAAAAATGGCTACCATATCGTTAGAATACGAAGGTAAATTTCACACTCGTCAATAAATTGCAATTGCTCAGGTGGGAAATCGGTCAGTCGCGCTCGGCCGAAAAGACCACGATTCAAATCCTCAAATTTCCAGATCGATTATTACTTTCTTTTTTTTTTTCTAATTGCACTCGTTTTTTTATTATTATTATGTCGGTAAAATCGATTATTCATATTTCATTCATCATCATTATTTCATTCATCATTATTTTTTTTATATTTAATTTTTTATAATTATTTATAATTTTTATTACTGTCGGTAAAAAAATATTCATATTTTATAAATACGTATGTAATTCGTATTTAAATATGATTTCCAAAAAAACACGATTTACTAAAAATACCGAGCTAAGCTCGGTCACTCGGGTCCTGTATTATAGAAGGATTAATAATAAGAGAGGTATCTGAAAAATCTGAAGAATTGGAAAGATTTAATTTTTTATACGCCCAACAGTTTAAATATGATTTCATCATAAATGTGTTTGGGGCGCCATTTTGTTGATCCTAGATTTATCCTATAAGGTACCTACACTCGTTTTATAAGCGCTAAAATGGAGAATATTTTTCTTACGCTGGCGAATTTATTTCTTTGAGACGAAATTATATAATTTTAAAAAATATATTTTACATGTTTCTATATAACAGATGCGTGATAAAGCGAATTAAGCTGAAAGACATAGCAAAAAATAGGCCAAATAGTCACAAAAATGGTTAAATAATAATTTTAAGATATTCGGTCTGAGGGCGGATAGTAGCAATATTCATTTAAGGCAGCGACAAAAGAATACAATTTTGGGATCCATGCACAACAAGGTTACCTATATCAGTCAGCAGATAGCTATTAGAGTTTGATATTTGATACACGTTACATTACACACATGCATTCGAAAAGAGTATTTAAATAAAAGATGTTGAGCAAAACGTTATGAATTACTTTAGGGGACCGACAGCTTAACGTACTTTCCGAGGCACGGTGGGGAGACCCACAAAGACGGAGATCCAAACTGGAAACAAATATTTATACAAATCCAAATATCCATGCCGAGCGGTAATCTACCTTCAAACCGACGCTATTAGGCGCCTACAATGCACACGCACCACTACCGACAGAACAATTATTACTGATATGAATTACCCTTTTTCAATTGTCTTATGTTTTCTTTTTTTCTCTTATGTTTATTATCCCTCTCTTTTTCATCTTCTTTCAGTTTTTGTATTTTTCCAGGCTTTATCATTAAGTCTAGTAGTTCCTTGCATGGCTCTGGTGACGCATGTACTGAAATATTAAAAAAAGAGTAGAATGTATTTTTGTGAATTACCTACAACTAAATAAGCATTTCGATTTATAAGATTTAAATTATTTTTGTTAAACAAGCTGTATAACTGTAGTTATGTATTTATTATTTAAGGTAGAGCCTTTTCTATAGGCCTGTGAAGTGTAAAAAGAGCTGAAAGCCAAAATTACTCCTTAACTGTTTTCAGGGCTTTCCTATACTATTTTATCAAGAATTTTTTTTATACATCGTCTACTTTTAAAATAAAGAGGTAGGTATTGAATTATTTACGACAATATGAATAAAGCAAATAAGTACCTTGATTTTCTGCTATCAGTGAGAGAATCTGAAATCAGAATACGAATATTAATTTTATCATTTGATAATCATTATAAATGTAGACATTTTTAAGGATAAATTAATTTATGTTCTTGATTGGTTTGGGTCGAAAACATAATAATTAAATTTAATTTGGACTATTACTTAGTGTACAGGATATACGTAGGTAAATAAGAATGCATACAAACTGAAAGATGTATGTAGGAATTATTAGCTGAAAATAAACAGTTACACACGTGTTAATAAAATCAAAATCTTACCACTACACCAAAAAATAAACCAAGTAACAAACTATAACTTAACATTTTGGCGCAAACAGATGTTCTAAACTATAAAATATTTTACAAGTAAACAACTTATATACGAATACACCGACATGGTAGGTTTTACGCTTATTTCTTACAATGTATAATGTTTTACTTGTATTCCACTTCAATTGACATAAAATCTAATGAAAAGAATTCTTAAGAACGAGTATAAGAGAATAGAAAATAATTTTACGCATGAATTTGTTTTATATGAAGTTTGCTTGAAATAGCTAAAGTTATATTTACAATTTACAAAAATATCTTGCTTAAGATATTATTCAGAATATACTTATTAACTTACAATTAGAAGAGCGTCACGTCATATTTACTTAGAAATAATTACAATCAGGTACTAAAAATTCTAAACAGTGGTTAAAAAAGATGTCAAAAATCAAATGAAAATAGCAATATTTTAGTTAAACTCCTTTTTATTAAAATGTCATAGATTTTTAATCTTATCACAATACAAATTAAAAATATGAAATGTTACCACGTATTTTTTATTACCCAGGTTATCTAACAAGAATTTTATCAGAAAATATATTCCTTTATTGTTGGTCGTCTTCGTAAAAGGGCGCGACTAAGAGGAGTTATATTGTTGTCTTTGCCACCCCTAACAATAATATCATATTTGTTCTTCTAAAGAATCATTTGAGTGACTTTAATACATGAGCATAATGTCTAAAATCGTTAAACATTTACTGTTTTCTCTGCAAAATATTTTCGTTGGGTAGAATATGGGGTGATAAGGATATGTCAACAGTTCTAGACCCCACTTACCCCTGGATATCCGGTGTCGAAAGACACCACCGGTGAGTCTAAAGGCATATAAATATAAGTTGTAGGTACTATTATTGTTCAGTAGTGATGGGGGAAGACTACTTTCACTTTCGTGATTGTGTATCTGCGATCTGTATTTCATTGTCCACCTAAGCACTATGAAAAACGATCGTTACAAACGCACGATTTTACCTTTAGCATTATTTATTTTTTTTAAATTATTTTCTTTAAGCTCCTAATTGATAAAAATAGTTTGCGTATAAATACGTTACATATTATTTAAAGTACAATAAAGATCATCATTATTACAGCCTATACAGTCCACTGCTGGACATAGGCCTCCACAAGTTTACGCCAAAAATAACGTGAACTCATGTGTTTTGCCCATAGTCACCACGCTGGGCAGACGGGTTGGTGACCGCAGTACTGGCTTTGTCGCACCGAAGACGCTGCTGCCCGTCTTCGGCCTGTGTATTTCAAAGCCAGCAGTTGGATGGTTATACCGCCATCGGTCGGCTTCTTAAGTTCCAAGGTGGTTGTGGAACCTTGTTATCCCTTAGTCGCCTCTTACGACACCCACGGGAAGAGAGGGGGTGGCTAAATTCTTTAGTGCCGTAGCCACACAGCACACAATAAAGATGTTTTTATAATAATAATAAAAAACTGATTTGGAAAGAACTGGAAATTCTAAAAACATGCAGATACCCTATGGAAAAAATTCAGAAACTTCATAAAATAAATGGAGACCAAACTCTCATAGATCTCATAGCCTCTCCTAACTCACATAATAATTTGGTCTGCATTTGTCCTGTTTTTATGAGGTTTACTAGATTTTTTCATTGGGCATGTAGGTATACTTATACTTAAGTTATACGTATGGACATCAATCTACGTACGTATATTCAATATAAATTATGTTCTATATTATAAATCTTAATCAAAAAATTGTGAAAATATATAAATATATCTATTTTATTATATACATATAAATTATTCTGATATTTAGTTAGACAAAGTGTATGATCATAGTAAAAATAATAACAATAGACCCAGTACCCAGAATTGTTAAACTGACTGCTATAAACAGTTAAGTAAACACAGATAGAAATTTTAATTATTGTTGTAAGGTGTGTACAAAGTATCTTGCCAACTTTTTCGTTGACGTTCACCGGTTCCATCACTCCACTTAAGAAATAATTGACAGTACCTATTAGGACTTAACGAATTGACACGTCTTGTAGCCTTCTTATAATATTTACACATTTATTAATCTAATATATAAAATTCTCGTGTCGGGGTGTTTGTAGTTAAACTCCTCCGAAACGGCTTGACCGATTCTCATGAAATTTTGTGTGCATATTGGGTAGGTCTGAGAATCGAACAACATCTATTTATCACCCTCCTAAATGTTAAGGGTAGTCCATCCTTATTTTTTATTTTTAGATAAATTATTTATTTTTTATTTTATTATGATTTGGCGTTGAAAAATACATACAACCCTAAATTTTCACCCTTCTACCACCAATTCCTATTTTTAAATAGCGTTTAGCGGCAAGACAACGTTTGACGAGTCAGCTAGTCTTATACTTATATAATAAAATATTCTCTTGTCACAATGTTAGTTATCATACTCGTCCGAAACGGCTGGACCGATTCTTATGAAAATTTGTGCGCATATCGGTTAGGTCTGAGAATCGGTCAACATTAAGGGGGTTAATAACATATATTAATTATGGCAAAACAACCTTTGCGGGGTCAGCTAGTATTAGTACCTATATGATTTATTACTATATGCTTCCATTTACTGTCAAACTGTTTCAAGTAGCCCTAAAAATAATTTTCACAACAGAGGTTATATATGGTACCTATAATACCTACGTAGCACGAGTGATTTTTTTTACAAGATAATATAAGATATTGTTTTGATATTTACAGAAAGTTTTTCATTTTTATTTATTTATGCAGCATTAATTGTTTCTTATGAAGGTAGTTCCTGATTTGAATATAACATTATATTGATTTTATAAATAGTTTTGTTTGCAGGCAAACGAAGAAAAACCGACTTCAATTATATCGACAAGTAATACAACGTAGGTAGACGAAAAAATAGTCAAGTAAATAAGCATTATCAAAGATTACTCCAAAAGTTGTAATTAGATCTCGATGAAATTTAAATGTGACTACATGATAGACATCGGCTATCGATTAAATTAAAAATCATCAAAATCGGTACACCCAGTAAAAAGTTATGCGGATTTTCGAGAGTTTCCCTCTATTTCTCTGGGATCCCAACATCAGATCCTAGTTTCCTTCTCATGGTACCAAACTAGGGATATCTCCTTTCCAACAAAAAAAAAAGAATTATCAAAATTCAGGTTCATAAACGACGGAGTTATCCCTGAACATACATAAAAAAAAAATATACGGTCGAATTGAGTAACCTCCTCCTTATTTGAAGTCGGTTAAAAAAACACAGACTCGAAATTATATACATAGCAGTTTCACTTTTGTTAAACGGAATTGGAACGTAACTACTTATAGAATATTTATATGTATTATATGCAATATCTAAACACATATCGATATTAATTCATCAATATAACAATCAATAATAAATAATCTGTAAATATTATATTTATATCAAACAACTGTAAGTATAATTTCCCATTGAGAACATGCGGCGTTGGTGGTGTAATGGTCAGCATAGTTGCCTTCCAAGCAGTTGATCCGGGTTCGATTCCCGGCCAACGCACATTTTTGCTTTAAAGTATATTTTTATTTTTTACCAATATATAATTTTATTAAGTGATTAAGAAGTCAAATAAAATTGGCTTAGCGTAAAGAATCCATATCCGTTTTATTGACTTCGATTGAATAATAAAAAATGTATGTAAATGTAGAGCAGCATATAAAATGAAGACTTTTCACACATACGTACAGTCAAGAGGTACCATTTCTAGTTTTACTGCCGAATATAAAACAGAAAATTATGTTTAGTTATCTTGGATCGTAAACTATTTCCGATTTATGAAACGTATCCGGAAAGAGAGTGAGTGATTAACACACTCAAAATAAAACTAAACTCGTAGTTGACATAGCTAAATATATCTATTTATTTATTTAAGGAACACCACTTGTCAATCGGAGTTTTTTTTTCTTATGCGCTTATGTATTCATTGTAATATTATTCAGAAAACATAAATTAAGAAGTAAAATTTTCAATTAAAAATAAATATTGCCAAATTCTAATTTAAATAAATTATGTTTGTAACTAAATAAAATTAAGGTAAAAAACTAGGAAAATTTAAGAATTGTGTATTCGCTTAAAATAGACGAATATATTTGATATTAAAAATAAATCTTTCTAATTGAGTAAATGTTATCTTCCATTTCTTTAAGCAATGATAAGGCACGTATGAACTTTTAAATAACGTAGATAAACAAAATTCCGTGTCATCGTACTAACGATAAGTTGAACTAAATGTAATCATTTCGGTAGCCAGTAAAAATTATTTTCATCCCCCAGTGGCTTTATTTTGAAATCGATATGAGTTCGATCAGGGGGAAAACGTTAGCATTAGGGTAAATCGCGATCAAACTTATCTGATCAGAGCACTGTACGTATTACGTTAGGAAAAAAATATTAGGACTACGTGGTATGTACCTATGAAACTGAGCACTTTAGGAAAAAGAGCGTATAGATGTTATTTTACTTGTAAAGAGTTAGGAAAAGCCTACAATTAGTCATCAGATTGCTCCATTACATATTATGGTATCTCAGAGCATCCTGTCTGCCATACGGTGTTTTTTCTTTTAGCTCCAAATATTTTCTGTTTATATAAACTATCATAAGATTGGAAATTTTTAATTAAGTCGATTTTGTGTTAATAAGACCAGATAAAAAATAAAGGCAGGGATTCCATTTACAAACGATATATTTTTCTACATTGTATTGGCAATATTGTATAAAATAGGTTTAATGTTCAATATAATGGATTCTTTTGTATAATTTACAATACTACAATACAAACTGTCAAATATATAATTTATAGCATCGTCTTTTAAAAGAAATTCCTTAAAGAGCATTTATTCTCGTACCTTCTACGCGTCCCCTAGCCTTATTACGTTTTATTGTAGCCGACCAGGGAGGGTGGAGTGTTTCAACTATCGGGTTAATACTATGTATCATTATTTATTTTGTTATTTTGATGGATGTGTTATTAATAAATAAGGTGTCGTAAGACTTTTCTCGACAGTCGTACTGATGTAGTGATATGAGTAGTTGCATTAAAGAGATATTTTGTTTCTGATTTGGTCATGAGTTTGGTGTGGGCCATTTCACCGTATCTCAGAGAGCACGTAAAGTCGTTCGTTCTTATTGGTGTGTTGTAATTATTCACTAACCTGCAGGAAAGGAGGTTAGTGCTGATTGATTCAACACTTTTCTTACACAAAGAAGAGATCCAGTGTTTAGCAGTGACACCTTTAACGACGATCCAGACGAGGGCGGAGAGGCTCCGAATCCATGATAGTGTGTCGCATGCGGTGGTTGCGGTGACAAGACACACTAACACCTGTGTCTGTTACATCGACGACAAGGACAACGCAATCGTCCACTTCGTCAGGTGGAGGCAGACCGTAGGCAAATCCTCGAGCACAGCCTCAACATGGCGATCCATAATAGGGATGTGAAGATTATTGAGGATGTGCTCGCGAAGCTGGCAGCGGGCGCTGTTTTAGAAAAATTAGTGTGGTCGTCGACAATTAACATTGTAAAATTAACAAACATATTATATATTAATTAACAAATTAACATTGGAAAATTAACATTGTAGAGTTACACATGTAATGTATAAAGCATGTAGTGTGTTATAAAATAGTTATGCATAGAGCATGTAGCATGAAAAAAAAAAGGTGGAAAAAACCATAGTCGTAAATAATTATCTTAATTATTAACCTACATAAATATATATGTATATAAGTATATATAGGTATATATATCTCTCACGGTCAGTTTTGGACTCACCATCAAATCACAGTGTTGAAAATAATATGCCTCAACGCTTTGAAAGTTAAAGTGTAAATAAAAAAGAATGGGCACTTAAGAGCCCATGGATGTTAAAACTTATATAAAAAAAGACCTATACCGACTGATTTAGTTGTTAACTCGACTTTATCACGAAATCAGTATGTATGACAATAGTCAATAGTTATATTATCATATTATAATGCTAAACGATTATATATATAACGATTATATATGTATATATATACAAAATGTTCTTCATAGCTTTACCTGAAACTTCAGAGATTTAAACAGGTTGTAGTATTTCTGAACGTTTTCAATTTTCAAATAAACAAAAAATTCTTTAACTGTGAAAACTTACAAACTGTATCTTTAACTTTTAACTTTACGAATACTTTGGAGTGTTTCAAAATGAGGAAAAAATAAATTTACTCAATGTAAATTTTATCCAATGTTCCCTTAATTAGCTTGGTTATTTTCAAAGAGGAAATTCTGCAGGCTTTCTTGGCACTAACTCAAGGACTAATTGAAAGTAATTTATTATCTACTTATATTATGAAATGTGAATTTTAATTGCGTTCTTTGTTTCTCGTGGCTTTTCGTTATGCTAAATTAGTATAATTAAATAGTTTTGATATCCATTATTAAACTATAGCCATGTATTTCTTGTTTTAACTACCTAATTTTAGTTGCGTTTTGTAGCGAAAACACAGGTTTCGGATTACAGAAGTACTTCGACGAAACTTCAATACTTCAAAGCTGCCTGAATGACATACTTATATTGTTAAAAAAAATTGCAAATCCCTTGATCTTTTGTCAAGATATACATATGTAGGTCCTAAAGAGATTTCTATGTGAAACGGAATATTTACCAAGTTTGTTTATAGTCATTTTAGCACGGGTGCAATCGTGATCTTAGCTCTTTATTACCGAAATATCGGATACTCATAATGCCTAACAACAAACAATAAATTGTTTTACATATAAATCAGTATTAGTGACTATGAAAGTTTTAAAACTTAGATACAAGTATATTTAGTTAAGAGTTGTTTCTAGTTGTCAGGCGTATTCAATCTCTTAAAGGCGTGCGTCGTTATCTTCGAATAATTATGTAAATAAACCGGGACGGGTGCGGTGCTTCGTTACTCATTAGCGTTTCTTACGTTTCTTTTTCCTTGGGAGTAACCTCCCAGCTGAACTAACCACATTCGCTTAACAAAAGATAAAATATGACGCCTTGTGACAATGGCGGTGGCGTTTTATTTATTTATTTGATTCCTCAATCTTATGTGACATAACCTCGTTAGTTAAGTTTGGAAAATGATTTAAAACAAGATTTAGTTTCGATTTTTGCCTGTATACATCATAGTACAAGTAACAACTAGTAATTTTCGAAATGAGGCTTTTAAACAAATGATTTCTTTAAACTTTGGCTAATCTCTTATATGAAGAAAGAGGCCTTTGCCTTTTGCCATCAAAATTCTTTAAAGTTGAAAGAAGACATTGACTACTGTCTGTACTGTTACTGTTTTTTTTTTGTTGTCACTCGAACCCGAATGATTGCTACTCGAACTCGAATGGTACGAACTTTTCTTAATAAACAGGCGATTGATGTAAGTATAGATATATATAATTTTCAAAAGCGTAACGACAGATCCAGACACTAGAGCTTTAGTAGCAAGAAACAAAAGAAAACGATTTCCGCTTTATAATGTTAAACTATAAAACATATTTATTAATTACTTTACTGTTTAAGAAGAACATCAAAAAAGAAAAAATTCAACCGCTTAAAAAAAGAGCGTAGTAATGTTTTTTGGACGGATGTAAATAAACAGTAGAGTAAAAGATGAGTAATTTGAAAATTTGAAGAAGCGTTATATTGCTCTTTGGTTCGCGAGTGCTACTCAATACATTAAGCTTTTTTAGTTTATTTTTGAACAATCTGTATTTTCTAGAAAATCAGTAATTGTACCGCTTTAGATGTCATCGGATTTTTGTTTTTATTAATATTTATTCGACTTACTTATTTTATTTTTTCACGAATTACTTACATTTTTTCCGTTTCAATGTACCTACATATAGGAAGCCTCACTAACGTGTATTGACAGTAAGACGAAACCATTAGTTTCGGTGAAAACAACAGTCAAGGTCGTCGCTATCCGGACGAAATGCGTCAAATTGTTATCACCTCAATGTTGTACTGTCCATAGACCAAGTAATGTAATATAGGGGTACTGTCGATAAACGCGACTTTGCGTGCGACTTGACGTTGCGCGTGTTTGCGTCTAATATTGACGTTATTCTCACACGTGTTTTTTAATTATTTACTAAACATTACTATTATTATTTATTTATTACATTTTATTGTACACCACAAGTACTTGATACACATTAAATATAGTTTTAAGGTAGTTACAGATTGTATTTAATGTGGGCGGACTTACTATTTTATTTGTAATAAGACTTTTTAACCGACTTCAAAAAAAGGAGGAGGTTACTCAATTCGACCGTATATATTTTTTTTTTTTTTTTTTATGTATGTTCGGAGATAACTTCTTCGTTTATGAACCGATTTTGATAATTCTTTTTTTGTTGGAAAGGAGATATCCATAGTTTGGTACCATGATAAGGAAACCAGGATCTGATGATGGGATCCCAGAGAAATCGAGGGAAGCTTTCAAAAATCGTAAGGGTGACTAGTAAATTTAATCATGTTTTCATTAAGTACTATAAAGCACTACTATTTAATAAAGGTCTGGAGTCGATCTGATGATGGAGAAGAAAGATATTCGAGGGAACTCTTCAACAATTTATAGCAATTACCCGGTTTTTGAACTTAATTCGTTTCTATTGATGAGAACTTTGCACCTGTATGAGTTATAAGTGCCATTACAGTCTGATGATGAAGACAAAAGATAGTCGAGGGAACTCTTTAACGATTTATAGCAATTACCTGCTGTTTGAACTTAATTCGTTTCTATTGATGTGAACTTTGCATATGTATGAGTTATAAGTGCCATTTCAGTCTGATGATGGAGACGAAAGATAGCCGAGGGAACTCTTCAACGACTTATAGCAATTACCTGCTGTTTGAACTTAATTCGTTTCTATTGATGAGAACTTTGCACCTATATGAGTTACAAGTGCCATTAAAGTCTGATGATGGAGACGAAAGATAGTCGAGGGAACTTTTCAACGATTTATAGCAATTACCTGCTGTGTGATCATCTGTGTCGCAAGACCACGTTTGATGATGGAGCCCATAAACACTCGAGGGAATTTCTCAACAATTTACAGCAGTTACCTTTTGCTGTTTGACGACCGCTTTGATATAATGGTGCATGTGCCGTGTCGGCGGCGCCTAAGCACCGACGGTCGCGGGTTCTATTCCCGCTCGGAGTGGATATTTATGTTTATACAAATATTTATTTTCGGTCTAGTTGTTAATCCTTGTGGTTCTCCCAACCTAGACTCAGAGAACACGCTAGGTTGTCAGTCCCGGTTGTTATTACGTACACCTGATAGCAAACTTTACTTATAGTATGTCGACGCGTTAGCGCAGCGGTCACAGCACCGGCTGTTGCACTGGCGTTAGTGGGTTCAATCCCCGCGCACGACAGACATTTGTATTAGCCATATAGATGTTTGTCATGATCTGGGTGTTTGTGCTTGTGTATTGTGTATGTTTCCGAACCCCCGACATAAGAGAACAAGCATCCTTGTTAGGTCTACCCAACACTAAAAATTGTAAAATAAAATAATTTTTAACAAAAAAAAAAACCGACTTCAAAAAGGAAACTAAAAAGTGAAAAATAAATTTACTTAGTACAAAGTAATTCGTATTTTGATTTAGTTAATCAGAAATGATTAAATAAATATTTTATAATTTTGAAGTTGGTGCCAAGTAAATACTACAACAACCTGGCTACAATAACAAATACAAACAACTCACACACAACAAACAAGTACAAAAAATATTATTAGATATGTTAAATAATAACAGAATAATAACAGTATTCAACCTAATAGTCAATGAAACAAATTATGAAAGAAAACTGAATACAACTTACGAGTAGATACTAGAGTAGTTATTGTTTTACTTGGCACCGACTTCAAAATTATAAAATATTTATTTAATCATTTCTGATTAACTAAATCAAAATACGAATTACTTTGTACTAAGTAAATTTATTTTTCACTTTTTAGTTTCCTTTTTGAAGTCGGTTTTTTTTTTTGTTAAAAATTATTTTTTTATCTGTTTCATTTTAGTTCACTTTATGACACAGCATGATGGTAAGTATATCATGCTAGGAAAATATTAATAGAGTAATGACAAAAAACTTGTAAAAAATTGGCATCTCGAGGAGTTGTGATGAAAAATGAACTGAAATGAATATAATACAGGAATGGCGAAGTTCCTTTGATAGTCCGAGTCATTTTTCAAAATTTGAATTTTTTCGTGAGCTGCACTTAAATACGTATTTAAAAGTAAATATATATTAAACTGTACACCTACACCATCAATATATCATCTCCTTTGCCCTAAGGTTGCCTGGTAGAGATTGCTTTTAAGCAATAAGGCCGCCTTTTGTACATTTTTTTTTTCTACAAATTATTGTTATAATGTATGTTAAATGAATTGCTATAATTTATAAAGTGTAAATAAATAAATAAATAAATAAAAGGTTAGCTAAAACGTATTTAATTTTTTTTACAGAAGTGTTATTTACTGAAAACATAAATAACTAAAAATTATGTATATTTATTTAAGCTGTGTGGTTACGGCATTAAAGAATATAGCCATCCCCTTTCTTCCCGTGGGTGTCTTACTAACTACTTGGAACTTACAAAGTCGACCGATGGCGGGATAACCATCCAACTACTGGCTTTGAAATATACAGGCTGAAGACGGGCAGCAGCGTCTTCGGTGCGACAAAGCCAGCCCTGCGGTCACCAACCCGCCTGCCCAGCGTGGTGACTATGGGCGACACACATTTTTGGGTTCACGTAATTTTTGGCGCGTTCTTGTGGAGGTCGTGGACTGCGATAGGCTGAAGCCGTATGTGCCGGTGGATTACCGTTATTTCTTAATATTTGAAGACCACCGGTATATAAACTTCAGTCGCGTTGACACTGATACACATTCTTATATATATATTACTAATATAATATGCAAAATTCAATATATATCTTTATGTGAAGTAATAGTCGATCCGTGGCTTATTAAATGTTTTTATTATGTGAATGGATTAAAAGTTCATCCTTCTTTTATTGTTACTAAAAGAGATTTAATTTCGATAAAACCTGTAATATTGTTTAATATGAAATTTTAATATTACGTTAGGGAGTAGTAGCACCTAGACTCGTCGTGAAATAAGATTTTTCTGCGGCTGAACGTAAAACTTCATTATTGATGTCTAGACCTATAAATCGGTTTGCCTCCACCTGAGGAAACGGAAACGCAGGCCAGGTAAAGCTTAACAAGCATATTTGAATTTGCGACTAAATATATTTATTTGAAATTGTCATGACAAATCACAATGTATCATTTTGCAACTACTTTTTATTATACTATTTGGTTATATCCTGATTGTACCTGAATACTGTACACTGTTGGACTAGTTGTATCCCGTAGCTGTCACTCGCGTTAATATGAGGTAAAAATATACTAACATGTTATATAGCTTATAGCCTATAAGGCTAAAATATTTTTTCATTTCGAACCAAGTAGTTCCTGAGATTAGCGCATTGAAACAAACAAACAAACCTTTCAGTTTTATAATATTTGTAAATAACTGACACTTTATTAAGAGGCCTATAAAGTAATAGATTGTTTTGAAAATATGTATACTAACATAGATACTAACATAGAATGTTTTGAATATATATAACAAAATTAACTATACAGTAACTTTATTCAGATATCACAAATGTCACTTACAATTCTAATAAATATAATATTATAAATTATAAAAATAAATAGTTAAGCTTTATTTAACATATAAATTACATTAAACTAAAAAAAAAACCTTAAGTATATATATACACATAATATAATAACTAAAAAATATTATTAAAAGGAGTCCCTTTAGGCAAGGTTCCGAAGATACTGGCAGCGTTCCCCCTTTGAATAGCTAGACTAATTCTTTGTCCGAAGTAGCTGCCAGCTCTTCGGTCTCCTGTGACGTCGACTAACCTTTTTGCTATTTCCTTAAATAGTGTTATAGCACTAGGACCCCACGGACCAAGGGTCTCGACACCGAATGGGACAAAATCATATTCGGAGCCTAGACCCCTGTATTTGTCTGCTTTTGTTTTTTCAGCCGCTTCACAAGCCGCACCAGCTCTGTTGTTTGTTCCATGTAGATGGGAAGGGGCTAGCGTGTCTGAACAGGTTGCATCCCATACCAGCACCCGACCCATCTTCCATGGAATCAAACTCATACCGTCCGGTCTCTTGCCATCGTCTCTTGCAATACCAGTCGGCTCAAGTAGACTTGGCACGTTTACGGTGGCAAGGGACCGGCGTATGATATCGTTAAGTGCGGCATGTCTCGAGAAGCGGCCTGCACTTTTTAGGCATGACAGACCGTGATGTCCTAGCTTATCGACATCACTGCCACAGGGACATTTATGAGGAGCGCAGACCGGAACCCCAAGCCGTAGACAGGTTGCGATTCGGAGCGTGTCAGGCTCAAGAAATGTTCCTGTATTTGTTGAAGGGTACGCGTGAAGCCAGTAGCCGGCCTCTTGCGTACCCACGGCCAAAAGCCTAGCACGCGCCGAGCCTGTACTACAGCTTAAAAGATTGTCATAAGTCAATTTGCAGTTTATGTCGTCCCAGCTCCTCTGTGAATTTGGAGAAACTGGAAAATTTTGACCTGGGCATGCAATTAAGAAAACGTTTCTAGCTTCTTCCAAACCAGCAATCTCAAAGTTAGAAGGGGATGACCTTAAAATTTTACTTATGAGATTTGCTGAACTATGGACAGAAGATAGAAAAGCTGGTAAAGCGACACTGGAAATTTTGCGAATCCCTAAACCACCATAACGGATAGGTAGGGATGCTTGGGTCCAAGATTGCTCGTTCATTTGCATATTAAGAATCGATTCTAAGCTAATTTTGATTAAGTCGTCTACTTGTGTTAAAAGATCTGGGTGATTCCAAAACGAGCAGCAACGGAGCGCATACGTAAATTTAGGGACGAAAAGACAATATTTTAAGATGCAAAGTGCATAATGTGGACTAATTTCAAGGAGACTGTCAACTGAATTTTGAAATTTAGTGATTGAATTATTAATATATTCGGGAATAGATTCATCAAAAATTGGAGAACCTAAAAGGTAAAGGGAATTACTGTTAACTATTTTAATATTTGGAGCCAAAATATTAAATTTTTGTTTTACGTCATTTAAATTTAAGTCGCAGTTATTTATAAAAAGTTCGCATTTGCTAAAATTAAGTTCCAAACCAATGGCTTCAAATTTATTTTTGATTAAAAAAAGGTCCGAAAACACAGTATCCACATCACCTCCTAGGGTTCCGTCGTCCAAATACCAGACGTTGAATTTAGAATTTAGACTTTTAATTATCGGATTTATAGCTAAACTAAAAATTGCAGGCCCAAGGGGATCACCCTGTTGACAACCTACTTCCGAGGAAAGTTCATTAGAACGATATAATAATTTTGTTGGGTCAGCGTAACTGAGAAGAAGATAATTGTATACTTCCGGTATATGTTGTTTTATTTCTGTCAGCAGGGTATCCCTATTTACCGAATTGAAAGCATTTTTGACGTCAATTTTGAGCAACACGTCAGGCTGGCCGTAAGTTAGGAAAGAGCGTAGGGCATGGACGGCTGCCTCACAGCCTCCTTTTACACCGAAGCCTAACTGTACGGGTTCAAATTCCGAATTTAATTTTGGTAAAATATGTCGAACAGCAATTTTGGAGGCCAGACGTCGAAGTGTTGATCCAACAGCAATTGGTCTCACCCCTCCGTCCTTTTTGGTGAGGGCGATGAGGTTCGCGCCGAAAAAAATGGGAACAATTTCTGGATTGACATTACCGGAATACATAAAATTGATTAATTTAGTGATCGAATTTACAAGTTGCTCACCTGCATCACCCACAGAATGCGATGTTAAGTCTTTCAAATGTTGGGGTGAGATTCCATCAAAACCTGCAGCCGAACCTGGTTTAAAAGATAAAATAGCATCCGTAACATCTTTCTTTTGAATTTGAAGGCATTCTTGCCCTGCTGTTGGTGGGTCGAGAAAAAATGGGTTTACTGGAGCTGGAGGGTGTTTTGTCCGTAAGGCCTGAAGGGTGTCAGGGGTATCTGGTGATAGCACGTCATTGGAGAACAAAAGGCGAGCGGCACCTTTGAGATCTCCGTCACAGATTTTTTTTTCGATGATTTTGCTACGATTACGATCATGCTTGATTGGAGGTGCGGGAGAAGGCGAGGAGCTTACAGCACAGTTATTCTTGATCTTTTGTGTCAACGATAAATTCGGTTCATCAGTTTTTATTATATTTAGTGTGCTGTATGAAAATAAAAATAGGTTCTGCCAGTCTTGAGTACAATTGCTAATGTAACATTTCTGGATTAATTGTGATAAATGTGTAGCAACTGTTATTCGGGCTCCTCGAGGGATTCTTTTAATTATGGGTATACTATTTTTCAAATGGCTGAGATATGTGTGGAAAGGAGTTGCATCGTTGGCTACATAAGTAGGCGCACGCGGAATAGTTGGATGGATGTCTAATGGTGAACTATTTTGGCTACATTCCCTGTGTGTTTTTGTAGTATGTATTTTGAGGCCTTTCAACGATTTGAATATCTTGTTGCACTGTGTACATGTATGGGTCGTCTTCGACGTGCCATCACAAGATTGGGTCACGGACTGCATTTAAAACATTTAAATACATTCATAAAAAAAAGGAATAACTTAAAAACAAATTAAAAAAAACACAATAAAGTAACTTAAAATAAACACCGATTAAAAATAAAAATAAAAAGTCTAAGTTAAAATATGACGGCTGCTTATTTAAATAATGAGTAGCGTCACAGAAAGGTCTTGCAATTGGACGCAGTGGAAGAGATCGATGGCGGCCTTAGCAACCGCATTTGAGCCTCCTGGTCACTTATATATGTATATATTTTATTTTCCTCTGTAAATACGTAATTCACGTTTTTTCCACCCACTTTCACAACACATTAGCTTACAGACATTAATTTATAAAAATCCATTCACTATTTATTTCAATTCGTTTTTCTTTTTTTTTACATTTGGAGTTGATTTCTACTATAAATATTGTGTTAGTTTTTAATTATTCAAGTTGATTTTCGGTTATGTCAAGAAATATAATTTGTTCGTGTTTTTCTGATTAAATCCGACATTCCAAATCACTCTTTTTACACAGACAAATATATAATCTAAAACTTAGGACTTTTTATAACACTTTACCAAGGTTTTTAAACAATTTATATCGTTATTTTTAATTAAATCGTATAAAATATGCAAAAATAAATTTATGCGATTTTGACAGTTTTGACCAAATATGTTATAACAAAATATATACTAACATAGAATAATTGTGTTTGCTCGCAAACGAAAAAAAACCGACTTCAATTACATCGACGAGTAATACAACGTAGATCGACGAAAAAATAGTCAAGTAACTACGCGTTATCAAAGATTACTCAAAAAGTAGTTATCAGATCTCAATAAAATTTATATGTGACCACATGACAAACATCAGCTTTCGATTGATTAAAAATTATTAAAAACGGTATACCCAGTAAAAAGTTATTGCAGATTTTCAAGAGTTTCCCTCGATTTCTCTGGGATCCCATCATCAGATCCTTTCCTTATCATGGTACTAAACTAGGGATATCTTCTTTCCAACAAAAAAAAAAGAATTATCAAATTCGGCACATCCAGTAGAAAGTTATACGGTATAATACAACGTAGGTCGACGAAAAAAGGGTCAAGTAAAAACGCATTATTAGATATAACTCGAAAAGTAGTTGTTAGATCTCAAATAAATTTAAAAGGGACCAATTGACATACACCACCTTTCGATTGAAAAAAAAAAATTGTCGAAATCGGTCCACACGGTCAAAAGTTCTGATGTAACATAGATTTAAAAAAAAAATACAGTCGAATTGAGAACCTTCTCTTTTTTTGGAAGTCGGTTAAAAAACAAACAAATCAAATAAATTAGGAATAGTAAAGGATCTAAGATCGACAGATCGATGAACCAGAGCAGCGCTCATCTTAACTACGGATTCTGAAGTCTTCGTAATTTTTTGAGAAACATATTGAGTTCATATTAAAAAAGTAATAGATAATTTTACTCCTGCATGTCTTCGCTTTGATGTTTTAAAGTAACTTTTGCTATACTTAGGTACATGTTAATATTTCCATCAAACATAAACACTGTTTTGCAGCAGGTTGGAGAATAATTTCCCTACCAAAAGTAGTGGTCACAACAAATAAACGATACTCTTCGAGAGGGAATCGAACACGACCATCTCAGAGATTTTGTCAACACAATAGGTCTGCTAAGTATGAAGCAATGAGATAAATAGCTTTTCCATTAACTTCGTAATATTCTTCTGCTACGTATTTAGGATTAATGGCTTTCAATTTCGTAATATTTTAGTTTAAGAGAGGTATCTGACACAATCAAATGGCTTTGATAAAAAATAAAATATCCGTAGTTTTATGCAAATTTTATTATTTTAATATAAAGTTTTAATTTTTTCATTATACCCGTGTTATAAATTTATAAAATATAGTTATGGACGAAATAGAAAATTACTATTTTTTTTTTGTTTTTTTTTAACGATTTTCCATTCGGTTTAATGGTTTCTATGATTTGTAATCTGTATGACTAACATGTAACATAATGGGTAGTTCAATACTCAGACAAATTATTTTATTGAAAAAAACAATAAACGAATCAAATTTTATTTTTTTAAAGTTAAGCAATGTATGTGCAATTAAGCAAGCGATTAAGATTAATGTAGTATCGCAGTACGGAGGCTCAGCCCCTCTTTCCTCTCCGTGAGGGCGACCTCAGTCCTTCCACAACATCTAGCGTGAGTGCATGTGTTGCCGCTGCTAAAATAGTGACGAGATAAAAAGTTGACTTTTTTGCATAAAAATCGTGTTGTGACTTTTTTTCAATCCAGTGTGGACTTTGGATTTTTATATCTGTGAGTATTGATTTCCTGACATCGCGATTTAATTTTTATAATAAAAGGTCAAAGCTCCCGTAAATACAGTATCTGTATGATAGCTTAAAGGAGCTGGAGGCATTTGGTAAATGTTTTGTTTAAGTATTCGATTTATTTATTTACAAAGATATCAGGTTAAGGACCTTTATTTTTTTTTATTGAACATCGTTTAAAACAATTTATTTTGTACAAAAAAGTACATACAATAGACGAAGAGTAATTTCACGGCTCAATTGTTGATTTTCATAGTACATTAAAAAATTAAAAATAAATCTTTTTTTGTGAATTAAAATATTGAAACGTGACCTTTTTTCGCATCCTGTGTAATTAAATTTAATTTATGTACTGTGATTTAGGTATATTGTTTCTTGTCAAGGCTGAACAGCACTTTTACAACGTCACAGAAAAAAAATTCTATTGTTCACTCATACTTTTTTGTGATATTTTTATCGACATAGTTAAGGCAGAACTTAGTACATTGTTTAGTACTGATTAAGGAATAAAAAGTACCTTTAGAAATTCCAGTCGGTCGATCTCAGACAATAACTATAAAAATATAAACTTTTTTTCTATGTTTGATGATGTCATACCCGACAGGCAACATAATAAAATACACATCTTAAGAATTTACTAAGAATTATTTCTATTATCCATTAAAATAATATAAGAAAAAAAAATAGGAATCTTACAATACGTAATATAATAAACTAGAAAATATAATAAATTCCCACTGCTCTACTCCCGTGACGAAAACAAATTGACCTAGCAATTTTATAAAGGTTGTTATTATCCGTAAAATAATTTTTGGTTTAGCTGTACTCGCATGTTGCGTCGATAATCAAGTTTAATAAAATAAATTATGGACAAAACCCTAAAAAGTTTATTTTTGTGGGTTTATAATATTACTATGATTTGTATTTTTTTCTTGTCAGTATTTGTATTGGAAAATAAATTAACATCCCTACTCAGAGGACCGAATTTTTCGCAGGTGAAATTCGAAAAACAATTTGCCATAAAATCAACACAATAATGTATTCAATATTATGTTCACTTCAAATACGAGTACCTATACAATAATCTTCGTAATATCAGAATAACAATTATACTTTCTCTTTTAAATTGAAATATAACGTTTGCATTGCGTACATTCTGTTTCATAGATAAGTATAAATGTATTTTTTTTTTTTACTTGAAATGGTATATTATTACTCTCGAGAAACTTCTTCTCTTCACATTACAACAATATTCGATTGCTGGCGATACAAAATTGCTATGCTTGATTTTGCATGCACTTACGAATTAGGTATTTTACGATCAGATTGTTTGATTTGCTTGTTATTAACTAAGGGTTTGTTTAGACGAATTCTGATAAAACTATCTATAAGCGTTGTCCTACAGATAAAAAATTAAACACTTCTTAATTTGTCAGCCATATCTTTAAGTTACAAGTTTATTAGTTGCGATGAAACATGCTCTTATCTCTTGCAGATAAAGCAAAATCAGTAACTCCAAGATAATATTTAACAGTAACCAGTGTATCGATATCGTGCCCTTCGTCTAACAAAGATTATGTGCCAGGGACATACCGTCGTATCAGCGATATCAATTATGCGGGCCTCGAGCTACAAGACAAGGGCCCCTATGTCCACTCAAACCACATAACCCTTAGGAGCTTTATCCCAGTACAATAATAAGGATCTGCAAACAGTTTTTTAATATAAGATCCATCAAAGACTACTTACACAACTTCTGTGTATAGTTGAGCATTTAGATTAGATATTAAAATTTTTAATTTAGTATGTAAAGATTGTAGTCACAAGAGACATATTATTTCATAACAGGTGTTCTTTGACAAAAACGTTTTAATTAACGAATAAACGAAGTTTAAAATTAATAATTTTATGCGAAAATACAAGTTTTATTTTTATTCGCCTATTTTAAATTGCATTTTATATAGAAATAAACAACTTCTTTATATGTTTTTTTCAAATTTCTTATTGCTTAAGATGTCTTGTTTTCAATATACGCCAGTTTGCTTAAGGCAGTTGATAAGAACTGCTTTGTTCTACTTGGGGTCTTACACATGAGATTTTTTGGACTTTTCACGTTGTGTCAACAGCATAACAACGAATGTTCATCAATGTCATCAGATGAAGCACCTGCCCAAAGTCCAAAGAATAAGACTTGTCTGTATTAGGTACTGATAACATGAAACATATCTACTGTGTGTGTACGATCACATACTATTTTAAATGTTAGTATCATAATTATATCTCTTAATTGATTCTCCGTCACAATATACTTAAGCAAATTCATAGTAACAAAATAATTATAAGCAAGAAACGAGTTATTCTTCTTTAATTAATTATTTAAATGGCATTGAGACATTTAAATGAGATGATCGGCTATGCAAAAAAAGTGTCTTATCATCGTATCTCGAGATCATTTTTTTCATTACATGAATATTAATTTTTTTTTTCCAAATAGATAATTTTACTAAATTTCGTTTTAAATGATAATAAGTAGTATTGATTTGTCTTTAAAATAACACTTTCTAATTTTATATATCAAGAGAAGAATCTTTAAACGTGAAAGGTATGTGTTTGATAGATAAATTATAAATTTAATACCAAAATGGAATAGTCATTTATTCAGGATTTTATAAGCGTAAATATTGGCGTTATTGGTTTATAATTCGTTCTTACAAGTTACAAGTCATGGTCAATTATATATAGCATATGATCTTGTTTTGTAAAAAAGTGTATGTGTGTGCAATTCACAGACGGCAGAAGTGAAGCTTCTGAAAAGTAGATTTTTTTTCACCGAGAATATAAAATACTGTGTAATGTATTCTATCTCGTTCTCTCCTATACACTTGTGTATTTGTTTCGTTATCATGACGCATTTTCGTTTCATTGAGTTTAAAATCACAGCGATTCTAAAGTAGTTAAACTTCAAAAAGACAACTTTAAAAAAAATCAAACCGCAAAAACTTAAAATTATTTTATTTTGTTAGGTATAACAAAAAGTTGGTGCAATAGCTTACGTAATTTTTTTAATAATGTCGATTAAATATTATAATTATAACACTACATGACATTATTTCGTTTTTTAAGTATTATTGTCACGCACCATTGTGTAAGCAGATGTTCTTTAATTTATTTACACATCACATTTTGACAATTACACGCCATTTTTAATTAATTACTAAACTCCCTAATTTTTTACACGCCATACGTGCTTTCCGAATGAATATACTTTGAACCATAAAAAAAACAGTTAATTAACATTATTGATGATAATTTTAAAATGGAAATATCCTCACCATTTATTTTTAGTGAATATTTTACTTTCTAATAAATATATTTAGATATCCCACTGCCCAAAAACTATCTGTAAATATTTAGTTCTTAAGTTGTGCATTGTAAATATTTATAATGTTTAATAAAAAAAAAATAAAAAAAAATTTAGATATTGCCTGCAGATTAAACTTGTTTTTAAGTAATAAAACTTGAACAGTAAGTAAAGTTCTTTAAGTTTATCTTTAAACTAAATTACAGTGAAGTTAATATAGTTGGTTTTGATGAAATAAATGATAGCTGACGACCGCTCTGGTGTATGTGCCGTGACGGTGGCACCTAAACACCGACGGTCGCGGGTTCGATACACAAATATTCGGTCTGGTTGTTAGTCTTTTTGGATCTTCCCTCCGTGCCTCGGAGAGCACGTTAAGCTGTCGGTTCCGGTTGTTATCGTGTACAATCGGGACGTTACTCATAGTAGAGAATATATCCGCCAAATTGCATTGGAGCACTACGTTGCGTGGATTAAGTTCTGATCCTTCTCCTACATGGGGAAAGAGGCCTAGCCTGAGCAGTGGGATATTACAGGCTGAAGCGTAAATGATAGCACAAATTTATACCTTATAATAATAATTTTAAATACATTCTTATCTCTGTGGTAAACAGTTTGAATAAATAGAAACCGCAAGGTTATGACTTTTGATTATGTTATTTTTAAATTGAACTTGCACTGTACCTTTAAATGTTGACGTCATAGCCAGAGGTATCTTATACTAAAACATACCGTATCAAGCAACTTTACTGTCAATGCTTTACTTAAATGTGGAGTCTCTAGATTATAATATAGGTAATTTCAAGTGCTCAACTCTTTTGCACACACAACAAAAAAAAATCCAATATGTGCAATTTTGTCGTGATATTTTCCTTCACCGCTAAAGACGATTTTTTTTTTAAATAAATTTAGTAGTGAAATTTTTAAAAAGTAACGTTTAATTCCCTTGGGGTTTCGATCACAGCCCATGTGTTCTAAATTCAGATGATCTCAATTCAACTTAAAATTTTACGTCCTTTTAATTTTTAGTTTATTATTATAGTAATGTCCTTAGTTAAAAGAAATCTTAAGAAACAATTTAACGTTCATAGTCGTAAAAGGAAACAACAAGCTACTTAACGAAAGATGAAGAAACATTGTTGTTATATACTTTTATTACTTGCTGTGGGTTTACTTAACAAGAATATTGTACACCGAACGAACATTATCTGGGTTTTTAAAAATTTTATTCAAGTCTTTTCATACAAACCTCGTACCACACAGCACCAATTGTCTGACTTTAAAAGTTGATGTCGAACATTTACTCCAAGAAACAGCTTTAAGCTCGTGGCCTCACCCCGGGATTCGTTCTAGGGTAAGTAGGTCAGACGATTTGTCCCGACGGTAATCTGTCTCACGGGAAATGGTTAACGTACTATAACTGTGTTTTGTTTATAAATTACGCCTTTGTTTTGACAACACAAAAACCCAGTCTGTGTGTACGCGTCACAAAAACTTTTTAAGCTCCGGTCGTAATGGGTTTTGTCAAGTTGTCACTTGGTTTGACACATGTTTGTTGTATACAGAACCGTCCCTCGCAGTATTTGCGTGATTTGTTGATGTTTATAATTACAATTTAGTGTGAGTCGTAGCAGGCTGTTTTACGGCTTACATGTAACGTTGATAATGGCAACTTCTGAAATTTTTTAATAAGACAGACTACTCACAGTCAGTTTTACTACCCAGGTATATTCGGTACTGTAAATGTGTGTAATTATACAAAGTTACTAAATAAATAGTTTTATACTACAAAAAGACTTAACTACATGATTGGTGCATCTATTTATTCACTTTACCTATAATAGGTATACATTGGTAAGGGGCAGTCCATAAATTACGTCAAGGGTGGGGGGTTAATGGGTCAAAAAAAGTGTGACATTGTGTGACAAGGGATGGGGAGGGTCCAAAATTTATTGACATCATATCACAAAATACTTATAACTACTACCTTAAAACATTAAAGTTTTAATTGTTTAGGTGGCGAATTGATACTCGCTGTACTAGTTTTTAAATCTTCATAATTATGTACACTATGTTTGATCAATGTTGATTTTATTGAAAAATACTTTAAAATTAAATAAAAATAATGTCGAAACTTATGTTTTAATTAATTTCTAGGTGTAAAATAGCAAAATGTTTGACGTCACACTAAGCAGGGGTCTCATAAATGTGAAAAGCTGTGACAAGGACAGGGAAGGGGCCAAAAAATTGTAGAATTCGCGTGACTTAATTTATGGATGACTCCTAGTCCGAAATACCTTTTAGACAATTCTTATTATCGCTTCTCCTTTATATTACTGTCCTCTGTAAACGATATACGGGTATAGCTAGATATGCATAAAATTTTTACAATATGCAATCAGCCAGGTAAAAGCTTCGCAAGGAACAAACTAATCAACGTTCCGATTAAACGCATGCTTTTGTCAACCAATTAGTTCGTCTACACTCAGCCCAGTGACAAACACGCCGTAATGACAATCAGCACGATAGTGGAATGTTAATTAATTGGATACAATGAACGCCTTGCTTATTGAAACGCTCTTGATTGGGATTAACTGTTTTCTCAGCCTTCTGTTTGTGGGTGACGGTTACATTCCTCTTTTGTTCGGATGGGAATACTTATTTATTTAATAAATATACGCTCTGTGTGTATTATCTTATTTTTATCAATTATAATAAAGATTAAAACTAAAACAATTAGGTGTGTCTTAAGTATTATATTCTCATACTGCAAAATTTACTTCACAAAGAAGTAGGTATATAAAATATAAAATTGTCGACAATATGATTAAATAAATTTATACGTAGGTACTCAAAAAAATTATAGTTACAGAAGTAAAACGTTATGAAGTAAAACGTTTATACTTAATGTCAAAAGGTCATCGTTTTGCAGTTTTTTATTCTAATTCATACTCAATAATAAATTAATAACCAAAGATATTTTGTTAGCACCAATAAGTAATATTTTTAAACGTTGTCTTGCAAGCTTACGGTTAATGAGGCGAATCATTCGTGCAGGTTGAGGATGCGTTGCCCGATAATATCGTTCAGATTTGTTCTTGTTTTGACTACCTCGAATATTCTATATTACTGAAGTCTCATATGAAACATTGTTGTACGTCCCGAGAGTTTAAGTTTGTTTGTACATAAATGTAATTGCCTGTTTTAGTCGCCGTTTCTACAAAAAGAGTTTCATTTGCAGACAATAAGTTTTATATACCTACTATCAACTATTTTATATTTCTACCTCGTGTGACGGCATGGTAAACTTCATTCTGACATTTAGATAAAAAACAGTGGTCGTGATTTAATTTGATTTTTTGTCTTTAAAAACTATCTGAGGCGTGGAAACACGTATTTATAGTACTAACGCGAACAATATCGTTAGGATGTCGATACACTTTCAAGATTTCTGAACAGGTTATTATTACTGATGTTTGCACAACTACGGTACAAGGCTGTGGTCTTGTTTAGGTCGTTGTGTTACGAGCTGGTCGTAAGATTATTGTGATTGCGTCTCACAAGTACGCGAGTGAAACTATAGTGCATAGCTAGTACATATATGATTATTTCGTGTACAGCAAACCCGACAGACATTGTCCTACAAAATCAAAAGTACTTTATTCAAGTAGGCTTCGTAAGCACTTTATATCCTTATTTTATTAGTTGCGAAATATCAAACGCATTATGTTGAATTATTCGTTACTTTTTCGTAAAATTTCCTACAATAAGAACCTTATAAAAAATATTAAAAATCTTTTAATTTTTAAATAAATTCGGCTAGAATTGGTCCAGACGTTTTCTAGTTTAGCGGTTAGCGGCACATTTAGCGATTGATTTTGTGTATATTATGTATTATTTCGAACAGGATCTTTGATGCATACGTCAGTATAAGTACACGTATTCTTAAAAAATTCTGTTGTTTATTTTTGATCAGTTTCGTTTGTAAATTGTGCACTCGAAAAAATACGGTCGAGTAACCTCCTCCTTTTTTTGAAGTTGGTTAAAAATAGATACGAATACAATACGTTGAAAAAATTTTTTATAAATAATATTAAGCTGTCTAGTTCTGTTGCTTCATGCTTGTTTTGGAATTAACATAAAACGCCTTTAACGTAAGAAATTATGAAACTACTTTATAAACAAGAGTATTCTCTGTCGATTTCATTAATTTTATAGGTACATAATTATATGGAAAAATTTGTATGATTTTACTTACGTTGTATGGATGTGTGTTCCGAAATATAGTTTCCAATAAATTTTCTACATGACTTCGACTGCTTTAGTTATAACATTTAGCAGGCTGTTTGTCATATTTGTTTTGTAGCGTGACGTTTTCTTATTTTTTAAAAAAGGTACACAAATTGTCTACTGCTTAACTTCTGATCGGACAAGTAAAGTACCTAACTACTTAGATATAAAAGAACATTTGATAAATAATTTTGGCAACAAGTTAATAGTTATATAATACATTTGTTAAATAAATTAACAATTTTATTAACATAGCTCTCTTTTATTTTTTACTTAAATTAATTTTAGGTAGGTCAAGCAGACTTAATCTTATTAGGTGTATAGCTTTATAAATAAAGATTAATAAAAAAAGACCTAAGCGTTGCTGAGTTATTATTATTTTTTTGATGTTGTTTGAAATTAAAAAAAAATATGTACCTATACCTCAGAATATGTAGATACTTTTAGTTTCACTTATTCTCGAATCGTATGATAAAAAAATAGTAGTTTATGGTTCACTGGCTCAGAAGTATGAATTTCAATCACGTATAGTCATAGCGAGGGTGCAATGGGCCGTGAATATTACTTTTTATTATTTTATTGATATGGTTCGATTAATCTCACGATATAAAATCCCCTTTCAATCTCATACGAGAAAACCAACATTCCCTTCAAACCCAATTCCAACATCGAACGGAAAGGAAATAAATTGAATCAATTTTATATAATAAATTGTATTGCCCAGAAGGAAATTCACTTGAGCTTGTTATACTAAAAGACTAATAGTGCTTTACCTGAAAAAAAAACGAATGTATGTTATGAAACTAAATCAGTAGCTCCTCTTAACGAAAACTGTCACAAGAAACAAGCTCAAATATCATTTTTTTCATTTGATATTTTTACAATATCTTGGTGATTTTTATTTGCCACTTGTAAACGACCTTATCCTAATGTGTCGGTAAGGTGTTTTGTGATCGCAAAAACATTTTATCTAAAGTGTTATGATCAAGAGCGTTATTAACACCTTAGTGGGTTACGTGTTGATGAAGCCATTATATTCGACAATTAGGATAAGGGCCTTACTAGGTACTATATATTTTTAGTATTTAAGAACAGCATGTAATTATTATCTGTATTCTTATAATATATTAGATTTATATATTCGTAATTATTTGACTTTAAAAAACTTTCGTGGATTAAAATTCGGGCTGGAGTTGAATTCTGAAACCACAGTTTACTCGACAGTAAAAAAACATTAGTATGTCTCAGAAGAAAGACCAAGATACACTGTAAAACAGCATGACAGTTTAAACTTCAAATCTATACAAATAAATAAAATTGGAGTGTCTGTTTGTAATATTAAACTAACCGCTTTTTACTAAATGCATACGGATGTATACACGGCATATATACCGAAATAACATTTTTTCAATTTTTTGCCTGTCTGTCTGTTTGTTTCGACTGAAGCGGAGGACCGATTTTGACGGGACTCTCACTGGCAGGTAACTGATGTAGTAAAGAGTAACTTAGGCTACTTTTATATTAGAAATTTATTTTATAACTCTGTGAACTGAACAATAGTTTTATTGTTAAATTCCACGCGTCCGAAGTCGCGGGCACAGCTAGTTCTTAAATAAGTGAAGAGCATTTTGGCTAGGACTATAATATTTACTGTCACCCACAACACACTACACTATTTTTATGTATGTCATCTAGTCTCAAGTTAAATAATAAAATAATTTAATTACTTAAGAGTGCGACAATAAATTTGGACACATTGGAAAACCGCTAATGTTTCAAGCAGCGTCAAGCTATGGCTTTAACCCAATGTAACACATCCTTTACATTATAGTTTTAAAGTAAACAAAAATTGCAAAATACTTAAAATACAGAATAAAATACAATGAAATATTAAACATCTTATAAGGTTATAAGAGCAGCTTAAACTTATAGAACGATATAAGATATCGCCGTGGCGGATAAGGAAATATTGCAGAAACAACAATGTGAGCAGTGCGGACGGCGGAGGATTGCAAATCTATATGTTAGTGCACTATATTGTCTGTAGGTTGCGGAGAAACCGGTCTAGAGTCTGCCAGTCACCGGGTTATTGTAGTACTAACGCGTGCGTTTCCGTTAAGAGCTCTCGAAAGTAAGGCAGCGAAAGGGTTGGATACATTGCAGTAATAGGTACTTCATCTCTTTAGCTTTCTTTGCCTTTACTTCTCTAGTTGCTTGTTACAAAATCACCACAAGATAAAAATGATACAGAACCTTAAATACAATTTATTTTGATAACCTCTGGAATTCTGCGTTTAAAAGATATATTTAGAGCCATAAAAGATTTGTACTCACTAGTGTCTAGGCGATAACTATCTTACGATGATTTTGACGATGTATAGCTAATGTTAGGAGCATTCCTATTTCTGCAGTCCTAATGACGACATTTGTCACACCAAATTGAAACGTTTGGGATCCAGGTGGCAACACGTGGAGCAAATGCATAGCCGTGGCAGCGTAGAATAAATTGTCGATTTCATACTTACATAAATCATGGAATCAATTTAAATTTCTTTTTTGTCTGTTTTTGATGCCGGGATAAAGTATTCTAATTATAAGCCTAGTTTAGAATACGAAATTTATTGTACGGAAATTTTAGATAAAAATATATTGAGAAAAATTGAAATAATTAAATTTTCCTTTTTATTAAATTATTTATACTTCGCTTAAGTTAATTTTCAATACTTATATTGATTGACAATTATGTATAATACATACATATGTTTCTGCCCCTATGATTCGATAAAACCCTACGATGTTTTATTGTCTATATTTTATAAATTTCATCAAAATAATCTACGCATAAGAATAAAAAAATATTTTTGATAGCAGTCAGTTAAATCCTGCTATTGACGCATTCGAAAACAAACACTTCAGATTTATCATGTATCTTGTCAGTAAAGATACATTTTCATAGATAGCAATATAATCAAAAAGTTGACTAGCAATGATTTAGCAGCAACAATCAATTTTATATTTCAGCCTAAAAAATTCCCATGCCCTTATGTGTGTGTCGAAGTTAGCGACGTCTGACAATGACTCATTGGTCAACATAGATATTCCATAGATATGTATCGTGTGACGCATGCGCCGACTTCCACTGTGATTCAGGTCTCAAAATATTCGTCAACTTTTTGTTTCTCTGGAATTATGATTTGTATTTGTTATGGAGAGATTAATTGAAGCTTTATTTTATTTTACTTTACTGTGATTTTTATTTTATACTATCTGTGCCCGCGAATTTGTCCACTTGTAATTAACAAATAGTTTTTGTTCAGTTCGCAGACTTATAAAATAAATAAATTCCGAAAATAAAAGTAGCTTAAGTTGCTCCTTATTACATCAGCCAAGTGCTAGTGAAAGTCCCGTCAAAATCGATCCAGCCGTTTCAGAGATTAGCCGGAACAAACAGACAGGCAGACAGACGACATACACACACAGAAAAAAATATGTGAAAAATGTTATTTTGGTATATGTATCGTGTATACATCCATATGCATTAAGTAATAAGCTGTTATCTCAATATTACAAACAGACACTCTTTTTTTATTTATTTGTATAGAATATGTGATAATTAGGTTGTTTACAAATAGCTAATTGGCCATAAGTCCGTCCATTGTACTCCATAATCTGTAACTATCTTATAAGTATGTTTAATAAGGTATTTGTAGTGTACAATAAAGTGTACAAATACTAAAACTATAGATTCCTACTACTAGGTCCCTCTTTTCTATTGAATTTTATTAAATTTGCTAACATTAATTATTTTTATTTAAGGCAACATTAACTGTGTCAGCGCTTTGGTACATGCTCTGAGTAGACAACACAGAGTAATTGATCTTTCAACCTCTTGAGTCATTACTAGTCATACTTGTTCCTGATTTTAAATTTCATTAAAAAATTATGAGTCATATAAAATGAATAGTAATAAATACTAGACTTAATTATTCTAAACCTAAATCTATTTGTAACAAGATTGTAGCTTTTACTTTTTTTGAGGAAAAAATTAAAATAAATAGGTTTATTCGAGGATATAGTTTATTTAAGACAACTAGAGCCTGTTTCTTCTTCCCCCTTCTGATAAACTTTTAATTTTTATCTTTACTGTTTAAGAATAGAAACAATGGACACGTAAATTGAACTTTAATGATGGAAACATAAACAAATCTATCAGAAATATTATGTTTAGATAGATAGATAGAATAAACTTTATTGCACACCACTCAGAAAAGATTTACATAAAATACTCATTTATACATAGAGATAGTAATGTACAAAGGCGGTCTTATCGCTTAGTAGCGAAAGAAGCGAAGCTTCCAAACAACCTTTAGAAATAGGAAAATATGTATTGAAAAGGTGCATCAGCGTAATTTGTTAATAAAACTTACATATATAAACTACCTAATATAAGCAAAAAAAGAAAACATACATATAAATTATAATAATATTTACATACATACATAAACATATACCTACATACATACATACAATATACATAACATGTCGTCAAAAGTTCACAAAGTTAATAAGAATTAGAAGATAAAATATGTACCTAAACAAGATGTAAATTTGACAAAACTAAACAAATCATAGTGAGATAGTGCGCTTTAACTAAATTCTTAAAGGCGATAAGTGATTGAGCTTTTTTTTCTTTTTTTTTGAGCTTATATTTACCTGCTGGATACGTTATACGTCAGATAACGATATGAAATTTTAGCAGCAATTGATGAAATTGGCTTTAGTCATAACTTGTGTTAATTTGAGTTAAAAAAAATAACAAAAATAAAATATATCAACATTATACAAGCTTCATTCGAGAAAGAATAGCAAATAATCCAGTTGTGTTTTATCACAAACTGGATGTGATAATATGTGGATTATGAAGTTCCTTATATCGCGAGCACGCGATAGTTTACTGACACGAAACCCCACGTCGTCACTGACCTATTTCGTAACACAATCAAACAATTCGATCAGCAGTGACACGGATTAGTATGTGTGTAGTAAAAGCACCTGAGTTTTTTATCAACAAACGTTATCATTGCAAATATCTAAATATTCATCTGTAATACTCAAGTAGACAATATTAAAAATAATGAGGGTAATTCAATACAAAATATAAGCGAATGAAAAAAGGCTGTTTTAGCTGACCATTTTTCACCTAATTATAACAACAGGTGAATGAAATAATGGAGTAGGTCAATTACAAAAAAAAAACTACAAAATTAACTAAAATAAGTACATATCGTAGATTTTATACGCCTACGACATTCTATAATTTTTAATGAGGTAGGTAGAAATAAAATCTTGTAGCTAAATTGAGTATATAACATGACTTATATTTATGAAATAAAAAGATAGCATGTGATTGTAAAGCTCTGCATAACACAGAGAAACTAAAGTTTAGTGACACGAAAGCGACCCTCGGTCACAATTGACCTGTTTCAGAGCATCGTCCGTAAAGTTTTACTCACACACTCGTAGTAAATAGGAAAAAGTTTCTGCTTGTTTGTGGTGAAGTTTCAAACTAATAACGACATCTTTTATTGCAGTTGTTTGTTGTTTAACTTGTTGAATAGAGATAATAAGAGAAGTTTAGAGAATTACACATCTTTCTGCTTTATTATGACGTAAGTTCATCATGATTTTTTTTATTTATTAAAAATTGAACAATCCTCGAGATTACGTATAACGTAACGCTTTCGGACCCGGTTATTATCATAGACACCCTGATACCGATCAACGTTCGGAGTAGGGAAATTATCGTCAAGTCGCAGACGTCGATGTGGAGGAGCGTGGTGAAGTTGGATTTGGAGCTAAATCCAACCTTTCTATAAAGATCAAATCTTGAATTATGTCTTTGTTTCTAACTAAAAAATATATACAAAAAATCGATTGTTTCCATTCTTACATCTAATACTTTAGTTCATAATATCCTAATGTATATTGTAAGTAACTTTAATTCCTTGCCATCAAAGGTACATACATAGACTTGAATGAGTTCAAAACTTTAACCAAGATTTTTCTATGTTTTATTATGTCTAGTTTTATTATGTCTCTTTATGTTTTGTTATGTCTAGTTTATCTTGCCGAATATAGCAGCAAATGTCAGTATCTAAACTCTCATAAATGGTGACTTCTTTATCGTTCAAGTTGTAAATGTCCTTTTCCGAACATTTAAATAAATTTGACTAAAAGCTATAATATTGAGATTGTTTTTTAATACGTATCGAAAAATAACTTCGTAATATGTATATAATAATTTGGACTAAAACGATGGAATCGAACCGTGCAAATGATTGTACCTAACGTACCTTACGGGTACAATTGATATAAAGGTCATAGCTTAAATTATCTATTCATACCAATGTAACGTGTAATTAGATGATTTTTATTTGAACCACGGTCAACTAATGCTTGGTTAAAAGTCGCCTTTTGTAAGCTTTTGTTAAGTATGTGATGTCATATTTGCATAATGTTATCCGTTTCCTCACTTCCCGCAATGAAATCTTTTGTAAGATGACATTTTTTGTTTTCTCCCAAAAAAAGTTTATGTTCCATAACGTAGTCGGTGGAATAAACCTTTTTTAGTTCACTTTTTATTTGTTATATTAAATTTTATTGATAAAGATATGTCTTAATATTTCTTTAATTTAAATATTTTTTTTACATACATACATACATACATATAATCACGCCTCTTTCTCGTACGGGTAGGCAGAGACCACTTCCTTTCTACTTGCTACGATCCTTACATACTTCTTTCGCTTCGTCCACTTTCAATATTCCCTTCATACATGTTCTTCGGTTTAGGGTACTCTTGACCTGGCCTTTTTTCAAGACGTCCCTTATTTGGTCTCGGAACGTCCGCCTAGGTCTACCCCTTCCAAACCTTCCATCCACACTCGCCTTATACACTTTTTTCGTCAATCGTTCTTCACTCATTCTCTCGACATGACCAAACTATCTGAGCATACCTTTCTCAAGTTTTGTCATTACATCTTCTTTCAGACCACAACGTTTCCTTATCTCACTATTTCTTATCCTGTCACTCAGTTTAACTCCTATCATACTTCTTAACGCTCTCATCTCAACTGCATTTATTCTGCTTTCATGTTTCTTCTGCCATACCCAACTTCACTTCCGTACATGAGTGTCGGATCCAACACCCCCTCATGCACAGCCAAACGAGCCTTGTTAGACTTTAGAATATTTTTTTCGTTGTTTACTTAAAGAACATTATTAATATTTGATATAATGTACACAGATAATACTTAAAAACTACCTAACAGGATAAGCTTAAGTATTTTTTTTCAGATTTACATTAAGCTAATAAAATATTGTGAGTAAGCCTACACAACATAGCATGCGTCCGTCTTAACAAAGTTCGTTCGTGTGTAAATTTTTTTTGAACTCCTGAACCAACTTACCACCGCTTTATTAATATTCCAAAACAATCAAAAATATGTATATAATATCAGCTAAAATCCTTAACCTGCACAAATATTTGCGGTGAATTGAATAGCACATGTCGCCGGCTCGATTTCTCGAACATTCGATATCTCCACGAATATCAAGTGGCGAGCTGTTGATATTTGCATTGAATCTTATTACATTTTCTAATTACTCTTTATTTTATTTGTTCATTATTTATTATTTGTTCTTATTTTTAAGGAACACTTAACATTTATTGCAGGCTGCTTCAAATATTTAAACTTTATCTAAGTATATTTCTTTTACAATTTATTGAATACGTCTTGATATACGTAGAACTTCAAACAAGCAAAATAGTACACATACAATAGTAGTACTATTACAACTACGTAATTTTATTGAGAATGATTTGTGTTCCGAATTTTATCTTTAACTGAAATATGTATCGTTCGATGGATATTTAATAAGTACATTATAAATACAAATATACGGAATTTAATAATAAGGTGTCGCAAATTTGATAACTTTTCTTCCCCTTATTTAGGATTAATTGTTTTCAATGATGCTAAACGAGCACAGATGATTTCGCCTATGATATTCGCCTATATATGCACATAGAGACCCCAATAACTTTATAATGAGCTTGTATTCTAACATTAACTCAGATTCTTAACCTTAATTAGATTCGCGGGGTCTCCTTGACTTCACCCGATATTTAGTGGTTGATATTTTTTTTCTATATACATTAGCAACTTAAAATTTCTTGCGCGTTAGGCCTTTCAAACTCTGTGACGTCTTTTTAAATAAAATATACTATTTTCATAAATTATAATAGCTAATAAGTAAATAACAAGCAATCAATGAAGTTGGGTATAAACAACGTATAGTTTTTATTTACTGCCATGATTTTGGGGTAACTGACGAACTCGCGCAACCACCAACGCTATTTTTTGCCGCGCCTAATTAAAGGTTAATCATCAATATATGTATTTAAAATTTCAACGAGATATTACTTACACAAAACATTTGAAAACATTTCGTGCGCTAATGACGATTGCTGAAAATATATGAATGATGAACTAATATGAATCTATAATATTATTAACTTCACTATTTCCACAAATTACTTCAAGTGACAGCGTTCAAGAAATACAAATAGACAAAGAGAATTTTAATATAAATTCCACCAGCCGCTGTTACAGAATTATGTGGAATTCAGTTGGTGCAAACAAAAGACGATGCAGTAGACCGAGACGAAGACACAGACAGACAGACTGCAATCACTCCGGTTGCTATTTCGAGTGAGGAAATACTATTTTTAATCTCTTTACTGGAATCTGTTTTCATATACAGTCCAGTTTACATTTTAAGCCTTTGTCTTTCATTTGTTATCATAAAAAATTAAGGTTTAAGCGGAGGATGTCTAATAGTACATTCAACAGTTTTTATGGTATGGAAGTAGGTTGTTATTTGTTATACATGCTTGTCTCGTTCACTAGTACAAACATCAGTGGATACTGACACTTTTGTGTGTTATTCCTGTATAATAAAAAAAACTATTTCCCAAAATTCATCCTATACGATTAGTTATAATTAGTTTCAACCCACAATTTTGTATGCGAATAATTTTAAAATAAGATATCTTGATTATTACATTAATAAAATAATTTCTAGAACTCTAGACCATTAATAAGACATTGCTTAACATTAAATTATGAATTAATTTAATGCACTCGTAAACGTGTTGTGTTGTTAATTACCTCATGTGAATAGTTATTTACCTCACCACCGCATTAATAATTAGTTAAAATATTTAAAAGTAAGTTAATTAATAAAAAAAACGTTATAAGGTTACTTAACTTATAATAAGATTATAAATCGTGAGCACAAGACAATATACTTATAAATAATTTAAATTAATATAATAATTTAATCCATAATACCACTCTATATATCAGTCTGAACGTCAAATAATGTTAACGTGTTAGGTTTCCTACACAATATTAACTTCTTAACTTGATTGTCCTGAACACTTCTAAGAAGGAATATAATTAAACTTTGCTCTTTGTACTTTAAATAAAATCGATAAAGCTCAAGTTAAATATAAGTATCTAGTGTTTTGAGAAAATATTTGCGACTAGAGTTGAGGGCTAACGACAAGAAGACTGTGCATTTAAGTAAATAGAGTTAATTTATAAATATATCTGTTAAAATATTACTTTCAAGCAGACATACAATACTTAAAAAGGTCGAAAACAATGAGGAAAAAACAAGAATTACTTAAATATCACGCAAATAAACGTATGCATTTTAAAAACAACTTTAGGTTAGTCTAAGTTTTGGTAAAAATACTTTCTCTATAAACTATCAAAAGATTGTTGAGGTAGTGTAGTAATTTTTAAAGATGATTTAGGAAAAAAAATGCAAGAATGTAAAGTATCGATATTAGTGTTTTTCATGATCCAATGATGTTATGTGTCCTACCGGGTATGACATACTGTCTACAGATTTAATAAAAGTTTGTAATTTTACCACAAAATATTAAAATACTACATTTGTACAAATAATTGTTCTTAAATTACTAATAAATAAAAACCAAACTACTTTTTGTTCTTACTATTTATTAAAGGCAAGCACCAAGGGGGGACAGCAATTCACACAGATAGAGGCTACTGACTTGATCGATCACTAGACTATCATGTACGTAACATTGTCGAAATCATCTGAGCAAAAATGAATGAATAAAATACTGATTAGATTGTTAAGTTACTGACGAAATATTCTGTAATGATATGCTAAGGTACATACTTTAGTGTCTACCAGCTTACTACTTAACATTTTATTTTAATATGTATAGCAATTTTTGGTCTATCTACTTTCAAACATAATTTACTAAAATAATGTGGTCGGATAGTCTTGGTCCATATAATGTGAGTACCGCTATTAGAGTATGAAAGTATATATCGGGGCGTAGCATAGACCATAACGCGGATGGCACTCATCTGAATTGTCTACTGCTACTAAAGCTAATAAGATCAAACTGTTAAATGGGTCTATGAAATTTTTATGAATTAAGTAAGAAACTTTACAAAATAATGAAAATCCGCAATGTGACAAGCGCGATCAAAATGTTTTCATTTATTTTACTCGTAAATGTTTTAGTTTTATTGTTTTATATTTTAAACTCAGTAAAAATAGCCATTGGTGCCGCCTCTTTACATCTGTCACTATCGTCTAGCCTACTTTTGTTTAAACCGGTACCCTAGATAGTTTAATTGATAGATACAGATATAAAACTACACTTATAGGGATCAAGTAACACGGAAATTGAAATAGAAGCCACTTCTATACGCCTATTATGAAATAAAACGTAGGTAAGAATCATTATAATAAATTCGCTTCAGCCTGTAATGTCCCACTACTAGGCATAGGCCTCTTTCCCCATGTAGGAGAAGGATCAGAGCTTAATTCACCACACTGCTCCAATACGGGTTGGCGGATATATTCCCTACTAAGAGTAACGATCGCTATCAGGTGTACATGATAGCAACCGGGACCGTTGGCTTAACGTGCTCTCCGAGGCACGGTGGAGAGACCCACAAGGACTGCACAAACACCCAGACTACGGCAAACACCTGTATGGCCAATACAAATGTTTGTCATGTGCTGGGATCGAACCCGCAACCGCCAGCGCAACAGCTAGGTGCAATCCATAGCTGTGACCGTTGCGCCAATGCGGCGTTAATATTAGAAATGTTATAATAAATAATACACGTCAATTGAATTTTAACTCAAGTTCATATTAATGACTTCTTTTCCGCAATCTTGAGTCGTGGCGTGATGTTTTATAGCCTATTTTTTCTTTTAACTACGTAGAGTACTAAAAAGAATAATAAAGCGCAATTATTTAGACCGATTTACCACTTTCAACATTTTTAAACTGTCCTCAAAACAGATAAAACTTTTCTATCTGTCTGGATGTCTAAAGTATATAAAAGAAATAAGTACATTAAAGTAACAATAACTAGCGTAAATCCACACAATTGCAGAAGATACCTAATTTGTAGTCAGCACTAAAAATAAAATCAGCAAAACTATTGAATCAAAACAAATTACGACATACTCTTGTCACTTTTTAGAATTAATAAAGTTTGAATTTTACGACCGTCTAAATAAGGTTCAAATTATCTGTATTTAAATATTACGATGCAATAATAGACATATTTTTTGCTTTTCATATATTTTTTTCATATAAAACGCGCCATGGGTTATATTACATATACAATTATACATACATAGTTATATTATTCTCACTAGAGTATATTCATAGTTTGAAACATAATATCTGAGAAATTATATGTGTAGATATTATTTTTAAATCCATTTGACAGCGGCATCGTATCCCACAATCACTTATAAATTTAATCTAATACAAATACCGTAACGATACTATACGTCATGAGTACAGAATCTTAACTAATATTTTTCGAATATTTTGTAAAAAAATATTATTTATTATTTTAGTTTGTTTTAATAAATTCAGTAATTAAGAATTTCAAATTTAAAAGTCTAAATTTTTGAACCTAAGTTCAAAGCATATAGAAAGCATACATAGATTTCTGATAATAAAGCCGGAATGAAAAAACAGATGTAAGTATTTAAAGCTAATATTATAAACTGACATACCCCGCAGTTTCAATCCTTCGTGTTTCGAGACTTGCAACGTTGACATTTATAGTTACCTACAATATCTCTACTACTATAGTCTTAGCGTGACATTTTACAGCCCTTATTTATTAATAAGGGCTATAAAATGCCAGGCTGTGTAAGACAAAAAGTTTTCATCACATAGCTTAACTATTCATCTTTTAGTACCATGGAAATTTTTATATATTACTGGCGTTATTGTAGGTAATTAATAATGACGTACTCGTAACATTATAAACTTTACATGAAATATCAGTTCAGTTTATTCGAAATATATAATTTAATGATATAAATGAACACAAGTTGTACCTCACGGTCTTTTCCACGTAAGTCTCGATCTCGTTTAATCTCGACTTTCTATTTATAAAAGTTTCAGTAGCTTAAGTTCTCTAAGATATAAAAATAACAGTGACAATAAGGATAAAATGTAACCAACATAAAAAGTAACATTACTAGTCCATAGAGACGTAAAAGATGAGGGGGTTAGCAGTATCAGTGAACATAGGTATACTTGTACGATCGACCTGGTAGGCTAGATAAATAGATAACTTAGCGGTTTCTGCTAAAAAAAAGCAAACTCTGATTGTGGTAGGCCAGGAAATATCTTGCTCAAAGTATGGAACAGTTCGATACAAGTTTTAGAGAAGACTGGACATCGATCGGACATCGTTTCATGTTTAAAGGTTTTTTCTTGGAATCTTAATTTCTAATTATTCTTAATCATTATCTAAAATAAAATAAAGGTAAATAAATTAGTTGTGTATATACATAAGTTTTCTCAATTTGGCAATGATTTTTTTTAAGTAGTTTTTGCGTGAAAAATAAGCATGCACTTAAGTCTCGTATTATTCGTTTTAATATTAGTAGGATTGCCCGCGCTATCTATAGCACCTCTACGGTGGTTTTATTTTGTCGGAATCGTGACGGATGGTTCGAAGGCGAAGGTAATTCCACCATTAGTTAGAATTACCGAGGTTCTAATAGTACTATAAGAGCATGATAAAAACGACCAACAGTTAGGAGAAACTTTCTCCTTCAAGAATCTTCACTTAAGCGAGTCCATTTCTACAATTTAGAATTTAGTCTTAATCGTATTTAGTGTATTTATACTGTAGTAAGTATACCTATTATAATATAATGGCGCTTTTTAAATATAATAAAATAGAGTTTTGAATGTAAGTGATTAAATACGTTTTTTAGATATATAGTTATGTACATAACACAAATAACCTTTTAATATATTTAATATTATTCGTTCTATTAGGAATTATATCTGATTTTAAACGTTTTTTGCTCGGTAGAACAACTGTTTTTTATTAAAAAGATAGGTTGAAAGGAAACAAGACCAATATGTGTCTCTTTGAGTAAAAATGTCAAAAAAGCAATTTAAATAGTAATTTTTAAAACTAGTCATCATGCAACTTCACTAAGCGCCATATGTCAAGTGGTATTGGTATAACAAAAAATAATAAACACAAATGTGTGAAATAGTCAGCTGTGTGGTTACGACAGTAAAGAATATAGCCACCCTCTCTCTTCCCGTGGGTGTTGTAAGAGGCGACTGAGGGATAACACCCTACCACCTTGGAGCTTAAAAAGCCAACTGATGGCGTGATAACCATCCAATTGCTGGTTTTGAAAAATACAGGCCGAAGACGGGCAGCAGCGTCTTCAGAGCGACAAAGCCAACCCTGCAGTCACCAACAAGCAAAACACATCAACTCACGCCATTTTTGGTGTGAACTTGGAGAGGCCTATGTCCAGCAGTGAACTGCGATAGGCTGAAGTGGTGGTGGTGGTGAAATAGTGTGAATTAGTAAAATAACTATTTTGACGAAGTACAATCCTGCATTTTATCAAAATAAAATCGCTCTGCTGAGACAGTAATGCAAAGTAAGTCGCGCGTATTGGCTACTAAATAACGTTAAAGTATACACATTCATAACGGAGGCTTATGAATATCCTTTAGAAATGAACAGCCTATACTCATACAGGCCTAGAATAAGTAGGTCTTTTACATACATCTTGAATATTACAGAGAGGAAACCAGGCCAGCGCGAAGCCAGCGAAGCGATCTTCCAAAAGTAGCAAAGACCTCTTTTATCGACCTGAGTTATTAATGAAAACTGCTGAACCGCTGAACTTTCTAGAACACTCGACTAAGCAGTTGCAATTATATAGGTATTTTAATATGAAAGAACTTTTGAAATAAATTAAACTTGAATAAAATGTTATAGTTATTATATCTTTTAATTTACTATTTTTTGTTTATTTTTTTAGATCCATTAGCTTGACGTGCTAGTTGAAAATGATGGTGAATTTCTATAATTCTAATATTTTATACTTAAACTTCATAATTAATTTTAGTTTATTATTTTAAATATGAATTCTAAAGTAATATTGAAATAAACAGAAAAACAAATATCTATCACTGTTGCATTGCGGATACGATCTCTAATAAGACAATTTTTATTATAATTTTTAAGATGCGTTAATGCCAATAAAAAACAACATTGAAGCTGAATCTTTAAACAAAATTTGCATTCAAAAAAGTTTTATTATGACTATTAGGAACTTGTTTTTGAAACTAAGCTTATAATAGAGTCATCATACTTACCATCTAGATGAGTTGAGCCTTTAAACTTACTTTAGTAAAAAAAAAAACATTCGTAGTCATTCGTACCCGGTACATTAATTACATACATTTAATTGATATATATTTTTTTCGTTTTTAGTTAAATTTAATTTTTTATTTTTTGAAATAACTAATGTTACTTGTTCAAAAAATATTGCCAAAAAATATTATTCATGCACAAATTGCATTTGTTATCGATGTAAAAAATTACTTAGGTAATATTTATTAATTATATAATGTACATATATCACCAATATGTAATATATTATATTGTGATATATTACTTGGCTATTCCTAAATAAAACGTAACCAATTTGGCTCCGACATTGATCTTAATAGGCCAGATAATAAATGGAGCCAATTATTATTCTAGAAGGATTCTATTATGAATGGAGGCGTCTTCCGTTGACTGGTATTATAACCATTGTTGCCCATCAGCCTTGGCGCCTTTCACTGTTTGGAAATTGGACACTGAAATTTAAGCCACTTGGGTGCACGTTTATTGATTACATTGAAACTGATACTGGAAACTGACTATATTTCGTATTCTTATCACAACAAAAGCGAAATTTACCTTATTCGGCGTTAGTAGAGCGGAGCTTTTTTAAGGCGGATTTGACTGTTTATTGAGAATTTTATTGTTAGTTATTATTATTTTCTGTGTTTACCTGACTGATGAAATGTTTTTAAATTTTTGCATTTTTATACTTTAACAAGGTCTAATGAAATATGGTTTAATTGATAACGTGATACGTAATTAGATTCCTTTACTTACTACTGCAACGCAATTTGTTAAAATAGGATTGTTAAATAAAAAATACCAAAAACTACCGAAACCTTTAAGACTATCTCAGATACTTAAAATAATCGGTTTACTGAAATAAACAGAGTTTAAGAGTAACGGCAAGCTTTAAATTAAACATTATCATCGCCCAAAAATTATTAGCAAATATCTGCACGATTTGGATTATGATATTGGTCGTAACCTAAGTTCCGGTTACTTAGAATTCTAAGCGAGATTAGGTATTGTATAAAGTTATAAGTTCCGTTATATTTATAGATTAGTACTGTCTTATACGGAAATTCCGTGATAAAATAAAACTTAAAAAACTTCGTTTTAAACAAATCATTTAAATTTTTTATGAATATATTATATACACCTACTTATATAGAGGAAAACTCAACATTTAAGGTATAAAATATTACACGCTCTCTGGCCTCTGTAAAAATATCGACCGAAATACTCCTGGTTTTTAGATAGTACCGATCATTTTATTTGTAATTTTTAACCGAATTCCAAAAAAGGAGGTTCTCAACTCGGTTGTATTTTTTTCAAATGTATGTTATACCTCAGAACTTTAGACTGGGTGGACCGATTTTGACAAAATTTGTTTTTTAATCGAAAGGTGGTGTCATTTGGTCCCACTTAAATTTATTTGAGATCTAACAACTACTTTTAGAGTTATATCTAATAATGCGTTTTTACTTAACTACTTTTTCGTCGACTTATGTTGTATATATATGTTATATTTGTATACTGCATAACTTTTCACTGGGTACACGTACCAATTTTGATGACTTGTTTCAATTGAAAGCTGATACCTACTTGTCTTGTAGTCCCATTTAAATTTGATGGAGATCTGATCACAACTTTTTGAGTAATCTTTGTTAACGCGTATTTTACTCGAATATTTTTTTCGTCTACTTACATTGCATTACTTGTCGATGTAATTGAAGCCGGTTTTTTTCAATAAAGTAGTCCCATAAAATTTGGAGATAGTCTAGTGATAACCTCCGGGAAGCATATCATAGAACTCCTGGTAGTTATAAAACGCAATAACATACATGAACATACATGTATGAAAATATATCAATATGTATTATATTGTTTTAATTTGTAAGCGATCAATATTAGTTACTCTTTTTTATCTTTGTTAGTAGAGTATTACATGCACACTGGACACGCATGTATCTTTAATGATTCCACTACATAATATTATATAATAAATTGAAAATATATAATAGGATTTGTCAATTTAATAACAATAAAAAGCTTATTATGATTGTGTTATTATACTTATAATAAAATAATGTCTAGTCCGCTGATCCTCTACGTCCGCTTCCCCATAAATTTAAAGGACGGGCATTGTTCGTGACCTATATTTTAATACTGAAGGTTTTTAAGAAGTAAAACATAAATTTATGTTCTTTAACAAACTTTTCACTCATTAAAATGTTTATATCTTAAGATGTAAAGAGAATGAAATACGCGATACTTTTTCAATAAATTATGCCTTTTAATAGGCATATAATTTAAAGCTTACTTCAGTATTTTGTATTCATCCAATGTTACTATATACTTGTAACAATGCAATTACGTATAAATGAAAGGAACTTTGCAATTAAATTCTCTTACTTTCAAACGTCTACGTAATTTGAAATTCGATGCGCGTACAAGTTTATAAAAACATATAAATACTAAAAATACTATAAAAAATTCTTCAGAGAGGAAATAAAAAATCAATGAACTTAAATTTTTAAGATCAGATTGTTATGTTTATAGGTGAAGTTACCATTTGTATATGACCTTACGTATCTTTTAACCAAACTTATTCCGTACTTATAAATGCTTTATGTCGCTACTTTCTATGTAGATACATTTTTAAATAAAGCATATTACTGTTTAGGGTGCTAAAAGAAACTTTATATACGTTGTTCTTAATTTATTTATATGTAGGTATTAGGTACGTACTCTTTGGTTATACTCTAATACTAAGAGAGAGCGAAGAATTTTAGTATCGTAAACTACACTAGTCCACTGCTCAGGGAGCAATAAATATCAATCCTAAGAGTAACAGATATAAAGACAACATACATAAGTTAAAAAATGTATATTGTTAAACAACAAGCCGATTAAATTCTTTTTGGAACAAAATGTTGCGTATTACGTTGTTTTTAAACCACCAGATTTCTTTTAGGTATGTTTTTACATTAGTAAATAAAGTGAAGTAATTTATCAGTAATCATTAGAAAAACAATGTATAAAATAAATTCATAACACATTGTAATAATGATTTTAAATAGACTCGGTTTTTTATTATTATTGTATGTTCTTTACATATACTTAGGTATAATTATATGTATTGAAACCTACAATATCATATATACAATTACATTTGATATAATATATCTGAAGGTTATGGTTTCAGCTTTTTGACGTAAGTTTTTAAGAATATCGAAGACAATGTTGATATAGTAATAGTCAATTGGAATATTTATAGTTGATTGCTGATGAAAACATTTATCGACAGAAAAACACAATGACCATTGCAGTATTTTAATGCCAGTTCCCGAACAAAGAAAAAATGAAAGGTTCTTAAAGAAAATAATCGTTAAAAAAATCCTTGCTACGTTTATTGTTCTTCGAAGCAGCGAAGGCCATATTATGTCAGCGTCAATCGCCTTTCCAGATCGCCAAACTTGTTTTTTAAAAGCAGCTGCCTGCGAAAACCGGGCAAAGGACTCGTTTCTCAGTACCGTTCCGTTGCGATTTTATATTTTTCTCCAGCCAGTCTTTTTCGAACTTTGAACAGTTGCTAATTAGTGTTTTTTTTTTCTCTTTTTGCGTTGAGTATCGAGAGGTATAAGTAATAAATAAATTACATATATCGCTTCTTTGCTGAAAAAAAATTGACGTACATTTCCTTAAAAACTTTTTGCTCTAACAATTAATGCTGTGTTAACGTTTTACTCATAATAACGCGCGCTTTATATTTAATAACTGTTAACTCACTCTTATTGCATATTTTTAAAGATATCCTATACAACAATTGTTCATAAATTAAATTAACCTTGTAATATGAGTATTATTATTTTTTAATTTCAGGTAGCGAAATCAGGCGAAACTTCATTATTCAGTTTTAGAAATGCTAAGTAGCGGTGTAAGTATTATTATCTATTATTAAAATACATGATTTATTTATTGATTATTATTGGTACATGAAAAACTTGATTTTTATAGCATATAATTTTTAAAATTATAAAATATAACCAAACAGAACCGTATACTTTTACTTACACACTTACACATACACACATTCAACCAACTGTGTATGAGCACCGTTACAATCGATTACATAAAATACTAAAAGCTTTCATAACTCATAAGCAATCGGACGAGGTTGTTCAAAATAAATATAACATACAAATTACATCACTACATTACGCATTATCATTAATTATCACACACACAAACAATCCTATTGTATTATTTTTAATGTGTTGTGAGGCTAAGTTATGCCATTCTATAATTTTAAATAACTTGACCGATTAACATTTATAGATAAATATACTTTTTAATTGGAAACAGAATTAATTTGTATCATTTTAATATCACAAACAAGTATAGGTACACAAAAAGTATCTCTATTTAAAAAAAAAATTATGTGGTGTCATGGGACACCAGGTAGGAACGAAGTTCCTTCGGATAGTATAGAAGCAACACAATTTGAAAAAAAAAAAGTTGACTTTTACATATATTTTCTAGTTCTTGATTTTTTGTTTTTGTTGATTGGTTTTTAATTAAGCACATAAAAGTATTTAGGAAATTTAGTATTATAGAAAATAAAAAACACCGTAAAATAAAATAAATCAAACAAAATAATAATAATAATTCAAACTATTAAGTGAAATAAAAAAACATGTCTTTATTTATTTTTGTCGACCGTATAAAATTACATAAAAAATTAAAAAAAAAATTTACTAGTAATATTTTAGTTTTACAAACGTCATTTTATACAGTCGTGGGACTGATATTACGTCACTTCCGTTACATATTTTTCTTACGGTTTTAGTATCACATTTTTTTCAGTTCGGTCGTGCAGCCAAATGTCAAGCCTACCGTAAGGAACTTCGTTCCAATAAAAATTATTTGTTTTATTCTTTACACGAACTTAATACTATTTAAGATTGATTACATTTATGCGAATAAATCATTTTAAATAGATGCTATAAAGATATTAAAATTGAAAAAAGACGTAGTAGTGATGAATTCATTATTTGCGGACATCGACCCTCGAGATATTTCATACTTAAAAAAATCTAATAAAAGTTTATAAAGTTCTTACATTTAAAATATCTTTTAATTGCTCTGTAGACTGTAGTATATTTTTATTTCTATTCCACTAAAAATTATTTCTCAAGAAAGAAGAAAAAACTATTTATATCTATTTTAAATTATATTTCAAAAAGACTGAAACATTCTTTTAATTCGCCATAAAAATGGGTAACAAGCAGTCCGATAGTTTACCCATTACAACCTTCAAACATAACTTAACCGTAAGGCTCATCCTAAGCTCACAGTTCAGTTCATCTCTTTACGCCCGGGCCGAGACAATGAAATTAATTATTGATGTAAATGGAGCAAGGGTACATTCTTATTTAAATCTTGCCCAATTTTATTCGCATAAAAATAAAATATTTCACGTGAGATTGCCTCGAAACATTTTAATCGAGGGTCGAATATTGTTAACTTAAATTTTTGATTTTAGAATGTTTCATAGTAAATTTAAGCAGTTAGTGCTAGGGGCCTAAGTATACAACAAAAACACACACACTCAGGCCACGACGAAAATCGAATTGACCCCCACCCCCGCATGTACATATATACACATATACCTATTAATAATATAAAGCTGAAAAGTTTATATCTAAAAAAAGCTAACGTAAAAAAATTCAAATGTGACAAAAGTGTTTAAATTTTAAACTTTTTGTATGGTACTTTCATTCGTTTTCAAAATTTGACGCTCACTATATTTGGCCAAATGTCAAACATATTTTTTATATTTTTCACTACTTCGTTGTCTTTAATACTAGTTTTTACGGCCGACCTAATCAAGTCTTTATGATATTTCCCACAAACATTGTAGAGCAGAAAATCGCTGTGCTCACTGCTCTCGCCTAATTTTAAAAATAACTGAAAATATAACAAGTGAATAGGGATAAGGGTTAAATTTATCAAAAGGTTTAGGCCAATGTTTATTAAGCTAGTGAGAAACTTTATACCCTTATTTAGTTATCTTAACGAGTCCGGATAATATCGGTGAGCCGCGATCAAATAAAGTCGATGACAAAACCGATACGAAACACGAAACAGAAATTCACGCGAACTAAAGATTATCTTGCCTTTACTTTGTAAGAATGTTTACGAAATTGAAAGCAAGAAATGCGTAGGAGTTACCTTTTACTTTTTTTGTTAACAATAAAAACCTTTTTAGGTTAAGAAAAAACGTATTTTACTCTTTAGTAGGAGTCTGTCCATATGTCAGTTGTTATATCAATATTATCAGTCTTTATAAGAACAATATAAGGTACACATGTTATGCAGTCGAAACTTAAAATTAAATAAATCAATTATATTTAGCTTAGTACGTTTCGCGATTATAAAACAAGCATTTAAAATAAATCAAATTTTAAACTCTGTAAATAACTGCTTCAAAGTAGTCTATCTAGTCTACCTTCGCCAATATTTCGACCAATTACGTTATTGGAATCAATTATTAATATTTTATACTTTATATTAGTAGCTTTGAACAGGTCAGCCTAAGGTCATGATCCGAGTTCGCTAGACGATTAAATTATTCGTTTCCTTTTAAAACTAAGCCTTCCTTTTATAAGTGACTATTAGATTTAAAATATTATGTACAGTAATTGACTTTTAATTACTCGCAAATCGTGAGTTTCTGTAGAATTTAGCTTTAATGTTTTTTTTCGCTCGCTCGCTTCAGCCTGTAATGGCCCACTGCTGGGCATAGGCTTCTTTCTCTGTGTAGGAAAAGAATCAGAGCTTAATCCACCACGCTGCGCCAACGCGGTATGGCGGATATATTCCCTACTTTGAGTAACGATCGCTATCAGGTGTACATATGATAACAACCGGAACCGATAGCTTAACGTGCTCTCCGAGGCACGGTGGGAAGAATCACAAGGACTGCATAAACACCCAGACCAAGGCAAACATCTGTATGGCAATATAAATGTTTTTCATGTGCAAGGATCGAACTCGCAACCGCCAGCGCAACAGGCACAAACCAGTGCTGTTACCGTTGCGCCAACGCGACGTCCAATTCTTTTTTATTTATTTAAAATTAACATCCGTAGCCTTAAATTGCCCATGCCCTTTGTCAAATATTATGCATTACGCTTATATTATTATTACCCTACAGACGATTGATCAAGTAAGACTACAGATCGAAAGTCGTGACACTGCGTAGTAAAGCTAGGACTTTTCGTTATAATTTTGGTTAAGTCCACACAGTTGTAACTTATTTTCAAATATAAACAAATAATCTAAATTATTTTATTTCTAAATAGATGCTTAGCTCGAAACAACTTTAACTACTAATAAAAAGAAGAATTAGTAAAACATGAGTTAGATACGTAAACAGAAATGATACTTTTGTATCGTACATTTTAAAGAGGTACAAGTATACTTAATAATTATATTTATATCCTTACTAATATTACAAATGAGGAAAAACGGTATTGCCCTTCTTGCTTTAACGAATACAGCCTCAAGTGATCACGGCCATGAGGGAATATCAATTACTAGGTAGAAGTATCACGTTCCTTATAGGAAAAGCTTATAGTTAGTAAGGAATATTCTTTTTGAAATAAATATTAACTACGGATTCGAAGCCCTTTTATAGCATATTATTTAGTTTATTTTTTCTCACATTATGTCCTGCAGGTTTTTACACCAAATATACTATTCCGAAAGTGAATGCGATGATGAAAAGGTGGCACTGGCAGTATCGTCGAAATTGATTTAATTGACAATATACCGTAATTAACAAATGAACGGGATAACCGCAGGCTGTAAGGTTTTATTTTAAGTATTAAAAAAATGCCAGTTGGCCATACTGCCAGTAACCCGCTAGATTCGCCCTTACAATTTATTTAAAAGCTCTCTCCGATTACAGGCGTTGGCTGGCTTCCAAAGCAATTTCTTTAAAAATTCAAAAACAAACGAGATTAAACCAGTTACGCCTGCCTTTAAACCTAAACAAACATAAACCTGTTTCACTCTTGCTTACCTATAATTCGCTCGGAAAATGAAAATAAATCTATAATTATATATATTTCTTTAAAATAAACTAATTGCGTTACTCTGAAAATAAGTTTTTATTTCGTTAAATTTTGATTTACATTGTACGAAAAATCACTTAAATCTATAGACACTCTCATCTGAAACTAAGAAAAACGACAATATATGTTTATTATTTATGACTGTTACTTTATTAATTATATTTTATTATTATTATCCGTCTTCATCAGCCACCATATTTTTATAGTTTAATTATTTTCCCATGTCATCTGACAATGACACTTCAAAATACTAAATTTAAATATTTAAAGAGGGGATACTCTTTATATATATTATAAAACAAAAAAATGTTATAACAATTGTTGACGCGTCGAGCACGAATTGGCGTATACTCGTACGAAAATTCGTGGTTTTAAAAAAAGGGTTAAAAGCGATACAGAAATTTCACTGAATGCAGATATATATAAAAAATATAAATTATATAATTTAGTTTTATAAAAAATATTTGTAAAATTTATACATTATATTGAAACAACTTTTTCGGATTCCATCGCGGTTTATTAAGTTTTTTAGATGCCCGACGTTTTGAATTCTATACAGCAACCATGGGAAGATAGAATCCGAAAAAGTTTTGTCATTGTAATGTAGAAAAAATAAAAATAACACACTTTTTTTATTTGACTTTGCGGGTCTCGTATTATTAACAAATATTATGAGTGCGATTGTATACGATGTCCTACTTATTTAAGTCCTTGATTGTATCATATTATTCTTTTATGTGATGACGTCATTACATTGACTATAAATCAGGTTTTTTTAATCAACACTTTAATATTATTGTCATTTTAGTTTGGTCAGCATAGATTTAGAAAATAAGATTCATTAATATTTTTGTATTCTTAGCACTAAACAAAAATTAAAATAACTTAAACCCAAAACTAAAAATCGTAAGATTCTGCAATATCTTTAAATAATATTTTTTTTTGCAATATTGGTGTTATCCTTATTTACAATTATTACACATATATACAATTATTTACAATTATTACAATCTGAAATATATCATTTCATGTAACTTACAGTTGGGACTCCGTCACGGTGATATTACAATAGGTACTTACATACGTACATATGTAAACTGTCAGCTACGAGTTGGGAACATGACTTTTAGACATATCTGACACTAATTTCGGATTGTAAATCGCGTTTATTTCTTCACTTTACTTCGTTGGGCGTTAATTATTAGATTTATGATGCAAATATATAGTAAATTTTTCATCTCAAAAAAATAACTTCAATTACATCGACAATTAATACCACGTTTCCCATGTTAAATGGGACTAAAAGACAAGCATGAGCTTTCGATTAAAACAAGAATGATCAAAATCGGTATAGTCAAAAAAAGTTATAAGGTATAATACAACGTTGGTACAAAAGGACTTATTAGATCTCGATTAAATTTAAATCGTACTACGTGACAAACACCACCTTTTGATAAAAACTTTTGTATCGAAATCGGTCCACCCAGTCAAAAGTTCTGGGGAAAAATACATTAAAGAAACAGACGGATTGAGAATTTCCCCCTTTTTGGAACTCGGTTAGAAATAAAATAAAAAAACGTGATATTATCGGCATTATCCTTATAATGTTTTACGACTTCCTTGATTGTGTTCTTGAAGCAATAATAAAAATAAAGCATGTAGGTATGTAGGTGTTCTGACCGAAACGGTCAAAGGTCATTTGGATTTAGGATTTTAAATTGCATTTTTAAATACAAAGTGAGCGTTTTATTTCACTGTTACCTTTTTGATGTTTCATATATATATAATTTAATAATTTTGGTTATGATTTTCTCAGATTTTCTAGATTTTAGTGTTCACTGTTACAGTTGTATGAATTCCAAGGTTCTGATTTTATTAATAGTACGAGAGTGTAATTCAGTTGAGTTACTTATTAATTTTGTATATTTTTTCATAAACATCATATGTAAACACTAGCTGACCCCGCAAACGTTTTTCCATATTTTTTTAACCCCACCTTATAACTTGAGGTATGAAAAATAGATGTTGGCCGATTCTCAGACTTACCCAATAATTATGTACACAAAATTTCATAAAAATCGCTTCAGCCGTTTCGGAGTAACTAACATCGTGACACGAGAATTTTATATATAAGATGCATCCATATATTCATGCGAAAAGTGCATAATATTTAATTTGGCATAAATTTATAAATCTGCAAAAGAAAATATAAAGTTTGTATCACATAAAATATATTTAAATTATTTAATTGTATGTCACGCAGACATTAAAATCGTAAATGAAACTTAACTACAAAATGCTTCAAGTGCCCTTACCTATTTAATGACTTTACTCTAATTTCTGAACAAGGCATTGTAATGAAATTATCGTCTCTTGTTTGAAACGAAATTGAATTCACACAATTCGTAACTGTAGACATTTTGAATTTCATTATTTAAAACTTATTTCTCTGAAAAAAAAAAAAAATCTTAGACTCGGTAAGTGGTCGTTCTGAAAGGTTGCAAATTTACCTTGGCATTTGAGGGAAAACAATTGTCTCGACACCTTTACCTAAAGTGATGAGAAACAAAGGATTTTTCCGCACTTAGCTCGTTCAAACGTACGAGAATATATACATCTTGTTTTCATGAAATAGTTGTCTTAAGAAATTAAAAGGTCCCAAAAGTTGAAGTTGTTGAATTGTGAAAGAAATGGTAAAAACAAGAGAGTGTAACTTTGTAGAGATTTGATTAGCGTGAAATAATAAGACATTTTTTTTTTTTTAGTTTATATAACGTTTTGCAACAACAAGGTGTGTGTCTTGTTCTTATAAAGTAGAAAATGTTTTTATTGAATTCAATATTTTTTACTACCTATCTGTAAAATTAATAATTATTTAATGTTAGTTTTGCCAGTTAACATTGGGAGATTTTTTACTATGTATTATAAATTACTTTCAAAATAAAAACCGCAAAAATATAAAATACAATAATTTAATGAAAAACTCGACCTTCTGAAGCCGAGAAGAGTTTTTCCTCTAATTTGTGGTTTATCATTTTCCTTATTGTCTTTAAGATTAAGTATTCAAGTTTTATGATTAAATAAAATTAATAAAATTCCAAATAACCGCCTGGTGTAGTGGTGCGAGTAGTCGTCTAAAACACTGACGGTTCGCGGGTTCGATTCCCGGTCAGGACTGATATTTGATTTGTACGAATATTTCCTTTCGGTTTGGATGTCTGTCCTTGTAGGTCTCCCCACCGCACCGTGTCTCTGAGAGCACGTTAAGCCGTCCCGTTTATTATCATAAATACCCGATAACGATCGTTACTCATAGTAGGGAACCCGCAGTGGAGCAGCTTGGTGGATAAGGCTGCAATCCATCTCCATGTAGGCTGAATTCGCTATTTAATAATTTATGTAAGTATATTTTTACACTCCAAGTACAGAATAAACGCTTTATAACTCCAATGAAAAATGTCATTTTATCGCCAGGTACACCTAGACGCCGCGTTGGCGCAACGGTCACAGCCATGGATTGTACCTGTTGCGCTGGCGGTTGCGGGTTCGATCCCCGCACATGACAAACATTTTATTGGCCATACAGGTGTTTACCGTGGTCTGGGTATTTGTGCATTCCTCGTGGGGTCTCCCCACCGTGCCTCGGAGAGCACGTTAAGCCGACGGTCCCGGTTGTTATCATGTACACCTGATAGCGATCGTTACTCATAGTAGGGAATATATCCGCCAATCCTCATTGGAGCAGCGTATTGGATTAAGTTCTGATCCTTCTCCTACATGGGGAAAGAGGCTTAAGCCCAGTAGTGGGATATTACAGGCTGAAGCGTATACTTTATTAGACATAATACAGATCATTTAGTTTTGAAATAACAATAGTTTTTATAATTTTAGCAAAAACAGCTACAAAAATTAAAAAAAGAAATTAATGACGCAATTTTAAAAAGTGTACTGCTGGATAGACAAATAACTACAATTGTATACTTTTTTATTTCTAATTGGCGACGTCAAGGCAAAAACGATTAATAAACAATTATTTTGTGAAGATTTCAGTTAAAAGTAACTCTTTCAAAGATTTGAATTCAGACTTCTGATACCTTATCACTTTCTCTTAAACAAATTTGGTCACGAAATTCAATTCAAGAGCTTCCGACTGCGAGATTACATCACACGCTTCTGCCACTTTAAATGTACTAGTAAAGCAATAATTTCATAACATTTAAGCTAATAGCAACTCTATAACAACAATCAAAGACTCAATTTGCAATTTACTGAACAGTTTTTCTTGTTTCGTGACTGGATTCTAGACAATCGCAATAAATGCATTGAAATGTATTTCTTTTAATTTTGCAAATTTTGAAGATTTGTAATTGTTACAAAGACCATTTGTTAGTTCTGTTACCAAATAATTAAGATTATTTTAGTCTAGTTCACTTTACTAGTGACGAACCGTGAAAACATAGTAATTTTTTATTTACTTAATTATTTGCTAGCTAGTTGATATAATAGTATTAGATAATTAATGTATATAAATATGCATAAGTTCCAACCGTTTGGTTGTCTGAAAGTTTAAATACCGTCGATGAGTATACATTCGATTTCAGCATAATTTAATTTATTCAAGAAGTTTTTTCTGGTTTGGCGATTTCTCCGCTATGTGTCTCTCTACCGTTCAGAAGTGCGTGTATAGATCCTTCGCTCCTCGTTGTTATTACAGGTAGGTTTATAATGTAAATTACAAAGGTAGCTAGGAAATCGTCCGATCTGAAGTAGAATAGCGTGAAAAATTTAAACGCAACATGGGTTCTTTGACCAGCAGTGAGATATTAATATGATTTAGTTCAGATTATTTCTATGTAAACGTGAGGTATACTTAATAATAAGTACCTATCTAACAATTGAAAAGTGGAGTAAAAGCGATTGCATTGGATTTTGTGTTTTTTTTTTATAATTCCAGTTGCGCGAACGTTATTGTAATGGTCAACCAGTAAGATTATTATGCGAGTTTTTCTGTTGCAAGCTTTTATTCTTTGGTAGTTATTAATGTTATGACACCATGACACCATAACGAAACGATTGAATTTAGAGCTTATCAATTCACGATTCTTGCAGCTAAATCTTGTTTCTTACAATTTCCGCTAGAAAACAGTATCTAAATATCCCACTACAGGTCATAGAAGCCTATTCTCCAATAAATAAGAAGGGTTGAAGCTTAACCCGTGACAGTAATCCATTATACCCTTACGAATTACAATGATATCTTCCAAAATATGCAAGCTTATTTACAGGGTTTTTCTAAGAAGGGTTGAAGCTTAACCCGTGACAGTAATCCATTATACCCTTACGAATTACAATGATATCTTCCAAAATATGCAAGCTTATTTACAGGGTTTTTCTTTATCGCTGAGCACGGTATGAATTTTAAAGATAAATTTAGCATTAGAATGGTTGCAATTCGTTCGCATTTTAATTACGGTCTTCTGTTGGCAAGTTTCGTATTAGGAGAAGATACGAACTACAAATTACTTTAGTATATTAGACAAACAATTGCAAACAAATTTTTTTTTTGGTTACCTGAAAAATCCTGGCCAGGATATGTTTAATTTCAAATTGAAAAGTTTAATTTTGTTTAAAAATACACCCACGAGTTTACAGTACACCGACAGTATGAAGCCTGTAGAAAATGCAAACGATGGGTTTTTATTACTTTCCTGGCATAACTACTGGGTAGCAGATATAAACACGTATATATATTGTTACGTGTTAGGGTTCGAAGGATTTGGAGAGAAAGACCTGCTGACTCTTTTCAAGACTTTATTCACTAGCACTAGGTCCAACACAAAGCACTAGGTTCAAACACTAAGCACTAAGTTCAAACACTAAGCACTCACAATGTCCTCAGTCGTAGCCAATGTCGTAGGTTTCGCTGGTACCACTCTTGATCACTAGTTTTCACTCTTGAAGTCGCCTCGAAGATCGCTCAAACTGAACTGTACTCGCTCGCCTCGCTGCGGCTATTTATATCGGCCGAGACGAGGCCCAGACCATTCTGGAAAGTTCGCGCATGTACTCGGTTTTTCGAGACTATATTTCTATATAGTTCCACAATAGTACCTCTAACGCCATCTAGTATTGAGTAGAGAGTTTCATGCTATCGCTGTCTTTGTGTGGTTTCGATGGTTACCGCTAGATGGCGCTAGTTTCTTTGTGTGTTCGTAACACTACTCCCCTCTTAGAGATGCTCGTCCCGAGCATCGTTGTTACTGCCATGGTAACGCGCCAGACGGTCTATGTGTACCACTTTGAATGTCCCTCTAGGTTGCTTTTGAATCCTGTAAGTCACATCATTCAGTCGGGTAACCACTTTGTATGGACCCTCCCACTTGGTCTGCAACTTTGGAGATTTCCCTTTCCGGCGGGTTGGGTTATGCAGCCACACCAGTGACCCTTCCTTGAAGCCGCTCGTGTTCGATTTCCGGTCGTATCTGGTTTTCATGTTCTCACTTGACTGTAAACCATTTTCCCGAACCAAGGCGTGTATATAGCGCATTTTTTCCCTTAAATCGCTGACATAGTCTTGTACGGTATTTGGTTCCTCCGGTGACCCTCCAGTCAATAGGTCTACTGGTATTCGTAATTCTCTACCGTAATTGACATACGCCGGGGTAGCTTTTATGCTCTCATGCTCGGCGGTTCGGTACGACAGAAGGAAGAGCGGTATATACTTGTCCCAATCTTTTTGTTTGTCGTCTACCAATTTCGCTAAATGCCTCTCAAGGGTCTGGTTAAATCTCTCAACCATTCCATCAGACTGTGGACGGTACGCGGTGGTCCTCGTCTTATGCATGCCCAAAATTCTGCACACTTCCTGGAATACTTGCGATTCGAAGTTCCTGCCCTGATCAGAATGGATTTCTAGAGGCACACCAAAGCGACATATCACTTCTTCGACTAACTTAGAAGCGACTGTTGTAGCTTCTTGGTTTGGTATGGCGAACACTTCGGGCCATTTGGTGAAGTAGTCCATGACGACCATAAAATACTTGTTTCCTGATTCCGTTACAGGAAATGGCCCCGCTACGTCAACTGCAATTCGTTCCCACGGTGCACCGACGTTATACAACCGCAGGTTCCCACGGCTCCTGGTCTGAGGTCCTTTTACAGCAGCGCAAGTAGTACATTTGCGGCACCAATCCTGTACATCATCTCGACAATGCAACCAGTAGAATCGTTCTCGCACTTTTGTTAACGTCCTCTTGACACCTAGATGACCTCCTGATACGCCATCATGTATTTCACGGAGAACATCTGGTACTCTCGTTCTTGGGACAATTATCTGAAGGTGGAACTCTCTGCCGTTAGTCTTCTCCCATTTCCGGTAGAGTATTCCGTTTTGAAGTATCAGACTGTCCCATTGAGCCCAGTACGCCTTAGTGACAGCGCCAGTGGGTGCAACCTCACTCCAGATTGGTTTTACGTCACCCCGTTTCTTCCATGTGATGATGTGCCGAAGGTCATCATCTCTTTCTTGAGCCTCCCTCATAGCATCACTCTCCCAGATACCCAAAGGACTTGTTCTTGTTAGCTTTAATGTTACTTCATTAGATTCCTGCTTAACACAATGTTTGCAGTCTTCCGGACACGGCCTTCTTGAGAGTGCATCGGCATTTCCATGCATCTTTCCGCTGCGGTGTTCCACCTTGAAGTCGTACTCCTGAAGCTGCTCAATCCATCGAGCTACTTGACCTTCTGGGTTCTTGAATTGCAGTAGCCACTTTAAGGCTGCGTGATCAGTTCGCAGTAAAAACTGTCTGCCGATGAGATACTTGTTGAAATGTTGTAACGTCTTTACAACAGCCAAGAGTTCTCTTCTTGTCACACGGTAGTTTCTCTCTGGCTTGGATAAAGATTTGCTGAAATATGCAATAACTACTTCTCTTTCACCCTGTTTTTGAGATAACACCCCTCCAATGGCCGTGTTGCTTGCATCCGTGTCGACTATAAATCGACCTTCGGTTTGTGGATATCCCAGGATTGGTGTTTCACACAGATGTTTTTTTAGTTTCTGAAAAGAATCTTCACAAGTCCCATCCCAACTAAATTGTCGTTTATCTTCTGTCAGCCGATGTAATGGCTTGGCTATCTCTGAGAATCCCTTAACAAAACGCCTGTAGTATGAGCACAGTCCGAGGAATGCCCGCACTTCGGTTTTGTCCTTAGGGGTAGGCCATTTTTGGACTGCTTCCAGTTTCTCCGGGTCTGTCTGGATTCCATCACTGGAGATAACATGGCCGAGATAACTGACCTTATTCCTGAATAAACGACACTTTTTTGGGTTCAACTTTAATTTGGCCCCCTCTATTTTAGCGAAAACTCGCTCCAAGTTTTGCAAATGGTCCTCGAAGTCACGGCCGACAATGATGACGTCATCTAAGTAGACTAAGCAAGCCTCTCCAACTAAGCCTGCCAGTACACACTCCATGAGTCGCTCGAATGTGGCAGGTGCATTGCACAATCCGAAGGGCATGACTTTAAATTGCCATAATCCTTTACCGGTCGAGAAAGCTGTCTTCTCCTTGTCTTTTGGATGAATTTCCACCTGCCAGTATCCAGATTTTAGATCTAGAGTTGAGAACCAATTCATGCCACTCAAGGTATCCAAAGTGTCGTCGATTCGAGGTAACGGGTAACTGTCCTTCTTAGAGACATCATTGAGACGCCTATAGTCCACACAAAATCTCGTGCTATCATCTTTTTTTTTCACTAATACAACAGGTGAGCACCACGGACTTGCAGACGGTTCAATAATCTTATTCCTTCTCATGTCCTCCAAAAGGCCTTCAACTTCTTTTTCCTTTGCGATTGGTATCCGTCTTGCTCGTTGACGAATTGGTCTCTCGCTTCCGGTATCTATTCTGTGCTGGACCATCGACGTTCTTCCAAGGTCCCCTTCGTGACTGGAGAAGATATTCGCGTAGCGCTGTAAAAACTTCTTGGCTTTCATGCTCTGCGAATAAGTAAGATTACTCTTGCAGTCATCGAGTAGCTCAGTCACTAATTCGTAGTTGTTGCTCTTTGCCAAGTCTGCGCCTGTCATCGAACTACACTTTTTCATCCAGACAACTTCTTCACATTTTCCAATGACGTCACCTTTGTTCAAGCAGATCTCGCGATCATCAAGGTTCAAAACCTTGACCACAGCGTTACTGCTTCCACTAACAAGGGTTCTCGCCGTCATCAGTTTTTGCGCCGATGTCTTGGCAGGTGTGTCTTCGATCAATACGCATCTGTTTGACTTTTTCTTTCCAGTTGTCGGTAGTTTCACCAACACCCGAGCTTCCGCTCTTCCAGGTATAATGACTTTCTTTACACATGCAACTTTCCCGCAAGCACCACCAAGAATGAAGATTTCTTCTTCACCACACTTGAAAACTCCGTCAGTGACATTAATTCTGCAGTTGTGTTTCTTCATAAAATCCAAACCCAAGATGCAATCATCCATAATCTCAGCCACGATAACGTTATGAGAGTATGAGGACCCCCCTACATACATCGTAACTGACATTTCTCCCAGGACGGGTATTGGCTGACCGGAGGCCGTAAGAAGCCGACAGTTAATTCTCCTCTTGTGTCCCCTTGCGGCTTTTACCAGCTTTGGGTTCACTATTGTTCTAGAGGCGCCTGTGTCTAGAGTCATTTTGCAATCCGTCCCGTTAATAGTCCCCTGAATTGCAAGACTATTCCCGCTGCATGCCTGGGAGATAACAGTTATTGGGGCTTCCTCCGCGTCAGCCAGTACTCGCCCCTTAGTCCTGGCTTTTATTCGTTTCCCTGCTCCCGGGCAGGGGACGAAGCCCCTTGTTTCTTCAGCTCCTCTATTTGTTCCTCAATCCTTTTCATCCTTGCTATCTGGGTCTCCTTCTGCGGGCAGTTGAGCTGAAGATGGCCTCTTTCGCCGCACTTGTAGCACATGACTCCATAGCTTTTCTTCGTAGGAGCCTTGACCTCCTTAACTTCCTCAGAGACCTCGCGGATCTTATGGGTCTGCCGTATGTCATGGCGAACAGCCTCTACTTCCAAAGCATGCGCCAATGCTTCCTTTAGCGAGGTATGGTGTCGAAGTCTCACTGCAGCTCTGACCTCCAGGTCTTTGATTCCGTCGACAAATGCTTGAACAATATTCGTGTCTACCATCTTGGTGTCGGCTCCTGGGTGTGCCTTCCTGACGAGTTTTTCAATTTCCAACGCCCATTGTTGTAGTCCTTCTCCTGAGCGTTGGACTCTGTCACGCAGTTGGGCACGGAACACGTGTTCCAGGTGTCGCTCTCCGTATCGGGATTCAAGTGCCTCCATCAAGCCGTGGAACCCGTTTCCTGTATGTGGCAGTGCTTCCAGAACCGACAAAGCTTGCCCTCTGAGCGCAACAGTGAGAGCGGTCAGGCATTGCTCTTCCGTCCATCCGTTGGCAGTAGCAACAGTCTGGAATTGTTGACGATAAGCGTTCCACGGAGTAGTGCCGTCGTACGGAGGCACTTTCACTCTCGGTCCTTGCGCCACTCCGGTACTTCCACTAGACATCGCGACTCCCGTGGTTTCAAGGCGCACTACTTTCTTCTGTAATTCAGTGAGGCCGGTTTTCACATTTTCGACATCCAATCCTAACCCGGTAACTCGTTCTTCCACTACGTCGACATCTTTTCGAAGCTTGGTCACCGCGTCACTAACATCTTTTACAGCCCCAAGCGTTTTTTCTTGGAGCTCTTTTTGTTGCTCTTGTAATTCTTGCAAAGCACCACGAATTTCTGCCTTTTGTTGCTCTTGTGATTCTTGCAAAGCACCACGAATTTCAGCCTTTTGTTGCTCTTGTGATTCTTGCAAAGCACGAATTTCAGCCTTTTGTTGCTCTTGTGATTCTTGCAAAGCACCACGAATTTCAGCCTTTTGTTGCTCTTGTGATTCTTGCAAAGCACGAATTTCAGCCTTTTGTTGCTCTTGTGATTCTTGCAAAGCACCACGAATTTCAACCCTTTGCTGCTCTTGTGATTCTTGCAAAGCACGAATTTCAGCCCTTTGCAGCTCCATTAATTTAATTAAACTTCCTAATTGAAGAGCCACTTGAGAGTCTGTAGAAGTTACGGTGTCACTGGTGGGCGCGGTAAGGTGGGCGGGTCCGGTGGGCGGGGCTTGAGACAAAGTGGGCGGGGCCTGAGCCTGAGTAGGCGGGGCCTGCGTCCGAGTGGGCGGGGCCTGCGTCCGTGTGGGCGGGGCCTGAGCCCGAGTGGGCGGGGCCTGGGGGGCGTGGTCAGTGGGCGGGGCATGATAGGCGGGTTCAGTGGGCGGGGCTTGGTCCATGGTGGGCGGAGCTTGGTCCCTAGTAGGTGTGGGCTCCGCAGCTCGTTGTGCCCTTGTCCTGACGCCCTTGAAGTCCTTGGAGTCTTCTCTCGGAGTCAATGGCATCTCCAAATCTCACTTCCGACACCAGTTGTTACGTGTTAGGGTTCGAAGGATTTGGAGAGAAAGACCTGCTGACTCTTTTCAAGACTTTATTCACTAGCACTAGGTCCAACACAAAGCACTAGGTTCAAACACTAAGCACTCACAATGTCCTCAGTCGTAGCCAATGTCGTAGGTTTCGCTGGTACCACTCTTGATCACTAGTTTTCACTCTTGAAGTCGCCTCGAGGATCGCTCAAACTGAACTGTACTCGCTCGCCTCGCTGCGGCTATTTATATCGGCCGAGACGAGGCCCAGACCATTCTGGAAAGTTCGTGCATGTACTCGGTTTTTCGAGACTATATTTCTATATAGTTCCACAATAGTACCTCTAACGCCATCTAGTATTGAGTAGAGAGTTTCATGCTATCGCTGTCTTTGTGTGGTTTCGATGGTTACCGCTAGATGGCGCTAGTTTCTTTGTGTGTTCGTAACAATATTAATATATATTGTTCTAGTTACTTTCACCCACATTTTAAAAAAAAGTTTCAAATAAATAAATAAATATCATATCAAAATGAGCGCTGTTTCATTGCGAATACGATGACATGGGGTTGCCTGCTACAAGTTTGGTTTAAATGGTGGTTGCCGAATAAAATATGGCATAATATCTTTAACATACTAAAGGTGATAATTATTTATTTTTTTATGCATTAAGCAAATGGGTGAAGATCACGTCTAGTTTGTATCTTAGACTATCTCCCTACTTATCTAAGTTCACATCAGCCTATCGCAGTCCACTACTGGACATAGGCCTCCACAAGTTCGAGCCAAAAATGGCGTGAACTCATGTGTTTTGCCCATAGTCACCACACTGGGCAGGCGGGTTGGTGACCGCAGGGCTGACTTTGTTGCACCGAAGACGCTGCTGCCCGTCCTCAGCCTGTGTATTTCAAAGCCAGCAGTAGGATGGTTATTCCGCCATCGGTCGGCTTTATAAGTACCAAGGTGATAGTGGAACTCTATTATCCCTGATCTAGATTACTCTAAGCCATTTCTTGTCATAATTGGTAGGTATATTAGGCTGTGCCCCGCGGTTTTACCAGCGTTACTTTGAAGAAAAAACATACTAAAATATTATAAAGCCTATAGCCTTCCTCGGTAAATACACTATCCAACACATAAATAATTTTACAACTTGGACCAGTAGTTAGGGCTTTCAAACAAACAAATTTTTTAGCTTTATAATAAATCTTAATATATATAAATCTCGTGTCACAATGTTTGTCCTCAATGGACTCCTAAACCACTTAACCGATTATAATAAAATTCGCACACCATGTGCAGTTCGATCCAACTTAAAAGATAGGCTATATTTTATTTTGATATATTATGTTATTATTATATTTCAGAAAAAAATAAGGTGATACGAAGTTCGCCAGGTCAGCTAGTATTAATATAGATTGTTGCAGTAATTTTAACAAAATATTTACGTAAAATGTATTACGGTTAAGTACCTAAATGCTATTAATATAATGGTTAAAACATTGGCATGAAGTTCATAGTATATAATTAAGTGTTCAGTATATACTCTTCTTGGTTAACTTCTCGCTAAAATATATAACCCATCTACCTACTAACTTAGATGCTACTTATTTATCTGCATTTGATAAGTTTCTGATACAAGTATATTGCTTGTGAATTCGTCAATATAAATATAGATATTAGTGATTTTACGGTTTCAAATTACTATCACAATAAAAATATATTCTATACTATAAATATAATATAAAAATATAAAAACTAGTGGTCGCCTAGTAGTCGAAATTCGACCATAATTTAACCACAGACTAACAATAAACAAAAGAGTTAATACATGGTAGTATATAATACACGATAGTATTATTAAATAGATTAGTATCTATCTATTAATTTAATATTATAAATAGAGTTCCTAATCCTCGTCAAAAGAATTATAATTACATCGAAGATATGTAATAGCTTTTGATAAGAAAAATATTAGAATCCTGGATTAGTAGCACAGTTGCGGAATATGATATAAAATTCTAATACGATTAAATAAAAGATTAAAAGTGTATAACAACTAATATTAATATACATTTCAGAAACAAGCCGAAATCGACATAGCAACTACTGAATTAAAATTCCCCATCGTCATTTATACGGATTTATTTTTATATAATCTTTCTGGGATTAGATAAAGATTTGAAATACAACATGTATTCATTTTTTAACTAGCAAAAAGAACAGCTTTACAAGAGCTTGCATAATTATTTTAACTTAGTAATATTAATTTTGAGGCATTTTTGTGGAATGTTTTTCGTCTGATTGCATCGTTAAAACGAATACATTCATCTTGCTCTACGTGTATACTCAGTGTAACTAATTTTCATAATCTTTAAGTACTCTCTCCATTAATGCGACCCAGTATATCTTAGAAAACTTGCTGTGATTCATTTAATTAATAGCGTGTGGATATAAAGAAGTATTAATAGTAGTAATTACCTTTTACGAGTGTAAAACTATACGTAGTGTTTCCTTCATTATAAAAAATAACAAAACAGAAATATTTAAAGTGCACAAACGATCGTCTGTGCGTATCTAGGTAGGTAAAATATTTTGTACTCAGAGCGTGAATCGAAACGGCAACCCCCGGAACATAAATCAGGGTTGCCTCATGGTGCAGTGGCAAACTGCACCAAAATGCTAAACAAAAAAGATTTTTGTTTTCACGTTTTTTTTTACTTTCACAGATAGATGTTTTTTTCTTAACTATAATGTGGTAGTTCAATCACACGTTTTCGTCAAGTTATCTAACTGTTCAAATACTATTTATACTTTTAATTTGGAGGTGTCTTTGTTCCTAGTGATATTTGATCCCTTTCGCTTCCTAAGTTCAGACCACGATGAGAATTGGATCTTGAGTTACTGATTTATTACAAAATATTTATTACAAACTATTACAAACTGTACATTTATTTATTACTTATATGTAGTGCTGCTTCTACTTTACTTTTTTCCATACAATATCTTAGAATCTAATAGATTACGTGATAGCAATGGTAACTTATTCAAATTTGAGTCATGAAGTGTTTGTGCTACTTCGTTTTTATATCATTTATTATTATGTTGTTACTGGCTATATATGTTAAAGAAATACCTTTCCTTGTCTCAACATTAACGCCATGAAACGAAATAAAACTTTTGTGTAGATTTTAGTACTTTCAACTATAACAGACTATAAGGGACATGGTCTAGATCTTACTTTCTTTTGCTGTCACCTTTTAGTGAACAAGGTAAAGTAAGGAAGGTATTTTGTTTTATTATATTATAACGTTGTTTATCTTTAATATCACACATAATATCATTAAATAGTTTCAAACAAAATACATAACAAGATTAGATAGCTAAAGAAACCTTATAAAAATAATATTACAATGATTTTTAATATTTTCGGAGAAACTGGCTTAGTTATGTAGTGTTGAAATGAATGTGTAAAATGACATATTATTTTTAATACATCCGTCTAAAAATTGATTTGGACATACACAAATGATGTTGCAGTTTGTCAACTTGTTCGGTGATTGTGTGAAGTAAAAACACTTTTACTAGAAATAATTTTAAATGTAGGTAGTTAAAATAACAGCTCTCACTGTGGTAACGTTTTGTCGTTAACTAATTGATTGAAATATTATTAAGGACTTTCTCTAATTTGATATTAATAAAATTAATACATCAAAAAATAATATCCAGTACTTGCTATTTGAAATACACAGGCCGAAGACGTGCAGCAGCGTCTTAGGTGCGACAAAGCCAGCCTTGCTGTCACCAACCCGCCTGCCCAGCGTGATGACTACGGGCAAAACACATGAGTTCACGCTATTTTTGGCGCGAACTTGTGAAGGCCTATGTCCAGCAGTGGACTGCGATAGGCTGAAATGACGAAAATGATGAAATGTATTATTTATTAGTGTGACCAAAAATTTTTATCTTGTCTTATCGAAATTCGATTTGATTTTTTCGGTGGTTATAGATATCTATAGGTATTATGAAAGCTATTTGATAAAGGCAGACAATCCGTTACAATCGCTTTACAGCAGCAGAACACTGGTCATTATTGACATCACAATCATTTTGACAATTTTGGTTACGTTACAATGATACTTTAATGACAACATAAGAATAACATTAGATCTACAAAACAGTGCACTCATAAGTAATAAGTTATAAGTGATGAGTAAGCTCAGCAAGTCATCGCAAAGCTCTGCGAGCTAATAATAAGAAAATGTTTTGTAGTACGAAACAGGAAATTTATATATAATTGACTTCTTCCGATGCATTGCACTGACCACATGATACACTACAGAATGTAAACACGTGAGATACGTCCAGAGAGTTGCTGTTTTATATGAAAAGTGAGTAAGAGACGATGAAGTTCAATTATTTATCTTACTCTCTTTGTCTAATAATAATCCAGATTAAAAATATATTGAAATACTTAAAAATACCACTTCACGACTAGATACTAATATCTTTATCTGTATATTAATACGTGAAGCAAAAACTGGACCTCCTTTTACGAAGATTGCGCGGACGGAGAAGTATGAATTTTTTTTTTTTAATTATGCAATTTAAATCAACAAAAAAATCATTACACACGACACCATGTATTTGACACACACACGCTTAATATACTCTTTTGTTGATCGTCAAAGTCTGTAGTCAAATTGAAATATTTTAAAGAAGGTTCCTTATTTTCATAATTTTTTGGTTTTCTTTAATAGAAATTTTTAATTTTGGTCGAATTTCGACCGCCGGACGACCACTAGTTAAAATAAAAAGACAATTTCTGTTACAATTATTATAAAACAAATGAAGTACATTTGAAATCTAAGGGGGGTTATAGACGTGCGAACTTAAAGTACGCGGTTTTACTTATTCGGCTCGACGTCGGTGACACACGTGAAGCTTACTCATTCTGTATTGCGATGTCGTCGACAGAAGAAACTTTGTGTTATTTAGAAATCATATTGCATTTTAAAAACCAAAAAAAAACGAAGTTCTGAAATAATTCATTTTGAGTAATTTCTTAATCAAAGAATATAAAATAAATATAGCTAAATTTAAAGTCACTAATTTTACCCATTAGCTGTACCGCAGTGATCTTAGCCTGCCTTAGGTAATGTATTTCAGGTGTGTGATATACATAAGGACATAATATAATTACAAATATAGTGCAGTTCTACAGTTATTAATAATTAATATTACAAACACACAAAACTATATAATAGAGAATTCTGAAAAACACAACAACCCTATTGCAAACAACACTCATCGAACTCTTTAAATAATTAAATAAAATTAAAAAAAAATATATAATCTTCTACTTCCTAAAAAATAAAATAAAAAAAAATCTTATTTAGAAACTGCGTATAAGAAATACCAGTTTAATTTTAATAAAGCACGTACAATGCATCTGTGCGGACTTGTCTCGATGACTTCACGTAGCCGTGATTGATGAGTCGGAAAGAAAAATACATTAGCCACAAGGAAGTACCACTCACTAATCATTACCGGTAATTGTGGTACATAGAAAAAAAATCCCAGTTGAGTTATATGGTTGTGTATCTTTTTTTTTGAGAATCATGGTTAATCGGAAGTTGTTAATAGTTGCAGTGTAATATATAGTATAGGCACTTATATTCAGTGTTTTCTAAAATTTATGTTAGAAAAAATGACTGCATCTATATTTACATTAATCTGACATTACTTTCTATACGAATTGCAATATCAATTATCACTATAATTTTAGATGCAATGTCATTAATTATATTAGAACTTATTTTCCTTGTGGTGAGCGTTGATATCTAACCTATACACATGAAGATCTGATATTTTTAAAAGTAAAGTATTTAACAAAAGTAAAAAATTTTAGTCTAATTTTTTAAAACCCCTTTAGAATGAAAATCAACTTGTTAAAATTACATTCGTTACTTCTATTGAATAATATAATAGAGAATTTCAATCAGTTTTCACATTATTAACTATAGTGATTTAAAAATTCTTAAAATCAATGTACGATATAACACACGTATAAATTCACTTTCTTTGGTAATGAAGCTATTAAAAATATTATTAACCAAAAAAATTCTCACGAATTCAGTTTCTTTTATCTGCACATCTCCGGAAGAATTTGGTTTGATGTCGCTGATAGTCGACGCTTCCTCCGCAGTCGTGACATTGTGATTGTGAGAATCTTTGAGTTACTTTAGGTAATCATGCATTGCTTTGTGTACAGCTGTTTATGTTTAAAGTTATTATTTTATTTTGTAAAATTTAAGCATTTAGTTGAATAAGCTTTTATTTAATTTAGGGTCAGACTTCCATCTGAGCATAAATAAAAAATTGTGATACAAAATATTAAAACTATAAAAAAGCTTTAATTAAAAAGAGGAATATGAAATTTTATCGGGTTAAAATGTTGTTTTGAAAATATACAATACCTATTATTATGTTTTTTTTTTTTTTAATTATTATTATCGTTAGATTAGCGGATATATACACGTCTCAAAACATTTTAGTGATATATGCAAGTTTCTCTAAAATTTTCACCTTGAAATTGTTTTAAATTTTATCTAACAATCTTCAATTAGGATACGTGTATCATATACCTATGACATACGTATTCTTACCTATGTATGTAAATACCTATCGCATTTCGTTCATTAAACCTTAAACTTACAAAACTTAATTGAGACAGACCATATTTCCAAGAAAATATTTTTCGGTCATAATATAAAAATAAATAATTGAATATATATGTGGAAATAGAGGACATATAAAATAAATTAATCCAAAATAATGGACAAGAGTTAAGCGGATTTTAAAAGCATTACCAACAAGATAGTGAAAAACAATTAGCAAAGCAGAATAAAGCGCATTTAGTTCCGTATACGTTAAAACACCTATACATACATACTCGTTTTTGTGTGCATATGCTATAATTTATGAGCTAAAGTTTAGATCACCAGCCTGAGGCAATCATAAATGTTATTTTAAAACCGGTTTTCACGATTATTAAATTATTTAAATTACGTAAAATTTACATACAATGAACTCTGCATGTGTAATAAAATTCGTGCCTTTAACATTAAAAATTATAAAAAAAAAAAATGTTTGTAAACACTATTTACTATAAAAAGATAATATATTGTAAAACAAAAAGTGCACATAATTACTTTTAAATCAAAACATGACATACTTAAAACACGTGTGTGTTTAAGTAATTTTAAAAGCATAATTAAGCTATACATTAGTCAACAGATAAATACTTATATGTCAAAGTTATAACTACATATTAAAAACATGTTACTTTTGCAAATAAAAGAACGACCTTCATTTTGAGTTCTAAATATTATATTACTAGCTGCCCGGACAGACTTCGTTCTGTCAAAAGTTAATAGTATTTTTTTAGTAATAATTATTAATTTTTAAATACCTTCCATGGGCCTTAAGTAACATACAAAAATAATTGTGTTTGCAGGCAAACGAAGAAAAACCGACTTCAATTATATCGACAAGTAATACAACGTAGCTAGACGAAAAAATAGTTAAGTAAATACGTATTATCAAAATTACTCCAAAAGTTGTAATCAGATCTCGATAAAATTTAAATGTGACAACATGATAAGCATCGGCTTTCGATTAAATTAAAAATCATCAAAATCGGTACACTCAGTAAAAAGTTATGCGGATTTTCGAGAATTTCCCTCGATTTCTCTGTGATCCCATCATCAGATCCTGTTTTCCTTATCATGGTACCACACCAGAAATATTTCCTTTCCAACAAAAAAAGAATTATCAAAATCGGTTCATAAACGACGAAGTTATCCCCGAACATACATAAATATATATATATATATATACTGTCGAATTTAGTAACCTTCTCCTTTTTTGAAGTCGGTTAAAAATAGTCGAACTGGTCAAGCCATGCTCGAGTTTGCGCTTAGCAATATAGATAGATGTTCTACATTCAACAATGTATAAAACTCACACGTTCCTCTGCTTTAGACTGTAGTTTTTTATGGTTAACATTAGGCGTACTTAATGATTTATAAATGACATTCCTCAAAAAACAGGATTTCTATAACAAAAACAGCCTGATAAGAACGCGTTTAAACACACAAACATTTTTACCTCAATATAATTATGTACAGCTACAGCTACGCCTTGACACAGAGCTACGCTATAAAATCAACATTTAAAACGTAGCACGAGGTATCATTGGTATGTAATGACCATAAAGCAGCAATTAAAACGGTCGGGTGGCTGTACACTCTGTTATCTGATTATACCTATCTGAATTATAAAGAAACAGCCGAGGTTGTGAGATACAAACGCGTTATAATTCAGTTTTATATACTTACTTTTCACTTACGAGATTTTTCACACGAAACGTTATGTCATTGGGTTGACAATTTTCATTGACCCTGACTGATTTCACGTCATATTTTAGATGTCGAGGTTTGACCCTTGTCGCTTTAAAATTTTAAATTATAAAAAAGTAGCATCGTCTAAGTTAATATTCGTTCGGAAGACATCGCAAAATAGTATATGTAATATAAATGTAAATAGATCACAATGACATTGTTGAAATCGACGGTTTTTTTTTTAAATTTAAATATGAATAAATAAAAGGAGACACAGAACAAACGGCTTAGAGTTTATCCTTGAAGTTTTTTTATATATTTTACATTTACGGTAAATGACAAACTCGAGATGAATTGTAAACAGAAAGTTAAATTATTTATATTAATTATAAATCAATTAACATTATTAACAACTTAAAGCGCTAGACATAATAAAATAAAAACTAAGAAAATAATAACTCCATCCATGCTACTCGTATTCGTGCTCTGATAATTTTTCCATATAAATTCATGATAACAGGATGGTTAATTATATTACCGCTAGTTATTATTGACAATGAACTTACTTAACTTTAATTCGTGTAAATTGCTGTACTAATTATGTTACTATGTAAAACATGATATTTTTGAATACATCTGGTATGCAATAAAAGAGACTTATGACTATGCTCTAGTACATTTGGCTAACTACGATTTTTAATTTTGAGCCATAAATGTAGAACTAGTTATTTAAGAAGATGTACCGCTCGGTTCCGTCCGTTTTGACATTTATGTTGAATACTCTCAGCATGTCAGCTGCTATATATAGTGCAATGCCCTTTAGTTTGCAACCTTCAGCAGTAAACAGACTTTCAAACGCAAAAAATGTAATAGCGAGTCACTTGACCCTGAAGTTAAAACAAATAAATTTTATTGTATTGTAATATATAATTTAACTATTTAATTTGTAGGCACTTAGTTGTATATATACTGTAGCACAACATAATTTCGTTTGGTTTATATGTATAAAAATAGTTATGTTGGAGTCTTAGATAACCTTCTGTCAAAAAACTGATTATCGCTACGATTTTGAGACTATTTAAGACAACTGTTAGATTATCAAAATAAAAATTTACACAAACTTTCAGCTTATTACGTTCGGTTACGTTGAGAGAAACCTCTGACGTGATTAGAATACGTCTATATTTTAACTAAAAACCACAATGCGGATAAAACAAGAAATCCATCACTTAAAAAGTAACGCACAATTTTGTTGTTTTAATACAAAAAAAAATATAGTAATTTAGGTAGAATAAGCTATTGTATGAGGACTTTGTGTAATAAAGCCTAAATTTAACGTGACATAAATAAAAATGCCATTTCGATTAAAAAATATAAAAACCTTTCAGTGATGTGATAGATTTTTTTTTTTAAATTGGGGTTAGGGTACAGCAGAAAATATCCTAATCAAAATCTGGAGCTACCCAACTGGGGAAGTACCTTACAGAAGATCACTGCTAAATAATACTGCTTTCAAGCAGTGTTGTGTTCCAGTGGTGAGTAAGGTGAACAGAGCTCACAGAGCAACAGAGCAGTATAAGTGACACAGACACAATTGATGTTTATGAAAAATAAAGGCATTGTGGTTGTAATCACACGACGGGCCTTGGGTGTTTGCGCAATCATGAGCATTGGTTAAGTAACTATTATCCAACTGACTCGTGGGAATCATCGCAAATTGGCACGTTGGCACGCTGGCATAGTAGGCTCTTAGAATCAACTATAAAACATGAACTTCATCTTACTTTAATATTTAATTGCTTGGATAGTCTTTGTAATATACAGTTTAATTTGAAATGAATTTTGACCAGAATACTTTCATTCTGTGGTTATGTCTTGTGTCAAATCTGTGATTATGATCTAATATTAATGTATGTGCGTATGTGTGTGTGTGTGTGTGTGTGTGCGTGTGTGTGTGTGTGTGTATGTGTATGTGTTGTGTGTGTGTGTATGTGTATGTGTTGTGTGTGTGTGTGTGTGTGTGTGTGTGTGTGTGTGTGTGTGTGTGTGTGTGTGTGTGTGTGTATTATAATGTGTGTGTATAGTAATAAATAATATTCTTACATATTTAGTCTAACTATTTTCACGATCATTTGTGATTAGATACATTATTAAAATTCATTGAAGGTTTGAATTTGACGAAAAAAAAATTAAAATATCTTGAGAACAAAAATTATTACTCATGTAAAAAGTATTATTTATTTTAAAATTTAATATCTAAGTATTATATTATGTATAATTATTTGTAAATTGCAAAACATTTTACGTCTTAATATACTATTATCACGCCTATAATTTGTAACTTAATGTTCTCTGCACTTATTTTTCTATAAAATGAAACAGGCGAAAACATAATCCTGTAAAACCCATACTAAGCTAAAGAGAGAAATTAGGACACTTAACGACAGGCGGGATATTTTTCACTCCGTTCCATCACCCTTCCTGGCTGGTGAGACAATTTAAGATAACAATAACGTCTAAAACCACTGACAATGCATTTTTTTTCACACGAAAACAGATGATATGCAGCTACAGTGTAAATTGGTAAATTTCGTATGACGTCAAACTGTTAAAAGCTAGTTATTAAGCTAGACATAATTGATAAGAATTTCGTTTACAACATTAAGAGAATGTCAATAGACATAAAAATTCACTATTGAAGTTACTTAAATTCATCATAGACTTTAAATTAAAAAAACAACTACAGCCATCAAATGATAATTATTATTAAAAAACCAAACTCCTAAAAAATCGGCAAAAATGTTATTGATTATGAAGTTTTTTTTTAGTTTAATACCATAAAAATTGTGTTCATATGTTGTAATTTTATCGACTTTATTGTATATTACTTATTACAGCAAAAGAAAATATATCTACTAAATACTATCAATTTTAAGTAATATATGCTATTGATGCTGGAACATCCCGCTCAATGGCACTAATCTATTACTATTCTAATAAATGTCAGTTGGAAGAAGCCGCAGGCTGGCGTCAGTCAACGTTTCCATTAGTTGATTGCGTGCAGGAGATGGAATGCTCATCAAATAGAGATCCAACATGTACCAGAAATGTAGCTTTAGATCTTAATCCAGTGGGTATAATGATTCTTATCTTAAAACGGTTTGCCTTCTAATCCCTCAAAATTTCTCAGATAATAATTTATCATTCAAACGGTACTTATAAAAGTGCAAAATAAGCAAATTGAGGAGTTAAAAATTTTCTTATAACATGAGTTACTTTAAAAAAAATTATAAAAGACAATTTGAACAAATTATAATTAAATGATAAATAAACAAAGCCGGAGAAAGGTTTGTTTACCTTATACTAACACGCAAACGCGTTGCATATAAATGAGGGAACAATAAGAGAGTGAGCGTATACGCAATATCCGGTATGCCGGCGCCGTATCAGGCGCAATACTTACCTACGTCGGGGTGACAAATGCCGCGTAGGGTGTCTACTCGAAAATATGCATTCAAACTGTGACAGATTTAAAGCGAATACATTTTATCTACGAGTATTTATATAAAAATTATTCCTTATTTCTCTTGGTCACGCCATTACTCGCGAACGACTACACCACGTACTACATTTACGTTTTTAGAAGTTTTCTTATACTTTGTAGCAGATTTTTACGATATACAAAAAGTAAAATTAGAAATTTTCGGAAAACAACGGAAACAATCTATGACAAAAAAAAACTTCAGTTGAGTTAGGTAATTTTCGAAATTAATGGCGCGACAGACTATTTATCTTTGAATTAATGGCATGTCCCGACTAACTTAGGTAGGTATATGAATCTGAGATAACCGAACATTAACTATTCAAACAATTTCGTATGAAGGCACTTTTGGAAATTCTACTTAAAAGAGGGTCAAATTTGAATGAGCGTTCCGGCAGTTTTGAAGCTAAAAATATACCGAAATACCATTTTTTTATAGTTTTTGTCTGTCTGTCTGTCTTTGTGTCTGTCTGTCTGTCTGTCTGTCTGTCTGTCTGTCTGTCTGTCTGTTTGTTCCGGCTAATCTCTGAAACGGCTGGACCGATTTTGACGGTACTTTCACTGACAGATGGTTGACGTAATAAGGAGTAACTTGGCCTACTTTTATTTATTTATGTTTTAATAATTCTGCGAACTAAATAATAACTTATTTTCTTAAATTCCACTCGGACGAAGTCACGGGCAGAGCTAGTATTCAATGTGTTACTAGTTGCAAACGCTATCGCTAGTTTTCTTTTACTTTAATTAATGCGTAAGAAGAATAGAACGTCAAAAGTATGCGTTTTGTTAAGTAATTCAACGAGACAATAATTTCAAATAGAAATGCATTCGAATTGTAAGAACAACAATCGTTCATTTCGCAAATGTTTGTAAAAGAGCAATTTTTCTCAGCGTACCGTGGCGAGGTTATTAGGGCGAGACGGGGCAGCTAACACCTTTCCGTGCTTTTATTATATATGTATGTAGTTTTTAGTGCACATTGTTAATGCTGACATCGAATTATTTGTGTCGTATTTTAGTATTTATAAACAAACATTTACTTAACATTAAGTTTCTTATTTTATGGCGGAAGTTGAGAAACATACTGTAAAGTAAATAAGAGAATTGACTTGAAAGTAGAAAAACATGGACAATAAAACATGATTTAGTAGCACTTGTCATTTTTTACTGCGGAGTTTCTTACCAATTCTTCTCTGCGGACTGTACATTCCGAATCGATTTTACCTTTACATTAATTATAACTTACTGAAAACGAATATAATTTCAAGTTGTAAAACAACGATTAAAAATGCTTTTGAAACTTACTCGAAAGCAGTAATTTTTGATTGATTTGATTTTTACTAACAATAATTATGGACTAATGATATTTGTATTGTGGCTAAAAAAGGAGTATTTTTTTTTATACAATGATAGGCTTGCGTTTGACCACTATTTCACCTAATGATAAGTGAAAATGCGGTCTAAGATGGAGCACGCTTACCTAGAAGTAACCTATTCACTCGTGACTTAAAGATCCCCAGGTTATAATTTTCTGGAAACACAGAGTATGGGATTTTATGACACTTAGTAGAAACTGTTTTAAAATTTACCTACTTACTAGGACTTGCAGTGATTATACGAAGGATAAAAATTATGTGGTGTCATGGGACACTAGGTAGAAACGAAGTTCCTTCTGATAGTAGATATAGAAGCAACACAATTTGAAAAATAAATGTTGAATTTTTTATATATTTTCTAGTTCTTGATTTTTTTTTAATTTTGTTGTTTGTTTTTAATTAAGTGCATAAAAGTATTTAGATTTAAATTTAGTATTTTAGAAAATAACAAATACCGTAAAATAAAATAAATCAAACAAAATAATAATAATAATGATAATAAATAAATGCCGTGTGGTTCCCGGCAGAGTTGAATAGGACCACCCCTTCCTACGCCTAGGGTGTCGTAAAAGGCGACTAAGGGCAACAAAAGCTGCATAACACCCGCGCAGCCTCCTTGGAGAGCGTGAGTGCCTCTCCAAGTGAGTATATTAGCACTCAAAAAAATACTATGATGGAGGATGATTTACAAAGGCGCATAGGGCCGCTGCCTGGGGGACGCCAGGGCGCGTCTGGAGCTGGCGCTGGACGTGGCAGCATGCGGGCCGCCAGCCAACCCCGCCGACCGGCACCACCACCTGACCGGTCGGGTTATCCACCATCCCCGCCAGTTGGCTTGGCGACGACAGAGTCCCAAGGGACTCAGCATTCGTTGCCCGCCGCTGGTGGAGTACGTCGCATGAGATGGACACCGAAAATGAACGAGAGTGTCATGCGTGCGTATTATAGGGCTGTAGGACGTGAAACCGGGCGGACTGGCTACCGGGCAGTAATGCACCGCGAGTTCCTACTGCTTGAGCCTACGCTAACTGTTACGGAACAGAACCTGGCAGATCGAGCTCGGTACATCCAACGAAAGGGCATATTTGACGCCGCCGAGCTCGAACGATTTCGACGTGAGGCTGCTTCTGAAGTCGAACCCGTGTCCACGGTGCGCAACGAAGTGTCAACGCAACAAGAAGGCGTTCGTAGCGAAGCGCCTGTGGAGGTGATCACTGAGGGAGCAGTCGCCCAAAAAGTAGAACAGATGAGAGGGATCTTGCAAGAGGCGATTTCCGAGACTCGAGGCGCTCCTCTGGAAATGAGACCGCGACTCTCTCGCCTCCCCCTCAATGCCGCGACGCGGAATGCCATTGAGGCAGCCAACAGACTGTTGCCGCCCTATTTGGAAGGCAGCCTCAGCTTGGAGGATACGGGTTCTATTCTCTTCGGCGCCGCTCTAGCGGTGCACCGCCTTGTCGGAGCCAAGACCCAGGAGTCTGGACGCGCTACTCATAAGAATAGCGACGTACCAGCCTGGAAGAGGAGAATAGAACGCCGTATCAACCTGGCCAGGGCCCTCATTGGTAGGCTGCTAGCTTTCAGGTCGGGCAACACAAGGCCAAGGATTGTGCGCTCTGTTAGAATGGCCTTCAACGGGCTAGGCATCAGCCTCGATCAGCCTGACATAGCCGATAAACTAACGGAGCGCATCGACGGCCTGAAGCAGAGAATCGCGGCATGGGGAAAGCGCATTCGCAGGTACTCTGAGAGAGTTGAGCGCTTTCGACAAAATCGCCTCTTCGTAAGTGATCAGAAAAGGTTCTATAGAAAGCTGGAGAACCCGATATCGAGCTCTGCTTCCCTAAAACCGAGTACGGTTGACCTCGTCGCCTTCTGGCGCAACATATGGTCAGGGGAGGTGGAGCACGAGGAGGGCCCTTGGATTGCGGCGGTTCAGGACGCATGTGCTAAAATCGAACCGATGAATCCAATCGCCATCTCTACGGAGGACGTCAGTGGTGCGGTCCGGCGGGCTCCGAACTGGAAAAGTCCGGGGGCCGACGGTCTGCATCACTACTGGCTGAAAGGGCTCTCGGTCTGCCATGCGACCTTGGCTCGACAATACCAAGAGGCAATAGATCGGAAGACACTCCCGAACCTTTTCACTACCGGGATCACTCACTTAGCTCCTAAGTCCACCAACACCGCAGATCTCACCAACTACCGCCCCATAACGTGTCTGACCTCCATCTACAAGACACTGACGTCCGTTCTGAGCTGTAAGATCTCACGACATATTGGTGAGTTTAATATCTTGTCTGCAGCTCAGAACGGATGTCGTGGAGGCGGTCGCGGTACAAAGGAGCTCCTTCTCATCGACTCTGTGGCGGGCCAGCTTGTCAGACGCAACCGTCGGAACTTTTCGGCCGCCTGGATCGACTACAAAAAGGCTTTCGACTCGGTACCTCATTCATGGCTCCTGAGGGTCCTCGAGCTGTACAAGGTTGACCAGGCAGTTCGAGACTTCCTCGGAGTATGTATGGGGCAATGGAGCACGATCCTATGTCTCCAGGGCGAGCGACTGACGGGTGCGGATGACCCAATCAGGATACGGAGGGGTATTTTCCAGGGTGATTGCCTGAGTCCACTATGGTTCTGCTTGTCCTTGAACACTCTAAGCACCCTGCTGGAGCGTTCGGGGACAGGCTTTCAGTTTCGGAGAGGAGGTACTAAAGTCTCCCACCTTCTCTACATGGACGACCTCAAATTGCTGGCACCTAACGCTGCACGCCTGCAGGAACTGCTGAAAATCACTACGGAGTTCAGCAGTTCCATCAGGATGCAGCTTGGAGTAGATAAGTGTGCGGTCGTGCATGTGGACAGGGGTCAGGTGACTCAATCGTCGCAGCTTAGTCTCGAATTAACATCATTCAAGACCCTTTCCGAAGCTGAATCTTACCGGTATCTGGGTATGTCACAATGCATAGGGGTGAAGGAAGTGGACATGAAACAGGCAGTTTGTGAAATCTTTTTTGGACGGCTGACAAAAGTTCTTCGGAGCTACTTGTCTGGAGCCAACAAGGTCCGAGTTTATAACGCTTGGGTCATGCCCACTCTCTTGTACACCTTTGGCATACTCAGATGGACTCAGACCGAACTTGACGCCCTGGACAGAAGAGTCCGCACAACTATGACGCACCATCGCATGCACCACCCTAAGTCGTCGGTCATGAGACTGTACATCCCGCGGAAGTGTGGTGGTCGAGGCATGTTAAGCGCTAAGACTATGCATAACCGCGAGGTGTGCAGCCTCAGGGCCTACTTTGAAACGAGACGGGACAGCGCTTTGCATGGTGACGTTTCAATGTGTGACAAAGGACTAACCCCCCTAGCCTTGGCCAAAGAGAACTGGCAGAAACCGGTCGTACTGAGCACCTCTGACCGGGAGACCGTATGGATGGAGAAGGAACTGCATGGACGGTTCTACAAGGCGCTTTCCGCACCACACGTGGACAGTAAGGCCTCCGTGCAGTGGCTGCGATTCGGCGACCTCTTTGGGGAAACCGAAGGTTTTGTCTGTGCAATACAAGATCAGGTGGTCAAGACGAACAACTACCGAAAGCACGTCCTGAAGGATGGCACTCCCGACTTCTGTCGAGCCTGTCGTCATCCCGGTGAGTCACTCAGGCATGTGCTTTCGGGTTGTTCCGTGCTTGCTAATACTGAGTACTTGCACAGACACAACCAAGTGGCCAAGATTCTCCACCAAGAGCTTGCTCTTATGTACGGTCTCCTGGAACAGAGGATGCCGTATTACCAATACTCACCGGTGCCAGTACTCGAAAGCGACGGAGTCCGGCTCTACTGGGACCTGCCTATCGCCACAGACAGGACGATACTGGCGAACAAGCCTGATATCGTGGTGATGGACAGGGCACGGTCGAGGGTATTTTTAGTGGACATCACCGTCCCGCATGACGAGAACCTCGTGAAAGCCGAGACTGAGAAAAAACGTAAATATCTGGATCTGGCGCACGAGATTGTCGATATGTGGGGTGTGGGGTCTGCTGTAATAATCCCTATCGTAATATCTGCCAACGGTTTGATCCCGGTTAGCCTCGCTCACCATCTGAGGCAACTGGGGATCCGGGACGGTTCGCTCGCAGCCAGGATGCAGAAGGCGGTGTTACTTGACTCGGCTAGGATTGTCCGCCGGTTTCTCAGCCTACAGCCCTAACCCCCGGCCGTTTGATCTCCCTGCCGGGGCGTATTCCTCCACCCGCTTATATTTATATATGTAAGTATAAGTAAATTTACTATATTATTTATATAAGTAGTTATTATAATATATCGCACCCTTAATAAAACAAAGATGTAACTCAAAAATCGCAATTTGTGGGAATTGGCGTTTGAAGTTTAGCACTTTTTCCGCATTGTGTTTGATTAAAAATTACCAATTATTTGTAATGCTTTTAATGACTTTTATTATTGATATCAGTAGTTTAAAGTACAGAGATTAATAGAATAATAGAAAAACAACTGTGTTAAAATCTATAATAGCTGTAAAATGGAGATGAAAAAAAAGTTCTGACTTAAATCTCTTTATGCCAAAAATTACTTAATATTTTAGGTAGTATTTCAAAAAAAATCTCTTTAGTATTAAAACATAACAAAAAGTTTTAAAAATAAATCACAATGTTTCGTTTTATGATTATTTAATTGTAATTATGATGTTGTATGTACTAATGCATCATTTTTTTATAAAACGAAAACTGAAATTTATCACCTTTTTTTTAAATTAAACAAATTTTTATTAATCATCCGATATTTATATATCTCTTTATGACTACAAATATTGTTTTTTAAACAAAACAAAAACTATACACTATTATAAGAATTAGGTACAATTAGTCTCTAGTACTGTGTGGCTACGGGTACTGTGTGGCTACGGTACCAAAGAATATAGCCACCCCCTCTCTTCCCGTGGGTGTCGTAAGAGGCGACTAAGGGATAACACAGTTCCACTACCACCTTGGAACTTAAAAAGCCGACCGGTGGCGGGATAACCACCCAACTGCTGGCTTTGAAATACACAGGCCGAAGACGGGCAGCAGCGTCTTCGGTGCGACAAAGCCAGTACTGCGGTCACCAACCCGCCTGCCCAGCGTGGTGACTATGGGCAAAACACATGAGTTCACGCTATTTTTGGCGTAAACTTGTGGAGGCCTATGTCCAGCAGTGGACTGTATAGGCTGTAATGATGATGATGATGAGTCTCTAGTAAATATCTCCTAAAATCACAAATAATTACTACCCACAAATAATCTAATATATAAAATTCTCGTGTCGCTGTGTTTGTAGTTAAACTCCTCCGAAACGGCTAGACCGATTCACACGAAATTTTGTGTGCATATCGGGTAGGTCTGAGAATCGAACAACATCTATTTTTCATACCCCTAAGTTATCATATATGGCAAAACAACGTTTGCGGGGTCAGCTAGTAAATAGTATAAAAATCAGCAGTCTCTTCTTTCTTATATTGTCTATCATCTTGTTTTTGCTCATTGTTTGAATTATCATAATTATGATACACATATATCACACTGACCTTTTTTTGGTTGGTGAAACCCTAAGTTAAATACCGTCGGAATCAATATTTTCTGCACATTTGAATCGTCTCGCCATAAGACTCGACGAATACCAACCACCAGAGCAGGTTGGGTTTCGAAATGACTACAACACCGTAGACCACATCCATACTGTTCGACAGATTATTCAAAAGACAGAGACATATAATCAGCCACTGTGTATGGAATTTGTGGACTGCGAGAAAGCCTTCAACTGTGTCGAGACCTGGGCTGTCCTGGACTCTCTACAGAGATGTCATATCGACTGGCGATATATCGTGGTACTGAGATGTATGTACGACGCAACGACGATGACCGTTCATGTCCAGGACCAGAGAACAAGACCTATTTCCCTGCGGCGTGGGGTAAGACAGCAAGATGTAATATCACCGAAACTGTTTACCGCTGCGCTGGAGGATATCTTTAAGACCTTGAACAAGGCATCAATGTCAACGGTGAATACATCTCACCTTCATTTCGCCGACGATATCGTCATCTTTGCGGACACGTTAGATGAGTTAGGCCAAATGCTAGCCGGTCTAAACGAGTCCTCCCGACGTGTCGTTCTCTGTATGAACTTGGACAAAACGAAAGTTATGCCTAACAACCAAGTCATACCGAGACAGGTATCGGTCGATGGTACCCTTCTCTAAGTTGTTCAGGATTATATTTACTTAGGCCATACTATCCAACTAGGCCGCAACAACTTTGAGAAGGAGGCCGATAGGAGAATTCGGTGGGGCTGGGCGGCATTTGGCAGGCTTCGTCGAGTCTTCACTTCGAAGATTCCGCAATGTTTGAAGACAAAAATCTTCGAGCAATACGTCCTGCCTGTGTTAACATTACCGAGCCGAGACATGGACACTGACGAAGGGACTGGTCCACAAATATAAAGTCCCTCAACGTGCAATGGAACTGGCCATGCTTGGGGTTTCCCTCAAAGATAGGATTAGAAACGAGACTACCGCGAGAGAACGAAAGTAACCGATATAGCCCACAGAATTAGCAAGTTGAAGTGGCAGTGGGCTGGTCATCTGTGGCGCAGGACCGGTGACTGTTGGAGCAGACGCGTCCTGGAGAAGAGATCGCGTCTTGGCAAACACAGTGTGTGACGTCCTCTGGCTCATTGGACCGACGATCTACCTAAGATTGCCGGTGTAAGCTGGATGAGGATTGCGGAAAACCGGGATGTCTAGCGCGAACTTGGGGAGGCCTATGTCCAGCAGTGCATTGCAATAGGCTGAACTGACTGACAAATATTTGGTTTATTATTGCAGTCAGAGTCAGAAGAACTTTGATTTTCAAACATAAAATTTCTTCTGTTGACAGGCTTATTAAACAACGTATTAAAATCTACAGTGCATCGTCGTCACTCAGGTGGCCACACTATTGTAATTTCGTCGCTCTCTCAGCTGAATTTGCTCATATTTTGCTCAGTATTTTGTGGTGAATTGGTGTAAGACGTCTTTTCTTCACAATCCGTTGTAAAGTTTTGTGGGGCAGGGTTTTGGGTAGGCATTGAACTATTGGAGCTTGAAAAACTGGATAAAGATGAGCTGGATGATGAAGAGCTTGACGATGAGCTAGATGAATCGGAACTAGATTAAGATGATCTTGAAGACGAACTAGAGGACTGTAAATGGCTAGTATTATTTAGGTGTCATTTTTCTCGTCAACTCATAAGTGACAGTAAAATATTGAGTCGGTGTCATCATTTTCGTCAGCTCTGCAGTTACATTTTTGGCCTCTGGAGATATATGTATTTTGTTGATTTTCCTCTTCAACCTGCATAACTTCTTTAGTCTAAAATAACAATAATTCATAACACTGTAGTATATTTTAAGGATGAATAATAATCATAATTATTTAACGTCAAAATAGCAGCATTGTTGAATGACAATGATCTATTCAGTCGTTTTGCCATAAAAGAGTAACAATCATCCATCCATACGTCATCCTCATAAACTTTCACATTTATTACAGTAATCAGATGAAAAAAAATTATAACTTATTACACTATTATTATATTACTTAAAAAGCCGACCGGTGGCGGGATAACCATCCAACTGCTGGCTTTGAAATACACAGGCCGAAGACGGGCAGCAGCGTCTTCGGAGCGACAAAGCCAGCCCTGCGGTCACCAACTCGCCTGCCCAGCGTGGTGACTATGGGTAAAACACATAAGTTCACGCTATTTTTGGGGAAAGCTTATGGAGGCCTATGTCCACCAGTGGAGTGTATAGGTTGTAATGATACACTATTATGTTTATCTTATAACTTTTACGCTCGATACGCTGAAACTTAACAAAAATTGTGAGCTCTAAGACGACTCCGTTTTCAAAACCTATACAAATAAGCACAACAGTTACAAGTTATTCTTAACTTTTACACGAAAAGGGAATTAATGTTGAAAGTTTTTACTTATCTTTCGTCATTCTAAATAATAAAAAGAAGTAAACAAAAGTAGCTTTTATAAATAGCCTTATTTATTACAATAAAGTGATACTTAACCAATTACTCCAACAACTAAGGCATATATTTCAATATAAAACTGAAGTGTTAGGCGTTAACTTTGTAAAATTTGTCAATTTTTAAAACAAAACCGAAGTAAATCCAAATGTTACACATCATTATCAAATGCGTTTTCTGAGAGAATGAAGTATAACAAAAATCATCTTTTTATTTTAAATCCCTTTTAATCTAATATCGAATTATTTGATGTTACTCAAAACGGCAGCACTTTAATCTCCGCTCACTGCCGGTGCATCTCTGAAACACGCCACTTTATAAGAACTGACTTGTCAGTTCCAGTTCATAGAAAAGAGAGCAACAGTCGCGTATCTCTCTGTATATTATAGTTAAAACGCCGGAGTCGAAGTCTACCTATTCTTTACGCGACGAAGACGGGTTTTCTTGTAAAATCTCCAAATCCACAAATTTTGAGTTACATCTTTGTTTTATTAAAGGTGCGATATGTATCTATTATGTATTGGGCGGGCGGAGTGACATTCAGTATGATAATAATAATTATTACTTATTTATTTTTGTCGACAGTAAAAAATTACATAAAAAAATTTAAAATAAAGTTTGCTAGTAATATTTTAGTTTTATAAACGTCATATTACACAGTCGTGTGACTGATATTACGTCACTTCCGTTATATATTTTCCTTACGGTTTTATTATCACATTTTTTTCAGTTCGGTCGCCCAGTCAAATGTCAAGCCTGCCGTAAGGAACTTCGTTCAAAAAACAATTACACATTGCATATACGCTTCAGCCTGTAATATCCCACTACTGGGCATATGCCTCTTTCCCCATGTAGGAGAAGGATCAGAGCTTAATCCACCACGCTGCTCCAATGCGGGTTGGCGGATATATTCCCTACTATGAGTAACGATCGCTATCATACATTGCATATAACTAAGAAGAAAGTATCTGCTCTATCTAATACTATTATCAGTAGTATTTTGCACGTGTTATTATTGTTATCATCGGATTTAATGTGATATAGCGTGCAAAACATCATTTATTGCAATCCAACTTTAAAATAGGTTTAATTGAAACAATATCATTTTAATTTAACTCATAAATGACCTAATGATAAAAGATCGTTTCCTAAGTATGGCCTCACGGCGACAATGATTGCTTTAAATCAAATTTAGCCAGTGATTAAATCAATGACCTGTTTAGATAGTCATAATATCAGTATTTACATTCCATTCCAGTCCAATTTTTGCTAGCTATTACTGTTCTTTCTTTTCATATTTATTTAACCTATAAAGTAATAGCACTTGGTTTACAATTTACATATATGCACGACTATTAATAACGTATGAAATGATATTAAATAAACACTATTATTAACTAATTATGTAACTAACGTTTACGACCTGCATATCTAATATATATATATATATATATATATATATATATATATATATATATATATATATATATATATATGACTGTTTGTCTGCATGTCATTTATAGAATCGTAATCTATGCATTTGTTCATATAATCACACAGTTGACGCCAAAAATAACGTGAACTCATGTGTTTTGCTCATAGTCACCACGCTGGGCAGGCGGGTTGGTGACCGCAGTACTGGCTTTGTCGCACCGAAGACGCTGCTGCCCGTCTTCGGCCTGTGTATTTCAAAGCCAGCAGTTGGATGGTTATCCCGCCATCGGTCGGCTTCTTAAGTTCCAAGGTGGTTGTGGAACCTTGTTATCCCTTAGTCGCCTCTTACGACACCCACGGGAAGAGAGGGGGTGGCTAAATTCTTTAGTGCCGTAGCCACACAGCACAAGCAATTTGTTCATATAATGATCTTCAGCAAAGTGTTGTGCATGAGCTCACAAAGCTTTCTGAGTTTATACGATCAAAAAAAAACGAAGCGTAGCAACGCGCGCAGGGTACAGCTAGTTGTCAATGAAATCAACAATTACTTATAAAAACTATACATATTGTTATAAACCCTTTAAATAACTAGCTTAATATCAAGTAGGTACGGGATATTGTTTGAAAGCACTTTTATTCTTTCGCTGTGTTTATTGTGCCTGCAGTTGAACAAACACTGTCTATAAAATAATAAACGATATTGTCTCACCAAGGCCGCATTCGTTCTTCAGCTGACAATAAAATAAGAACATTTTATACAACCTTGTGCTTAAAAAGTGTTACTCTGATATTTATTTGTTATGTTAATAATATTTATCAATATTATTTTAACTGAAAAACGAGTGATTCGTATCTTGTTTTTGTAAAGTTAAAATACCAATGTAAAGATAATATTATAATAAGAAGGTAAAGATAAAATAAGAAGTATATTTCCAAAAGAAGTGAAGCTTGAACACTTTTAAAATAACTTCGTTTTTAGTGTTTTTAGTTTTTGTTTTTAGTATACATTTTATCATGCTCAGACTCTGGTAAATATAAATACATTTTTAAAATAATTCCGTTTTCAAACATAGTACATTTCTCCCTCACCCTTCTACGCCGTTTCAATGAAAAGTAAAAAAATCTTCAGGCATTCATTAATTTGTGCTCGATTTTTGTACGCAATACGTACCTACATATATTTCAAAAACAACGATCAATCAAAACTTAATCAAAATGATGTTGTTTGAAAATAGTTTATTGTATCGATTTTTTTCGAATCGAGATTTTTTTTTAAATAATATGATTGATGTGACACAGTCATATTTTGAGTTTTTTTTCATCATATTGAACATTTCCTATATAATGTCTACGAAATCAAATCTTATATTTCATAATTTGTAAAGTTATAAGGTTATAACTAAGCAATTCATGAACAGGACAAGTTTATAGTTATTTATGCAACTGTTGTATAGTATAAAATAATTACAATAAATAATAACTGTGTTTGCTCGCAAACGAAAAAGACTGACTTCAATTACATCGACAAGTAATACAACGTAAGTAGACGAAAAAAAAATTAACAAACGCACTAGTCGTTCCTCTCTACGATTTTCGAGGGTTTCCCTCAATCTCTGGGATTCTCAACCTTTGTTTTTTTGATTCCTTATGCGTAAAGGGTTTACTCAACAGCAGTCACATTCTTACTGCTTATCTGTACGAATTTCAAAACAAAAAACATTATATCATCCGTTTGGATGATATTATGGTTATTAGGAAATTGAATGTTTTAATGTTATCAATAAGCTAACTGTTTCAGAATCTTTTATAGACGATTTAAAGCATCAACTTGAAACTCTCAACTTGTGAGAAATATCACAGATTACATACTATTATCTGAGGTTACATACTATTTTCTGAGCACCAGAAATGTTCGCGAAACTTTTGCGAATTGATGTCATAAGAGACCTAATGTTAGTCAAGATGGCTGCGCCTTCACGTGTTAAGTAAAGTACATTGACCCTAGGTCAATGTTAATGTCAGTTGTTAAACGGTTGCCTAAGATGCAGGCCTAAGATGATGGCCCCACTTTTATTGCATTCGGCGCCTTAATTTTTTATGTAAGTTACGGAATACTAAATAAAGTTCTTATTTGTCTTAAAAATAACCTTTTACTGTTTAGGAAACTTTATTTTGTTGTGATGAAGAGTTATGAGAGATATTATTTCTCTTCAATAATTGTATTTGCTCGCAAAAGAAAAAAAAACCGACTTCAATTACATCGACAAGTAATACAACGTAGGCAGACGAAAAAATAGTCAAGTAAATACGCGTTATCAAGGATTACTCAAAAAGTTGTTATCAGATCTCGAAGAAATTTAAATGTGACCACATGATCAACACCAGCTTTCGATTAAATTAAAAATCATCAAAATCGGTACTCCCAGTAAAAAGTTATGCGGTATAATACAGCGTAGGTCGACGAAAAAATAGTCAAGTAAAAACGCATTATTAGATATAACTCGAAAAGTATTTGCTAGATCTCAAATAAATTTAAGTGGAACCAAACAATACACACCACCTTTCGATTAAAACAAATTTCGTCAAAATCGGTCCACCCAGTCAAAAGTTCTAAAGTAACATACATACACAAAAAAAACTGTCGAATTGAGAACCTCCTCCTTTTTTGGAAGTCGCTTAAAAATATTTCACCAACGATTTGTTATCACATCAGCCTATAAATGTGCAGCCAATAACACATTCAAAATTATCACGTGATATGCTTCTCTAAATCTCAGAAGTAGGGCGAAAGTGGCATGTTGTTTTCAAGATGATTTGTTAGGTATACGGTCGAAATAGTGAATGCATTGTTCGGCAGTCTAGCGAGAGGCGCGCAGTGAAGCGCTCTTTATTACATTTTGTAGACAATACACATGCTAGATGTGTATGGTAGTTAGGTACAGTCGCGTGAAGCGCTTGTCAACTGACTTCATTTTATGACGTGAATCACAAAGAAAATGTTTTGAATTGTTCTCAACGCTTTTTAATGTTTATACCAGTTGATGCAATGTTCAGACCTGTTAGTAAGCGAAATTAAATGAACGCTACAAATACATTAAAAATAATCAACTTACTAAACTTTCATAATTATCAACACATATTTTAAGAATTGATTATGAATTTTTTCTTTTTGTATGAAATAGCAGGACTTCATGACACACACAAGATTTTTCAGACAAAAAAGTCAATAAATAAGAATTAATTATAAATATGTACTATATATAACTATCTAATAAAATCTAATAGATTGTGTGCTTACTTGGAGAAGTTGTTACTGTACCGTCAGTAGTGCAGTCACGCTACAAAGCCCCTACTTATCCTTCATTAATACACTGTCTTTTATTCCTTATCTTCGTTGACATGTATGTCGTAATGTTATTGTTAAAAAATTAAGAAGCTTCACTTAAACTTTTACTGAGTATTATACATATACATATTATATACTTTATATCTGATAAAGCCACATAAATCCAGTTACAAATATTTATCTAATGACTCCAAAAAAAAAATCGACATTATAATATTGTTTTTATGTTATTAATTTAAATAGCATTAAAACAATTATATGTATAGGTAATTGTTTTTATAAAATTCGTCGATAGCTTAATGTGAAATTGAAGTGAATTAAATGCCCATATAATGTATCGTAAATATAGTTGACACAAAAACCCGCCAGCGACAATTAGTATTTAGTACCTATTAACGAGTATATTTAATCACTAGTCGGGTTCGTAACTCAAAATAGGAATGCCGTAAATTTTGCGAATTGTGTTAATTACTTACATGAAATTAAAATCTTGTAAATTTTACCTATTTGGATTACAGTACCCACTAAAATGCTTTTGTAAGCAAGCAGTTTTGTTGGTCTTAATTATCTATACATATAATAAAATGGTAGGAAAGTCAAAACTGTACATTAAATATTTTTTTAAAAGAATGTTTGGGGTGTGATATACAATCGATACCGAAGCCAAAAATATAGTTTTTAGAATTTTTGTCTGTTTGTCTGTTTGTCTGTATGTATGTCCGGGATAAACTCAAAAGTACTGCATCGATTTACTTCAAATTTGGCACGAATATTATTAAGAAGTCGGGTCAACATATAGGCTACATAATATCACGCTATCACCTACGGGGAACGAGCAGTGAACCTTTATTTCTTCAACGCATTCTGTAACAACGTGTAATCTAACGACGCATATTTGAATGTTGTTGTTATTATGTTAATAATCATGCTATAAGCTAGCTTTACACTATAAATAAAAACATTCTGTAGTATATTTAGTATCAGCATTGCACCCGTGCCAAGCCGGGGCGGGTCGCTAGTATACAATAAAATTATTTTTCTTAAGAAATTGTATTTAGGTATAAATTAAACAAACACAGCTATAACATATAAAATCTTGGATTGGAAAAATAACTTCAATATACACATTAGATTATTCTTTTAATAGGAATTATTTCCCAAAAGCTTTATGCCTGTTATTTATATATTTCCCTTCTCAATTTCAGATCCCACAATGAGGTGCTTGTGATCTTTTAACATTGGGCGTGGAAAGCGCCTGCACACGTGACGATGACGTCTGAGCGAGCAATCCCTCACTTACGTGACATCTTTGGCCTGAACCAGCAGTACGATGGAAAGGCCTACGAGGAACACGAGGACAAAACTAAGAAGTCCACAAAAAAGAAGAAGGACGATTACCGCACCTACGCCAATGGTGACGTGAAAACCTTAGAGAGACATCTCAGTATGAAAAAGACTATACGGAAAAAGATTATGCGTGATCTCCAGCAGGCTTTCGTTGAAGACCCTAACGAGTTTAAGGTCGAGAATACAAGCCCTGAAAAGTTGAAAGCTGAACTCAGTGCGGAAGCTGTGAAAATCGAGAAGAACGTACGGAAAAATGATCCGACTTTCTTAGATATGCTTCGAGGAGAAACGAGAGGAGAGGAGACGAGGGAGGAACAACCACCCGCGGAGAAAACTAGTTTCTGGCGGCGTCTTACCATGAAAAACAAGAACAAAAGATAATTTAATAATGAACGCCGTAAAACACTTTGCTCCGCTTAAACTAATCCAAGTCTCTAACGTTGATACAGATCGTGTCCTGATATCTTTATTCTTTTAAACTGTGAAACTTATCAGAAACAGTCAGACAAAAAGTTTCCCCTTTCCGTACTATGGTAATCGTAAAAATTATAATGTCAGTATTTTATATATTATAGTAAATAAAAGGTACAGATGAAATAATCCGAAGATTCATTAATTCAATTAATGCACATTAAGATTTACAAAAAAAGTTTTTTTTTATATATTTGCTATCTATTTTTTAAATGACAATTATTTATCATATTGATGTATGATTTATGATATATGTTATTTATTCAATTACATTTAGTACAAATTTATTTTTAGGCCTACCAAAATTTGTAATAATCTCGTATGACATATTATCGGAAGTAAAAAGTAATTTTATGTAATAATTTCGAAAATTAGTATACCTACATATATTAAAGAATTATAAGGATTTGTAAAAAGCATTTTAGAAGCTCGAGCTAGGTCATCTGGCAAAGTAAATTTGGATGTGTGATAATAAATACACATTGATCTAATTCTCGTATCTAATATAACTTTAGGCAAATAATTTATATATCTCAGCAGTTTTTGGTGTCACAGAGTAGAAAAATAAAGTATGTGAAATATTGTCTTTTTGATGACTGGAAATAAGTTATTTAAACTCGGATAATGTGATATCACTATACACTGCTTAAATTATTGCCAAAATATTGTCAATGAATTTTCAAAAAATGAGTTTTCGAACATTTGTTATGATGTCTATTTATTCAAAATCGATTCTTAAAGTGGAATTATGGAGTGTAAATGAAATATTAATGATAACATTATAAAATATGTCTTAATCTAAAGTAGGGTATACATGTCTATTGTGTAGGGTTTTTTAAGTAAAGAAATATTGGCTTATTTGCCTCTTTTAAATTAGGTGAATTTTTATAACTATAATACAATATACATACCTACTCGTTTTCGTCACAAACATCTAAACATCAGTAAAAATATTAAATACAGTATTCTCTAAATGTCGGCCAAGAATCAATTTAAATAAGAAATTTTCTATAAAATCTTGACCTCAAAGTAAAATGAAGACTGTTTTTCAAATAGTTTTTACGTGACACATATATCGGTGTATCATATCGGTAATGTTTACACTTTGACATTAAACATTATTTCTAATGTCTGCTGTAGTATTAATTAATAATCTTTTTACGACTGTTGTACTATTTATGTGTAATCAGAACATTCTTGTAACAATTATTGCATAATATCAGTAAGGCGCTTATTTTTTAAATAAAAATATCTTATGATGGTTTAAGAACAATCCTAATTGGTAACGGAGTAATGTTGAGAATGTCATCGGCCATTGTTACTTATTTTAAAAATGATATCTCATTCTATATGTGATGTTAAATTAAGTCGAATAGATTAAATAGGTTTAAGTATTTCTTGTGGTATCATTGTGTTAGGTAGTACGGCAATTCTTTGTTGTGACAGTTTATAAATATAATGCAATATAAAATTTTACACATTTTCTTTGTTTATTTCTATCAGTTTTAATTATATCTAAAGTAATTTTAAACACGACGACATATGGCTCAAACTTAACTAGCCGTCGCGAGTTAGATCCCTCCTTTTGTGACGTGTTTGCATGGACCATAGATTTTTGTCGTGGCCAAGGTGTTTGAATTCTTGTTGTTTTCTGATTCCCGAATCCGACACAGGATTTTAGGCTTCTGAAGGCAACTTACTTATTCAAATATTTGCTTTAATAACATTGATTGACATTCTTTCAAATTAGTTTACGAAAATTACCAGGAAGTAGCATATTGGAGACATGTCTCATAAGAGAGCTTTGTATTACCTATTTGTTTCATACAGCGTCGATTATCTCTTAATTTTATCGCTTAATTTTATCGCTAACTACAAATATTCATATTATAAAGCTTTCTCTACAACTTTTGGGAGAACGTGAGGAACAGAATGTGAAGTTCCTCATCCACCATCGCAAAGGGAGGGTCCAGAAGGGTCTCCACCGGTGTTGTGTCTGGTGGGCTACTGCCTGACGGTTGTTGTCGGGTTCTTGTATATATTGTTCAATCGCTCTGATAATAAAATATTTGATATCGCGATTTAGGATACGTCAGACCTTAGTTCGTATATTGCACGATAGATGTCACTACAAACTAAATAATGCTTTTTTAAGGAGTTTAATCTCCAGCATGGAATCTGCTCCTCAGCATTCTAACTTGCAAAAGACTACATACAGCTCTAATATGCCTGTCTCTATCAAGGTCTGAAATCGACGTCTACTGTTGAATTTCGGTTATACAAATTAAAGACCTTAGTCCTTGTTTGTCTACCCACCGTGCTTCGAAAAGCACTTTAAGCCGTCGCGTCGGTCCCGGTTGTTATCGTCGCTACGATCGTTACTTATTGTAGAGAATATGTTTTTTACTCTAATATGTTACTTACAAAAAAAAACTACTATGTAAAATATACTCGCAAATAAATAAAGTAAAATAAATAGTCATAAGCTCACTGAATAATAGAATCGTCGAGATGTAGTAAGTAATCTTTTGTTTTATTACTAACCAAGAATGCCTTGAATTTGAAAGGTGACACAGTGAAATATAAACTATGACTTATGCTAATATTAAAGTTATAGCATAATTATTATAATATTTAATAACATGTCGTTTATATTCTAAGTAAAGCGCAATTAAAAGACGCAAAACTGAAAAATACACTATACCTACTATATGTACAATTAATTATTTTATTTATATATTAATACGTGAAGCTAAAATTTTCTACTCCTTTTTACGAAAATTGCGCGAACGGAGATGTATGATATTTCGTACACCTATCTTCTTTATTATAAAGAGGTTGTCGCACCAGAAGCATCCGGCAGCGCTCGTGACCGCGGTGACGAAGGAAAAAAAAGCCACTCGCCGCAAGCGCTTATATACTCATTAGCTAAACCCTACTTACCTAATCCCCACCAATGGTCCCCATACGCAAACCCACACGTTACAAGGACCGCGCTAATAAATGACAACGCCTAGCAAGGAAAATAGAGCAATTACTTACCAAAATAAATTCGTAACATTATATATGTTACAAGGTAAAGTTTCTAAGTTTGTTTGTTTGTAGGGGGTAATTTTCGCAAATACTGATCCGACCATGAAAATTCTTTCACCAACAGAAAGCTACACTATTCAGGAGTGACATGGGCTATATTTTATTGCGATTGAACAAAAAATTCAGTGAAAAATCGTACATATAAAATTCTCGTGTCACAGTGTTAGTTACAAGACTCGACCGAAACAGCTGGACTGATTTTTATGAAATTTTGTGTGCATATCGGGTAGGTCTGAGAATCGCCCAACATCTATTTTTTATACAGCTGTTATAGGAGGAGGGGGGATTAAGGGGATTTAAGAACATAAATAGCAAAACAACGTTCGCGGGGTCAGTTAGTAGTTTATATAGAGAAAGAGTGCAGAATGCTAATATTTTTTTTTAATTATGCATAAAACTATATTAAATCAATAAAAAAATACATTATACACACTACCATGTATTTGACACATACGCAATTTATACTTAATCTTTAAGGACCTGGGTGACCGAGCTTAGCTCGGTATTTTTAGTAAATCGTGTTTTTTGAAAATCATATTTAAATACGAATTACATATTGATAAAATATGAATAATTTTATTTTTTTTAGAAAAAAAAAAGAAAAAAAAAAACGATAATCGATCTGGAATACGTGAGGATTCGAACCATGATCTTTTCGGCCGAGCGCGATCGGCCGATTTCCCCTGAGCTATTACAACTTTATTGATAGATGCGAAATTTACCTTCTTATTCTAACGATATTGTAGCCATTTTTTTATTGCCTAAAAACAGGGATAAAACGACATTTTCTAAAAATGAATCCTAGCTAGATTTATTTATCTCCCCCGTAATCCCCTGTATACTAAATTTCATGAAAATCGTTGGAGCCGTTTCCGAGATTCAGATTATATATATATATATATACAAGAATTGCTCGTTTAATAGTATAAGATTTGTTGATTGTCAAATCTGTAGTCAAATTGAAATCTTTTAAAAAAGGTTCTTTATTTTCATAATTTTTTGGTTTTCCTTAATTGTGGTCGAATATCAACCTCTGGGCGACCACTAGTTTTATTTAATCAGCGATGTCTTCATTAACCAATGTACATGATATTGTGATACTGGAGTGAAAAGTAAACTGACGTCGTTGCTATTATTTATTTAATTTTTATTGCTCACAACTACAAGTATGAAGTAAACCTTTCTGATAAACATATGCACAAAAGTTTTACCTAACTATAAGTATAATACAATAAACGCTTGATACCCTGATTACAAATATAGTCAAATTTTATATATTTGTTAGTTATTTTTAAAACCAAATGCTGACGAAAGTGGCGCCACTATCTGCATCATTATGGGAAAAATCGTACTTATGCAACTACCTAGCATAGATCTGATGCTCGATGTACGATTGGAAACTACTTGATTTTAGTTGATAATACTTAAAAAAATCAAAATATGTCCCTACGAAAGCGGCCGTTCTTATGATTTTCGAACCTTGGATAATTTAAAAAACACTTTCTTGCCAAAATCATAAGTTTTTGTGAAGCCTGCTTGAGAAATTTGTCAATAACGTTGGCAATAACGATAAAATGTTAAAAGTTCAAGACCAGACTGATGCTTTTTTGGCTAATTTGGTTTGTAACGATTTTGATATAGTTATTCTTACAGAAACATGGTTGACTAGCAGTATATTTAACTCGGAACTGTTTGTCCTGTGTCCATCGCTATGTAGTTTATAGGAGGGACTGGGAGACGTCTGGTTTTCATTGTAATAAGAATGGCAGAGGTGTTCTCATTGCTATTTCTAAAAATAATAATACAAAAAGACTTTCTGCTTATGAATCGAAATACGAAAATCTGTGGGTATCTGTCGGAACTATTAATGCTAATAACAATTCTGAAATGTTTATAGAGGTGCTCTTTATCTTTTGCCTCCTATCCAGAAACATATTCTACAGCAGTTTATTATTCAATCCAATTTTTTATTTGACAATTCCTCTAACAAAGGGTACTTTCGGTAGTGAAAAACAAATTATAAAATTTGATAAAAATTAAAATTTATGTAAAAATACACTTAAATATTCTGATTTGGAATCATAAAAGCACATTATTGTTTTATTATATTGAAATTAAAAATCCTATATTTTAATCTGTATATCACGTGACCTAAAACACGACCCGCCGTGGTATGACGTCATACGGACAGTAATAAAAACAAAGTTCTGTCAGAGCTGTAAACAGCTAGGTACATAAATTCCCAGATTCTTGAAACCCTTACTGCGTATTCCTTCAATATGATTATTAAAATGATATATATAATATACACGGTGATTTTATAACCGTTTTGGAAACGAAATATTTTACTTTGGAATCATCTATAGTACCCATAAAAATTGATAAATCAATTGTAATGTTGATTAAAAAAAAGTTTCAATTTTAATATTTATTTTTACTCGATCGACTTGGAAAGTAGTAAGGCACTGATCATTCATTCATTATTTTATATGAATGAAACACGTCCGTGCGCGTTTCGGTTGATAAAAGTATACCTATAGGCGCGAGCTAGCGAGTACTTACGTAGATAGACTCGTTTGTCCTTCATACTTTACACGGGCTTAGGACCGTCAGAAATACCTATTTTATTTAAACTTCTTTTCGATTATTAACGACGATTGTTCTTTTCAGAACAAATAAATTTATAAACGGACTGTAGGTATAAATTTCTGGCGTATTTAAAAAATCGGAGCTATCTACAGAATAATTAACTTACATACGTATTAACAGTTTATTTACACTATTTACACTTCTCTGTATCGAAACAACTGCTCAAAATGGAGTCCGCTGCGTTCAATACACAAACGTACACGTTTATTACAATTCTTTTAATTTTCTTAATGTGTCTTTATCACTTTTCACTTCATCAAAAGCGTCCACTATCGCAATGCGTAAATTATCACAGCTTTCATATTGACGTGTATAATTTTTTATTTCCGACCACAAGAAAAAATCCAAGGGCGTTAAGTCCAGACTTCCAGGTGGCCAAGACACAGGCCCTCCTCGACCTATCCACCTATCACTAAACTCATTGTCCAGGTACGCACGCACTACACTCGCGTAATGAGCGGGACAGCCGTCGTCTTGGTAGTACATACCTCTCGAGTAAGCTAACGGCACATCGTCTACTAACTCAGATATTATTCTCCTTAACATCTCTAAGTACGAGTTGCCGGTTAGATGACCTTCAATAAAAATAGGCCCTATTAATTGGTCGTTAATAATACCGGCCTACACGTTCACACTGAAACGAACCTGGTGATGGTTTTCTCGTATCAAGTAGGGGTTAATTAGAGCCGAGTAATGCTCATTGTGCACATTGTATAGTCCCACTTGAGTAAACAGTGACTCGTCCGTCCAGAGTATGTTGTCGTTTGTATTATTTAACAACCACTGGCAAAAGGCGATTCTTGCCGGTGCGTTGTTTATTACGTGAGCCTTACGAAAATGATACGGGTGTAATCCTTGTGTACGTAATATCTTCCATACGAAGTTTTGGCTAACATCGAATTCTCTTGCTGCCATCCTTGTCCTCCGCCGGGGATCGCGCTCGAAGTACTCAAGAACATCTTCAAACTCCGGCGAATAATAATTTAAACGTCCTTGACCTTGTTTACACATGTACCGCTATGGTATTACTGACCGACTGAAAGCCAGGGACGCGGGACGCCGACGATTACAGGTGAGCCGTCATTGGTCGACTCCGGCGCAACTCGGTAGCTTTGTTTTTATTGGCTAATACGATTTTGTGACGCAAAATTAAAACGTATAGTATTTCTATTTATAGAATTTACCTACCGTGTAGCGCTACTACTGGTTCTCACTTTTTGTCTGTAAACGATATGAATATCGACTTTGATGAAAAAAAAATTACATATATTTTTAAATTAACGTTATATATAGCTTCTGTTATTGATAAATAATTCAAAATTTTCGTTTCCAAAACGCTTTCAAAATCACCCGGTATATATTAAACCATACTTTTTTTAAATTTTCGTCAAACGAAACGTTGCTACTCGGCGCTCCAGCAGTATTGACATGTTATTATGCAACTGAGGTAGAAGCACAGCAGGAAATATCCTACTCAAAATTTGGAGCAGCCCGACTAGGGAAGTCACCATCATCATTGGCTTTAGTCCGTCTATTGCAGACGATTTAGACAATGTCAGACAGACACTGTGTCGCCTAGGTCACTATTCAGGAAAACGCAGAGTTGCCTAAGCTCTGCGCTACCCTCTCGACCTCACTGGCTAGGCCCACAGGAACGACGAGTCGATACATGTGGAGTTAGTTCGGCTGCAGGAGTCTTTCGCATTTTAGAGCTATGCGACGAATGCTTGACGGAGACCCCATTCCGGGTTTCAAATGAAGTTTTCCTCCTCCAGGACCCTGATGATTTTGAGCCAGGCTTATCCCTCGGTCGCCGTATATGGCCCCCACGGGAAGAAAGGGGGTGTTGCTATTCTACTCGTCCGACACCACACGGTATACTAGTAGTAGGAAGTAACTCGAACTGAATAATACTGATCACAGGTAAATAATACTGATTTCCAGTAGTGTTGTGTTTCTGTGGTACACTGTCCTGAGGGGGGTTAGGGGTAGGGTTAGGAACGCGCTTGCGATGCTCATGGTGTTGCAACCGTCTATAAGTATTAAAAAAAAGATGCTGTAATGAGCAAGCTACTAGCCAACTCAAAGGCTGAATGCTAGATAAATTCTATAGTAGTAAGAACAGATCCATATCAATTAGAAGTATCCGATGCTGAAAAGGAACAATTTTATAAAGAAGCAGAGTAGTTTTTCAAACGAGCTGTTAAGTACTTAGAAGAACAATTTTATTTCAGAGAGAACTCCTTCTATAAAAGACTCCCAATTTTCACTAAAAAAGGAGACTTTGTTCTCATGGAATGAGCTCTCGGATCTAGTAGAAAAATTGAACATTTCTAATGACATCAATAATAATGAATTGCATAATTTTTATTGTTCTTTAAAATTTAATTTAAATCACCTCTCAGAATGAAAATGTCCAATGACAAATTAAGAGCTTATTTTATTAGTAGGTGTAATAAGGTAAAAAATTATTTAAAAAATTGTGTTTAGTGCTGTCTATTCCAGAAAGCAATGCTTATTTTGGAGGAGTGTTTAGTTTACTGAAATGGATTTAATAAAAACAGAGGTAATAATTTCACTCAACATTGAGGTAAATTGTTTGGGTTACAAGCTAAATAGTGAAAAATCACAGAAATGTAAAATCTGTGAAAAGTAACAGAAATTACACGTGGAAAGCTATAAATTAAATTACCTACTTTATTCAATTTCATTGATTATTATTACATTACATTACATTACAGCCTATACAGTCCACTGCTGGACATAGGCCTCCACAAGTTGACGCCAAAAATAACGTGAACTCATGTGTTTTGCCCATAGTCACCACGCTAGGCAGGCGGGTTGGTTTTTTTTTTTTTTTTATATGACAAATAGGCAGGCATTTGACCACAATCTCACCTGATGTTAAGTGACGATGCGGTCGAAGGTGGAGCATGCCTGCCTAATAACAGCCTATTCACTCTGGCCTTGAAGGCACCCAGATTGTATCGTTCGGGAAACACAGACGCGGGCAACGAGTTCCATTCCTTAGCTGTGCGCATCAGAAAAGTAGAGCCAAAGCGTTTAGTGCGCGTAGGTGGCATATCGACGACATAAGGATGGAACGATCGACCGCGCCTAGTGTCCCGATGGCGGAAGGTTGTTGGGGGAATTAGATCGTGTAATTCCTTCGCACACTCACCGAAATATATTTTGTAGAACACCGACAGACGAGCTACCCTACGCCGATGATCGAGACTCTGCAACTTGGTGTCTGTCAGAGTAGGGTCACCTATGAGTCTCTTAGCTCGTTTTTCCACCGAGTCCAAAGTTGCCAGTTGGTATTTGGCGGATCCATCCCAAAGATGGCAGCAATACTCCATACAAGACCGAACTTGTGCTTGGTATAGTTGAAGCAGCTGTTCTGGAGTGAAGTATCGCCTGACCTTAGAGAGAATACCTAGTTTTTTTGCTGCAGTTTTTGCTTTGGACTCGATGTGTTGCCCAAAGTTCAGATTGGACGATAGCTCTACACCGAGGAGCTGTAGGGAGTCGGTAATTTCCACAGAAACATCCCGGAAAGTCGGAGCCAGGTGTAAAGGGCTCCGCTTAGAGGAGAACACACACGCCTGTGTTTTTGTAGCGTTGAACGTGACCAGATTGGCATCGCCCCATTCGGAGACTGCCTGGAGGGCGACGTTCAAGCGGCTGACCATATCCTCTCGACAAGACTGGATAACATCCTTACTAGCCCTTGCACTCGAAAAGTATCTGTCCGTCACTGTGCAGTCGTCAGCGTACCCAAAGGTACCGGGGACGAGCAGATCGTTAATATGCAGCAGGAAGAGGGTAGCGGACAAGACTGATCCCTGAGGAACACCAGCGTCGATAGCCTTTTGGTCCGACGAGTACCCGTCAAGGACAACTTGTATTGAACGTTCGCTCAGGAAGTCAGAAATCCAAGTGCAAAGGCCAGGTGGAACCGCACCGTGGTGACCGCAGTACTGGCTTTGTCGCACCGAAGACGTTGCTGCCCGTCTTCGGCCTGTGTATATCAAAACCAGCAGTTGGATGGTTATCCCGCCATCGGTCGGCTTCTTAAGTTCCAAGGTGGTTGTGGAACCTTGTTATCCCTTAGTCGCCTCTTACGACACCCACGGGAAGAGAGGGGGTGGCTAAATTCTTTAGTGCCGTAGCCACACAACATATTGATAATACGATAATATAAGTAATGAGAAAACCATTTTCTATTTTTTTTTGTTAGTGTTTATTTATATAACCATTTATATCGGCAGCGGACGATGTAATAATAAGGTTAAATGTTATTGTTTTAAAAATATATGTATTAACTTTAATTCAATTTAATTTTTTTTCTCCCGGCTAAAGACTCAATATCCCGAAAAATTGCTTTTTTCTCCCGATAATAGGGTCTTACGATCTGGCAACCTTAGTCCTGCCCGTCGTTGTGGTGGGCGTGATGTCAACTATCGTTTCAAGGCCACGCACCGACACCAATTAAGTGAGTAAATAAAGATCCGTATCCGTATCCGTATCCGTGGATATTGACACTAAATATCCGTATCCGTATTCGCGGATATCTATTTTTGACGATCCGGCACATCACTAATACATACATACATACACACATACATACATACTTTGTTGGTGTTTTATAAATAAATAAATAAAATAACTTCGTAGTATAAATATTACGAAGCTAGAACATCGTACAAAGTTTTTAATCCATACTTAATGCATCACATTAACTAGTTGTTACTAAATAAGTATAATAATTGGTTTCCCTGCTGAAAGTTCCAAATAAAAAACGATAATTGTATGGGAAGTTATCGTAAACTATTGTGTGTGTGAAACAGGGATTCCAAAATTTTCATACAATTTTCTATCTGGAATTCATCTGGATGGATTATCATCGTTTTTTATTTGAAGTTTTCAGCAGGATTATTCTGCTTGATTTTGATTGAGGACATTCGAGGCTTTTTAAACTTTCTACTAATACTTAGATTACCTACACGTGATCAAGAACCATCCAATCAAAGCATCACTCATCACCTAGTAATGGTACCAGTTAAACGAATTCGGTTAAGATAATTTAAAATAATATTGCTGCATTAATATCATAAATAAAGTCAAAGTATATCGCGCGCATAGTAGAATCCTATCGTAATATTGTTAGAATCGAGTATTAATCAATTATTAGAATCATAATTACGTATTACGTGCTATATTTTTGGCTTCGGTATCGATTGTAGATCACACCCTAAGTATATAATATTATTCAATGAATAGTTTTGACTTTCCTACCATTTTATTATATGTATAGATTTTTGTGGTCAGGGTTTTTTGTCGCCTATAGAGGTCGTTGGCGCACAGGGTTCGCAAGCCCACGTCAAGTATAGGTGACTTCAATTGGCGTTCAAAAGGTTAATTGTTTCTGAATTACAAAATTAGTGTCGAAATATGCTGCTTTAACTTTTTGGGTGCTTTTAGATTCATACTTTCAAATTTATATCCATAAACATGTCATAGAGATAGAATAGACTGAATTTTTTATCGTTAAAATTAATATAGGCATAGAAATTCGAAAAATACCCCAACGCCGACGGAGCGCCCCACTATCCACGTGGTCTTGGTCTGCCCTACCCCTAAGTGCTCTTTAGAAGCCGGAGACGCGGAGGGAGGGCAGCCCTCGCCCGCCGTGCGAAAGTACGTGAACGAATGCGTAAGGGAGCGGCGCTGCGGAACGGAGCACAATGAACGTGCTTTCGCACGCAAGGGCGGAAGGGATGCACTACCCGCAGCGCCAGAGCCAAGCCCTATTTTAACCTCAAATTTTCTCCGAGCAATATTGAGAAAGATATCTACTACAGGACCTCTAGTATGTGAACTATCTAAATGACAATTAGTGCCCATCTGTGGATCCCACGTCAGGACTTTCCACAGATATGGGTTTGAGCACTAATTTTTGAGACGGGTTTGGAAAAACCATTTTATTTCCTAAAGTAGTTGAAATCTAATAAAATTACAGTAAATTTTATACTTAAGATATATTTCTTTAATTTCTTACACCACTTAAGCTGGACTTTGAATTGCATTATAACTGTTCTAGGATAAAGAATAGGAGTCTCTTAAAACCTAACTTTTATTTCCTCATTTATAAAAAATAAAACGATAGCTGTTTGTAATATTTTCTAAAACCAAATGGCATACCTTACATACATTTTTTTCTTCACAAAATCGGTTTTTTAACTTTGGATAAAAAAAAAAGCACCTCTACAAAAACCATAGTGGGGTCTCACATTTCATTAGATAATCAAAAAAAAATAATTTGTGTGGTTTTTTTTTAAACACTCAGTTCTACCAATAACATTAATATTACAATGCTATTTGTATAGATTTTTTTTCAGTGAAGTTTTCCTTTTCAATGGAAAAAATTCAATTATTTCAATTCCAACATTACGCCCACACAAACGTTCGGCTTTATAGTGTATAAGGTAATAAAACAACAATGGTTTTAAATGTTTTTATTTCGAAATACCTTTTATACGGGGAATGAAATAAAACGACAGAATAGGTTGAAAATGTATAAATATATTTCTATAATTTTTTTTTATACATTCTTTTTTATAAATTTGAAAAAATCTACCACCGCTTCGGAAGGTGTTCTTCTGTGGAGAAGAAGCGGCGCAAGAAACTCCACAGGCATCACCTCTTTTTATTTGAATTTACGCCAATACTTTGTTATATTAACTTAGTGATTTTTACCTACCTACTCGCAAGTAACCTAACGGAATTTTTACGTATTGCCTAATCGCCTATGTCATCGCCCGGTTTTGTTGTTTTAAATTTCTATTATTATTATTAACCTGGAAAATATTTGAAGATTGTGTGCCTAAAGCTAGGTTAATCTATTTTAAGACATTAATTTCATTTTATATTTCCTACGTGGCTACTAGCACTAATGGTATCATAAAAATAATTATAAAATCAACGTAGAATATTCTTGTAATCTGGAAAAACCAAACATTTTGCATAGCGCCAAAGGCATTAAGAATTTATAAAGTAGCATTCTGAAAAGTAATCTTACACTTAAATTGTATAATATATTCAATTAAATGTAATAGTATTTTATATCTAACTATAATTTAATGAATAAAACACACTATTTTTAACACTAAAATAGAAGTGGAAATTCTTGAGTATTGATATTAGGACCTAACACATATTAGGAATTACTTTCAATACTGATCTCAATTTAGTGTAAAAAATTTTGTGTAAGTTTTTGTCGTGTTCGTTGGATATACTCCAAAGCAGTTATCAAAATAAGAAGAATACTATCACCTGTTCTCAAAAAGACCATGGTTCAGTCAAACTGACTGACGGTCAATCCAAAATATTAAAACAATATTCGAGCATTCAGCTACAACCATAAATACGTCTATATAAAAATACGTACATTGTTCCCTTTCTGCTGACCGGATAGCAATTTCCGTTGCTTCTACTAACAGTTTTAAAAGTTGTTACATACCAACAATAAGGCAGATTAATAATTACTACTCGAAACTTTTCCCTCGATTATGTTGGTGAATAAACACCTGTCAAAAGATTAATCTCAATTCGTACCTATTGACTCGGCTGTGATCTTGGGCCCTGTCGTTTAAGCTGAGCTTAGAAGAAATGACAAACATTAATGCTATTGCTTACCACTAAAACTCACAATACAGAGAATTGTAGCTACACTACTGAAGTAGTTGAGACGTGTGTGAAATGCAAAAATAAAATAAATACCTATTTAGTTTCGAAGTTATCTACTTGAAAGCAGCAGCAACATTCTATATAATTTGGCATGGCCAAATACGATTATCGAAAATATTGTTACGATTATTCCTGAAGTCTCCATGCTGTCGTTGCGTCGTCGTCAAATCAATCTTACGTTTATGTAGTGTTTGTTTAATAATAAAGGAACTAGCGACTCACAGTCAAGGCAAATAAATACACATCGTAGACCTTTATTATTGCAGATCCCTTCTTCGTTTTTCTTCGCAGATTATCTCGATCTGCGCGAACATTTTGAACTGTAAACATTCCGGAAAAAAGCACACAAAAAAATCGTAATATAACATGAGGGTGTAAGTGTAATTATAATTTAATCATGCGTGTATTACAAACACTTCTACTATTAAATAGTACAGTGATTCCTACGGTTTATGCTTACGGGTGCATTCGGTTCTAAGTCTAGTATTACTGGCTCGAATTTGCTTTTCGTCGTAGTCTATGCCGCTATTTGCCGGAGTGATAACTGCAAACAATAATCAAAGGACACAAAGAAAACGGCATTAAGGGGGAAAAGATTGGATTTACACGCCCGATTTACTTCTATTTGGGTCATGCTTCTACCGTCATAGTATAGTTTCAATTATTCATCTTAGTTTTAACATTGAATTCATACCGTTGTAAAAATGGCCATTTGGTTGCGACAGGCAATGCGGTTAGAGGTGCGCAGAAATTTTTAACTGTAAAAAGACCAAAGAGGACGCAGAAAAACCAAAAGATAAAAGTATACATTTTTTTACTGTATTTTACCTCAATATTTAAAAGTGAAACGCAGACAACTAGCAAATTTATTTATTCCTGTCCATGAAATTCTTACTTGTTTGTGTTACGAAGTTACGAATTTTATATTTTCCACTCGGTCAGAATGAATGTACCTGGACCTGTTTCTCTGATCACTGCGAACATAATCATTAAAACACGAAAAGTGGAAATTTTTACCTGCTAAATTTTGCAGTCTACTGAAGCCCGTACCGTTACTGTTGTCTGGGTTTAGTTTATCCTAATATGTAGCAACGTAATATGTCGCACCGCAAACGAAGATGTCTATTTATGCCTCTATAAAATAATGTATTACTTATTTGTAAGTTACGTTGTTATTACGAGATCTATTTTTTCCACTCTCGCTGGCCACAACGTACTTTGGATTCTTTCTCCGATCACTGCGAACATAATCCATAAGAGCACGAAATGTGGAAAATTTTACCTGCCTTTATTTGAAGTCTACTGAAGCACGTGCATTGTTTCTAATATGTAACGGAAACACACGTAACTTGCATGTCAATTTATGCTTTCTTATAAAATATTTCGTTCGTTTATACATACATTCAGTTATAAAGTTACGAAGTTTAATCTTTTCCACTTGGTCATAAAGTATCTCTATCCGTTTCCCTTATCACTGCGAACAATCATAAAAAGACGAAATGTGGAAAATTTTACCTGCCTTCACTTGAAGTCTACTGAAGCTCGTACATTACTGTTTTGCAGTTTTGAAGTCTACTGTAGCCCGTACATTACTATTTTGTAGTTTTAATGTCTACTGTACATTACTGTTTTGTAGTTTTGAAGTCTACTGAAGCCCGTACATTACTGTTTGATAGTTTTGAAGTTTTTGAAGTCTACTGTAGTCCGTACATCGCCGTTTCGTAGTTAGAGTTTCTCTAAATGCGTTCGTTAAAATTACATACGTTATGGTTATACTCCTTCAGAATTTACGCCTAAGTGACTAGTCGTCAGGATAACGGGCAGAATCCGGTAACTGCAAAAATATCGTGCCGACACGGAAAAAGCAAAAATAACATTGCTAGTTTTTGTAGGTTAGGTTATAAGGACAAGTAGAAAATCTTTATTACTATTTTCGCGGCATGCGCCTTGAAGCACAAATAAAAAATTTGTAATGAGACAAAAAATATTTGTTCTAGTCTAAACTATCATACCGGTTTCACTTGCTGCATACACACGCATTGCCGCAAAGAGCCCTTTTGTATCGAATGAAATGATAAAATCATGTTGATACCGTCAACTGTAAACAGACAAATTCACGACAAGGTGCCAAAAACATAACAGCGACAAATGTTAAGAAAAAATAAATACGTATACGGATAAAAGTTGTAATTTCAGAAGAAATAACAAAAATGATAATAGAAATTAATTTAATTACAGTTTTAACTTTTAAGGAAATTATTTAGTTATTTACGATATAACATAAAATAATTTTACAAGTTAAAATTTTTATAATCCGTTTTACCTTAACATGTGAAAAGCAATGATTCAGCGTATGAACCTGCAAAATACATTAAAAGCAAAAAATTTCTCTGCGGATAGTAGAACCGCTACTCGCGACCCTGCTTTGATTACCGGACCCACTAAAACGCCACAGAATCACCGAACTGTAATAATATAACAAAACAAGGCACACGGAAAAATATATGTCCTTAATACTAGAATCATATATCATGCTTACTTAATAGATTTACCTACTTTTTCCTTTTATTTCGTTTCTATTAATTGAGTGTTAGAAGCTGCTCTTCATTATAACTAATCTACTCAAAATACACCCGTAACTGCGAACATATAAGAAAAACACGAAAAAGAAAGCTATTCGTAGTATTATCATTGGAAATTATTCTTTTTCGAAATATATTTTTCAACTCCTATGTTCCAATTTATTATTAAAACCTGTGTTGTGTTGAAGAAAAATTTTGTAACTGCAAAAAAATGTAAGAAAAAGGAACAATGTGTTATATCACGTTAATATCTAAATAATAGGTGTTACTGCTTGCCAATATATTTTATTCCATAGAATTTCTGTTTATTTGACAACGCTTTCACATAGGTTTTTAAAAATAAACACATCAAACTGTAATTCCTCGAATATTTCAAATTCACTTTCTCATATATGGCACATTTTAACTCTGTGAAACTTTACTTCTATTTCATATATTTAACCCAATTTGTAAACTAGAGGTTAGAACTGTTTGAACTGATTTGTTATTTTATAAACTAGAAAAAAAAACATTTTAATTTAATTAACTCACGGCACCACCACCACTCACACAATTTCTGTAAATATTGATGACTACACTTTATATTTACAATTTTATTGAAATTAATCACAAATACTGTTTTATAAGTTAACAAAATTACTTAAACTTATTATTATGGACTTGAATTTTAGTATTCATGCTTACATTTTCACTATTCACAATATATCCACCAAACTAAAATTTCTACCAAACGCCAAACGAACACTTCATCACAATATTGAACGAACAGAGAAAAATTAGATTAATAAAATTGATTTGCAGATATTATTTACTCGTTTTCGTTAAGGCAAACCTACAAAAGCATTTAAGCGTATGAAAGTTTGTGGTGAATGTTTTCAAGCGATAGCTCGTTCGAGCACTCATTGTGAACCTACCACATTACGTATCATTCTCCCAAAGCATATCCTTTAACATACGTACATAATCACTACACTCCAGTGTCAACTATTACATAACAGGTACAAAACTTTTCCAACGTATGCCAGGACTGAAGGAAAATTGTGATGTGGCCACAAACTAATTAGAATATTGAAATTTCCACCAATTAGGGACGAATCACCACAGCTATAGTATTATAGTGACATTCCACAAATTATTGAAAGCTCTATTAAAATAATAAGCATTTAATACAATGAGGGATAAAAGTTCTGTAATATATTTACATTAACACCGATGATTAGCATATAAGATGAACAATAACTGTAAGCACAATGTTCGCAGTACTCATGAATATATCTTGCAGTCTATTTTACCAACATCGATGTATATGTGCCTTATAAGAATAATTAAGTGACAAGAAATGTTTACTATCACACACCAGCTAATCCTGCAAGAAATCTCGATTTAATATGAAAAATTCCATCTAGCTCCATGCTCATTCACATGTTATAAAGTTAGCCACAAAGAATTGTTTGTGCATTTTATAAAAGATCACAGAACATTTTGTAATCAAAATAAAACGTGTCTACAAAATCAAAATCACCGAAATGCAAATAAAAGCAGATCTATTGTTAAGAAGATTCGAACGATGCAAACGCACTGAAGCAGCCACGGGTTACACAACTAGTAACATTTATTTGGATTCGTTAGCAATTTGAGTTTTTTTTAACATTATTTTAATCAGAACCACCGACAAACCATTTGATTCAAGCTTTGTAGATTTTTTCAGAGCTTACTGTCGACTATAATATGCGAAGAAACAAACTGGCATAATGATAAAATCGTGGATATTCAAAAAGCAAAGGTGAAGGAATATTCTTCTGTGTAAAAACCCATCTATCTGTTCATGTGTGTATTATTATCATAGCTGATCTAACATAAAATATTCTTTCCTTTGTCTAGTGAATTAGTCCAGCTGGAAAATAAAATATTTGACATAGTAGTGCTCTCATCTAATAACAAATTATAATTTAAAAAATAGTCTCGCTTTAGAAAACTTACACATGGTTAAAAAACAATACCAAAACAACCATGTGATTAATACATAAACTGGAATATATAAAGTTATTGCATTAAAACACATTTTAAATAATAAAAAAAATCTTATAAAAGTTCAGCGAATATATAAATTTGAAGAAAAATGTTTAAATAAAACGTAACATTTAGTAGGGGTCTAAGTGTATTGTTAATAATAGTGTTACGTACCCGTTAACACACCGATGATTAGGTCTTGAATCCTAACAAATTTAAAGCCGTAAAGCGTCTAATCTATTTAGATATTTGCAAATATGCGCTAGAAATTTTCAAGCCTTTGCACACTTCCATAGCAACATTTTAACAAAAACAAAACGTAAATAGGTCTAAACCGAATCCCTCCTATCCTCATCATGCTCATTCAAATGTTATTTGCAAGACTCAAAGTCGTGTTAATTCACCGCAAGTAATCCCATGTCTTATAACATGAAAGATTATCCAATTTCTGAAATAAATATTTGACAATTTTATATCGCTGAGAATAAGCGTTATTAAGATGTGGTCTTCGATGTACCCACATGATTCGAAATGAAGAGACAATTACGTGATATATAGAATAAATATGTATATGTATTTACAAGCAAAGGCCTAAAAACAAACCTTACTCATCAACCAAGGGGCATCCAAGTGCAATTAAGTGCAATCAGCTATGAAGTGGTCGACTATCCTTCGTGTTATACAATCTAGACCATGCTGTACCGATTTTAGTTTAGTGAAATTAATAAAATCAAGCCAATGCTGTCCTATATGTATATTAAATATTTACTGGTTACAATTATTACGCAGAAATTAACCAAATAGAACTGATGCCCTCGTTTTATCATATCATGATATGTTTAAAAGTAATTTTTTGCAACGTATCAATCAATATATCGGTGATACCAAATTTTATCTGAAAATAAAAAAGCTTAACAAAAAAAAAAGAGAAGAAAATATTATAATAAAAAATAAGGTTTTAGTTTATGAATAAACAAATACTTTTATTTTTTACTCACCTACATATAATATTACATACATTAAAAACAATGCATTAAGCTTTTGTATTACAAATGGATATTGCGGTGATTAAAATTTATTTGGCAATCGGGAATGTGTAAGTTACTTAGTTTTATAGAAATAAATTTTGTATGACCTCAATGTCGTATTGTTTGTATTTTTTACCGATTATCTTGTGACTGTCATGTCTTGTATAATTTTGTGTACTTAAATAGTAGGATTTTTTCTGTTTAAGAATACTTAATAATCTTATCTTTAAACCTACTAATTAAAGTTTGTTTTTAAACCTTCGTAATATCAATTACTCTTCAAGCTTTCATTGCGCGACTTCAAAGTTAAAAATTTTCTCTTGTTAATAATTGTAATATTTCATACGAAATTAAAAAATTAATATCTTTGATGTTAAGCGTCGATTTTGTATGGTATTTAAATTTGCTCGTCAAATTTTCTTTCGAAGATTATAAAACCTTTAACGAGTATTTTACTTTATTTTAGATTTGATTTTCTATTGTAATTGGGGATTTTTTATTTGTAATTAATTACTTCCTAGGTTAAATTTGTCTTCTAATTTTACTTTCTGTAATTCTTAGTTGTTTTATTCCGTTCAGATCTGTTTCAAATGCTTATAGCAATATTTGGTTAAGCCGTACTTGGAATCCAGTAATAGAATCCTAGAAGTTGCATTTGATAGTTTATTTTATTTTCATAGGCCTTGTGAATTTAGACAACTTGTTGAGGAAAAATTGTGGTATCTTGATCTGTTATTTGTCTCAATAAACTTGTTGACTAAATTTCTTCTAAATTTCATTGTAGCTTTCTATAACATTTTCGTATCCTCAAAATCAAAACACTAAACTCAAACACTAAAAACTTTATCACAATTACATTTTAGATACACACAAACTTATCTTGCAAAAAACTTGCCAATCTAAATCCTTGGAAAATTCTTTTTTTATTATCTCATTCATATCTGTAATCTTGGTAATTGATTCATTCTTTTATGTTTGGTATGACTATTACAATGAATTCCTTTTATACTTATTTTAAAAATACTTCAAATCCCAATCAAAGATTGACTTATCATTTAAATAATACTCTCACATCATCACTAAACATTGAACTTCACGGTAAAATAAATCTTATCACCATTAACTAAAAACATAACTTCAAAAACCTACAAAATTTAACATTTAAACGTAATTAAACGTTAAGTAATTTTATATTAGATTTACCATATTCTTGAACTATTCTTGTTTATTAGCTTCTTATATCTTCATTTTAAATATTGTTTTCGTAGCTTTTAAATTTTTGAATTTCCAAAGATTATAAATAGTGGTTCATCGCATCATTTTAAGTACGTAGCATTGTACATTTGACTCGACTTTCATTTCTTAATTCCTTTGAAAGAAGTTCTCAATAGTTGTATATGATATTAAAAGTAATTTTTACTCAAAATAATTTAAGATATAGGGCTAAAAAGAAAGAAAATATAGTTGCAAAAATAAAAAGAAATGTGTAGCTGATTTTGTGTATATAAATTTAATTATTTATTTTTATCAAAAGTTAATTTTTACATTTCATTTTTATCATTTTAACAATTTCCACGTACATAAATCACCGATTACGAGTTTTAATGTTTTTTTTATATCTCAAATTAATATTTACGAACTGGTTATTTAAGATCCGGTGCAATGACTGCCCTGCGCTGCTGACTACAATTTTTCTGCTTATGTTAAGCAATAATCAGTTACTCTAAAACATACGTTTAGATTCGAAACCTTAGCTTCTGAAGCCTATGTCTAAGTCTCCTAACCTGTCCCTAAGTCTGGGTTTCGTTGGATGTCAGGGGTCATACAACCTAGCCTAATAGGTGTTAGGTCACTGAGCACGAGTGTCCTAGTTTTATTCCAAAGCTTTCTTTCGAAATGCAGAATATGTACACTAATTATATACATATAAATTATGTGACATTATTACTTCTACTTAAAGATAGCATTAACTTGCTACTTAAGATATAGCTATCATCTTATTGCTATAAGATATATAACTATTATATATACATAAAAGTAATTAAATAGTAATCACTTAGAACTATCCTATCAAATATGTCGTACAGCTAACATATACTTATAGCTTACTTCTAGAAGTTGTCAAATGCTGAATGCGTATATTATTTAAATGTAACCTAAAAACTAAAATATTTCTACGTCATCGCCCGGGTTAAATGTATTAATATCGTAGCTTATAATACTACTAATGATTTTGTAAAACTAACCTTAAACTCGAATCTAATAATTCATGTACGATTTTGATCTATAATATATATATGTATATACTGAATTAGGACCTAATGATAATAAATTTTCAGTTACAATAATAAAACAAATACAAAAATAATTAGAAATACAAGCTCTGTAATTTAATGAATAATTACTTAGTTTGCTAAAGATTTATTGAAAAACAATTTGAAATTATATGATAATCTTAAAATTTTTATTAAATCGTATCCGAAACTTACAAATGCATATCTCACAGCAGTTACATCTAAACTCAAAACTGAGTGTAATGATCGTAACTAACAATTTAGCTAATCTCGTGGCTACTCTGATACATAGCGAACAAGCCTGCCAGAAGCTCCAACTCATAAAATATCTGAAAATCAATCGACGATAATCATTACTGAAATAAATCTATCAACCAACTTATGTTAAATTAAACTAAGAGTATTTTTACGTTTCACTAACTGTTGATAGATTCTACGTTCTTTGTTATTATGATTAATCGTACGCGCTAAACGTTTATTTATAATTTTATAATTGCCTCATATCTATACATTTTACTTTTTATTGTATTTAAGACTAATTAACGAATTTTATTATAGTGTCTTACGTAAGAAAAAATCATCAAGAACGTATATCATTTGTTTTATACTAATATATATTAAATGAGTAACTATTAGGTTAATGTTAGAAGACAAAGTTTTATTTAATACCTGCGTACCAACTAGAACGATCCCTAAGGGGGGACACGTCTACTCTGAAGACCGGATGTAAGTCCTTAGCGTTTTGAACCGACGAAAGCCATTTAAATACTTTATGGATCTGCTAAAGTACTGGCCTAACGTAAGGATGTAATCGACCTGCCTGATGTTCGACGATTTTAACCGAGTCTGCAGAAGAAGCGTTCACATCGGTTAACAAAACATCAAAACAATCCTGTAAATATAATAAAATCAAAACATCAATAAAATAACATTAAATACTGTACAATAAATCGAAAGTTTGAACGTTTATATTATTTGTTTTATAATTGTAGAAGACACATTATTTAGAAACAAGTAGAAACGCATGTTGTAATGACGCATTAGATATTTTTAAAATTAGGTACACATTTCTAAACATCGTAAATTACCTATTTACTCTGGTTTCAGAGCGTAATTTTGTACAACTAGAAATTCTAATATAGATTTTTAAGATAATTAAGTTGTGATATTTTAATTACATTATAAACCCTAAAATGGTTATCCACCAATTCAAACCAAGTTTCTATATTTATGTCTACCGTCAGTTTCGTTCGCAACTTTAGTTTTTTTTTTATTTTTTATGAACAACTTTAGTTTTTTTTTTTTTATAAACTTACATGGAAATCAACTAAGAATCCTCTAAGAATAGTTATTTCTAATTTGTAATAGATCTTTTTTTCTTAACTCTATTAATTACGTAACATATTTCTTTAACAAAATGTTTTGTATTTATGGACGTTAACGAAACCTATTAGTATTACTTCTGTCCATATTTTTTCTTCCATATGTAATGATAATTTATGGAGTTCCTAAAAAGGGAGAACAATAGTCATATTCCACGGCTACGTCTACCTATATTTCAAATGCGTACCAAAAATATTTTAATTGCGTACCCTAAGATTGTCAACGAAATGTTGCAGTGGCTGGGTAACCTTTAAGATATTTCAATTCATTACCTAGGAGTTTTAATTACTTGCATTAGCTAATAACGTCTTACCCATATTATTTCAATTGCTACTTGAGTTTGAATGACCTGCATTAACTATTAACGTCTACAAAACATATTTTAATTGCGTACCTAAGATTGTCAACGAATTTTGCATAAACTAAATTGCGTGCCTAAGATTGTCAACGAAGTTTCGCATTAGCTGGTAACACTACCTATTAATATTTCAATTGCTTACCGAAGAGTTTTTTTTTAATGACCTGCATTCGCTGGTAACGTCTAGGCATAATATTTTACATAGGCTCGTAACGTCTACGTATATTTTAATTGCGTACTTAAGTTTTAATGACCTGCATTAGCTAGTAACATCTACCCATAATATTTTAATTGCATTACTAAAATTTTCAATGAAGTTTCGCATAAGCTGGTAACTTATACCTATAATATTTTGTTTACTCAGAAGTAAATTTTCATTATATAATACTAGTTAAAATAATCTCTTGAAAATATTTAGAAATTTTATCGCGCCTAAAAATAGGTTTTTAGATCTGTATCTAATTGTAAGATCGTCACCGAAATCTTGTACTAGCTGAGAGAGTTTACCTTCAAATGATCTTAGCTTACTAAGTTATGTCATCGTACGTAGTACGTATTAGCCAGTAGAAATAAGCACTACTAATCAGCAGTTTAAGTCATCAGTTAGCTTTAATTCTTTTCCTTTGTGTCTTAGGTGTTTCTTAATTTCGCACCTAAATACTATATACCCTACAAGTTACCCTTACATAATAATAATCAATACTTGCAACACAAAAAACACAATGTTTTTTTTTCGTTTCGTAATCTATGGACGTCAAAGATACCTTATATTGTCTTTTGTTACTTTTAAAGATTTCTTTTGTAAATATTCATACTTCTAATGATATACCTAGAAGTATGTTTCGTACTCCATACCTTTATGGCGCTATTAACTAATTCTGTAACTTTTTATGATCTGACTTGGACAACATTTCTTTAACGTTTATACCCAGAATTCCTGTTCTGATTTCCGTAACTAAAAGCGTCAAAGAAATTTTCCGAATATAATTCCCACATTTGTACCCTGTAGTAGTTAATTGTAAGTTACACCTACGCACGTCAATAACACCTTGCACTACTGAATGGTAGCAGAAGTAGTAGTAATATTAGACTATTTCATTTGTTAATGTAAATTACTCTTCAGTTATAGCCATATTAGCTTTCAAGAGCGTCAGACGCCTTATTATTAGCTCTTGTTTATCTTTAATTATTCTTAACCTTTTGTATCTTGAGCTACTTACAATAGGATATCAACTTAACCTTGTATTATCTAGTAGTAATTTACCTTCAAGCGATATTAATTCTAAGAAAACTTTAAAGATCTAATAATAATAGTATGTTTTAAATTCCGTACCCAAAATCGTTAGCGATACCATACATTAAAGCATTAGCAATATTTCCAATCATAAATTCATAATAGTATTGTTTTTACGTTTCGTATCTAAGGGTGTCAACAGGATTTGTGTTACCTAGTAGTGTTTACCTTTAAATAATTATATTTGTTAAGTTTTACCTGTTTATCACATTTCAGTTATATTCAGATTTTTTGGAATCAATTCTTATATTTATCATATATTCGTCTATGAAATCTAGTTAGTTGGTAGAATCAATTTTTAATTATCTCACTTATAAACCTTATACGTAAATAGTTATAGTATCTTGGATTCTTGGATAAGTATCATCAGTTTTCAAATATTTTTTTGAATAGGTACGGACATATATCTCGTAGTTTTAACCTTTAATTCTAATTTCAATTGTGAACATTTATAATTCAACAATTATACCATAACAGTATTCTTACATTCATTCTTAAGGCCAACGATAACATACGTAATTTTTTCTAGTTTCGTATCTTAAGGGCCACCAACGAAAAACCTATAATATTAGCTACATATTACTTAAAATTGTATGTAAATAGTATTTTTATCATAACTAAAAATAGCAATGACACCGTACATAATATCAATTAATATTTCTAATCATTGTACACATTATGCTTTTTTGCATTCCGCATACCTAAGAGCGTCAACGTAATCTCGTATTATAAGTTTGTTATCTATAAACCTTTAAATTATTTTACTAGTAAATAAATATCTATTATATAGTTATTTTTTATTTCTGTACCTAAATGTACTAACGAAAACTATGGTATGGTAATGTTCAACTTTACAACAATTTCGATTGTAAAAAAACTTTACTACATTTTGCTTTACCATTTTGCGTTCCGTAACCTAAGGGCGTCAACGAAGCGTAGTAATAGATCTTAGTGCTAACTTTAATACATCTCGTCTCACTTAAATGTTTCTTACCTCTATACTCTACCGTTTTACCCAGAATATTTTCAAACATTTAGATACACAGTATCCATGCTCTTTGCGTTTTTGTAGGAGATTCAACAAAACCTAGTACAAGCTAGTAGTAGCGTTCATTTTCAATGACCTAACTTCTTCATATTCAATACTCTTAAGGTTGTAACAAAGTTTTCCTTTCTTTTCTGTATATCTAAGGGCGTCAACGAAAACTAAACTAGTAATTAGTAGTAGTAGTAAACCTAACTCATCTGTATTAGCTTTTAATGGTCCCACTTTTAACTATATTATTTTTAAAAATTGTACCCTACAAGAATTTTATTTATGTCTTCTGTACACAAGGACGCGAATCTTTCAATAGCTAGTAGTTAGCAGAAGTAGATTTTAATTATCTTACTGTACATATTTATAACTTCACAACAAACTGTACCCCCATTAAACTAATTAATCTAACTTGTAGAATCATTAATAATAACTTTGCGAGTACTGTCAATACCACTTTAAATTTGTAACTGTATTCAGCATAAGAGCTTTTAAAATTTAAATTTTTATATATTTCAAATCTCTAGGAAAGTAACTTCATAATTCTTCACTATATTCAATATTTACGAAGAAATTATTAGTTTATTTTACCATAAGTGTAATGGTTATTCCTAACACGATTACTTCCGTAAGTCGTCACTTGCTTATTCAGCGTAATTATGACATCATGTCTTACAACGTACTGTGTAACTTCGAAATAGAATGATACCACCAAGATATTGAACGTATTTTTTGAGAAAAATGAACATTTCTCACATATTAAAGCATAAAACTTAAGAACGACACATTTTTTACGTCTTAATGAAATATTTATCAACACTATAAATATAAATATTTATCAACATAACACACCAACATCTTGTAGTGGGACCGATAAATTTCGGTAATCATTTTTACTACCTAGTTCTATTATTTTTTGAGTTCCGTAGTTAAAAGTGACCACGATAACATCTTACATTCGGATTATTATCAATATTTCCAACAATATAATCGATGTTTTTTACGGTCCCTACCAAGAACGTACGTTAAATCTTTTATTGACTGGTAGTGTACCTTCAAAATATCTAAATCTAGTAAAATAGTAAAATCTGTATGATTGTAGGGATAACTAACGACTCCTGAACCAATTTTGAAAATTCTTTACGAAATAGAAAAGGACGTTATTCTTGGGTACCATAAGGTACATTTTACTTTAATAGTAAAAAGCTTTTAATAACAAATCACATTTTTAAAACAAGCAAGAAGAAAAAATAGTACTACTTGTCATCTACTTTTGAATATTTAACCTAAAATTCTACCAAGTATAGCATTTTTGACTTTCGTACCTAAAGGTGCTTACATGATTAAGCATATTTCCAAACGTTCTGATAAGCTTTGTTATTTTCTTTCGTATCTAAGTGTGTTAACGAATATTTTATTACCTAACAGTGTTAACTTTAAAATTACGAAAACTACTTAATCGATCATCATGAAACTTTGTACACATATTCACGGAGGTATTTTAAGTAACAGGATACATAGTACCATAGTTCTTTTTTGTCTGTTCCGTACCCAAGGGTGTCAACGAATTCTTAATATTAACTGGTAGGGTTCACCTTTGAGATATTGCGAATATTTATTGCTTTACGTAATATTCTTAGTTGATACCTTAAATAACGATTTTAATTTGTTTCAAATACGTATTCAATTGTATTAACTACAATTTTTTTTTTATGTTTTATCGCTAATGCGTTATCGAATCTTAGTATTAGCTTATAGTTAACCCTAAATGATCTACCTGTTGATTAATAAGTCCTCTACTTATTTTACGCTTTTGTTATTGTACCTATCATTGTATATTTAAGCTTCGTACCTGGGCGTTAACAAATAATCCTAGTATTAGCTCGTGGTGTTAGCCCTAAAATGATCTGTGTTGAATTACAATTACTCTAACCTTCTTATATTAAATATTCTACAATTGTACCAATCACTTTTTTGAGGTATTTTCCTGAGAGCGTTAACGAGCCCTAGTAATAGCTGACTAGCGATGAATAGTACTATTCAGCTTCTTTTGGCTCCTACTGAAAGGCCTTGAAATATCTTAGTATTTAGCTAATAGTTTATTATATCGCTGTTTATACAAATAATTTTTTTAAGCTTCTTACCTAAGGGCGTAAACGATGCCTATATTAGCTCCAGGTGTTAAGCCCTCAAGCGATTTATTGTTGGATTATAATTACTCTATTTTCTAATTCTGGGCGTTAACGAATCCTAATACTAGATGATAGCGTTAAAGTCTAAAATGATCTAATTGTTGAATATTAATTTCTCTACTTTTTATTATTACTTACTCTAAAATTGTAACAGTCATTGTATATTGAGCTTCTACCAGGCGTTAACGAACCGTTATTAGTCGATACCTTATCCATAGAATGACCCGGCTTTGTAACATTAAATTTTATAGACATCTAGTCTTTTTTAGCTTTCTTAGCTACAAAGGTTAAGTATTGAACGAAACCTTGCCATTAACAGTGTTAATGTTAACAATATTTAAATGATCTTAATTGTCTAAGTTGTTGGTGTGGTTTTTTTTTGCTTTCTGAAATTTAAGGTATGAAACCTATTAACTCGTATTATTTACCTTTTAAGAATCTTAGGTGCATATATTATTTATTAGGTATGCTTCGACTTACATGCCTCCAGAATACATTTATTAATTTTTTTCCCTAAGAGCGTCAATATTTTTTTAAACTATCCCCAGAATACATTTATTAATTTTTTTCCCTAAGAGCGTCAATATTTTTTTAAACTATCTGAATTATATTTATTACTCTAAAATTGTACCCAAAATATATTTTTTTTCAGTTTCGTACCTAATGAAACGTCAACTAAAACTAGTAAAAGCTAGTAAAGCTTTCATGTTTAAGTGGTATCACTTCTGAATATGTATTAAAATACAATTGTACCCATATTTTTTTTTGGGAATTCAAATTAAATCTGTACTCGATTCGATGGTTTACTTCTATACCCAAGGGCATCAACAAAACATTGCATCAGGTAGTAGTAGCGAGCAGTTAATCTCGAATCTTCGTACTTATTTAGATTTTCAGTTTTACCCTTTACTTCGTTCTTAAGAACATCAACAAGACTTCACATCAGCTGGTAGTGTGTACCTTTGAATGAACTTCTAATTTCTACAGTAGTGCCATCATTTGTTTAGTTTTGTATGTATCTTATATGTTTACCAATAAACGGTCCATTTGTTAAGGTTTTTACTATGACATCATAATGAAATGTTTTGACATAAGGTCAATACATACTCATTAATTTAAGAAGAAACTTACTAAAATGTTTTTAAACCAATTACTGTGAAACTCGGGGGACTTGCACCGGTGCACGAAAGGACGCAGCTTAGTTTCATTCGATTTTACATTATCTCCTAAATTATGAGTCGAAAGTAAAAACTATAAAATAATGTTTATCTAAAGTATAAATTTGTTCATTAATAATTGAAGAATTTCAAACTTTGCAAGCTATTTAGGAATGACGAAAACTCATTTTTTATATTACCTAATAATTGTGTTTGCTGACAAACGATAATGAAAAAATCGATATGGAAATTTGAGGATTTGAGCCGTGGTATTTACGGTCGTTCGCGACCGGCCAATTTCCCACCTGAGCATTACAAGTTTATTGATGAGTGCGAAATTTACCTTCATATTCTAACGATATTGTAGCGATTTTTTCATTGTCTAAAAACTGGGATAAAACGACATTCTAAAAATGAATCCTAGCTAGATTTATTTATCTCACCCGAAATCCTCTGCATACTAAATTTCATAAAAATCGTTGGAGCTGTTAACTCTCGGAATTTGCCTGGGCTTGGCTGTAACATGTAGTAAATTTTGAGTTAAATACCTAGACGCCGACAATACCTTCATATTGGAATTTTTCAATAAAATTCGTGGCTTCTAGCTCTTGAAAAGCGATCTCTGTTTGGTTTGCACCCAAGAGGGTCAACAAATTATTAGCTGCTGGTGTATACTTTTAAATGATAAAAATTGTAAGTACTTATTACTCTACGGTTGTCTCCTTTATGTTGTAATTCTGTACCTACCAAACGAAACGTATCACGAGTTAGTAATTATTTACATTGAAATCATCTCACCTATGATATTTAATAATGCAGCTTTATTTTATTAACTTTAACTAAACCTAGCAAAAGCTGTAGCTTTCTTTAATTATCGCACATGTGCGATAATGTCATGCCTACCCACGATGTACGATAGTACCCTAGTATTCATTCATTCAGATAAATGGAGTAAAACGTCGATCTAGAGCAACACAAATTTGACGGATACGATAATTTTAATCCACAAACGATAATTCTACGGCCCTGGTACGATAGCGCCTCGGTTCGGGTTGTGAACACTGTTTTTAAGTGGTATCAATTCTGAATGTTTATATATAATTAATATACACAATTATCTAGTTTTTTTTTTTAAAGTTAATTCTGTTACACATCTGTGAATATTAATTACTCTGTAGTTGTATTTTGTTTTATAATTTGACTTCTTTACTTAAAGATATAAGGGATTGCATTAGCTAGTAGTTCGTAGTTAAAATAGCTTCAGGCCATCTCCCCAGGGGAGTTGATGGATCTCTTACTGGGCGCGTCCCCGGATGGCGGTTAGGGGAACGCCGCTCGCGGTTTTACCGCCGTGGGTGGTAGGGGTCTTCGGACCCCCGGGACCAAAACCAGAGAAGTGCCGGGACCGTTTGGTCGCGCTCCAGAGGATGGTGGGGCCTTTGACCGGAGGGGGGGGGGGGCGTCGTACCCGTCTTTCGGCTCCGAGTTCGTATACAGTGCAGTGGCATTTTGGTGGTTGTCGACGGTGATGGTGTGGCGCTAAAACCGCACGGAAACGTGGGGTCGGGTTTTCCTTCCTCCACGCGCAGGACCGAGTGGATGGGTTTGTTTGCCCGCCCTAAGGCGTGCGAAAGCCTCTGCGATGCGAAAAAGGTTCTCTTGCGCCGAGGCTGCAGTTTGCCGAAGTGGGGGTCGTGGCCACCCTGGCCTGTGCCAACTCACGAGGCGGCACGAGGAGGTTGCGCTCCCTATGGGCCGCGATGCCGACGGTGTTGGGGTGCGCCCGTAAGGGCAAGCGCCGGTGGAGTTGGGGAAGCATGCTATAGCGTCCCCGCAATCCCGCCATCCAGGCGCATCGGCGGAACACACGTGGTGGTTTTTATTCAAAATTAGAGTATTACACCCCTCTGGTGTACCCGCACCGGAGGGTGTCCCCATGAAGATTTTCCCCACGTAAAAAAAAGCTTTAAGCGATCGTACTTCTTTCTACATATTTACACATATTTAATAGTCGTGAAGAATGGTGTTAATGACGCCTCACGATGCCTGTAGTGCAATTTTTAATTATTATGTTTATTAAAACGATAAAAAAAAATCACTACCATGGCGGTAGAGTTTCGTTTAATTAATGTTATTTCAAAATCTTGTTACGAATAAGTTAGCGTAAACATGACATCACATCTTGCAGCACATTGTGTGCAATTGCGAAATAAAATGATATATTTATAAATTTTGAAGTTTTAAAATTGATGGTTATTAAATAAATACGTAATAAATGTTGTTGTAATAAATTGTAAAATTTTCATAAATTATTTGTCTAATATTTCGTCTTGTCTCCATTGCGTATATTAATTACTCAATAATTGTTATCAGTAGTAGCAGTAGTTCTTGGGCATCATACCTAATTTATGTATGGTTAGGTATCAGAATTTTTAGTAATGTATCCAATTTGTTTAACTTTACGAATAATAGTCAGATCCAAAACATTACATTGCGTTGTGTGTATTTCTCAATTACTCTCGGAATAGTTTTTTCGTTCATATCTTAAGCAGCAACGGAATCTAGTTTATACTCGATTTTCATTTTTTTAGGAATACTAGCATTCATATTTTAACGGTCTCACATCTGAATTTGAACATGTATTTATTTATTTATTATGATAAATTACTCTTAATATATGTTCCTAATTATATCATCGACTTCTGTACCTAGACAGTATCGAAACCTTGCATCACCTTTGGCTCATAGCATTAGTAGTATTTGAGGTAGTCTGAAATAGTCAAAATGTCTTATTTCACATTTGTACCCCCGAATATTTTCAATTATTCAGTACCTAGGAGCGTCAAGTAGGCCTCATAGTAGTAGATGATAGTGGTTTTTTTATGATCTCAACTCTGAATTTGGAAACGATACCTTTCGTTATTTATTATAGTTATTTTCAACCATTTACCAATTAGGGGGATTTCGCTTTTCGTAACAAAAGGCGCCAACAAAACTTTGTACTTTGTTTTCCGATTTAATGATCTGGACTTGTAAATATTCGCTACTGTCATCTTAACCAGAATTTTTAAACTTTCATAACTAAAGCCCTCGATGAAGCTCGTGATATTTAATTTATATATTAAATATATTGAAATGTATTCTGTATAAAAGTAAATCATAGCATATTAATAGATTGTATTATATTACGGTTTATAGAGCTTCCCGTATTTTTCATTTTCAGCAGCGTGCGGCAATTACATTAAAAAAAATATCAATATGATATTTATTTAGCCATTATATTGATATCGCACAAAAAATGTAAGAAATTAAAAGCATTTCGTAGCTTTTTTTAGAAATGCCAAGCTCCTGAGAGATTGGGGATTGGGTCGGCAACGCGCTTTCGAGGCTTCTGGTATTGTAGGCGTCTATAAGCTACGGTAATCTCTTACCATCAGGTGAGCCGTACGCTTTTTTGCCGACCTAGTGATATAAAAAAAAAAAAAAAAAATGCCAAAAAACCTATAACTACAATGGTGCTGAAGTTTTATATAACGAAGTTATTTCTAAAAAGACATTTCTACGATACCACGCACTTATTCAAAATACAAGACAATATCATAGAGCGCATTGCGCGATTAAGAAATAAAATGTAGTAATACCTATACAGCATATTATTTCTAATTACGAATGTTTTTACATAATTGTAAAATCTTAAATATATATATAAGTTATTTTGTAACAAGACTTTACAGGTCTTACATATTCGTTGAAAAAAATATCTTTCAAACGATACAAACTATGTAATTATTGCTTAGGATTGCAATTCCTGAAACTAGTAGATAAAACATAATAACGAAATTTCTGAAATTGAACAACAATTAAAAATGGTTTAAATCCTTCATATACTAAATATTCACGGAAGAAAGAAATAGTAAAGAATAATAATTATAATTAGTGTCATTTGGTTTCTTTAACTTATATGATCATAAGTAAAGAAGTTAATCTGGTTTTGCGCTTTTTAAATGAAATCTTAAATTCAACAAACGTATTTAAAAGTCTATTGTATTATCATTTTCAATTTGTCTTGTTTTTTGCCTTAAAGGAAAAACTAAACGTTAAATGTCGATAAATATTAACTAAAAACGTTATGACAATGTGTTCGATGACCTTGAATGCAATTTGAATACTCATGTCAGTCAAACATTAATAACGTGCCTTAAAATATACTAAATACTTTTGCCGACTTTGGTTTCTGTAATTATTGAGAATAACATTAACAGACTGATTAAATTGACAATAATTTAATAATGATTAAGATTTGTGGCTAAGTAGTAAAATATCTAATATCATAATAAAATTGCTTACACATAATTAAGACAGCTGTGTCCACTATGTGTTATCAATTATATTACATTAAAAACATATAGCATTTTAAGTATAGTTTCCTACTAAACTAATTTAATACACATAAACACCTGATTTTTCGTGATTTCAGATGTTAATGTTGTGAATCAATTATATATGTCTATTATACATAAATAAGGTTATTTTAGGATAATGATTAAAATTCGATTAAAATAAGATATAAAACAATTACAACTGTAATATTGTTGCTTGACTTTACACTTTAGGGAAATAAAGCGCAATAAAGTAAGTTAATAACAGCAGTTAGTCATAAGAAGTCTTCTTTAGAGCCCTAATAAACAGAAAAAAATGTTACTACCGTTCTATATACAAATAGACTTTCTAAAACTAATAAATATATTAAAAGAAGCCTAGTTCTATCACAGTGTTTATTCATTGGATACATAATAAACGGACACTAAAAATGTTTCTGTTAGTATAAATAGTAAAACTACCAACTATACTATTACAAGCAAGTAAAGTTCAATAGATAACTAAATATCGTAACTACTAACGCCCGGTTTCCAACGCAGAAATTAACAAATCATGAGTTGCTAAAAGCATGATTAACTACTTAATTTAATCATACTGCCAGTTGACATAGCTGTCAAATTTGACTCTAATCGTATGTTAACCGCCATTTTGGGTTTCTGAGCGAATTAAGCTATAAACATTGACCAAACGTCTGTCAAATACTCGGTCAACTAATCGGTGTATTATCGGCGAATCAACTTAAGGAAAACAATTATTTTCTACGTGAAACTACTGTTTGGTTCCTTAAAGGTATGTAAAACATTTATAACCAAGTGTTATAAATGTAATATATGTTTTATCTTATAATAGTCTATATTTTGGTCTTGATAAACAAAAATTTTTTGTTCTTTATTGTAGCTTACACAGATGTCTATTATTATTACCAAGAAGATACTGGTCAAAGTTCAATAATAAATGAAAAGACTTCTGTGCGGTCATCTCTATTATTGACACATTTTAATTGTTAAGTTTTAAATTTGACTACTAACAATATATAAATAATAGGGAATTTAATAGAAAAGGTCATAAAAATATATATCTAAATATACATTTATAGAAACTATTAAAAAATATTTATAATTACTTCATAACTAAAATTTAAGACAAGCTATTATAATTATAATTACTTTATCATATTTTTATACTTCTATTTTCTACTAAACTAGTTTTTTTTTTAAATCAGTCTATATTCTGATAACGCCAACGGGCTAGTCAGTTATTGTTTTTGGGAACTATTTTCTTTTATTGTATCTTCCTTAGATATTTATATGATGCTTTATTAGATGTATCAGTATTATCAGATGTATTAAATAACATCACAACTAATAGTTTCTAAAGGTTTTGATACATCACAAATATATAAAATAATATTTAATTATGTTACATGACCACATGTTACAAACCGAATGTCAAATCAAACTAATCAAAGACTAGCTAATTTTGCCGTGAATGACGTTTCAGCAACTCAAATTGATTTGACTGCCGCTTTAAATCTAACTGCCGATTAGTAGACCTATACTTTGACAAACGCTTCAGAAACTGGGCGTAAATCTATGAAAAATAAATTTGGAATGAAGGTAAATTAAAGTCTCATCCAAAAAGATACTTTCGTAAAAAAGTATTCGGTAGATCGAATTTAAAAAAAAAACGTGTTGAAGTATATTAATTGTGTAGTTACTATAAAATTTAGTTAAATGAATTGACGCTCAGTTTTGACTGCGGCATTTGGTATAAAATTAATTATACTTTTGTCTTAGATACCTATAAATAGATTCACTACTTCGTATTGCCACGCTGGCAGTGATTTTCTATGTTATTGATGGCCTCATAAATAAATATACCTCTACACCTAAACCCCTAATAATCTCGAAAATCTTAAATATTTTACATAATAATTGTAAAAAGCTCAGATTTGATTTGTTTTAAGTCACTGCCGATTTAGCCTACAAAAATACCGTATGCCTTTTACGGCGAAAATCACCGACAAAAATAATGAATATATCTAGTTTTAGAGTAATTGCTAAGTCACCATATAACCTAGTTGATACTTTAATTTTCTTTTTAAGAACCTATTATTACATATTTACAATATAAGGTAACGCCATAAACGTTGACACCCTTGATTCAATGTTGGAACAGATGACGCCATTACCTTTGTTTACATTACATATTTACCATATGTTACGAACAAAACATTTCGACTTTGATTAAACAGTAAAGGACAAACTACGACGCAATAACGATAAAAACGTTCTCGAAATTTTAAGAAATTATTAAAAATAAATATGAAATACACGTACCTTACATTATTATCCATGGTATTTCCCTTGGACCGATATAGGACAATCAAGGACTCGTAAACCGGGCGATGACTCCGCCATCTTTGATTCTAATTAGACTTGCCACCGTTCATATGAACTTTAAACTTGAAACCATCTTTAATAAATTTAAAGATACTTAGCGACTACATCTTAAATTTCCAAATATTGAAATATATTTTATTTAATTTAACTTATAAATAAATTATCCTATGCTACGTTCTAAGATAACCTCATATCTATAGTGTGGAGAAGGAAATGAACACTTATGGCCCGATTCGTCGTATTTATACTACAATCCCGACCCTCTTTGATATTATACAACGTGTAAATTAAAGAGAGATGCAACCTTTTGAAATACGCTGTATGCTAACCATACTTTTAAAATGGTCGCATTATCATTCTAGAATGTTCTTTGTCTGTGAGAAAGAGATGGTGCTACAAGTATAAGCGAGAAACAAAAAAGATTCTGGATATTTCCACTGCATTACGTAGTCTAGGATATGATTTCTCTTTTTACTGTTAATTAATAAAAAGTTACTACACTATTATTACATAGTAGAAAACTATAAAACAAAGTCACATACCGCTGTCTGTATGTTAGATCTTTAATACTACGCAACGGATTTTGATCCGCTTATCTTTAGTAAATAGAGTGAATCCAGAGGAATGTTTATATGAATAATACATGCATAATATAGTAGAGGAACACCGATGGTTTTTGCAACCGTGCAAAGCCGGGGCGGGTCGCTACTCGCTAGTTTAAACAATAATTAAAAATTATTAAAAACAAAAAAGTTATTTATAATAAGATCCTTAATTATAATTTTATATTATAACCATTATATAATTAAATGAAAAGAGTGTTTCACCTAATTTAAGTTTACTCCTTGAGACTTAGGGGCATCCATAAATTACGTGAGCTATTTTTCGAAAATTATACCGCTTCCCCAATTAAGTGAGATTTAGTGAGATTTGGCTGGACCCCTTACGTGAGATTGACGTTAAAAATATTTTAAACTAAATTTATTTATATTATTCGAGAAAATAATAAACTGTTCAGGTAAACTATAAATAGTTAACCTATTTAAGTTAAATGAATTTCAAAGCAAAAACTAAATGATATTAATAGCCATGAGAATTATTCTAGCGGACAAAATGAACACTCAAAATATATTTGTATGTATTAATATCTGTAATATTTTATATTTTTTAAGGGTGTATGCCCGCTACTTCGTCCGCGTGGAATTTAACGAAAAGGTTATTGATCAGTACTCAGTTATATAATAAATAAATAAAAACTAAAAAAAAAGTAGCCTAAGCCACTCAAAGTCCCATCGAAATCAGTCCAACCGTTTCAGAGATTAGCTGGAACAAACAGACAGACAGACAAAAATTGTAAAAAATGTTATTTTGGTTTATGTGCAGTGTATATATTCAAATGCATTTGGTAAAAAGCGGCTATTTTAATATTACAAGCAGACACTCCAATTTTATTTACCTATTTGTATAGATTAAATTCTTGTCATTTTATTGTAGACATTAAAGAAGCAGTCTCTAAGACTACAATATTTGTATGAAAGAGACAAAACTACTTTATGTGTTTTGCGACAATCAATGATGGTTCGTGTAGCTTCGTGAATTTTCGTTGTCATAATGCCGCATAGACTGTGCTGCCATATAATATGTAATTACTTTCCCTATAACCTTACAAAGGAATGACTTATGAGGTTGTGGGCAGCATAATGATAATAGTTTTTAAAACGTGGTTTAATATTTTCACTCCGTATGATCAATTTGAAAATGACGTCTTAAAAGGTATTACAAAAAAATAATCAATTTATAATTGTGATTAGAAAAGTGCATTAATGCGAAAAAGACTCATGGGGCACATCCATTAATTACGTAAGCTCAGAAAGGGAGAGGGATCCAATGAAATCTCATTTAAACCGAGGGGGAGGGGGGGATCGAAAATCTCACCTCAACTTCAAAGATATAAAATATTACACGAAAAAGTACACAAGTCACCATGGATTAAGTAAAAATTAAAAAAAGTATTGTTTTTATCTTTTATGCTTTGCGTTTTATTTAATTTAACTATAGTATATACGAACGGTTAATTATTTTTCCGAATAATAAAATAAATTTAGTTTAAAATATTTTTAGCGTCAATTTCACGTAAGGGAAATCTCACTAAATCTCACCTAAGGGGGGAGGGGTCTAAGCTGATCGAAAAATAGCTCACGTAATTAATTGATGTCTCCATGTTAACTAAAATAAAACAAAAAATATCTTGTAAATAATTTTCATGATTTATTTAATTTTAACCGAGTATGTTCATCGCATCTATCAAATCATATCATATCAAATTAATTATGTAATGACTACTTTTAGAAAAAGTTTATTTAATAATATTGCTTATAATGTGCTAACATTTAAAAAAAGCTTCTTTTTAAAAAAGCTTTTTATTAACTGACTTCAAAAAAGGAAGAGGTTACTAAATTCGACCGTATATATACAATATATATAAATATAATAAAAAAATATATTTATTATTATTATTTTTTTTGTTTATGTTCGGGGATAACTTCGTCGTTTATGAAGCAATTTTATAATTGTTTTTTGTTGGAAAGGAGATATCTCTGGTATAATACCATGATAAGGAAACCAGGATCTGATGATGGAATCCCAGAGAAATCGAGGGAAACTCGAAAATACGCATAACTTTTTACTGGGTGTACTGATTTTTATAATTTTTAATTTAATCGAAAGCCGATGTTTATCATGTCAAATTTCATCAAAATCTAATTACAACTTTTGGAGGAATCTTTGATAATGCATATTTACTTGACAAATTTGTCGTTGTATTACTTGTCAATATAATTGAAGTCGTTTTTTTTCGTTTGCCTACAAACACAATTATTTTTACTTCGTTTTTAGTTATCGCTGAACAGGTTTTTCAGTCTGGTAGTCTCAGCAAATCCTTTCATTTGATACACATAATGTTAAATTATATACAACTGTGTTAAATTATTTTCATACAATACAAATATCTTAATATACACAAAGTGTAATCTTTTTTCAAAACCTGATTAAAACGATAAGAGCATATCAACCAGGCTGTTTCAAAGCATATACAGAAATATTTGGATCGTGTTGTATAATTCAACGATATCATCCACAACAAATAAAAAGTAGCCGTTTACCAACATAACTCAATATTATATACAAATTCTACTGCAATTTTCTCAAAGTATTAAAGAGTGCGGTTGCCATTAACATGCTCTGCCAAATACATAAATCTTGTAAAGTAATAGAAATTCATTTGTGTTTTTTTTTTTAATATTATATTGTTTAATTTAGGGACTTTTGTCCAACCCAAGCACGTTAGGTCCTAATGAATTCTTTCAAGTAATTGATACTGTTTACAAAAAAATAATAATAAAATAACAACAAAAAACTTAATCATTAATTGCTAGTTTATTATAGTCAAACATAATTCTGACAAGAGATCTGACAGAATACTTTGCGTCGTCCCAACATCGAACAATTATACTTGAAAAAGGTAAAATTTCAACTTCTTCAAATTATAATCTAATTTATCATGTGTTTTACATTTAAATCTCCCTAGAAACATGAAACCTTTACATTTCAGGCAACACTTTGACCTCTGCCGCATTGCCACGATCAATACTATTACGGTGGAATAACTAGCATCTATCTCTTTCTTTCACAGATAAAGTATTGCTTTCTATTATCTTTTACACACAGGTCGTACTGCTATTGGTCGAACGAGTCTGTATTTCCAGAAGATTCTATCCAAACGCTACTGTAATTGGTTGCGTAGATAGCAGTCGAGAAGTTTCTTGAATCTGATTCGAGAATTGGTAGCGTGTATAAAAGCGGCCGGCCAACGCGCCAAAACGTTCAGTATTTGAAAAACAAGCAAAGCGAAGAGTAAAAGCGAATTCGGTGGAAACACCAAACAGATATTACTTAGTCCTTTTAAGTGTGTGTTTTACGAATAGTGTGTTTACGTTGAAGTAAAATAAAAATGCCAGCAATTGGAATTGATTTGGGAACGACGTATTCATGTGTGGGAGTCTGGCAACATGGAAACGTGGAGATCATCGCAAATGACCAAGGAAACAGAACTACTCCGTCATATGTGGCGTTCACGGACACCGAACGACTCATCGGCGACGCGGCGAAGAACCAGGTCGCTCTAAACCCTAACAACACAGTGTTCGACGCGAAGCGCCTGATCGGCCGCAAGTTCGACGATCCGAAGATTCAGCAGGACATGCAGCACTGGCCCTTCAAAGTTGTCAACGATTGCGGCAAGCCGAAGATACAAGTGGAGTTCAAAGGAGAAACTAAGCGGTTCGCACCGGAGGAGATAAGCAGCATGGTACTGGTGAAGATGAAGGAGACGGCCGAAGCATACCTCGGTACGGCCGTCCGCGACGCCGTGATCACAGTCCCGGCGTACTTCAACGACTCTCAGCGCCAGGCAACGAAAGACGCGGGTGCGATAGCCGGCCTCAACGTCTTGCGGATAATCAACGAGCCCACTGCCGCCGCTCTAGCGTACGGTCTCGACAAGAATCTTAAAGGTGAACGCAACGTCCTGATATTCGACCTCGGCGGTGGAACGTTTGACGTCTCTATTCTGACCATCGATGAGGGCTCATTGTTCGAAGTAAAAGCCACGGCTGGCGATACGCATCTCGGTGGCGAAGACTTCGACAACAGACTGGTTAATCATTTGGCGGAAGAATTTAAAAGAAAGTACAAAAAAGATCTTCGCGGTAATGCACGAGCTCTTCGTCGACTGCGAACTGCGGCGGAACGGGCGAAGCGTACTTTGTCTTCGAGCACGGAAGCTACTATAGAAATCGACGCTCTTTACGACGGAATCGACTTCTACACCAGAGTGTCACGAGCGCGATTCGAGGAACTGAATTCTGATCTATTCCGTGGTACTCTAGAACCGGTCGAGAAGGCACTCAAAGACGCGAAGTTGGACAAGAGCTCTATCCACGATGTCGTGTTGGTCGGAGGTTCTACTCGTATACCAAAAATTCAAAACATGCTTCAGAACTTCTTCTGCGGCAAGAAGCTGAACCTGTCCATCAATCCAGACGAAGCAGTAGCCTACGGCGCCGCGGTGCAAGCTGCCATTCTAAGCGGTGAACAGCACAGCAAAATTCAAGATGTCCTCTTAGTGGACGTGGCACCGCTATCACTTGGTATCGAGACGGCGGGAGGCGTAATGACCAAAATAATTGAAAGAAACGCGAAAATTCCCTGCAGACAGTCGCAGACGTTCACAACTTACTCTGACAATCAGCCAGCCGTCACCGTGCAGGTGTACGAGGGCGAACGCGCCATGACCAAAGATAACAATTTACTGGGTCGCTTCGATCTGACCGGAATACCACCGGCGCCGCGAGGAGTTCCTAAGATCGACGTGACGTTCGATCTCGACGCGAACGGTATCCTGAACGTGTCCGCCAAAGAGAACAGCACGGGCCGCAGCAAGAACATCGTCATCAAAAACGACAAGGGCAGACTGTCGCAAGCAGAAATCGATCGGATGCTGGCCGAAGCGGAGCAGTACAAAGAAGAGGATAACCGTCAGAGGGATCGAGTATCCGCTCGCAATCAGCTGGAGTCGTACGTGTTCAACGTCAAGCAGGCGCTGGACGAGGCGGGTGACAAGTTGAGTGAGCAAGACGAAGAGACGGCGCGAAGAGAGTGCGACGAGGCGCTGAAGTGGCTCGACAACAACACGCTGGCAGACAAGGAAGAGTACGAGCACAAGCTGAAGGAGATTCAGCGAGTGTGCATGCCCGCGATGAGCAAAATGCACGGAGCGAGTGCGGGAGGAGCGACTGGTTGTCATCAGCAAGGATCCGGGTCTCAGCATTCGGGACCGACGGTGGAGGAAGTCGATTGAACCAAGGAAGATCTCAAACGCTAATTATGATGCTTGGCGCAAAGTTCGGGAGAACTATGTCCAGCTTGGACTGCGATAGGCTGAGAGCGTGAATGAGAGAGAGAGGAAGATCTCATTTGATTCCTGTGCATAGTTCCTAGTTGTTGTAAATATTTGTAAATATAGATGTTAATTTATTGTTATGTTACGCATTCCAAATCCAACAGATGATCATGTAATGCCAAAATAAATGTTGAGTTTTAAAATTAAATTTCGTGTATTATTTTAATTTCTCGCAGTAGTGTCCTTACCTATCTGTAAAACGATCAACGGGTATTTTTATGATTTGGTGCAATTCGGACAGATTTGTGACAAAATTTTCAAAACCTTTTTAACACTCACAAGAATCTTTACCAAGAAAATAAACTATTTATGTGATTTATATAAAGCCCGCGGCTTCGCCCGCGTAGTGTAAGTTCAGTGTCAATCAGTGTGTGTTTTCCCTGCAAACTTGCAGTGAAACTATCATCAAAATCGGCTTAGCCGTTCCGTAAGCCTTCCTCTTGAAGCCCTCTCTCCATTAGTGAAACCGCGTGAAAATCCGTTCAGTAGATTTTGAAGGAATCGATCACATATACTTTTGGGGACTTTGTTTTATAATACATTAAGAGCTAGTTCAGACATGGCGGATTCCGCGCGGATGCAAATCGCGCGGTTCTAAACGCAAGTGTTCAGACAGGCGCGGATGTACATGCGGAGTGCCGTTATTCGCATAGGGTGACAGTCCAATCATGGAAGTCGAAGAAGCAATATGTGTGTACTTGTTGCTCCGTAAAAAAGAAAGAAAGAAGAAACGGCAGTATTGGGTGCATCCAATATTACGCGATCGGTTTACTCATGGTCAGTTTCAGACTTTATATCCAAAATTAAGAAGTTTTGAACCAAAATTCTTCAATTATTTGAGAATGTCGATAAATTCATTTATTTTTATTTTTTTTTTATTTTATTTTATTTAGGAAACAAACAGTACAGTAATACAAAGAAAAAAAATCATATAAAACTAATACATAAACCAATAAAGTTTCCAATAGTAAACAATTCATTAATAAGCTAAAAAGCACACATTAATCAGAAATAATCGATACACACAAAAATATAAATAATTCAAACAGTAGTAAATTGAATAATTAGGTATACATGTACGAATAGAAACATTTCATACAATCATCAATTAAATAATAAATAATTAAAAGATAATAAAATTCAGATATATACAACATTAAAAATTAATCATACCAACTATAATACAATCATAATTAAATAAATTTATAACAAAATCAAGCCAACCTACTAGAAATTCATGAATTAATAATAATAATAATAATAATAGCTTTATTTTAAAAATAAACATTTTAAACAAATGGTAACAATTACAAAAGTTCACTTATGCATAAGGTTAAATACACAAAATTTTTGAGTTCAGACTGATCATCCTATATGGATTATAGATATAATCTGTGTTAAGGATGATCAGCCAACCTCCCCTATGCTACAATATAATTTTGGCACAAGTTCTATAAGAAGGGGTAGACATATTTACAACTGATACAATCTTAAAAAGTAATAAAGCATAAGATGCTGAATAAGAAATCAAGTATATTTGAGTTAGTTAGTGTATGTGTGAGTGTAAGTGTATGTGTGAGTGTAAGTGTATGTGTGAGTGTAAGTGTATGTATGTAAATGTGTGTATGAGTGAGTGTGCGAAAGTGCCTAAGCTAGTACATGTATCAGTTTAAGTAGACAAAAGTCTACAGCTTTGTCAATTTAAATAATGTAGGTACTAAAATAAAATAATATAAGTATATGTAACTCGTATAATTTGTAAATAAATATATTTTATAATACGTAAATACAATAAGTAACTATGATTGTATTTTTAATAATTCTTCTGTCTCATCGTAATTTTTATCTTGTAAATAAGTAATCACAGCCTGCTTGCACTTAACTCTCGTCAACCCATGAATAGAAATCGCGGAATTGATCTTGTTATAAAGAAAAGGTCTTAGGTAGCAACAGAATCTTTTGATGAAATTATGTCTAGGTTTTATTACATTACATATTCTATTTTTACGCCTACTTGAAATAGGAACATAGGAAATCCTTTTATGCTGGTATAGAATAACATTCAAAATAAACAATTTTCTGACACTGAGGACGTTGCAATCCCTATATAATGTCTCCGTGGGAAATGTGATAGGTCGACATGTAGCCACCTTCAGAATGGCACGTTGGGCAACTTCAAGAGCCTTGATAGATGTCTTTGCAGCACCACCCCAAGAAGTAATGCAATAGGAAATGATTGACTGACATAAGGCATAATATACCTGACGAATAACAGCAGAACCGGCTATATATCGTAAATGTTTAAAGATAAATAAAATTTTACGAATCCTACCACACAATAACTCAACGTGTTCCTTGAAGTTTAAGTGTTGGTCCAAAAAAACACCTAGATATTTAATTTTGCTAGTGGAATTAATGGTTGGGCAGTCACAACTTAGATTTGAACTGTTTGCGCAAGAATGGACTTTAATAATCAATGGAGTAGTAGGCTGAGTTGCGGATCGAATTGAGAAAGTTAGAAAATAAGTTTTAGAGATATTTAGGGTCAGATAGTGAGAGAATAACCATTCAGAAACTAGATTTATGCCAGCTTGAGCTGTAGATTGAAGTTGAGACCAATTATTACCAAAGAAGGTAAGAGCAGTGTCATCAGCGAAGGAAACAATTCTACATTGAGGTAGGTAGAGGTTACAAAGATCATTTATAAAAACCAGAAATAGCGTAGGACCTAATATGCTACCCTGGGGTACGCCGTATGTGATTGGTAATTCTTCACTATAATAATTTTCAATTTTAGTCTGTTGAGATCGCCCCGAAAGGTAACTACAGAAAAATTTCAATTGATTTCCTCTGACACCCATCCTCTCAAGCTTTCCCAAAAGGAGATCGATAGGAACAGTATCAAAAGCCTTTGCAAGGTCTAAAAATATCGTGAGTACCTTATCTCCATTATTTAGATGTTCCACAATATTGTTCGTCAAATCTAATACAGCATCCGAAGTGGACTTTCCCCTTCTGAAACCGTACTGTCCAGGAGAAATTAAATTAAAATGTTCAAGATAAGCTGTAAGTCTATTGCACGCCAATTTTTCAAGTACTTTTGACATAGCCGGAAGGATCGCAATAGGTCTATAGTTATTAATGACTTTCTCATCACCACTCTTGAAAACGGGAAGCACAATTGCTCTCTTAAATGCAACCGGAAAAATGCCATCAACGAAACAAAGATTAAAAATATGGCAAAGTACAGGGGCCAACAGACAGGAATATCTTTTTAGTATGGTTGTAGAGATATCATCCCAACCAGGAGCTGCAGTAGATTTTAGGGAGTTAATCACTACAATTATTTCATCTACATCTGTTAGCTCCATAACAAAAGAAGACTGCCAGTGTTCACGGTTATTAAAATTTTTAGAAGAAGATAATAACAAGTTGTGTTTAATTTTGTTAGCAAGATTAGCTCCTATATTAACAAAGAATTGATTGACATCATTACAAACATGTTGAGGAGAAGAATCACCAAACAATAATTTTGAAGACTGAGTTCTAGTTTTAGAGGTAAAACAAATTTTATTCAGAGTATTCCATAAATGTTTAGCATTGTTACCAGCTTTACTAATTTCATGAGAATCGTATACTCTTTTAGCTTTTTTCAAAATTTTGGAACAGAAATTTCTGTAACGCTTATAAGTAATTTTAATTATTTCATTATCAGGATTTTTTTTAGTTTTAGCATACAATAAGTCTCTGTTACGCATGCATCTCAATAAGCCTATTGAATTATGTAAATAATTAATGATAAATTAAAAATTAAAAATTTATTGCATATCGTAATTCACTCCTTAAAGATTGCACTGAACAAGTTGCAAAATCAATGTGATGAAAACATTGGTTGTACACTTTACATGCTCTAAAAGTAAAATTATTCTGCGTATATTTGGTCCTAGTTCTAGGCACATAAAATAGGGACTGATTACGTGTATTAATTTTGGGACACCTAAATAATATATGACTAAGTAGATAAGGGGAATCAATAAAATTACGAAGTAACTTAAATAAAAATATTTGGTCTCTCTCCAATCGACGATTTTCTAAAGAAGGAATATACGGGATATCTTGAATATGCGGCGAAGCTTTATAACTTAAAAATTTTATAAATTTATAATTAATTTTTTCCAATTGAGCAACATGACATTTGTAAAATGGATTCCATACAGTTGAGCAGTATTCCAAGATAGATCTTACAAAAGAGTTATAAAGGAGAATAATTGTGCTGACATTTTTAAAATCACGTCCCACTCTCAACACAAAGCCAAGCATTCGGAATGCTTTAGCAGTAACATAATTAATATGTGACTTAAAAGTCAATTTGTTATCGATGTAAACACCCAAGTCTCGCACCTCGGTAACTCGTGTTATTGGCTCTTGATTAAGTTGATAATTAAAATTAATTGTGTTAGTCTTACGAGAAAAGGATATCACGTAGCATTTTTTTATGTTCAGATACATAGAATTCACTGAGCAGTAATCACACAATTTGTTTAAGTCACTCTGAAGTAGTATGCAGTCAGAATTATTAGATACACACCTAAAAATTTTCATGTCATCAGCATAAAGAAGTATATCTGAATTCTCGAAAATTTTATGTATATCATTTATAAAAATATTGAAAAGTAGAGGACCAAGGTGCGAGCCCTGGGGTACACCAGAAGAAACGGGCACAAACGAGGAAACATGCCCTTTCACTGTCACTGCTTGGCTACGGTTATATAGGTAAGAAGAAAGCCATCGAAGTAGATCGCCATGTATACCGACTCTTTCTAGTTTATTTATCAATATTGCATGCGGTATCTTATCAAATGCCTTAGAATAGTCGGTATACACGACATCCACCTGGTAACCCTGATCCATAGCAATAGTAACGCGATGGACAAACTCACACAAATTACTCTCCGTTGATCTCCCGTCCACAAACCCATGCTGCTGACTCATTAAAAAAGGTCTAAGACTCGGATAAATATTGTCATACACAATTTTCTCAAACAATTTAGCAACAGTAGACAATTTTGAAATCGGTCTGTAATTTTCAACATTATGCCTATCACCAGACTTGTACACAGGAACAACGTAAGATCGTTTCCAAATATCAGGCATGATACCCGATCGTAAAGATAAAGAAAACAAAAGCAGAAGCGGATAAGCTAAAGATTTGTGGCACAATTGCAAAAAAATAGGTGGCAAGCCATCCGGTCCCGAACCCTTATCAACTTTCAACTGCTTGAGATATTTCATAACAATATTAACGGTAAGCTCAATACGTCCCAACGACAAATTACTATTAGAAGACACATTACCTTGGGACCCATAAGAACTAGCAATGTTAGGCGGCGCTGAATAGACAGATTTAAAGTGTTCGTTAAAAAATTGACATATTTTACTTGCATCGGAGGTGCACTCATTCTTGAAAAAAACATCTTTAGGTATATTTACTGAAGCCCTTTTAGACCTAATGAAAGCCCAAAAAAATTTACTATTCCTATTAATTTTTAATTCTGATTGATATATATATTTATCATAACACTCAATTTGGACTTGTTTTTGACGGTTTCTCAGATAGCTGAACATGTTGTAGTCAGATACTCGACCATAGATTTTCCATCGCCTATGACAACGCAACTTATCACATATTATTTTTATTAGACCATTAGTATACCAAAAAGGATACCTTTTATCGCCTTTTAAAGTTTTTATTGGAACATATTGCGAAATTATGGAGTTAATAGTATCATAAAATAAATTAATAGCATCAGAGATATCACCGTTACTAAGCAAATGACACCAATCAATACCAGATATGACTTCATTTATTTCATTATAATTTGCATTTCGAAATAACCGTACCTTACGAGGAGTGGAAAAAGTAGATCTATCATAAGCAATACTTAATTTCACCTTAAGTGTGGGATGATGGACATCTTCCTTTGTAAGAGGAGAATCATAGCGACTCACAACACAGTGAGAGTTGCTAATTACTAAATCCAAATATCGCCCATTTTCATTAGGGACACTATTAAATTGTTTTAGGTCTGTAATATTTAAGAAACTGAACAAAGAATCAACTCCAGGGTCACTATCATCGAAGTTACACATGCGCATAAATTTCCCATCCAAATCCCAAATACAGTTCGAAATGTTAAAATCTCCAACTATAAAAAAATTATCATCGGGATGCGTCAAAACTTCATTTGTGATATGTTCAAAACAATCACAGAGAGATTCAACATGGAATCTACTGTGAGGAAAATAGCAACAATAAATATGAAGCTGCTTAAGGAGAGGTCCAATTTCCAAAGGAATAGAGACTTTAATTACTTCACCAGCAAAATTCATCACATCAATTGATACTGACGATCGAACCGGTATATCTGTCCTAACTGCGACTAAGACACCCCCACCCATACTATCACCACGATTTTTATACTCACGATCACGCCGATATACCAAATATCTAGAATCAAACAGTTCTTCGCTGAAAATACCATCACAGAGCCATGTTTCAGTCAAACAGATAAAATCATAATCCACACCCAAGACGCTCCTAAAAAATGAGTTTGTTTTAGTACGTAAGCCGCGGACGTTCTGATACAAAATTGAGAAATTCTTAGCCATTAACAATCAGTTTAAAAATAATCACAAATATAAAGGTCAAAACAAGAGAGAGTCCAATATTGTACTCAAAGAAGAGTATGTCCCAATATATAATAATAATGTACCCAAAACCAAAACGCAAAAACACACGATATACCATGATCAATTTCAACAATAATAATAATAACAATATAAAAGTAAACACAATCAAACACACATTAAAATTAAAATTAAATAACATAACTATATGTACAATAATCCTCATGCAATTTTGTTTAAATCTTTCAAACCTGTAAAGTGCAAAACTGGACTAGTATCGGAACGACGAGCCATAATACTGCAGTTTTTCACCCACACATATTTATAATTCTTATCACTTGCAGCCTTCTTCACTGATTGCAATAACGTTTTATTTGTGCTGGTGAGATGATCGTTGAAGAATATCGAACTGTTACCATCATTAAAACCAATATCAGTACCTCTGAGCTTTAATTTTCTGACAACTGATAAAAATTCATCTTTCTTCCAGCGGCATAAAAAACGTACAATAATCGGTTTGGTTTTCTTATTTTCAGACTTTTTAGAGGCAACCCTAGTAACGAAATCGATATCAGTACTCATATTTATTTGTAGATCTGTCTTATTAACTATAGTCTGTAACAGAGAAATAAGATTTTCATTTTTCTTTTCGGGAATCCCATATATTTCTACATTAGACTTACGAGCCCATTGTTCTCGATTATTGTTTTCGGACTCGATTTTTTCAATGGAACTACTCAGTTTACCGATTTCGATACATTTCTTAGATAAAACCTTAATCTCCTCCTGAAAACTATCCGTGCGCTTAACCATTTCTTCGAATTTCGTATTAATATATTCCAAACTTTCTCTAAAATTTTCAAATTCTTTCTTAATTAATTTTATTTCTTCTTTAATTGGATTCATAATAACATTGATTTCCGCTTTAAAACTCGCCAATTCAGTGGATATAACAGATTTGATTACGTCGATAAGCGATGACCTATCAGTTAAATCCAAGACACAATCATCGTAAACCTCAGACGCGGCGCCTCTACGAGAATTGACATTATCAACATCGTTGCGCAAATGACACATCGATTGCACTCGCACTGGTGTACTATCATTTCTAGCAGATCTTGGCTGAGCCACCGTACATTCCGGACAAATCCAATGTTTTTTTGTATCTGAGGGTAATTCTTTCCGTTTGTCAGATGGATACAGGCATTTGATGTGATAATTATTACTACACTTTGAACACGACAAGCACTCAGAGACACCTGTCGTCAGGTTGCAGCAAGCAAATTTCATTTTGATAAAATATAACTAATATTTAAAAATCTTAAATTCCGAGTGAAGCGGGGTTTGAACTCAGGCTCGTCACAGCGCACGCGACTACAAAAGCAAGACCCCGTGCCGCTAGACCAAACACTCAATATACGATGCGGTCGAATATTGCAACCAATTCAGAGAGGAAGTTTAAAAGCTAGGCGGAATTTTAAAGTCTTTGTTCTTATGTGACAACGGATGATTTAGAGGTCACTTAAAGTCACCGCGTTTACAACTTATTCAACAAAAGTACTATCAAAAACAAAGAAATAATTGAAAATACACATAGAATTTGATTTTGAAACAAGTACTATAATATGAAACACAACACTGTTCGTAATAAACACGTAAAAAACACTATAAATACAAAGTTTTTAGTAAGTTTGAGACAAAGGATTATTTAGTATGTGTGCGCTCGCGTAACTAGCGCCGAACTGCTCGCGTAACTAGCGCCGAACTGATGAATTATTAGAAACTAGATTGACTTTGATGAATTATTAGAAATGATGAGTAAACAAATTGAATCTAATGATACCCATATGAGGTCAAGCGTGTCCCCAGAAGAAAAACTCGTGATCACATTAAGGTAAGATATTTATTTTATACGTCAGAATATATATTTTGTACTATAGAAGACTGTGAATCGTCAGTGCTATTGCATGATAAAGGCGATGGAGACTCTCCTGGTACTATTGTAGAATATCCAGTGAAATATCCTTGTGGGTTTGAATATTGTTGGTTTTGCCAAAATACTGCATTAGGCGTGTTTTGCTGGCTCGTGATATGAATAGGCGATGGTAATTTCTGCCCTTTCTGTATTACCTGGAGCAATTCAATTTTAGTAGCCAATCGTTTATTTTCTGGAACTTTCTTTAACTCTTTATACAATGACATGCAAAAAAGTTTATCATCATCATCTTGCTTTGACATACTTTCTTGTATTTGTCTTTGTATTTTATCTCTTGATTCAATACTATTTTCTAATATGTTAGCCAATCGCTCTTCTGAAGTAATTTTAGTTTTCTTCCTTTTATTGGGTACCGGTTGTATTTCACGTGCATTTACAAAATTATCTAGCTTTTGGTCAATGTTCCGAATTTCTTCATTTTTGGCTTCATCTATGTTTGTGATAGTTTCTTTGTTTTCTATCGTCTTCTGAAGAAAAGAAAGCCGGTCGAAATACATGTATTTTGAACCTTTACATGCACCAGAACCAGAAGGAATTGATTTGACTTTCTTGAATTCCTTATTATAAGCATCACGGATGTTCTTCCATTTTTTTTGTAATGATACACCTGGAACAGAAATCACTATCTTTAACAAATATAAATACAGTAGCGGTTAGGTAATTCAAGACACTCATTATGCTTTAACTAGCGGACCCGGCAGACTTTCAAAACGATACAGATTAATATTTTATTTTTCAGATATCTGGGTACTGGTTGTTCCTTTGGAGAACTACATTACAACTTTCGTCTTGGCAAATCTACAATCACAGGAATTGTCCGTGAAGTATGTGAAACTCTGTGGGAAAAAGTCACAAAAAACGTCATGCCTGAACCCAGCGAAGATATATGGAAGAAAATAGCTAAAGATTTTGAAAAATATGCAAATTTTCCCAATTGCATAGGCGCCATAGATGGCAAGCATATAAGGATTACAAAACCCAAAGATTCGGGTTCTTTGTATTATAATTACAAAACTTTTTTTTCCATAGTACTGTTGGCACTTTGTGATAGTAACTATTGTTTTACTTTCATAGATATCGGATCTTACGGAAAAAGTAGTGATTCTGCAATTTTTAAAAATTCAGCATTTTATAAAAGGTTAATAGAAAAGTCATTACACATACCAAAACCTAAACCAATATCTGAAACAGATCCTAAACCATTGCCATACGTCATAGTTGGCGATGAAGCGTTTGGTTTATCCGAAAATGTAATGCGACCCTATGCAGGTAAAGGGCTATCATATGAAAAAAAAATATTTAATTACAGGTTATCAAGAGCTCGACGTTTTATTGAATGCACTTTCGGAATTCTGGCAAACAAGTGGCGCATTTTTCATAGGCCTATAAACGTGAATATAGACTTTGCCGAAGACATAATAAAGGCCTGTTGCGTGCTACACAATTTTGTTAGAACTAGAGATGGTATACAGTATGAAGATACTTTACATACTGCGCCAATGAGTAATCTTATTACATTACATGCAGGAAGGGGTACACCATCATCATTAAACATTAGAGACAAATATGCTAATTACTTTGTGAATGAGGGTCGTGTAGAATGGCAAGACACGAAAATATGAAATTAAAATTGTTACAGTTCGCGCCAAATAACTAAACTCAAGATGGCGCGTCGCGTTGGTGGGTTGTACATATTACAGTTAATAGCTATACGTTACTGTGGTAACGTGATAGTTTTCCCGCGCTCGTTACGTACCGCCAAACAACGTTATACACATTTCAGTTATTTGGGGTGGACTGTCTATTACAAAACATGTAAACTACCCTGGTAAAATGTATAATTAAATGTCTACTGACCAAAAAGAACCTTCTTTTCAAAAGAATCCTCATTTTCTCCAAAAATCTCCACCAGCTCCTGCCAAGCTCCGTTTTTAATCGTTTTGTTAGAATATTCTGCACATTGGATGTTCCACAAAGCAGGTCTTTTTTCCACCTCATCGATGAATAGCTCGGTGTCGAAGCGATCCATTGTCACCGTCCGATACGCGCGGCTTCCGCGGAGCAACTGAACGCCCTCTAGGTACGTCAAGTAAATAAAACCGAGCGGCGACCGCGCGAATTCATTTTCTAGCGGTTGAGCCGCGCGGATTGTCAATCCGTGCGGACAGGTATGAACGATTTGTAAGGCGCTAATGTAATTAGGATCCGCGCGGTTCAACCGCGCGATTTGCATCCGCGCGGAATCCGCCATGTCTGAACTAGCTCTAACTGTAGCCCGCGACTACGTTAGCGTGGTTATGAAAATATGCATTACTATTAAGATGTTTAACGCAAATTATTCTTTTTATTTCAGTCACTTTAAATGCTTATCACACTGAGTAACTTTATAAAAGGCACAATTTAGTATAATTTAATAGTTTTTTTTTTTTTTTTTTTTTTTTTTTTTTTATAAAACCTCTATATACCACACTTTAGAACAGGCCATATATAACTGACCGTGAGAGAAACAATCGTTTCGTAGATCTACGCCATCTACTTCTAATATTCGGCCCAGTTCAGTTCGGTTTTGTAGACATCAATGGTATTTAGTACGGGTGAAATCTGAATTCGAGCTGAGGTAGTGTAGCCCCTTAATTATTTGCCGTACTGTTGACATTCTATGTTACTGTCCATTAATTTATCTGGTGTACCGTAGGCGCGTGGTACACCGTACAAGTTTAAAATCGGGAACACCCAATTGTCTCATTATTAATGATAATGGTGAGGATACTCTCTAGCGTCTGTAATTCTGTGCTCAGATTGGGTATAGATGATTTAATAAATAATAATCAATAAATAAATATATACACAATACACACACGGTCGTCTGTTCCTAGTAAACAACTTAATGCTTGTGTTAAAGGTAACAGCTAACTGGTATATAGCTACATTTTTTTTTTCGATTAACATACTTACTTATAAATAATACATGTATAAATATATAAATAAATATTTATATTACACCGAGACTCGGAGACATACATACAGACAAACAGACAAAAATTCTAAAACACACGTCCTTTAAACAATCCGGTCGGAAGAAAACTGAAGGGCCGGAGTGACACTGTCGCGAAAAACTGATCAGTTTAACTGACGCCAAAAACTGATCAGTTAAACTGATCGTCAATGGCCCCCTTACGTGCTGTGTCGCACGCAAGGAAGCCGCACGCTATATATCGATTTCGAATCGAATCGATATACCTATATACTCGTATGTAGTATAAAGTAATTTAAAAAAAAATCAAATTCCAATTTGTATTTTTTCTTATTAGATAATTAATAACTAAAAAGGGAGTAATAAAGTTTAATATATAAAATACTCTAAAGTACTTACCTAAATATGCCTACTATTTATTTAGAGGTGTGGGTGCTAGCCTAAGTGCCAGCCTTAATATTTAACGCATGTAAATATTTCTTTTAAACTGAGGCTGGCACCGACCGCACTGATTATATTAATTTGCTTCAACGGATCAACTACTGAAGTACATTTTTTCGCTTTGCTAGCAAATAGTACTAAAACAGTACTGAGTAATAGATCCCGCCATTTGATTTCACGAACCAAAAGGCTAACTTAAGCACAGAAGAAAAGCTTTTATGAGAGTGGGGATTAGATATGATGTTGATGCTGCCAGATGATTTTGAGAATGAGTAAGAAAATCGTAATCTTCGCTCTTAACCTAAGATAAAAATTGAAAAAAAAAAGAATATTTGTAATTATATATTATTAAAATCATCGACGCCTTCCAAAATGCGACGATGTTCTAAGGTATCGCTCATGTTGCACTCCACTACTTTTCTCACTATTCGCTTATGACGTCACCACAGTGTCGTCTGTGCTTGACAACGGCGTATTAGTAAACAGGAAAAGCTTATGTCCATGTGTGTGTGTGTGTGTGTTGTAAATATTTATTTATTTATTATTTATTTATACCTCTTGCGTCACATCCCTAGCGGTCAACTATAGACGAGTTCGGCGTTCTGGACATATCATTTACGTGGAATAAGAATGCATGTTTTTATTTCAATGTTTCTCAGTACGTGTAGCTCTAAAAAACTTGTTTTTTATACTCAAATGTTGCAGGGATATTCTATTTTCAGAAATGTGTGAGAAATGAGAAATGTGAATTAAAATACTATAATTTTTTTTTAATAATTTTATTTAATATTTTTGTGGTCCGGGTTTTTTCTCGCCTATAGACGTCGTTGGGCACAGGACTCTCAAGCCCTTGTCAAGTATAGGTGACTATGGCGTTCAAAAGGTTGCATTTATTTTTAACCGACTTCCAAAAAGGAGGAGGTTCTCAATTCGACTGTATTTTTTTTTAATGTATGTTACATCAGAACTTTTGACCGTGTGGACTGATTTCGACAATTTTTTTTTTAATCGAAAGGTGGTGTGTGCCAATTGGTCCCATTTAAATTTATTTGAGATCTAACAAACTACTTTTCGATTTATACCTAACTAGCTTACCCGGCGAACTTCGTATCGCCTAACACAAACTTTATCGTATGGTATTAAAGTTCAAATTGACTTTTAAGTATTATCACAAATCTTTTGTATGGGAGTGTATAAAATTGTTATTTTTAGACTTTTTCAGGAAATTTAAATTTTTTTTTTGAATTTTTCTCTCCGTAAGAACCATCCTCGTACTTCAAGGAATATTTTAAAAAAAGAATTAGCGAAATCGGTCCAACCGTTCTCGAGTTTTGCGCTTAGCAACACATTCAGCGACTCATTTTTATATTATAGATAATGCGTTTTTACTTGACGCTTTTTTCGTCGACCTACGTTGTATTATACCGCATAACTTTCTACTGGATGTACAGATTTTGATAATTCTTTTTTTGTAGGAAAGGAGATATCCCAAGTTTAGTACCATGATAAGGAAACCAGGATCTGATGATAGGATCCCAGAGAAATCGAGGTCTTGAAAATCCGCAATAACTTTTTACTGGGTGTACCGATTTTGTTAATTCTTTTTTTGTTGGAAAGAAGATATCCCTAGTTTAGTATCATGATAAGGAAACCAGGATCTGATGATGGGATTCCAGAGAAATCGAGGGAAACTCTTGAAAATCCGCAATAACTTTTTACTGGGTGTACCGATTTTGTTAATTCTTTTTTTGTTGGAAAGAAGATATCCCTAGTTTAGTATCATGATAAGGAAACCAGGATCTGATGATGGGATTCCAGAGAAATCGAGGGAAACTCTTGAAAATCCGCAATAACTTTTTACTGGGTGTACCGATTTTAATAATTTTTAATTTAATCGAAAGCTGATGTTTGTCATGTGGTCACATATAAATTGTATTGAGATCTGATAACTATTTTTTTTTTTTTAAATATATAGACTAGCGCTTGACTGCGATCTCACCTGAAGTCAAGTGAAGATGCAGCCTAAGGTGGTGCGCGCTTTCCTAGAAGATGCCTATTCACTCTTGATTTAAAGATACCCAAGTTATAGTTCGTTGGAAAAACGGAAGCCGGAAGGGCATTCCAAATTTTAGCGGTGCGTATTAGGAACGAGGAAGCAAATCGTTTAGTGCGAGATCGTGGGATTTCAACCACATAGCGGTGCAGATTCATACGATGCCTTGCGGTTCGGTGGTAGAAAGGTGATGGTGGAACCAAATTATATAGTTCTAGAGCACACTCTCCGAAATATAACCTGTAAAATACCGACAAACACGCAACCTTGCGCCGATGTTCGAGACTTTGAAGTCTAGAGCGAGCCAGCGATTTGTCACCGATGAGTCTTCTGGCGCGTCGATCCACAGAATCCAAAGTAGCGAGCTGGTACTTGGCAGAGCCATCCCATAAGTGGCTGCAGTATTTTTGAGTAATCTTTCATAACGCGTAGTTACTTGACTATTTTTTCGTCGATCTACGTTGTATTACTCGTCGATGTAATTGAAGTCGTTTTTTTTTCGTTTGTGAGCAAACACAATTATTTGATCAAAGTAGATCCTAAGTCTCTTAAATTTTGTTTTCTGTTAATTTGTTCGCCATTAAAATGATAACTATATAGAATAGGCTTTGGTTTCCGCGTGAATGAGATGCATTCACACTTGCCAGCGTTGACAGCGTTATTATTAACTGTATAAAATTTATATAAATTATTAAGGTCACATTGCAACGATAAAGTTGTCAGAATCTGTCAAAATCAAAGGACGTGTTTCACTTAGCTTGTAACAATAAATTTAAAAAAAGTGGTATTGAGGCATTTGTTTGCTAGTGAATAGTGTTGATTTGTTGCGGTTGTGCTTCGCCCTAAAGAAGAAAGTATTTTGCGTGTAGAATCTGGCGGTTTTACTAGTGAAATAAGATAATAACAACACCATATTATTTAAGTGCTCTGGTTTCTACCCTCACAAAATTTGAGGATTGCCCGACCTACGACAACTTATACCATCTATCATATGCTCCTGTAGAAAATGAATAGCAATACTTACGACTGCATAATAGTGCCGGCTTGGTATCAGGAGCTTTCTACTTATTGTTGTTCAAGAAATAAGATATCTTCAATATGTCCGCATCAAATTCCAACTTAAAGTGTAAAGTTTGCATTAAAGGAATAAAAGGAAATCAGGATACTAAGGTGTGCTCCCTGTGTATCGGCAGTTATCACTATCAATGCCTAGGAATAACGGCTGAGAATTTCCATAAAGAATCGAAACAAGCGAAATCGAACTGGAAATGTCCGGACTGCAGGGGCATTGAAAAGCGTGGGGACCATACACCTGTGAACAAGCAAGCAACTTCATCTCCTCGGATTGATGATGCAGTAATGGAAGATCTCAAATCCTACTTTGATAAAAGATTTAAGGAAGAAACGGCTACAATTCTGTCTCAGGTGAAGCAGCAGATAGCTCTGGAAAACAAGGCTATCTACAGTGTTATCGAAGAGCTCAAGACGAATGTCAGTACTGTATGTAATCAGTACGAGGAATTAAAAAAATGCACTTAGCGAAAGTTCACAAATAATTGACAACTTAAAAACTGAAAATAGAACTCTCCAGTTGCAACTTGATACTATTAACAACCAGATCAATATAATGGAGCAGCAGTCCAGAGCGTGCAATGTTGAAATACAGTGTGTTCCGGAGAACAGGAATGAGAACTTGCTGACAGTCATCAAGCAATTGGGAAATATTATATCGAGACCTTTGGATAACAGCGAGATCATGAATATTCATAGGGTACCTAAAATCAACCAGGCATCAGAGATATCCCGTGCGATTGTGGAAAAACTTGTGAGCCCTCGCGTTAGGGATGAATTTCTCACTGCTGTTAAGCAATTTAACCGGTCACACGAAAGTAAAAAATGTGAGTGAGCACTTATCACCGGCCAATAAAAGACTACATGCGGCGGTAAGAGACGCAGTTAAAGAAAAAGATTATCAGTTTGTTTGGGTGCGAAATGGCAAGATATTTGTGCGGAAGAATGCTACGTCGCGATCATTGGTTATCAGCACAATAGACGCTATTAAAAGACTTTAAAATTTAATATCGTAAATTGTAAAATTGGTTGTAACAAGTAATAATAATTTATCTATCTACTACCAGAACGTGAGAGGTTTGAGAACGAAGTGTGAAGAATTTTATATGAATGTACTAAAATATGACTACGATATATTAATTCTAGTAGAAACGTGGTTAAATGATAATATTTTTCATCGTGAATTTTTGGACGCGAGATACAGTATTTTTAGGCGAGACCGAAGTTCCACCTCATCCTCTCTATATAAAAAAGAGGGAGGTGGTGTTTGTATAGCAGTAAACAAGAACATTAAAGTAAATAGAAAGGTCGAATGGGAATCCGAGTGCGAGGATATTTGGCTTACGCTTAGTTTAGGCAACGCCGACGGTACCGATCCATTTTTAAACATCTGTGTAGTGTATATACCCCCACCTATAAATCAAGACTATCTAAAAACTTTTCTCTCAAGCGTAACTAAAGCCATCAGTAGTATAACAAACACGTCAACAACGATCATCTTCGGGGATTTTAATCTGACAAATATAATCTGGGAGTATGACGAACATTTATCAGCCTACATTCCTCTACCGTGTAATAACACAACAGATAATATATTTATGGATGAAATTCAATTTAATAATTTATATCAATGTAATCATATTAGAAATAAAAATAATCGAATTCTTGACTTGATCTTAACTGACTCACCGACAAGACTCAAAATTTCAGAATGTTTATCTCCCTTGGCAAATTTAGATGTTCCTCACCCGGCTCTGGAAATTAATTTTAACATTATACAAGTGGAACGATCACTTAAGAGTAACAGGACCCCAAGATTAAACTTTAATAAATCGGATTACCAACAAATTAATAAAGAAATTGCAACTGTAGATTGGAGGGATAGATGGAAGGATATGGACATAGAGGATATGGTAGGTGATTTCTACACTATCTTAAGTTCAATCATAGAAATGTACACTCCATATTCTAGGCCTCACAATGAAAAATACCCTAACTGGTTCAGCATCCCCCTAATAAAGTGTTCAAGAGAGAAACTAAAGTTCCATAAAAAGTATAAAAAATATGGTAACCCCAGGGATAAAGACACATTTAACCTTCTTAGAAATAGATGTGATGAGATGTTAAAAGAATGTTACAAAATCTTTAAAGAAAATGCTGTAAACACAATTAGAATTCAACCTAAAAGAATTTGGTCATTCGTAAAGAGTCAAAAAAGTAATAGCCTTTCTATACCCAATCAAATGCACTTGGGATAGAGTCGCTACAGGTGGTCAGGAAATAGCCGATTTATTCTCAGAATATTTTCAATCGGTCTATACGTCACATAATAACTACATACCTGGAAATTGTAACCCTGTGCTTGAAGAGAGTTCGTCATCCTTCACTAAGTGTACATTAACCGAAACTGAAATACTAACTGCTCTTAAAAGATTAGATACAAATAAAGGACCAGGATTAGATGGAATACCAAATAAGTTTTTAAAACAATGTGCTGAAACCTTAGCAACGCCATTGCATATATTATACAATAAGTCCCTAACAGAGGATATCTTTCCAGCAATATGGAAGCAGGTTCGGCTGACACCAATACACAAGAAAGGCGATGTGTCTAACATATGTAATTATAGGCCGGTGTCGATTCTCCCTGCAATTGGAAAAGTCTTCGAGGGATTAATGGAGAAAAAAATTTACTGGCACGTTAAGGAAATTATTCATTCGGAACAACATGGTTTTATGCCCAAAAAATCAACAGCATCTAACTTGATAGGTTTTATGAGTGACGTCGCTGAGGCTCTAGATGATGGAGATGAAGTACATGCTGTATATACAGATTTCAGCAAGGCGTTTGATTTAATAGACCATACTATGTTACTTCGAAAAATTTCGGCACTCGGTATTCACGGTTCTTTGTTAAGGTGGTGTGAGTCATACCTTCAAACAAGGTCACAATTAGTAATGTTACGTGGCCACTCTTCAAGAAGTAGAATTATACCAACTGGCGTCCCGTAGGGCTCGCATATGGGTCCTTTGCTTTTTGTTATATATATAAATGACTTGGCTCAGCAGTTGAAGTGTCCTTTTAAGATGTACGCTGATGATCTAAAGATATATAAATGTATCAAGACTGAAAACGATGTCAAAATACTACAAAAAGATTTAGATAGGATACAGATATGGAGTGAAAACAATAAAATGAAACTTAATATTGAAAAATGTTATCACATAAAATTCACGCGTAAAAAAACCCATTACAGTCATATACACATTACAGAGAGCCCATCTAAACGAAGTTGATGAAATTAGAGATTTAGGAGTTATAGTAGACAGTCGTTTAAGCTTTATAAGTCACGAAGATAGCATTGTTAAAAAAGCCTCTAGACTGTCTGGGTTTATATCAAGGCAAACAAAAATCTTTAAAGGCCCCCAAAGTTCTTATCCCTATATACAACTGCTTAGTAAGAAGCATCTTAGAATATAACAGCCCAATATGGTCACCTGGGTATGCAGTGCACATCAAAAGAATTGAGCGGATCCAAAAAAGATTCATTTATCATTTAACTTACATTAACAATAAATGCAAAAATTTAGAAACTTATGACTCTAGACTAAAGTATTATAATCTCAAACCCTTAAGTACTCGTCGGAAAATAGCGGATGTTTTGACTTTATACAAAATTATACATGGTTTAATGATCTGTCCAAACTTTTTAAGTAAAATTTATTTTAAGATCCCACGTTCTGGTAGTCGTCTGTCAAATATGTATAGCTTTCAATTACCGCATTTTCGTACTAATATTGGACATCATTCGGTTTTATGTAGAATTCTGTCATCCTATACTGATTTATGTCCAAACTTTGATATTTTCAATGGCTCCTTGGCCACGGCCAAGAATATCGTTCATAGATTGGTTAAATAGTTTTTTTTAATAGTTTTTAATATTTTGTGAATATGTCAAAATTGCATGCTGTGTTCACTGTAATTAGAATGAACATTGTACACCTTTCAAATTATTACACACATAAACCTTTTTTTGTATTGTATCATTCAATTTGTGAACCGAATAAAAAAAAATAAATAAACAATCCTGTATGGTATTAATTACATAAAAAATCTTTTTGTCATCAGCGTACATAAGATAGTTTCACTGCTTCAAACTTGAACCAATATCATACAAGTATGCATTGTAGAATAGTGATCAAAAATATGAGCCTTGTGGAAGACCTGTCGGAATTTTGACGTAATTTGAACGATATCCAGCCATGACTACCGCCTGTGAACGATTAGTCAAATATGACTTTACCCAGCGAAGTAAGTCCCCGTGGATACCCAGAATTTGTAATTTATGTAACAGGATCACGTGATCCACACGATCAAAAGCCTTCTCAAAATCAGCGTAGATCACGGCAACCTGCCCTGCCCTGTCCATTTTTTCTCAAACGAAACTTGAAAAACATGCTGTATTAGTAGTAGTGGGACGTCCTATCATAAAACCATGTTGCTGTAATGGAATCTATTGAGACAGCGTACTATAGATAGAATTATATACGATTTTTCGAGTAATCGTAGTAAAGTTTGGTCGAATCGAAATTCCTCTATAGTTTTTAGTTTTAGTATACGCGATCCTTTTTTATGTACAGGTACTATATGAGCGCATTTCCATACGTTTGGGAAAATACCCTCACGAAGAGAACGATTAAAAAGTATAGTTAACGGGAGAGCTAGTGATTTAGCACATCGTGACCAAAATACCGCAGGCAAGCCATCAGATATGCCGGTTTTTCTAAATTCTCGTCCAGCCTACGCCGGTAATCTTACGTAGATCGTCAGTCCAACTCACCGGAGGACGTCCCATACACTACGTTTGCCAAAACGCTGTCTCCACTCCATGACACGTCTACTCCAACGGCCATCATCCTGTGGCGCAGGTGACTAGCCCACTGCGACTTCAGTTTGCTAATTATGTGGGCTATCTCGCTTACTTACGTTCTTTCACGGATAGTCTCATTTCTAAACCGACCTTTGAGAGAAATCCCAAGCAGAGCTCGTTCCATGCTACGTTAAGCAACAAAGCCTGAATAGTAAATTATTTGGACTCACAGCATAAGATATAGATACGTGAAGACCAACTAACGTGAGCTACGGTGCCGCTGGGTGAAAAAATTGGTACCTATCTAAGTCAGCATTAGCCGAACGGTGTCTCGACGAAGATCATCTTGGAGCACGACCTAAAAAGAACCATCTACAAGCGTGATATATCGCTGGCAAGGGCTTTTTTTAGGATGCTAAGGGTAGGCGTGGGGTCCAGGTCTACGAAATAGTGACACAAGTGGGGCGTTTGATGTACAAAGAAAGTAAAATGACCTGTAGGTCGGGGACAATACAATACAATACAATACAATACAAATTCTCTTTATTGTACACTATCAGACATAAAAAAAATTACACCGAAAAGAAAATATAGACATGTACAAAAGGCGGTCTTATCGCTAAAAGAGCGATCTCTTCCAGACAATCTCTAGCATGAAAAGGACATGACAAAAGAATTAGACGGCGTGGAGGTGTACATACATAATATATACATATAATACGTAAATATACATACATATACACATAACACACACACGACAGAAGAGAGGAAGGACCGGCTAAAGTCATTGTCAGTAATATATATTTGTAGTAAATTAATTTATAAACTTATAATGTGACTCATAAGACAGGTATTATGTTTGCGAATAGGGATAAATAATTTTATAAGTGTAAATGTGTAAGTATTTAATGTATGTGTGAGTGTATATGTATACATTAAATAAAACCGCCAGCGTCAGGCCACATCCTAGTTTTACTAGGCAGTCACAGGACGGTCGATTTGTAGATCTAATGATAAATCGCCTGTGATATTATAATGCATGTTTAACAAAAGGCATGGCATTTTGAGCCCGTGGATGTTAATTTTAAATTGAAAAGAAATTTGTACGATTTTGATAATCTCATAAAATTCTATGGTTTTTTAGTATGTACTTATTATTAAAGGAAAGCAATATAACTTAAGCAATATAATATAAACCTATAGGCTTAATTCTCAAACGAAATTCTTATACTTTACATCGACAAATATAGTATAATACACATTGTTTGGGATAATTCAAGAAATACTCTTTAGAACGCGCTCACTTTTAAAAATGGGACAACACAACAAGCACTAATGCTAATGACTGGCTGCTATCAGTAAGTATCCGGTCCTCAGCAATCGGGGCCGACGATGGAGGAAGTCAACTGAACCTAGAACGATTTTACTTGATTCCTTTCACACAGTTCCTAGTAGTAAGTTGTAAGTATATTGATGTTAAATCAATTTATTGTCAACTTTATCATAAATAGATGTCTTTAACGAGAACAATTTAGCTCTATCTGAACAAAAGTAGATATTTGTAGGTATATTAATAAGTATAAAATTGTTTGAGGAATTTGAACAAGTTATAAGTAAATGATTAAATTAAATAATTATCTTCTGTTAGAGAAGTTTAACGCTTAAAAAACATTAGTTTTAATATTTTACAGCTAGACGATCCCTAATCACAAGCGTTATTTGGCCTTTATTTTTAAAGACATCATAATCAGGTGAAAACATTGATATATTAACTACTGAGAATGCAAGTTGAGGGCAAAGAATATAGTGTAATTGATCTATTTAATAGTAAATAATAATTAATTTAAAAATTGATATATATTTTGTTGAAATGAAATTTCACTAAAAATAGACACCTTCATACAATCATGCAGCGACAACCAAGGCAAAAGATTTTATTATATTTTTATTTGTTGTCTATGACAACAAAAAACTGTACCTTTGTTTTAAAAGTATTACAATTTTCACACTTTACTCCGTGTTGCTCTATGTATTCCGCATGACTAAGGTACTGTCAAAAGATATTTGATAGATTTACTCTATTTTTGTATTTTATTATCAAACAAACGATATTTATTTTTTGTACCTTGATAATACTAATAAGTTAATTTAAATGAGAAGGACTAATAAGACTTTTAAACGTAACGAAATTCCACTTTTAAAAGGTTTTCAATATTTAGTTCTTAAGTTGTGAATTGTAAATATGTATAATATTGTAAAATAAAAATAAAAATGAGTGTGCTATAGGCGACACGACTAAAGTAAATCGACCAATTACACTTTTCGTGACGCTCTCGTCACGAATTCACCAGCTTACCTCTCAAGTCAAGCGTGCGTAAAGAAGTTTTATTTCTCAAAAAATGCGATGCTAAATTTTTTTTTCTATTAAACATTTCAATAGTAATCTGTGGCAATCTTGAAACGTCACTCGTGTCAGTTAGCAGCTGTCAGTCAACTTGTCAAGAAGAAGAGTTATTTTATTATTTCCAGTTACGTTTTTATTTTATCACGCATGTCATGTTAATAATTATTTAAGAAAATTCAAATTTTTATGTAACATACTTTCATACACGTTCAAACACACGTATAATGTTTTACGGAGTGATGATATAATGTGTATATGACTAGTTTTTGATATTGTTTAATTGTGTACCTATAATTATAATAAAAATACAATGGCTCCGAATTTTAGTAAAATTACCTCAAGAAATGATATAAAAATTGGTCTAGCCGCCTCTGCGGCGTTAAGTGCATGGCTATTGAGAAATTTCTTTAAATCAAGGTGACTAAAATCTCAGTATTTTTCCATTTCACTTGGTATTATACTTTTGTTTGTAATTAAATGATATTGCGTATAAATTACATAAAATCAATTGTCATCGCTTTTTTAGTTTCATCTATAGTAAAATTCTGATAATATTCTTGGAAACATTTCGAAATTAATAATTTCGAAATAAATTTAAAAAATTACAATTATATTATAATCATATTGCTATAAATCGATATCAAGTGTATTTTTTCCAATAATTCTAACATTAAATATTTCAGATCCTCAAAAAATGTTAGACCGGTGCTATCTCCAGAGGAAAGAGTGCAATATATGATAAAAGACAAAGACCAAAAGGGGCCTAAAGCACAAGTGGATGCAAGATTTTTTGCAGAACTTAAAGTACTATGGGGTATAATGGTGCCAGGTATATGGAGCAAGGAGAGTGCTTTCATGGGGTTGATCGCTCTTTCTCTCATCGCAAGAACACTCTGTGACCTGTGGCTCATCCAGCACACAACATTAATTGAAGGGTAAGTGAAAATGTCGAGATGTATGTAAAAATGTAAATAATTTTGATATTTCAGATTACAAGTATAGTGGATTATTATAATGATAAATGCAATAACTTTCTTAATTACTTCTAAATAAATTATTTTCTTATATTGAAGGAAACATCTTTGTTTTTTACAATTAATTTTATATTATGAATATTTTTAAGTTTAATTATGATTTATACGAATTTCAATTAATCCAATTCATAATCCTACAACATGAATCAGGTGTTTTCATCTCATTGAAATTTTTCATTACTGCTCTGGCTGTCTTTTCCCCACTCTATCGTCTCTAGCCCTATATATACCTTTCTAGTTAATCAGGTTCTACAAAATAATTTAATCAAAATAGTTTATTTTTTGAATAAGATTACACTTAGAGACCATCCATAATTCGGATCATGTGGAATTTTACCATTGTGGACTATTCCCCTTTGTAACACATAAGTTACACTTTCAGTGACTCCCATACAACCATTACGTCACAAAAGCTAGGCACAAAAACTATCATACCGAATAATTTCACTTTTTATTTTCAAGAGATATAAAAAAATCTTTTTCTTGTCATAGCTTGTCACAATAAACAAAGCCCTGCCCCTGATTCTTCCTTCTGAATCTTCATCCTTCCTTCTGATTGTTAATGATACATATTAGACATACTTATTCTATCACATTAGTATCTACAAACATAATTACAAAAAGTAAATTAAATTCAAATTTCTCTGTCTATGAAATTAAAAAAATGATGTAATACTCTCTAACTAAATAAAATAAATAAAGTAAATAAATAAGGCAACTTAATGCCTGTATTTTAAAGTTTTTAAGTAACAGCCAACTGATAAATTAAATATTCTTTCTTTAAATTAAAATATACATAAGTACATTAACTAAACAAATAAACAACACAACATTGTGTGTAGATTTCAAAATAATAATTAATTAATATTATATTTAAGTTAAAACCTTTATGTTTAAAGATATCTTAGCATAAGACATAATGTATGAAACAGGAACTCATAAAATATGTTTTCAGTCTAACAACGAAATTTTAAATTGCTAATTCAAGGTCATGTCAGTTCAAAATATTTCTATTGTATTTAAATTGATAAATTTGATTTAAATTTATTCAGGGTTGAGGAGTAAGTTTTATTTATCAAAGGTATATATTTTTCAAACTTCAAATATATACAGTATACACTTACAATAAAATATTAATATATATATCCCTTCCACCATGTAGGAGAAGGATCAGAGATTAATTCACCACGCTACTCCAATGCGGGTTGGTTGATATATTCCCTACTATGAGTAACAATTGCTATCAGGTGTACATGATAACAACCGAGACCGACAGCTTAACGTGCCATGGACGTAACATGGACTAACAATCCAACCAGAAATAAATATTTGTGTAAACAAAAATTATCCACACCGAACGGTAATCGAAGCCGCGACCGTCGGTGAGAAATAAAAATATTGCAGTACTCCTGGACTAACTCCCGACTATAAGCCTGTTGTTGCAAAATTCATTCAGATTCATTTCAGGCCACTAGTGGCGAAAAAAGATCCAGAAGCAACAAACTTCATCCATACAATTTTTTTACATTTATACTCGTATTAGTACTAATAGTACTTAGTTTTATTAGAACGTTATATAAGTCATCACTTCCTATTTATAATCCGTTAATAACGTCATTATTGATGAAGAATTAGTAGTTTACGAAACTTGTCTAATTAACTATTATGAAATAATTGATGGACTACTGCTCCAACATTACGACACAATTGCAATAGAAGAATCACGACCTTGAATATAGGAAATGCTCATTTTCTCATAAATATTTAGAAGTTCTTTCTCTCATCACATAAATAATCCACAAAAAACAGGTTGTCTTTTCTAATCAGACTCAACTTGAGATTAGCGTAAACATTTTTTTTTTGTGTTTTTATATTACACATGTAAGTTATGGTTTTGATGGAAAGAAACTTACCTAACCTTATTTTAAAATATTTAAGAAGACATTTTACATCTAAACTAAGGGTTACATAAATGGGACCAAATGACACGCACCACCTTTCGATTAAAAAAAAAATCATCAAAATCGGTCCACCCAGTCAAAAGTTCTGAGGTAACATACATAAAGAAATACAATCGAATTGAGAACCTCCTCCTTTTTTGGAAGTCGGTTAGTAAAACTTAATTAGCTCTGCACAGCATAATGTTTATAAAAATTAATGTTTTTGAAAACTTTAACAACATTACATTGAATCAAAATTTTAGGTCCTTGCCGTAATAAAAAAAAAAAAAAAAAAAATTTAGTAAAAACTACTTGATTGAATAGTTTTTTTTCGTGATAAGTGCGCAGCGGAACGGCTTCGCACGGGTGCAATGCTGATAATGCTAAGGGTATTTTCCGATATGCACTGCGAGCACTGCACAGTGCTATCATTATAGAAAAATTCGTTCCGTTATGACTGCCAGTATACTGTCGCAGTACCCTAGAGAAATATATGACGTAAATCGCCGCCATATTCTACTGCGAGCACTGGCGTTTTCGAGGTAAGGTACTCGCAGTACTTTGATCACGTGATCAGTCAAAACCACTCGGGTGCAAACTGCCAAACGTCTTTTAAGCAATACTTCCAGTTTAATCACAAAATTATAAAGTTCTGTAAAAAGTTCTGTGTAAATTAGTTTTGATTCGTCAATAAAAAAAAGGAAGAATTGCAAAAATTAACCATATTAGACTGTGTTTAAAATGTTCAATACGAGCTGAAAGTTACGCAGGAAATTTATACATTAATTAAAAAAAAAAAACTCCTAAATTTTATCCTACATAACCTCTGTATATTAACTTATACACAAAGTTAATATAAGTTGAGTAATGATAAACATCTTTTTTTAATGAAAAACATTATTTTAAATGAAAAACTACTTATTTTTATTATATTATATAATCAATTTACAATTAATATTAATTAATATATTTTTAATTTGATAGTACTCCAAAAACAGTTTTTTTTTAATGAACAAGAAAACTGTTTTATACAATTATTTTAAATTTGAATGCTGCGTCAAAAATTCGGCTGACAGTATACGGGATTGCGTTCCGTTTTAAATAGTAAGCAGTATAACTGGCTATAAAGAAACAGCTTCACAGTATACTAGATTGACGTCACACTGTACAGTGGTCGCATTGCATATCATATTGCATGTCTAACACTTAACATAATAACAACAACATTAAAATATGCGTCGTTAGGATTACACGTTGTTACAGAATGCGTTGGAGAAATAAAGGTTCATTGCTCGTTAGACCGTAGGTGATAGCGTGATAATATGTACTCTATATGTTGACCCGACTTCTTAATAATATTCGTGCCAAATTTGAAGTAAATCCATGCAGTACTTTTTGAGTTTATCCCGGACATACATGCAGACAAACAAACAGACAAAAATTCAAAAAACTATATTTTTGGCTTCGGTATCGAATGTAGATCACACCCCAAATATTACTTTAAAATAATATTCAATGTACAGTTTTGACTTTCCTACCATTTTATTATATGTATAGATAGATTTGATGCTGCAATGGTAGCGCAGTCTACCGAATCCAATGTAAAACATTCCAAAATTAACAACTACTTATAAATGAAAAATTAGTTAAATACGTATACGTATGCTACAGCTGCAGAACCTATTGTTACGGCGGACGATAATGTCTAGAACATTCTAGAAGGTGTGAGAAAGAAAATATTTTCAAACTTTCTCGAATATCCTAGAGCCTAGCTCTCTGAATATATGTCCCGGTGTCGCCCGCCAGAGTTAGTTCGATTTGAACCTCGAAATATGCGATTACGAAACGAAAAGGAAAGAAATTATTCAAAAAAAAATTAGGGATTGGAAATTTTTGTTAAATACCCGTTGCGAAGCCGGGGCGGGAAGCTAGTATGATATATTTCTGTTTACTAATGAATACTGCTAGTAATTTGGTTGACCAAATCTGCTAAAACTTTTTTACATTCACATTCACACTTTTCATTCACAACTGCCGAGACCGTGGGCGAATATTCGGTAATCGCAGTTCGTCAAAATGAGTTTTTAAACTCTCGGTCACAGACAATATAATTAAAACTTTCATTTTAAAGGGACTTGCCATAATTATTGTTTCGAGATTCTTTGTGTTGCTGATGTTGCAGACGCCATTCTGATGGGACGACTATCGGCGGAATTTAAATAAAAGTCAAAAATATTATTCTTATAAGTAAGCCATTTCCTAATTGACTGTCATAACTTGTTAAAAGAATATCAAATTTCCAGCAACTATTACCAAATTACAAGAACTTAAGTTTTTAATTCATCAGGTAGATGCATGATTTAGATTGTAGTTACAAATCTTGGCGATTTGATCTAAACTGCGAAATTTTCACTTTCTTACATTACTTTGTAACTTATTTAAGTGCAAGGGCGTCGCTATCGCCGTATCAGCCGTATCAATGATACGGGGCCCCCTATCTAAATGGGCCCCTAACGTGTGTAAGCAAAAATTAGTAAAATGTTATCCACGATGTCACTTAATCTCGTAGTTCCTGGGAAAAAGATTAAAAAAATTGTCATACTTGCCTATAGTTTTCACTTCAGAAATGTCAAAGTCAAAAAAGCAATCCTCTTTTTTCCGAGTTAAGCGTGCGCCCAAAAGTTGATAACACCCTGCATCGCGTCATTCTTTTGCGAGGTCCTGGTACTTTGTTAGTTTGTTCGATATGGTTGTTTGAATATTGTGGGTGTTAGGAATAGCAATGTCAATTAGATAGACTGTTTTGTTTCGATTGTCGTGAAGAGTAATATCTGGTCTGTTGTAATGAACTGTTCTGTCCGTTAATATAGTCCTCTCCCAGTAAATTTTGTAGTTTCTGTCTATCTATTTGTAGTTTCTGTCTGTCTATTGTGCTATTTTATTCATTATTCAGCTTGAACCCAAGTTTGCTGTGTTTTATAAGATCTGACAATGGGTTCAGAGCCAGGCAAAACCATAAAGGACTGAGGGCATCGCCTTGGAATATTCCACGCTTTATATGTATCGGTTCAGTAGTTAAAGATTGATTTATTTTAAGTTTAGTTTGCCAATTTTGCATGGAGACTTGAAGAAATGATATTATAATAGGGTTTATTTTATATATTTGTAAAACTTTAAGTAGCCAAGTGTGGGGTACGGAATCGAAAGCTTTGCGGTAGTCAATAAATATAGTATGTATATCTTTCTTTTTCTTATACGCGTGATTTAAGGCAATTGCGTCCAGGGTTAGCTGCTCCTTGCATCTCTGACTGAATTTTCTGCAGCCTTGTTGCTGTTCTGAAAAGATGTTATGCTCAGCAATGTGATATATGAGCTCGCTTATACAGCCGGTTAAAATTTTGTAAAATATCTGAAGACAGGTAATGGGTCTGCACTTGGCTGGGTTTTGTGTGTCGTGGTTGTCTTTTGGTAACATGTATGTTATTCCCTGAGTTATGAATGTAGGCATTGTGTCTGTTGATTGGATGAAAGTGTTTAACGGCCGAACCCAATATTCAATCTAAAGATAGAGATAGGTAGTTATCATCGACTGCTAATAACTAACTATCTATCCTTTGTAGTTGTCCCAATAATTCGCATATGGGACTACTATCTCCAGTTAGCTGTAGATAGATCGGCTACCTGAGCTCTCCCTTACATTCCAGTATACGCAGCGTCACAGACGGCCTCAGTTATGTTATACAGATGTTTTGTAGTATTTAAAGTCATACAAATTTTATTAATATTAAAGTAATCTTGTTTTATAAAAATATGGACAAATTAATTTTTACACAGACTTTTTAATTTATAATAAATGATATTATTTTAATATGGAATGTACGGTAAATCTAGTAACGGAACGTTTTAACACGACTTGAAAAGACGCTACGAGGCCATTACGCTTTTATTGAATCGTCGTTTCGTTTGAATTTGTATAATTTTTTTACAAATCAAAATTCAAATTATACAAATCATTGCAAATTATACAGTCATTCAACAAATTGTTTGTTTTATTTACAAGATGAGTAAAGTAAGTATTATTTCACAAGAAACTTATTATTTTTATTCAATTAATTGTTGCAAAAGAGCAATATCACTTGAACTGCTACTTGAACTTGAGTCTGCCATTATTTTTCACTTGAAATTAATTTTATTTTGAACAAAGAAAATACTTTTGCAATTAATAAATCTTAGTTATCCCCCGAAAACTATAGATCGGTTATTGTTGCTACTAAAGATAACCAAAGTTACTGACAGATAGAACTCTATTATTATTGGGACGCTTAAACTGTCATTTTCATAGGAACTGTTATCTCTGGTAAGCTATCCTCCCTCTCGTCGATAGATAGCTTTGAAGGATAAGATTGCCTATCGTCGACAAGTTTATTGGGTCAGTTAAATGAATGATAGATAGATATTTCTGTCTCTAGTAGGACATAACCAGAGATAGACTGAATATTGGGTTCGGCCGTAAATGGTTTTGAATGTGTGGGTGAGTTCGTGTGAATTTTTTATACCAGTAGGCGTGTAAATTATCTGACCCAGGTGCTTTCCAACTGTGCATGCGTTTTAAGATATTTTTGAATGTGTCTACCTGGATATGTTCAAACCTCATTTTAGGTGTGTTTTCAACTGTTCTACTGACTTCGTCTATCCATTCAGCGTTTTCGTTATGTTCGACCGGTTGTTCCCAAATCTGACTCCAAAATTCTTTTAGTGTTTCAGGTGTTGGTGTTTCTACTCGTGTACTGTGGCGTTCCTGTGGTGGAGTGGAGATGTTCCTGTAGAATGCTTTTTCATTGTTTATGAATTTACGGTTCTGTGATTTGCGGGCTCGGCTAAATACCTTTTAAGTCGGTTGGAAACTATGTTTAACTTTTGTTTTAAGGTGTCTTAAAAAGTGGCTTAATTCGGTGTTTGGATTTTCGTATTGGGCGTGGGTTTGATATTTGCTTTTTATTTGTTCTACTGAATCAGCTACTTTGTTACTTCTGTTTTCGTTAATATATTGAGTTAAGTGGGCTATCTCAGATCTCAGTGTTTGAATTTTATTTTCTAACCTTTTGCCACGATGGTTTTGTTTTCCTGTAGCTATTACCTCTCTGTATGTCTATATTAATTTTAGCACCATTACAGATCGCTGCTGTGTACGCTGCTATGTAGATTAATGTGTGTGGTGTGTGGAAATCTTGCTCATTATTCAAATAGTCGGGAAGAATTTTCGAGTCTATGTATTCTACTATCACTGCTAGTTTTTTCGAAGATTTCCGTTTTGGTATAAAAGGTCGAGATATTGGGTCGGTATTGATAAATTTTTCTGTCGCTGATATAAATTGGTCTTTTATTTTCTGTGCTAGGTCTTCCTGTATTTTATTTGCATTATTATTAGAGTTTCGATTAAGGAGAATATCTTCTTCACGTTAGTTGAGAAATCTAGTTCTTCTGTTTCAGTTAGTGATGTGGTCATTATTTGTGTCATTTGGTAATCTGTCAGATTTTCAGTTTGGTCCTGTGGTTGTTGAGGTCGTGATAGTTGTGCTTCTACTTCATGTCTAATTTGTTCTATTCTTTCTTGTGGTATCATTTTATTGTTGGCTATTGCTCGGCGTTGACCTGATAACCTTTGTTCTGAAATGTGACTAAGGTGAGGATGTTGTTCAATAAATTTGGTGTGTAGTTATTTTTCTATTTCCTGTCATATCAGTTTCTATGTGCGTTACTTCAAAATAGGTTCGTAATAGGATAGGATACGAATCTATCGTTTAGCTCATTGGACCACCGCATTCGTGTACCTGTGTTTTATGTAAGGTTAGTTTGACTGATTTTTATATTTCCGGTTTGTATTAGGGTTGAGATTTCATTTCTGATTCCGTCAAGTGTCGATTGTGGGAGTAGTTTGTTATTAGTTATAGCTCTACGCTGGTCACCAAGTCTCTGCCTGGAAATATCCATTTCCGGGAACGCTGCCATGTATTTTTGATGTAAAGTGTCTAAGTATGAGCGTGTGTTAGTTTCATTTTTTGTCAAAGTTAGGTAGTTGCGCCATATAAATTCATTCATTTCTGAGTTCCATCTTCTTCTTTTTTTTTTTTTACAAGTGATATACATCCACGGGCTTATGAACCCATGTCCTTTTTTATTCTAAAAACATGCAATTTTTATTTTTTTCTATTTCAAGGTAGGCGTTACCCATCTTCTTCTTGTGCTAGTGATGTCAGGAGTAGGTGTAGGTTGAGCGGCGTATGCCTCCTGCACAAAATCTTCTGACATGGGTGACGAGGTAGGAGGTCGAGATGGCATCTCGATGCGGTATGGGGGTGAAGTTGGTGTGGAATAAAGACTGTTGTTTGCTGATGACGTTTCGGATATTGGTGAGTTTGGGCAACGGATTGGATCGGTTGTCGTAGATTGTTCGGCGGAAACCCGCCTATTCAGTCCCCCACCGCCGGTGGTTCACATGCTGTGACACCCAGCACCGGCTCCAGGTGTGCCCCGGCGATCCCCGGGAAGCGGTCGCAGATTATATCTTCTATTACGACTTTCTTCCATAGTGCATCTAAAAGAGGGGTTGGGATCGTTGGTTGAGAAGGGTAGTCTGGATGAGCGTCAATCTTAACCTGTACCTTATAGATGGGATTTGCTCCAGTTAGTCTGAGCTTAACTACACATCACCTTGCTTCCCGTAAGCTCCCCCACCACGGCAAGGTGATCCCATGGGGGGTTATTATTATTATTATTATTGTACATATCGTTGAGATATATTATAGCTCACTTACAAAACAGTAACGTATTGTCTATAAAACCTTTTTATTTTTATCGGAGTGGTAGTTTCTGTGTGATTAGCGTGTTCAAAGTTTACACAATGTACATGCTCAAAACATTTTTCTAAAACGAAATATACTTAATCAGCTTTCTCTAAATTAAAATAATTAAAATTCTTTAGTAGTAAAGAGTTTTTGTTTATATATTGCAGCAGGAATACCTGTATATGTATATTTATTTATATAAATTATACGCATATGGTAAATTTGTTTAGAGTTTTACCAATTATCACTTATAGGTATCTGTTTGAATCTCTCTGAAATTAGGGCGCTTACTTACATTTAGTTCAAGTATCACAATAAATAAACCTCTCAAAATATTGAAGCAAATATGTACACGTTAAGAGAAAAAACCTAAGACGAACTGGTTTTTTTTACCGTCATTACACAAACACTGTATATTTTAATGGTCACCCGGGCGCATATTTTTATTTGTTAGACCTGGTTTTACGTAAGAAGTATTTCGCGTTTTAATATAAATGTTTTTATGGTTGTGTTTATAATTATATTTTAAATTCGCGTTTTATAGATCATTCAAATTAACTCTGTGGTATTTCACAACATGCACACAGGAACTATAATTTGAGTTGAAACCATTTCGGGAAATAAAGACGAAATAATTATTGAAAATGTATTAATTTTTTTCTCGTCATTTTTATAGTAATTGGTATATTATTACTAATATACTAGTGATCACCCAATGGTCGAAATTCGACTATAATTAATTTGAATTATAAGTTTGAACATGATTAAGGTTCTGTCGTCAAATACTATCCCACCAAAAACATTTTCATGTAAAATGTTGCCAAGACGAGATCATATGGCTCGCACTGTCAAAAAGTTATCAGATCTCATGTAGAGCCAAGCTTCTAAATCTACACGCCCTAACTCTACAAGCCCTAACTTCACAAACTCTACACCTTAGTCAAAATATGTGGCTTGGCCGTTTCGCTACCGTCACGTAAGGTGAAAATTTTTTTCACTGTTTTCTACTTTTCTGTCATACAATAGTTCTATTAAAGAAAAAATAAAAGGAAGAAGAATAATTGATATACATATAATAAAAATAAAAATAAAAAGAGAAAATATATATATATATATAAATGACACAGGAAAGTCGTCATCTACAACATCGGCAGCCGGTAGTAACGAAACGGCCAAGCCACATATTTTGACTAAGCTGTAGAGTTTGTGAAGTTAGAGCTTGTAGAGTTAGGGCGTGTAGATTTAGAAGCTTGGCTCTACATGAGATCTGATAACTTTTTGACAGTGCGAGCCATATGATCTCGTCTTGGCAACATTTTACATGAAAATGTTTTTGGTGGGATTTCACTTCTTTTTGTAAGTTGCTTATGACAATATTACAGCTGCATTTTACCTCCGACACATTTTATACCATAAATATCATCCAATCTTCACCATATTCGGTTTAAGCACGCTGTTTTTGATTTTATGTTGAACTGATATGCAAACGGTGATCTCCGCCAAAACTTAAATACCAAAATTACAAAATATAAATTTTCGACATAAACTAATAACCGATTTTTATTTTTTATGTATTTTATTATTATTATTAATAACAAGGAGTCACTATATCAATTTTCAGACCTCTAGCATCAAAATTTGCGGAAGTCTCATACAAACTTCCACCCCCCAGTTTAAGGGGTTGGGGGGTAAAAGTTCCAAGTTTTAGAATTTTTTTGTTGTTTGTGTACTAATACTAGCTTACATACCAAATTTCAGCTTTCTGGGACTTCAGGAAGTGCTCTAAGAATTTTGATGATCATCAGTGAGTGACGAAATCGGGGTTTTTTAGATATCAATAAAATCTAAAGTATAAGAGCTATGCAATTGAAACTTTATATGTTTAATAAGTTCACTATTGACATCATATCCCCAGAATTTTGTTTATCTGGTATAATCCAAACCCAAGTTATGAGGGTTCAAAAAAACGACGAAGCACTTCGAGAAAAGATAGGTAGTGCTTTTCGTTTTTTTTTTATTTTTTTTTTATTTTTTTTATTTTTGGTTCGTCTTGGCGGGGGCACTACCGTGCCCCCAGATACTTCTATAACAATAAAGAACAGAGTATAAATGCATGTTTGTGTCAATTACATGGTAATGAATGAAATGAAAATTCCACAATCTTTTGTAGATTGTAATAGGTATCTCAAACTCGGAACAAATATTCCTTATCATTTGTTTTGTAATAAAATCTATGCGTTTAAGTTACATCTAAATTACAATAGTAGTCTATGAAAAATTGTTAAAATCAATGATAAAAATATTACGCAAATACTAACGTAAAATTTCATTATTCTGTTTAAGTTATTTCCATTGTGTAAATAAAGTAAGGGCGGTATGTTCATACGCTCACGGAGACAAATATTTAATAGACAGAAAGTACATGTAGTATTCATAAACAACATAAGATAACTCATAGTTGTATTTGCTCGCCAACGAAAAAAACCGACTTCAATTACATCGACGAGTAATAAACGTAGATCGAAGAAAAAATAGTCAAGTAACTACGCGTTATCAAAGATTACTCACAAAGTAGTTATCACATCTCAATAAAATTTATATGTGACCACATGACAAACATCAGCTTTCGATTAAATTAAAAATTACTAAAATCGGTACACCAGTATAAAGTTATTGCAGATTTTCGAGAGTTTCCATTGATTTCTCTGGGATTCCATCATCAGATCCTGGTTTCCTTATCATGGTACTAAACTTGGGATATCTCCTTTCGAACAAAAAAAGAATTATCAAAATCGGTACATCCAGTAGAAAGTTGTGCGGTATAATACAACGTAGGTCGAAGAAAAAAGCGTCAAGTAAAAACGCATTATTAGATATAACTCGAAAAGTAGTTCTTAGATCTCAAATAAATTTAAATGGGACCAATTGACATACACCACCTTCCGATTTAAAAAAAAATTGTCGAAATCGGTCCACACGGTCAGAAGTTCTGATGTAACATACATTAAAAAAAAAAAACCTACAGTCGAATTGAGAACCTCCTCCTTTTTTGGAAGTCGGTTAAAAACTAAATATATTCTACAATGAAGAAAATATAGGAAAATGCAGAATTACGAGGCTAACTTTGATCCTTAATATAACACTGTATGTAAAGTAGACACAATATTCGCGGTACCTAATTCGACTGTATTTTATATGAGTTAAAGAGTAATTAAAAGATTATACAACAGCTTTATTTATTGTGATTCTTTTATAAAAAAAATATATATAAATTTATAATTTTATTCAAATAAAATTCGTATGACTTTAATGATAAAATATCAAGACGATGCGTTCTCGTAACGGTCACAGCACTGGTAGGTATGTCGCTGTTGTGCTAGCGGTTGCGGTTCGATCCCCGAACATAACAGACATTTGTATTGGCCATACAGATCTTTGCGGTGGTCTGTGTTTGTGCAGTCCTTGTGGGTCTCCCCACCGTGCCTCGGAGAGCACGCTGAGCCGACGGTTCTGGTTGTTATCTTGTACACCGGATAGCGATACTAAATACGCGATAAGCTACTCATAGTAGGGAATTTATCCGCCAACCCGCATTTGAGCAGCATGGTTGATGAAGCTCTGATCCTTCTCATATATGGGGAAAAGAGGTCCGTACCCAGCAGTGGGATATTACAGGCTGAAACGCGGATAGTGATAATATTAATCTAATAATTAAAACAAACTATAAAAAGCCGTAAAGGTACGCCCAAATCGCGCTAAATTGTGGAGGCCTATATCCAGCAGTGGACTGTATTAGGCTGAAGTGATGAAAAACGGCGTCATTTAATTGTCTATAGGATAAGCATAAATAAAGCATGATGTTTGATGATGAAAAAAGTCACGGGCAATTAGTAACCTATGTACCTATGTACAATTGAGTGTTCTAGATGTGGACATAGCATGCATTACACAATAATTGTGTTTGCTCGCAAACGAAAAAAAAACCGACTTCAATTACATCGACGAGTAATACAACGTAGATCGACGAAAAAATAGTCAAGTAACAGCGCATTATCCAAGATTACTCAAAAAGTAGTTATCAGATCTCGATGAAATTTAAATGTGACCACATGATAAACATCAGCTTTCGATTAAATTAAAAATCATTAAAATCGGTACACCTAATAAAAAGTAATTGCGGATTTTCAAGAAGTTCCCTCGATTTCTCTGGGATCCCATCATCAGATCCTGGTTTTCTTATCATGGTACTAAACTTGGGATATCTCCTTTCCAACAAAAAAAGAATTATCAAAATCGGTACATCCAGTAGAAAGTTATGTGGTATAATACAACGTAGGTCGACGAAAAAAGCGTCAAGTAAAAACGCATTATTAGATATAGCTCGAAAAGTAGTTGTTAGATCTCAAATAAATTTAAATGGGACCAATTGGCACACACCACCTTTCGATTAAAAGAAAATTTGTCGAAATCGCTCCACCCAGTCAAAAGTTCTGATGTAACATACATAAAAAAAAAAAAAAAAAAAAAAATACAGTCGAATTGAGAACCTCCTCCTTTTTTGGAAGTCGGTTAAAAAGAAACTAAAATCAAAACAGGTAACTTAACAATAGTGCAAAATCAAAAGTTAGGTATATAAAATACTAAAACACATGCAGTTCAAATAATAAAAGAAAAAGAAATTTAACATTTCAATATAAAAATGGAAAAATTAATTACAATTTAATATACTTAATGCTTACTGTAATATACTTACTGCTTATAATGTAATGTGTTTTCGACATTAAATTAGAAGCATTGGAACTCAAATTAATTAATTATACCTCTAAAACAACATATTATATGTAATCGCTAAAAACCTGTTTCGTCTCATAAATGAATGTAGGTGAGGCCAACGTTCACCGATCATCACGAGGCATGACTAAAATAAGTATACCAAATGATACTTCATTTTTAAATTCTTAAACATTACGTCGCGAAAGTAGGAAAAAAATTCAATGTATTTTGTTTAAACACAGTAATATTAAAATAAAAAAAAATAAAGTGTATTTTAGAACATTATATTAGAATGAATTAATATTGGTTAATATTACATGCTTACATACATATAGAACTTTGTATGAATTTTTATTTACTCTGTGTGCAAGTGTGAACCTTAGCAGTAAGTTGGAATTATGAAAATGTAGGTTAAATTACAAGTCTTATATAATAATATTTTGTAAAAATAAATTATATTTTATAACACTAATTGCGTCGCACAGTTTTATACACGTAATATAAGTAGAAAATAGTAGGTTAAATAGAATGTAACACCCATTGATTATATATTAATGAAATGATGATTTAGTTATATCAAATAAATAAAGCTAAATATTGAAGTAGAGCATTACAGGAAAAATCATATTCAAAATCTGGAGCAGTAGGACTCGGGAAGTGCATCAACCTTACTGAAGGTCACAGCTAAATAATAATCCTCTCGAGTAGTGTTATGTTCCTGTGATGTGTAAGGTAGCCAGAGCTCCTTTGAAAGCGCTGCGCTAACAGCGGGGTTTATCATTAGATAGGCAAATCCCTTGTGATGCATCCGATTTTACTATAGAATAGAGTAGCCGAACTTAGGGTTATTTACAACCTTAGGGGTAGAAAAAAATATCCTGAAGTCTAAAAATAAAACTATAACGACTTGTAACCAACAAATATATCATGTAAATACATATATTGCTATGAACAAGTATTGATAGAGACGATGACACTTTTTGAAGGTTGAAAAATACGTATAAAATATATAATCGCATTATATAAGGACATAATATATAGTCTTACAATTTTCATAAATTGAAAAGAAGTGATTTTTATTATACCCTTTTTTTACGTGGGGAAAATCAATCATGGATGCGCGGGGCGCCAGAGGGTTATATCAGACTCCTACTGACTAAAAAAACCACCACGTGTGAGGAGTTGTCCGCCTGGGTGAGGCGAGATGGGGTCGCGCTAGCATTCGCCACCTCGCCCTGAACTATTGTTGTACCTAATTCAATCTTAATAAAAGTTGCTTATTCCTCAACTTATCGACAGACTGTTATACGATATCATGGTTTGCGTTTTGAATTAATTTCATATACATACAACGTTAACACGTTAAACTGGCGTTCTTCAATTTAACTGAGATATTAGAATCCATATTATAAGCTAAAGATACAAGTTACGTGTCCTAACGCTTTAATAAAATTAATTATTAAATATTATCATATATATTAATACGCTGTCTCCCTTTTTTAGAAAAAACCTCACAATTACTCCACATAAATTATATATCATTTATAGACAATTGCTTCCTCTACCGGCATCCACAACTAAAAAATATATTATTACTTTTGCTTTTGTTATTAAAATTATATAAAGGAAGGATAAACTTTTAACTTAACAAGTTCAGTGTTTCCTTCCTCGATTACAGTTTTTGTTTGAATAAATTCCCAAATAGAAATTAAAATGTTATTATTTTGAAAAACTTATTCCAACATTTTTTTGGGGAAATAAACCGCACAATACTACTGTACATTACAAAAGTAAAAGTCGAACATAAACCAATAAAGTTTACACTGAAAAGTTTAATACTAAAATTACTAGGAAACGAAAATTAGTATGAAATGTTATAATTAGTTATGTTTAAAATGCTCTCGGTTAATAAAGTTAAAGTCAAGTCTAAGAATACGTTTTTAATTATTAAAAATAAGTTTCTCGTACAATTGTATGTGAAAGTATACGAGTATTATAATTAAGTTTATTTCGAAAACGTGTATACGTGTTATTGACTTTTCTTTAAAAAACTCGATAATTATGGTCTTCAATGAAACGAAGTTTAAAAAAATCAATCGACTTTAAAAAAGGAGGATATCAATTCGACTTTATTTTTAACTGTATATTTTATGGGTCTTACGGACCAATTGTTATGTTTATGGTTGTCGTATGGTCTGAGATCACATTTAAATGTGATCGAGATCTGACGCATACTTTCGAGTTACCCTTAGGGTTGTGCACTACAAGGAATTTTACCGTCCGGCAGTCCGATTTTGTGTACTTGGTCGTCTTTACTCAGATCGGTACGGTGCAGTTTAGGGTAGCTCTCTTCGAAATTACACGCCTCACACGTGTAATTACACGCTAGGAACGATCACTGTTTACTAACCACGCTCCGTCCCCGTCCCGTTCACGTTCTAATGTCGTCCATGTACCGTGCAGTGCATGTGCAGTATACCGTAGTATGCAGGCTATTTCGGAAGCAATAAATCGATCTAGCTAGCATTCATTTTTAGAAAATGTCGTTTTATCCGTATTTTAGGGCAATGAAAAACTACTACGATATCGTTAGAACACGAAGGTAAATTTTGCCACCATTTACTTGGTTATAAAAACTCAGATGGGAAATCGGGCGGTCCTAAAACTAGAAGACCCCGGTTAGAATCCAGATGTCTTCAGTCCGATTATTTTTTATTCCTTTTTTCAAGTTCCTTCTTTAAGAAAAACTATTATTTCGTGCCCTTTATCAACGCATCAAATTCTTATCTAAGTATTTTTTTTTTTAAGTTTATATTTTTTAATTAATATGCTAGTAAGGTCGAAAAATATAACGCTTATTTTATCAGTGTGTAATTAGTAAATAGATATTCCAAAACACAAGATTTACCAAAATAATTGTGTTTGCTCGCAAACGAAAAAAAAACCGACTTCAATTACATCGAAGAGTAATACAACTTAGATCGACGAAAAAATAGTCAAGTAACTACGCGTTATCAGAGATTACTCAAAAAGTAGTTATCAGATCTCGATAAAATTTATATGTGACCACATGATAAACATCAGCTTTCGATTAAAGTAAAAATTATCAAAATCGATACACCCAGTAAAAAGTTATTGCGGATTTTCAAGAGTTTCCCTCGATTTCTCTGGGATCCCATCATCAGATCCTGGTTTCCTTATCATGGTACCAAACTAGGGATATCCCCTTTCCAACAAAAAAAGAATTATCAAAATCGGTACACCCAGTAGAAAGTTATGTGGTATAATACAACGTAGATCGACGAAAAAAGCGTCAAGTAAAAACGCATTATTAGATATAACTCGAAAAGTAGTTGTTAGATCTCAAATAAATTTAAATGGGACCAATTGGCACACACCACCTTTCGATTAAAACAAAATTTGTCGAAATCGGTCTACATGGTCAAAAGTTCTGATGTAACATACATAAAAAAAAAAAAAAAAAAAAAAATTCAGTCGAATTGAGAACCTCCTCCTTTTTTGGAAGTCGGTTAAAAACAAAAAAAAAATATAAAAATATAAAAATTATTTCATCATCATCCTATTGCAGTCGAAAAATGGCGTGAACCCATGTGTGTTGCCCATAGTCACCACGCTGGGCAGGCGGGTTGGTGACCGCAGGGCTGGCTTTTTCGCACCGAAGACGCTGCCCCCCTTGGGCCTGAGTATTTCAAAGCCAGCAGTTGGATGGTTATCCCGCCATCGGCCGGCTTTTGAAGTTCCAAGGTGGTAGTGGAAATGTGTTATCTCTTAAACGTCTCTTACGCCACCTACGGGAAGAGAGGGGGTGGCTATATTCTTAACTGCCGTAGCCACACAACAAAAATTATAAATATATAAATTTATATTAGTGTGTATTAATAAAGACGACTTATATATTTTTCAATCTGTTTTCAATTATCATAAAATATTATATGAAAGTAATATTTATATGTCTTATCCTAATATATATATGTACTCGTAGGATTATCGACTATTGTTATTGTGCATAATATGTTTGACATATGCACATTGTTGTGTGTTCCTAAGCTAGGTAACTTAATACTTGTGTTATAGGTAATAGCCGGTTTATTAAGCTATATATATATATATATATATATATATATATATATATATATATATATATATTTATATTTGTTGATACTTAGATATATCAATTTGTGTTACACCAAAATTCGTGTCCGGATTCGAGCATAATATTCCCGGAGTAGAAAGCTGGCTCACTGTAAACTACTCTATAGGGCAAGTCATATAAAAACAATGTTTATTGAATGATTCAAGTTTTACTACTCTAATGATACTAACAGCTATGGTGAAGTCCACGCGGAAAGATAAACAAATCTACATACTTTTATGGACTTTGGTTCACGACTCGTAATCGCCTTATTTGATGACTTAATACTTCCATTAGATAACAATATCTTAGACTTTGGTTCACGACTCGTAACGCCTTATATGATGATTTAATATTTCCATTAGATAACAATATTTTATTCATTTGATTAAAAAATTAAGTTGAAAAGTAATCTAGATTGGGGTAGGTAATCAGTTAATCACGATAACCATATAAAGTTTTTTTTTTATGTCACTAGGTCGGCAAACAAGCGTACGGCTCACCTGATGGTAAGCGGTTACCGTAACTTATAGACGCCTGCAACACCAAAAACATCGCAAGCGCGTTACCGACCCAATCCCCAATCCCCCCAGGAGCTCTGGTCACGTTACTCAACAACAGGAACACAATACTGCTTGAAAACAGTATTATTTTGCTGTGATCTTCTGTAAGGTCGAGATACTACCCCAGTCGGGCTATAATAAAATATAATTATAATAAAACAACTGCTAAAACTGTAAATGAATAATGAATATGATCGTTTTATGTATTACATCTTTTAGTTTGTATATATGTATGTTATTCACGATGTTGAATTAGAATGATCAAAACACGTATAAATTAGTCTGCCATATAAAATATATGGTACAATTAACAAATTAGCGTGACAAAATTGTGTACTTTATGATAAAGCAACGACAATAAAACTAAAATATATGTTTAATGAAAATTCAGTCTATGATTTTCAATAAACAAACAATATGTTATGAAAATTATATTAATGATAGCAAAGTACAGGATAGTTAAATAAATGAAGATGCCTTGTTTATCGAGGAATACTTACGACCAATGTATGTGGTTTTTGTTTACTTAATAACTTAATAAAACCTTATTTATTTGTTTCAGATCAATAATTACAATGAATCACAAGGAGTTCAGGCGGTTATTAATACAATTCTTTATGTCGATGCCGTTGGTATGTATCATGGTATTATAAAAGAGTACATATTGAGCTACCTATATTAACATTTATGTCTGCCTTTACATTGTTTGACATGGTCTCAGAGCCAACAATCAAGTTGAATGACGCATTAAAAAAATTATAGTTTAAATATACTAATTAATTTTCCTTGTATAAAGATTTTTTGTGTAAATTAAAAAATTAAATGGAATTAAAGAAGTTATTTTTGTATCAAGAACAATGAAACTGTTCTGAAAATTTAACTGGTAATTGACTTAAGGAGAAATAAAATAATTATAAATAAATTTTTATCATTCTCTAATTCTTGTTACGAAACACACATACAAACTCGTGACATCATGATACCCCCCCTCTTTCAAAGTAGCAAGTATGAATGAATACCTCTTGAAACTTTAAAATTACTGAAACTACGAAATTCTTGGTTTTTATACAGGTTGACTGCCTGTGTCTTAACCGACTAACACGTAGAAACTACTGCATGAATTTGTATGAATTTTTCCATGATTTGAGTTCATAGCTCATACTCTAAACTTGGGATCTCTGAAGTATATGAAATTGATTGTGAAAAATATGCATAGCTACTCAATCTGACACATCAACATCTGTCTGAATACATCAGCTGCATGTGTCATGTACGTGTCAATGAAAATCTGGTTCAATTTTTCTGTTATCCAATTAATATTAAATGAATGACACATCACTGTATGAGCATTGTTATACTTTATAACTAACTCTTGACAGATTATTATTTTATTAGGCACATAATATGGTTTTCTTAATTTTCACATGTATTATTTCAGATTTCCCTGGTTAACAATGTACTAAAATGGAGTATAGGAGAAGTGAAACTAAGATTAAGAACAAATCTGTCGTTACATTTATATCAACAGTATCTGAAGTGAGTAAACATATTATATCCCTTATTAATTTAGAATTAAAAGCAGATAAATATCTAAAAATGAATGCTTTCGTTAAATTCTTTTTTGGTTATTATTATGCGCTTTAAATTGCGTATCATCTTGTAACAAGATATTTTATGTCAGTTACTTAAGTTATCGCTACTATTCATAATGTACATCAAAGAGGAGGATTGACTCAAATTTTGTGTCGAGTTCCTTTATTCTATATACTACTCGATGCTTATGGCACTACTGCTAAAGTAGCTATATATACTTTATGTTCAAAATCCTGTGTCTGTGCGCAACTCGTAGTTACTGTAACCTATACATTAGTGCTTTACAGCCTTTTTGATTACGCTACCCCTTTTCACTTGAAAGTGCTAGCGACATTCCTAAGACTATACTGAAACCTAAAACTACCTCACATCACTGTAAATTGCTTCTAAACCCCTTTGGAGGTCGCGCTTAAAGAACAATGCTCTACGCCAACTCGGTAAAACTAATTCGTTTATATAATAAGATTGTTATCTTTCACGGTAAAATATATTAAATTTATACATTTTTTTTAAATTATATTTGACGTCATAATAGTCAATAGACGTCATAGTAGATCAAAGATAAGAGTTTTTATTACCCTGCATCTTAACAAAAAAGCTTTTGTATTACAATGCTATTAAAACTACATTACACAATTAAATGTGGATAATGTGGATGTGGACGTAGACATACACTTACGCTTCAGCCTCTAATATCCCATTGCTGGGCATTGGCCTCTTTCCCCATCTAAGAGAAGGATCAGAGCTTAATCCACCACGCTGCTTCTATGCGGGTTTTGCGGATATATTCCCTTCTATGAGTAACGATCGCTATCAGGTGTATATGATAATATGATAATAACTGGGACCGTCAGCTTAACGTGCTCTTCGAGGCACACGCACCATTACACCAGAGCGGTCGTCAACACTTACACAATATTGTTTTACCCGGCCGATGCACATGAGGAATATTTAGGAAAAACGAATTCGCTAGAGGTTTTTATGAGAGCAATAGAAGTAAAAATATTTATTCTTTTACCTTTTTTCCGCTATTACATAAAATCTGTAGCACGGTGTTAGGATGCGGCTTAAGGAAGTTATGATCATAGAGTTCTAACTCTTGTCTATAACAGTCTATTCGCGTTAAGAAAATAGTGACTCATCGCTGTCACTGTCTGAAAAACTTATTTTAATAGTTCAATTTGAATACGTTCTAATTCTAACTACGATTTGATTTATCAAGGGGCGTGGCTTAGCTAAGTGACAGCGATGACTCCCTATTGTCTTAACGCGAATATACTATAGTAGTGGTTATATAAGTAATTGTAAAATGAGAAAACTGAAAAGTAAATTCCATACTACGAAGACGTAGTTATAAGCTAGTGTATGACTACAAAAATAATACGCCTAATTTTCGTTATACCGTTACAGCGATAATTTGTAATGATTAGTGTCCTTATAGTTGGCCTCCTATTGATTGTTCGGTAAATGGAAACGATGTTACGAAATTCAGATAAGGTTAGATACATCACCTACAGATATGTATCTAACTAAAAGTTTCAATGACAAATGAAAAAAATATTTTATTTGTTATTTATAATATTTTGCTCAGTGGGCCAATGACATGTCTGTTGAAGCAGGCGTTGCCATTGCGGGGGTCATGTCCGAGTAATAGTTATAATAGGTATGGGGACATCGAAACTGTTTTTGAAATAATTGTGTTTGCTAGCAAACGAAAAAAACCGACTTCAGTTACATCGACAAGTAAATACAACGTAAGTAGACGAAAAAAATTAACAAACGCACTAGTCGTCACTACGATTTTCGAGGGTTCCTCTCGATTTATCTAGGACTTCATCATCAGATCCTGGTTTCCTTATTACCACCCTTGGGATATCTCCTTTCTAAAAAAAAAAAAGAATTATCAAAAAATCGGTTCATTAACGACGATGTTATCCCCGAACATACATAATATATACGGTCGAATTGAGTAACCTCCTCCTTTTTTGAAGTTGGTTAAAAACTTCGCATTGTATTTCGTTCGTTCGTTCGGCGTTATTTCTAATATTTTAATTACGTTAACTTTTTAACCAATATTGTTCTACAAGCGGGTAGGGTCGAAAGGCTACTCAAATATATTTTGAAGAGTCTAGTGTCGATATATATATAATCGTCCTACTGTAAGAAGAAGGTCTCTTCTTAGTCTCAAGGATTCAACCTTAATGCTCCAAACGGTTCTTTAGCAAGTTGGTGGATATTTTCCTTTATAACTGTAAAAGCAATGATCATTGTCAAGTGTATTAAACAAATAACGAGGTCGACGACTTTAAGTTCTTTCCGGGACAAGACCGGATGAAATATTTGTATAAATACAACTGCGTGTATCTGCTTCCAATGCCAATTGAACTCCACTGTCCACGGTACAAATAAAATTTTCGAATCTCTACTTCCGAACTATTTTCAATTGCACTGGTTTTATTATTTTCAACATTATAGGTGTAATAAAATAATCCTCTTAATAGTTGAAAATAATATGCTCAATTTAATGTAAAGCAACTCATAAGCATGACTTGCACACTCTTCGCTTCATTTTAATTTAAATGTATTATTATAAATGTGTATATTTTGTAATGTACCTAAACTTACGAACTTACGTAATAGACAGGAACACGAATATAAAATAAATCAAGCTAAAAATAAGCATGATAATTTACATAACTAGCGACCCACTCCGGCTTCGCACGGGTATAAAATATAATTATAGCCTATGTCATTCACTGAAAAAATGATTAAACTCGATCCATTAGTTAATTATTTATTCATTACTGCCCGTGGCCCGCACGCGTTAACTTTAGAGTTAAAGCCGGCCGGAACCGCCGCAAACGCTACGTACCGCAATTTTTAAATCTGTAATATCTTCGAAAATATTCATTTAAATCATATGCTGTAAAGGGCCATATAGATCTATGTTAAATTAGCAATGTATTTAAGGTATGTAATTAGATAAGGATTAATGCTGTATTGGTTAAAATCGCTTTGAAAATTAGCCATTATTTGTCGTAAAAAGTAAATGACAAAAAAATGTTATTGTGGGATATCCATAAGAGATAGACATATACCATAAGGGAATTTTTTGTAGACCTTTTCAATGTGTACAATATTCAGTACATTATTTTGATAAATCTCGTAGGGTTCAGGCTGCAAATGTAAGCGGAAAAAAATGTAATTATTTACGACATCACATTAGAAACCTCAAAAATAACAGTATTTCTCCACTATTTAATGGATGTTATTATACATATAAACCTTCCTCTTCAATCACTCTATCTATTAAAAAAACCGCATCAAAATCCGTTGCGTAGTTTTAAAGATTTAAGCATACATAGGGACATAGGGACAGAGAAAGCGACTTTGTTTTATACTATGTAGTGATGTGTAAGTACGTTATCTTATATATAAAAAAACTTGACTGTTGTTGTGGTGATTAACCTTTATATGATACATACATAAATTAAATACGTTAATAGGATAACTAGCTATCAAGATTAAAATGTTTTCATTTTAAGTTTATTGAGTTTTTCCTTTTTTGTGTAATTTTTTTTAATCCTACTAAAAATTTTTTTCAACTATGCACGTACATAGTATTTAAAACTGCTGTGTGGTTACGGCATTAAAGAATATCGCCACCCCCCTCTCTTCCCGTGGGTGTTGTAAGAGGCGACTAAGGGATAACACAGTTCCTAACTACCACCTTGGAACTTAAAAAAGCCGACCGATGGCGGGATAACCATCCAACTGCTGGCTTTGAAATACACAGGCCGAAGCCACCCCAGCGTAGAGACTATGGGCAAAACACGAGTCCACGCCATTTTTGGCTCGAACTTGTGGAGGCCTATGTCCAGTAGTGGACTGCGTTAGGCTGATGTAATGATGAATGTTTAAAACTAATTACACAAAAATATATTATTTTTTAATAATTTAATATTTAATATATTACAAGAACTACAATTCCATGTAGTTTTTTGTTCCCACAACAAAGCTTCATTATGAGACTCATTTAGGTAAGAAAGGCAAAAAAAAAAAAAATAGATTGTTCTTAGCAACCAAAGAATCCTATTGAGTTCCGCATGTGTTAAACTCTTCGCAGGTGGTCATTACTTAACAACTATCTCTTAGATGGTTGCAATTGTTTACTGTACGTAATATTAATAATAACATTATATTTAGACAAACTTCAGCTTTCAAGGTCAATGTTCTTAAATCTATTGTGTCACGTAAGATATCAAAACTTAATTTGACCTTGTGTCTGTAAATATAGACTACTCGAGTTTTTTACAATTCTTTCGTCATAGTTGAATGCGTAAAATAATAGATAGCCAAACCAACGATTGCTACAACTGTAATACTTGGCGTTCTGATCATGTGTTTATATATTTAACATGTGTCACGTTTAATTTCAGAGGTTTCACATACTACCAAGTGACGAATTTAGACAACAGAATAACAAATGCAGATCAGTTGCTGACCACAGACATAGATAAATTCTGTGAAACGGTCATAGACTTGTACAGTAACATCAGCAAACCTCTACTGGATATTTCAATATATTTATACAGGTTGACAGTGAATTTGGGTGCTTCGGTGAGTAATTTATAATACTTAGAAGCACAGTTAATAAAGCTACTCTCCAGTAGTGTTCTGTTCCTGTGGTGAGTAAGGTGGCCAGAGCTCCGGGAGGTGGGGTCAGCAACCCGCTTGCGACGCTTCTGGTGTTGCAGGCGTCTAAGCTACGGTAATCGCTTACCGTCGGTTTAGCCATACGCTTGTTTGCCGCCCTAGTCATATTATAAAAAAACTTCTTCTTTAGGATTAATGTAAAAAAAACTTAATAATTTACATACTTGGAACAGATAAACTCTAAAACGTGTAAACAATATCAATTACTATTAAGTGACATTTTTATTAGTAATATAGGTTTTAAAATAAGCTATGATTCAAACAAGCAAATAACATTTAAGATGATATTTATGTTAAAATATTGAAAAAGACTAAAATCGTATAATTTTTGTATTATTGCTATAAAAAGGAAGTACTTATGACATTAATAAAAATACACATTACGTAAATAGTAAAACACAATAGCTTTAGTTATTACAACAATAAAATTGTGACATACGTTAATTGTGTATAATATTTAAAGTAAAAAAAAGTTAACAATGACTACACATACAAATATTTTTTTTTAAATAATTTAATAAATAAACTATCAACATTTCAGACCCCAGGAATCATGATGGCCTACTTATTCTTTTCTGGAATATTCTTGACTTATCTTAGAAAACCAACAGGTAAATATATATTTCAAAATACATGTCACTGATTGCATCAGATTACTAATTTACAAAATTCCTTTGAAGTCCTTCGCTTCAACCAATCGCAGTCCACTGCTGCACATAGGCCTCCCCAATATCTTCTACAAAAAATACTTAAATACTTAATCTTGCTCATTTTTAATCGACTTCAAAAAACGAGGAGGAGAAATTCGACTGCATTTTTTTGTGTGTTACCTCATAACTTTTTACTACGAAGACTATACTATTTCGCTGAAATATTGTTATATAATAATAATAAAAAATACTACATTGTATGATACATATACAACAATAAAAAAACATATATAATTCATAACTCTCAGATACTTAATCTAACATTTATAATAAAATTTCTGAATTTCAGCTCGCATGACGGTACAGGAACAAAAGCTTGAAGGTGAATTTAGATACGTCAATTCAAGACTCATCACAAATTCAGAAGAAATTGCCTTCTATCAAGTGAGACATAAATATTTTTTTTATTTTTAACTTATACTAGTTTTCTGTAATTTTTGTCGTGTAAATTAGGTACAATTCGGTAAATTAAAAAAGGTTGGATTTTCTAAATAAGAAAGACATATTCACTAAATCAACGATAATAAAATAAAATTTTAATTTAACTTTTTCGTATATTTATATAGCACATATTTCTGAATTTATTTTAAATTCTGTTTTAAATTAAAAAGTTTACTTATAAGTAGATTGTAACGACTTATAAAGCCTGTACTATAGGCTATACAAGTCAATTAATAAATTTCAAGCGACTCTCCGAAAATAACCCAATAAAATATTGGAATTCTGAATGCTACGGACGCATATGAATGTTAGAATATCGAAGCTACGTTTTTTATGTAATTACTTTTTTTAGGGAAATCATCGCGAACAGTTAACTATACTGGCCAGTTTCTACAAGCTAACACGGCATCTTCGCAAGTTCCTCAACTTCAGAGTCGGAATGGGATTTATAGATAATATTATAGCTAAATGTAAGTAACATACCACAAACATTAGAATTTGGTAAATACGTTATATAGTCTGTATTGGTAGTCTGGTTGCACTGGTGGGAAAATCTATTTTCTTATGGAGAATTGGGTAAAGTTCCTTCCTCTACATTGTAGAGTGGCAGATAGGCAAGTCTCAGAAAGTCCTTCTTATTCAAGCAGATTTTACCATAATGCGATATAATATAATATATATATTTGCAAATAGTTATTATTATTATTATTATAATACACTGCCCATCCCCTGTGAACCCGCCTACGTCTTTTAGACCCAAACTATGAAACAATTTGAATCTTAGAGTTGTTTTGTGTTAATACATGTATTGTTATAAAATAAAAATGTAGAATATAATATACATATTTTGTTATTATAACATAAAACAAAAATTATCCATCTTCACGTTTTTGTGAATCGTATTGTACGTAAGTTAATTATAATAAGTACAACAAAAAATTAAGTTATTATTTTTATTTTGAATACGCTTCGTTTAACGTTATAACTATGTGTTACTAGCTAGAACTCACCTGGCGACCTTTTTGGCAGGTATTTTAAGTAATTATATCGCCTTTTTAAATTTTCTTTTATAAAAAAAGCGTTGTCTTCGCAATGACAAACACAAAAGAACATTATCCTATTTGATGCAGTTACATTTGGGCGATGGCGATTAATTTTTATATGTACAGATGTAAATTTCTTAAACTTTTTTTCAGATATCGCGATTACGGTCGGTTTCTACGCGGTGTCGCGGCCGTTCTTCGTAACGGATCATAATTTGTTAACCACGGGAACTGAACAAGACAGATTTAGGGTATTTAATTTATATAATAACACAAACGCTCTATTTTAGGTATTGTATATCTCAGTAAACGTACTGTGTGGCTACGGTACTAAAGAATATAGCCACACCCTCTCATCCCGTGGGTGTCGTAAGAGGCGACTAAGGGATAACACAGTTCTGCTACCACCTTGGAATTTAAAAAACCGACCGGTGGCGGGATAATCATCCAACTGCTGGCTTTGAAATACACAGGCCGAAGATGGGCAGCAGCGTCTTCGGTGCGACAAAGCCAGCATTGCGGTCACCAACCCGCCTGCCCAGCGTGGTGACTATGGGCAAAACACATGAGTTCACGCCATTTTTGGTGTAAACTTGTGGAGGCCTATGTCCAACAGTGGACTGTGATAGGCTGTAATAATGATATCTCAGTAAAAATGAAAAAGTGTGAAAAAGGGAAATATTCCGACATGTCTATGTTTTATAATAAATAAATTTCTGAAATAAAAGTAGCCCAAGTTACTCCTTATTACATCAGCTATCTACCGGTGAAAGTCCCGTCAATACCGGTTCAGCCGTTTCAGAGATTAGCTCAGAACAGACAGACAGATAGACAAACAGACAAAAATTGTAAAAAATGTAATTTTGGTATATTTACCGTGTATACATCCATATGCATTTAGTAAAAAGCGGTTATTTTAATATTACAAACAGACACTCCAATTTTATTTATTTGTATAGATTTAGTACAGGCCCATCTCTCATGGAATCCACGGATATGTATCCTGTATTCTTCCAATCTAGTCCTGGATATCAATCTAAATGATGACAATTTTCGACGACAGATATTTTTATTTTTGCTTTAAAATGTAGTAAAACAGGACTCGTTTTAATTACTGTCACTGGAACTTAAAGACTGTCAGTACTTAGCTTAAACATTCTTATCTAACGTAATCACGTTATTCGTTACTGCTTCTATTCATTCGTAATGACGCAAACGATTTAGCCTGTAACATACAACCACTGGATATAGGCCTCATTCTCGATGTAATAGAAGGATCGCAGCTTAATCCTAAACGTTGCTCCACTGCGAGTTGGCGGATATACTCCCTATACATACTATGAGTAACGATGACTATGATAACAACCGGTACCGACAGCGTCGGGACTCGAACCCGCAATCGTCGGCATGTGTGCGCCCACGCAGTGCACGTTCCACTACCCCTGAGTGATGATGCAAAATTACTAACATAAACGCAATCGAATTTGCTTGCAATAATCTTGAAAATATTGTCATTGCAAATATGGAGGTTTTGTGTGTGTTTGAGGTAGGGCACAGCAAGAAATATCCTCCTCAAAATCTGAAAAAGCCCGACCGGTGAAGTACCTCAACCTTACAGAAGATTGCAGCTTAAGAGCCATTTCACAAAAATCGGTAACAATCCGCGGAATTGTAATATTTTGACGTCGTCAATCTCAGTGTTGGATGCAATAATGTAATTTATATTCTTGAAATATAATAGAGCAACCTTTGTTGTAGTCGATAGTCAGATCAGAATTTCGATTTATATTATGTGTATAAAATTATTAACCTTTTCATCAGCCTCCTCCCTGGGTAAACGGTCGCAATGTATACTTTGAAGTCCTACTTTTCAATAACCTCTACGTTGAAACCATTTTAAAAAATATATCATCATATGTGGAATATAATTTTGTTGCGGACGATCACAGATTTTTATTCCATTTATATCTCTATTAAACGATAAAAAAAAATTAAAGTTACGAATATTTTCCAAATAAGTACAATTTTAAAAGCGATATTTTTCTTAGAAAACTAAGAAATTTTAACGAACTATCTGCATTAAAGTAAACTTAAATCATTAAGGAATACAAAAAAGAAAAAAAATTAAAAGATGTAATCATTTTTAATACATTTTATATTAAATAATAAAAATATAGTATATATTACCACTCATCAAGCCCAGTAAATCAGTCGAGCGCTAGCGCTCTTACAGGTAAGGTCCACGCCAAATTCTGCGCAGCCGTCTCGTTCGCTCACAGCGCCAAGCGCCTGTTGTTATAGCACTGTGATAAACCGCATTTGATACTTTCATAAATATAAAAACATATTACGAAAATGACTGTAACTAATATAATGATAATTTCTGTAAACAAATGTATGATTTAATTTTTTTTCTCACATTATTAATACAAATAGGCATTTCAATCTGTTTGTCTTGTTATTTGTTAATTAATATGTTTGTCGGTGTCGATGTTATAAAATGCTATTTTATTCATATCGTAAATATTAGATTCATTCGTAAACTGAAAAAACTAAATCAATTAAAAAAAAAATTGTTTCATAAAATTGATTTTTTATTTTTATTTTAAATTTATTGACTGTTGTTATATAACATACTTGAAATTTTTAACAAATTAATTATGTAAAAACATTTTATACATGTTACGGTGTCTTCCTGGATCTCTCGAAGGCGTTTGATACGGTTTCCATTCCGATGTTACTCAACAAGCTGGAATCGATTGGAATCCGCGGTGTAAACCTTAGTCTTTTCACCAGCTATCTATCGGATCGTACGCAGTGTGTTAAAATTGAATCATTAGTGAGCGACGACGAATTTATATCATGCGGCGTACCCCAAGGCAGCATATTGGGACCCACACTCTTCCTTATTTATATTAACCAATTATGTAATTTGCATATTGATAACTGCTCGATATTTACATATGCCGACGACACAGCCCTACTGGTTTCTGGTAATAGTTTTGAGGCTGCCAGGAATCATGTCATAAATGCTATGGGGGTCGTTATGGAATGCCTTGCTGAAAATCGTCTGACGCTAAATTTGGATAAGACACAAATTATTAAATTTGATATAAGTAAAACAAACCATGAAAGGGATGCATCTCTTGACAACATAATAATGCACTCCTGTAAGCAGAGTTCAAATCTATGCGGATGTAAAGCTCTTAAAACAGTAAGCACTGTCAAATATTTGGGAGTAACTTTGGATAGGAGACTTGATTGGCATGTCCATGTAAATAATATCACAATGAGAGTTCGGCGACTGATTTATGTTTTCAAAAATCTCCGCAATTCAGCTAATAGTGACACCCTTTTCTTGGTCTACCGTGGGTTATGCCAATCAATTGTGTCTTACTGTATATCAGTTTGGGGTTGTGCTAATAAGTCTTCTTTGCTCACACTCGAGCGTGCTCAACGAGCCATCCTGAAGGTCATAACACGACAAAAGCGAACATACCCAACTGACCAACTTTACTCTCAATGTAAAGTACTCACCGTTAGACAGTTGGCCGTTATTCGTATGATACTTCGTAAACATTCCTCATCCCCTTTTATGCAAGCGTCTGTTCAATCTAAATCAAGAAGAATACAGCTTCCATCAATTCCACATATTAGATGTCGTACATCATGGGCTAGTAACCAAAGTGGGGCCTTGAGTTCCAAAGTATACAATAATATTGACAGGATTATACATATTTATTCACTTACCTACAGAAAAGTCAAACAGGTTGCTCAGAATTTCCTACTTACATTGAACTACAATGATACCGAGGAACTGCTTAAGTGAAAGCATTTGAAATCTGTATCTTGGTCCGCTCTGGTCGGTGTTTTAACCCGATCCCAAGAAATTAGTCGTAGGGCTGGCAGGGGCGGCACGCAGATACAATGCACACACATAGACCCATACACACATACACAGACCCACACACACACACACACACACACACACACACACACACACACACATACACAAACTCACTCTCTCTTTCTCTCTTTCACCCACACTTTTACTGGCGGACGGGCACACATCACTCCAGATACATGTCATAAATATAAAAGATATATATATATATATATATATAAATAATATATATAAAAATGTTTGTATAATAAGACAAAACACCAAACATGTATATATCTAACTTGTGCTATAATTACTGGAGGAATCACTGCCTGCCTAAGATACAGGACTTTCCTACTTTAGGCGGCAGGGGTTTAAAATTTCAGTGCACAGATATATTATTAAATATTTAAAATAAGCATATACAAAATAAATAAGCATATAAAGTTTATGAATCCAAGAGTCTTAAAAGACACCAATAAGGTTCTTTATAGTATAAGCGAGCACTTAAAAAGAAATTAATATGATTGAGGGATTAAGGAAATACGTTATGAATAGATAACAAATAGAGCTTCCTTACATATATACTGTTTTGTCTGTATTTTATAACGTTACTACAACTATATGTCTGAAATTGTAAAATATTTTCTGTTTCTGTTCTGTTTCTGTTTAATAATAATAAATTTCATTTCAATTTCATTTCATTTCATTTCATACCATAGTTATCAATTTTTATTATACATTAGAAAATGATCAAGATGTTCTTTTGGTTATCACACTATACTTACTAGCACAAAGATCGCGCGGCTCGTACGACTCGCGCGATGCGACCAAATTTACCTAAACTTGCAGAGCGTAAAATTGTGAAATGGCTCTTAACTGTACTGTTCTCAAATAGTATTACATCTTTTTGGTAACAAAGGTGGTCAGAGCTACTGGGAGGGTTGGAGGTTGAGTCAGCAACGCGCTTTCGTTGCTTCGGATGGTGGAGGCGTCCATAGGCGTCCATCAGACGGACCGTACTCTTAGTTTGCCATTTTTACAGTATAAAAAGTAAAAGTTTGCACGGGACAGCTAGTAGTATCTCGAAAAGGCGTAGTAAAAAAATAATAATAGGTATTTTGTAATTTCTCAGCACTACTACACGTACGGGCGCATGCTGGTCAAGATGGCGGAGGGCATCGGTCGGCTCGTGCTGTCGGGCCGCGAGCTCAGTAAGCTGGCGGGGCTCACCGCGCGCGTCACGCAGCTGCGCGCCGTGCTCGAGGACATCAACCGCGGCAACTACAGCCGCACCATGGTGGAGCGCCAGAACGAGAACGGTACCTCCTCGCCCTTTCTTGTGCCCCGGTACTATGCTTAGTTTTGTGCCGTGCTCGAGGACATCAACCGCGGCAACTACAGCCGCACCATGGTGGAGCGCCAGAACGAGAACGGTACCTCCTCGCCCTTTCTTGTGCCCCGGTACTATACTTAGTTTTGTGCCGTGTATATACAATGCCGTGCCGGTACTATACAACTATTGTGTCGCGCGTTAAAAAAAAATAAGAGAATATTAATTCTTTCTTAAGAGCCATTTCACAAAAATCGGTAACAATCCGCGAAATTGTAATATTTTGACGTCGTTAATCTCAGTGTTGGATGCAATAATGTAATTTATATTCTTGAAATATAATAGAGCAACCTTTGTTGTAGTCCATAGTCAGATCAGAATTTTGATTTATATTATGTGTATAAAATTATTAACCTTTTAATCAGCCTCCTCCCTGGGTAAATGGTCGCAATGTATACTTTGAAGTCCTACTTTTCAATAACCTTTACGTTGAAACCGTTTAAAAAAATATATCGTAATATGTGGAATATAATTTTGTTGAATACTAGAGCAGATTTTTATTCCATTTATTCTATCTCTATTAATCGATAAAAAAAATTTAAAGTTAGGAATATTTGTAAATCAGTCGAGCGCCAGCGCTCTTAGAGGTAAGGTCCACGCCAAATTCTGCGCAGCCGTCTCGTTCGCTCACACGCGCCAAGCGCCTGTTGTTATAGTGTGATAAACCGCATTTGATACTTTCATAAAAATAAAAACATATTACGAAAATGACTGTAACTAATATAATGATAATTTCTGTACACAAATGTATGATTTAATTATTTTTTCTCACATTATCAGTACAAATAGGCATTTCAATGTATTTGTCTTGTTATTTCTTAATTAATATGTTTGTCGGTGTCATTAAGTTGAAATCTAATGGTCTACTTTCATCCAAAACTATGCAACTCACATTCACACGCAGATTTTCTGGGGCATAATAAAATGCTATTTTATTCATATCGTAAATATCGTAAATAGGTATTAGATTCATTGGTAAACTCAAAAAACTAAATTAATTAAAAAAAAATCTTTCATAAAATTGATTTTTTATTTTTATTTTAAATTTATTGACTGTTGTTATATACCATACTTGAAATTTTTAAGAAATTAATTATGTAATATCATTTTATACCATAGTTATTAATTTTTATTATACATTAAAAAATGATCAAGATGATTTTTGGTTGTCACACTATACTAACTAGCACAAAGATCGCGCGAGTCGTACGAGCCGCGCGATGCGATCAAATTTACCTAAACTTGCAGAGCGAAAAATTGTGAAATGGCTCTTAACGCGACGAACTAAATCACAGAGAGGTAAATATATATTTAAAAAAAAAAGTTAGCGATCAGATTGGATTGGAGAACAAAATTAAATTAGACTAATGTAGAAAGTAATTTAATACAAGAAAACACAATTTTAAGCTTAATAGAAATTTGAATGAACAAACAACTTTATCTTCCTTTTATGGATTAAACGAACGAGTTTAACACAACCCGAAATTATTTTAAATCTACACTATGGACCGAAATACATTTTTGATTAATCTAATATTAATTTAAACTACACCGCGGGTTCGAATTATTTCTGACACGTGGGTGGAAGTTAACTGTGGTCACTTATTATAGGGGGTTTCCGTGACACGTGGCTCCGCAGAAACTCCCGGGACGATCACCCGCCAGTCACTCGAGTTCAGTTGTCCAAACTCCATGACACCATCCCCGTGACACCATCTCCACCTCTCGAGCTCTCATTACTCACCCCAGGAACACACTACTAATTGAGAGCAGTGTATTTACCTGTGATATTCTGTAAGGTTAAGGTTTTCCCCATTCAAGCTGTTCCAGATTTTGAATAAGATAGTTGCTACTGTGCACTACTTAATATAAATATGAATCGTTATATAATCCAGGTCCACCGATGATCCTTGCGCCCGGCGCAGGTAAGATCATCTACCAGGACAAGATCATCCGTTTCGACAAAGTGCCTCTCGTGACGCCCAATGGAGACGTGCTCATTAAAGAACTTACTTTTGAAGTCAAGTGAGTTAGTTTGTTCACTTTTTTTTTTTCGAATTTTTATGATTGTTGATATATTGCTCAAACAAAAGTCACGTAAGCGTCAACTAAGCTGATCTTTATCCCAATTTTACTGGCCCCATAAAGGTTTCATATTTTTAGGGACTAAGCAAAGAAAACAGTTTTCTTTTACATCTAAGATCACTTCATATTGTCACTACAATTGCTATATAAAAATGAATTTATTCTGAAATAAAATTTAATTTCTACTAACTCTTATACTACTAAATCTAAATATAGGTCTGGCATCAATGTATTAGTCTGTGGTCCCAATGGTTGCGGCAAGTCTTCAATGTTCCGTATGTTGGGAGAGTTGTGGCCTATATTCGGCGGAACACTCACGAAGCCGCCCAAAGGAAAGCTGTTTTACGTACCGCAGCGACCTTATATGACTCTAGGCACGTTTAGAGATCAAGTGAGTAATGGTTTTTATTACGCTCGCAATCACTTTTTAACTATGAACATGTGTGATATAACCCACTTGCCCAGCGTGATGAATATGGGCAAAAGACATGAGTTCGCGCCATTAATGTCTGGCGCGAACTTGGGGAGGCCTATGTCTTGCAGTGGACTACGATAGACTGAAGTGATGATGTGTGGTATGAGAGTGCATGATTGTCAAGATAAATATGTAAAATAAGACAGTGAACTAATCAAATTTTATTGAAATACTTAAAACACAGGCATAGTAATTTGTAAAGAACAATGGCGAAAAAGTTGTTGATAGAATCCCCAAGCGTCTATAAATGTGTGAGAAATGTAAATAAAATAATTTCTTACGTTTTTTCGATATATTTTTAAGATCTGTGTAAGTCTAGGATAAATATCATTTTTAATGAAAAACCATTTGATTATTGTAAAAATGATTTGACATGTCATTGGAATATGAGGTACCTAACGATAGTTCCATTGAATGTTTCCACATGGTAATAGATCTTCTCTCAGTAACATAAATGAACTTTTTGCCTTTGAATAAATAATACAATTTACACGTATTATATTGCACCACGTTACACGATTTATATTGTATAAATCCGAAACCTTGTTTTATTACAAAGAATGACGCGGGTTTTTTTTATTTACTAAACCCAATTATTTCATGAATACAATAATAAATTCGAGTATGGCAATGGTAAAATAATATGACAGCCATGACAACACTTGAAAATCATAACTGTCATAATTGAGCGAAGGACTAGAATCTAGCTCTTAATAAAATATAAGTATATAATAATAATTGTGTTTGCTCACAAACGAAAAAAAACCGACTTCAATTTCATCGACGAGTAATACAACATAGATCGACGAAAAAAAAAAGTTATTGCAAATTTTTCGAGAGTTTCCCTCGATTTCTCTGGGATCCCATCATCAGATCCTGGTTTCCTTATCATGGTACCAAACTAAGGATATCCCCTTTCCAACAAAAAAAGAATTGTTAAAATCGGTACATCCAGTAGAAAGTTATGCGGTATAATACAACGAAGGTCGACGAAAAAAGCGTCAAGTAAAAACTCATTATTAGACATAACTCGAAAAGTAGTTGTTAGATCTCAAATAAATTTAAATGGGACCAATTGACACACACCGCCATTCGATTAAAAAAAAATTGTCGAAATCGGTCCACCCGGTCAAAGTTCTGAGGTAGCATACATAAAAAAAAAAAAAAAAAATACAGTCGAATTGAGAACTTCCTCCTTTTTTGGAAGTCGGTTAAAAATAATGTACCCGGTCCAGCAGGAATAGTAGAGTACTGTTGTAGTTGTTTAGTTGGACGAAGGACTGTTGGATGTTGCGCGCATACAATGACTTTGATATGGTACCTTGGTTGGGCGAGACATCAACAAAATATCACAGCACCGGCAGGGTTTCTGGGTGACATTGTTATAGTTCGCGTCATGTAAAAAGAACGCTGAAAGAAACTGGAGGGGGTGCGTTTGCGCATGGGTATACTCGCGCACAAAAGTACTACTGTTTTATTTTTTAATTAGGCTTTCACTCGCGGCTTCGTATAATGGTTATTGGTAGGTACATTAAAAAATACTAGAAATACCAGTGCGAATACTTCGGACTAAATAAGTATAATAATTATCACTTTACAAAATTACAATTTTTTTTTTCAAACAAAAGCAATAACCAATTTTTTAGTTATTGAAATGTCGTATTCTAAAATATTAATTATCTGTACTCTCGATATTCGTATCTTAATAGTTTTTATGTATTTAAAATGATAAATTGATATTTTTTTTAGTTAAATAAATAGTAAATGGAGTTTTACAAGTGTCCGTATGCTAATGTGTAGTGAAAGTAAGTGATAAATGCGGAAAAAACGTGAATTACGATTGACAGTGGTTTGTTTACCAAATAAGACGGTTTAAAAAAATGAACAATACGAAAAAGTTTTTTCAAGAGTTGGTAACACTGTAAATCGCCTTTCGCGCATTTTGACAACCAGCGTTCTTTTTACATGACGCAAATTATATATTATAAATAATTTTTCTTACTTCTCTATGTAAAACTATTTCGTAATTTAAAACTTTTGTTTGCGATAATATTTTGAGCCGATGTCGAACTGTCAACCAATAGCACACCGGCAAGCATGCGACACGTGATAAACACGCCCGCCCCCTACCCCTTACCACCAAATAGACCGATAAATCGCTTCTGCGCAGCTTCAAGGCCAGCGTTCTTTTTACATGACGCGAACTATATTAGGGACAAAGAAGAATAAACGTAATAAGAAAATAAAATTATTTTATTTTATAAACATGCCTTTCTTCTATTATAAAAAAAAATTAGCAGATACTCTAACTGACTGTAGAGAACCACTGTCTTTCTGCCACGCATCTGTAGTTAAGTCATTTCTAGAGTCTGCTTTTTAACCTAGAGGCCGCACTTTCATTTTTTGCAAGGAACAACCATTTTGTGTGCCATTGTAAACTGTTTCTTATTTGGTTAAGACCTTGCAGGCTGTTCATCTGATTATCTGATAAAAAGATGATCCGCGATGATGGCGGTGTGGCGTGGTGGAATGTGTGGGTAACACAAAAATCGTGCAAAAAAATCGTGCATATTAAAAATAGCATGGTGTCGTCTCCTGTCAAAGATTTTCATTGTAATATGAAACTTTGAATAGTTACGGGTGTTTCTGTAAAGAACTCACTATAGACGGCGCCACGGTTCGCTTAAACGGAAAATAATCATCATATCAGAATTTCGATCTAGCGGGTACATCGTTCCATAGCTTAATTGGCTAGAGCGCGGACACGGTCAGTCGGAGACGCAGGTTCGATCCGCGCTGGAACGGTTAATTTTTGATATGATATTCAAAAATGTTTAAAATAATTTTGCTGTGAGTGCGTCAAAAGTCTAGATATACCTACTACAAGGTTTTGTAATCAACCTATCTAGTTATTTAAAATGTAGTTTCGGACTATATTTAACATGTATTTGACTCAATTTTTGATCAGGTACCTACAAGTTGTCGAAACATAATCTCTAAATGTTCAACCTGGAATATCTTCAATTCATTACTTCTTTCGGTGGTGCTTCTTTAGACAAAAGTGATCAAGAATTTAAGTACTATATTATTACATATTTTTCATTAGTAGACGCTAGAAGTTTATGCCAACAAAAATTTGTTAGGGGATCTGCCATTGTCCCTTATGATCGATTCTTACATTGCCTGGAGGAAACGACCCTTGTAATTTCTTCTTGTTTCGTTGCTTGTACTTCGACAACATGAGAATAGCTCTGTTCCGTGGCGCAAACAAGTTTTTGATGTTTCTGTGTGAGAGAGTGTTGTCCCAATCTGGTAAAATTGTTAAGCAGGCAACATTAAGTCGTTGTTTATGTGAACTTTTCCATTTCCACAAGTGATAGTAATTCAATCTGAATTTGTATTCACAGGTGATCTACCCGCAAACGCGCGAAGAGATGACGAGGCGCGGCCGCACTGACGCCGAGCTCAAGCGATTTCTGGACATCGTTCAGCTGTCGTACCTGGTGCAGCGCGAGGGCGGCTGGGACGCCGTCGAGGACTGGATGGACGTGCTCTCGGGCGGCGAGAAGCAGCGGATCGCTGTGAGTACGACCACGCCTCGCGTGACACGTTACACGTTACATCCCGCACTCGGTTGGTCGTACTTGGTGCATTTTATTGATTATTATTTCTCTTTTGAAGTAAAACTCCTTTACAAACACTTAACTTGGGGAGTAAACTGGTGAATGCATGGAGTTACGAAAAATGTCATCAGGTGAAGCGAACGGAAGTTTGGAGGGGATAAGTTAGTGAATATAGAAAGAGAGAGAGTTACGTTTCGTATATTATTACATTACTGTAGAGACAACTAAAGAAGTTTAACTTCAGTCGCGTGGTCTTAAACACACTCGTTTATTATAACTAGACTCTGTTATTTGGAAATTAAGAAAAGTATCAAAATGTTTATGTTTTTTTTTAAACAGATGGCGCGACTGTTCTACCACGCGCCACAATTCGCGATCCTGGACGAATGTACAAGTGCAGTTTCCGTTGACGTAGAGGGACACATGTACCAGTACTGCAGAGAGGTATAGTTTTTCCCCTCCATTTTATAACACTTCAATTTAATAAGCTGAACTAAATAACAACGATGAGTCAATTTTCTAAACACGAATACTATTAAGAAAGTATTAAGGCATCACATATTGGTAACTAAATTATATTACTTAAATGTGTTTAAATGGATTTACTAACTTTTAACAATAATTGTCATAAAACAATTTAACGTTGATAAATATTTTAATAATTTTTCAGACGGGAATATCTCTGTTTACGGTTTCACATCGCAAGTCTCTGTGGAAACATCACGACCATTACTTGCAAATGGACGGGCGTGGAGGATACGTATTCGGTGAAATCGACAACGAAACTACAGAATTTGGGTCGTGATTGTAGAATAAATAGATATTTAAGGGGTTATTTCTATGAAAAACTACATCTAGTGTCTACAATCTTGTTTGTTGATAAACATTATCTTGCATATAAGTTACTGATATACTTCATAAGGAAGCAGCGAAACAGGACCTTAGTATCTATTTTACCTCATCTAATAACTACAACTTTTGCGACAAAAATTTAGTTGAAAGTAAAAATAAAAATAAGTGGATGATAAATTTTTATTTGTTGTATATACGGCATATACTTTTATTCACATAAAAAAAAATAGTAAAACGTCAACGTAACTGGCAGGTAAAGGTATATTCACAATTAAGTGAAAAATACAAACAATATTGAATTATTGATTTTATTAACAAAAATCTAACTGTCTCAAATGTTACTAAATATTAATTGTAGGTAATACACAAAGGACTTTGATGCTATATGAAAATTCTGAATTCAGACAGCAGTTAGTCACTTTGAACTTGGTTTTATAATCTAATAAAAACGTAGAGTCAATTCTAATATTAATAATGAAGACATACTAATGCAAATAAAGTTGCACCAATTAAACTATTAACACAATATTTAACTATAACTTAAGATAGTAACATCAATTGTTACATTTTTATGTAAAAATACGAATTGTGATCTTAGAACAAATAACTTCTAGAACAATCCGATAAAAAAACTATGTTTATACACAAAAAAACTAATGTTTTATTATAACCTAGTAAGTATTCTAATTGAATGATGTATATATATTTCTAAAATTTATTCAAGCTTCAAAAAATTCTGTAAGTATATTTAATTTTGGGTTATATTTTTAATTATGTCCTATTTATAGTCATTTTATGCTAAATATTATTAAATTATTGAACTTTTTATATTGAACATATTTTGTGTGTATTTATCATTCTGCAAGTTTTACAAAATGTCTTAAAACATCGGTAGTTTAAAATTTCTATTATAAGTAAAAAAATCTTTGTGAATGTTTATTTATAACTTAATATCATGACGGAATATTTTTTTCTTAGCACTTAAGTATAAAAAAAAATGTTAATGTATTATCATATGTAATTCATGTATGTTTTTGTATACATCTTATGAGTGAATACTTTTGATGTAATAGTTAAGTTTATAGATAAAACTAATATATTGATCAAATCAAAATATTTAAAAACCAAGTTTAAAAATAAAAGCCTTTTCAATGCCTTTAAACTCAAATACCGTAAGAAAGTAGTATTTATAATACAAAGTAACTATTAATAAAATTATAAATTATTACAAAACATTCCTATGAAGTAAACACCCATATTAAAGAATAAATAAATCGTCAATACATTGTCTCAAGTAATATTTTTAATTGATGATATAATTCATTGAAAAAAAATATACTGACCATTTTATAACAGATTCGCATATATTTCGTATTTTACTAGTAATGGGACCATTTGTCTAAAATGAACATAGGTAGTGATTTTATTTATGTACGTACAAAGAAATGTAAAAATCACATTTATGAAATTAGCTTATTAACTATGATTTATATGTAAAATGGGTTGTTTATCAAGTTTGATCTTATACATGAAATGTAATGAAAATATTTTAATTTTTTTAGTTATTAATGTTCAATTGTGAAATATCAAAATGAATATTTTTTTAGATTTTTATTTAATATTATAATTTTGTAAAGTATTTTTACAAATAAAATTAATAAATTTGTTTCTATTTAAAATATATAATATGATACATTCAGTCAGTCAGTCAGTTCAGCCTATCCAGTCCACTGCTGGACGTAGGTCTCCACAAGTTCGCACCTAAAATGGCGTGAACTCGTGTGTTTTGCCCATAGTCACCACCCTGGGCAGGCTGGTTGGAGACCGCAGGGCTGGCTTTCTCGCACCAAAGATGCTGCTGCCCGTCTTCGGCCTGTGTTTTTCAAAGCCAGCAGTTGGATTGTTATCCCGCCATCGGTCGGATTTTTAAGTTTCAAGGTGGTCATGGAACTGTGTTATCCCTTAGTCGATTCTTACGACACGCTATACCTATATTCTTTAATGCCCTAATCAAACAGCATATATGATACATAGTGTGTCAATAATCCTTTCTATTAAAATGTCAATGTATAATAAATGTAATAATTATGATTATCAATAATGATATATAATGACGCAATCGTTGCGAAATGTTTTTATTCAAAAAAAAAAAAAATACAGTCGAATTGAGAATAAAAGAAAGAATCCTCCCTTTTTGGAAGTCGGTTAAAAAGTACAAAATAAGTTTTAAATTCACATTAGTTTAATTACAGTTTTGTTTTCATACATCCTTTAAAAGGCCTTATTTTATTTTATCCTTAACACAAGCCGGCTTCAAGCAGGATATTTACAAAATGTTATAGTAGCAGTAACATTTAATGACATCTTAAAAATAAGTATTTTTGAGAATGTGGTCCTTAGTTATTTTTATTTTATAGTATAAAAACTCGGTCAAATTGTTGTTTTACTCAATTATACTCTCTCTGTTTTGTTTGTGTTTACAGTCATGAGTTATAAAAATACATTTAGAAAGTTACTGTGATAGATGTTTTTCTTGTTATGTATAGTTAAATTGGAGGGTGCTGGGTCAATAAAGAAGGTTGAGGATATTTTGTAGTTTTATTAGTAACCCATGCTGACCATCAGCGCGAAACGTTTTAGTATCTCGCTGATCGCCACGAAACACGTGAAAAAATACTGAGTGCATTGCAGATGCACTCTGCTGTGCAGACGACGCGCGACGTCCACTCGGCTCGACATATGGATGTGAAAAAGTAAATTTTATATTAATAAGTTAGACTAAGTTGTATGGATTATATTTTTCCCTATTAAGGATGAACTTAAAAAAAAGAAAATGATAGTTCGATTCTGGCTATTTAATCGATTTTTCGCAAATCATATCATTTCAACAAGAAAATCGAATATAACTACTAACTAAACGATTTTTTAAAAAAAATATTTTATCCCTAGAGCGACACAAGAATGCCTGAACTGCCCTAAAGACATTGTGGCAGGGATAAGAAAATTTAATTGATTTTTATTATAGTCATGAAAATCGATTTATTTTTAAAACAAAATAATCAGTACGTGTCACATCCTTATAAAGGCGCGCGTGCGATGATAATCGCTTACGGCTACGTGTCTTTTAATTTCTAATGAGGTTTTTTATATTATAAAATTACCATAATATAGACAAGACAACGTTACTGCAGCTTACTGACGAAAATGAATAAGTAAGTAAAAAAGGTTACGTTTTAAATAAATCACAAGCTTATGTGCTAAAATAGCATTATTTATTTTAAGTTTAAAGTCAGTTCAGTTTCTGTCTTTAATTTCGTTACATGTGATTTATATTTGATTTTGATGCCTTTTGACGTAAAGCTGCAGATTTTAATTAATTTTTTTAACAGTGTAGTGTGTAATAAAAATTATTTTTTATTATACGTTTTTGAAGTAAAACTTCTTTACGCACGCTTAATTGAGGAGTAAGTTGGTAAATGCGTGACGAGATCGTTACGAAAAGTGTGATTGGGTGAGACGAACGGAAGTTGAGAGGGAGATATAAGTTAGATGAAGCTAAAGAAGTTTTACTTCATTATTTTGGTCTAAAGCACACTCGTTTTTTTATTGTTGTTTAAGTTTTAAGAATAAAAAATAGTTGAAACTTAAATTTAGCTAAGTTGATTCAGGTGATATTAATTCAACACGTCATATTAAAATTATTTAACACATTGAATTTCCCGCACAAAGCTTAGTGACGTTTTAGCTGCTTGATGCTAAGTTGCTAAGAACATATGATAATGGTATTCCGTTTTAGCCCAAAACATTTAAGAAAATATATAATTACTACTAAACATTTCGGCAACTATTAATTTACACAAATATCTCGTTATATAATCTTTTAACATATTGTAACTAAAGTATATAACAATAAGCAAAATGTCGTAAAAACAATTAAAACATATTCTATTGCCTAATAGGAACGTAAGTGAACATCGCTTCGCATCAGCTGTTGAATAAAAAAAATAACGGGAAATAAGCGATGGAGATTGGTCACACCGACGGCCACATCAAATCTGGGGGTCTAGCGTGTGACCCTGTTATTTCTATCCTGCAATAAAATAGCTGTGTAATCCTAGATAAGTTCTGCATTGTTAAAACGGTAAAATAAATAATTGGTGGTGTGATATATGTGTAAAATATGGAACGTGCAACAGGAACAGAAGTATACGGGTGTGGCTCGTCCCATTCGACGGACATAACGCTAAATATACAAACGACAACGGGTGGTAGTTTCTCTATTAGTGTGAACGGTAAAAACACAGTGGAACATTTAAAAAAGCTCGTTTCCAAAAAACTAAAAGTGTCAAAGGACAGAATATGTCTTCTTCATCGCGAAAGGTGAGTGCAGAGCCGTCAGACGCCAAACTTCTATTGTTAAACATAGTTATCACGGAAATAAGTTGCGTCGATATGATGACGCATCCGCGTCCTTTGACATGATTATTGATAAATGATTTCGTTTTCGCAGACAATTGAGAGATGGTACTCTACAAGAAAACGGCTTACTCGATGGGTCGCGGGTCATTTTACTTCCGAGTGTCGAGACGGGCCTTCTGGTGAGTACGTCACGTAATTTCGAAACTCAATTCAGTGCCCCATGATAATCACGTGTTTCACAACAGTGTAAAGCTAATCAATAACAGTTTATCATTTGTTAATATGATGTTTATAATGTATTTCACATATTTCAGAGTCAAAGGCCCGAAAACTCGGTGATGCAAGCTCTGGAGTCGCTTAATGACTCACAAGTCAATGATTTTCTGAGTGGCAAATCTCCTCTAAATTTGACCATGAGATTAGGTGATCATATGATGTTAATACAATTGCAGTTATCAACTTTGAACTCTAGTTCATCAAGTGGCTCTCGGACTTTAAAGACATCCACATCAAGTAAAAGTTCACATATAAGAAACAAGTGTGATTCGAGGGACACTTCACAGTCATCTCATAAATCATCACATTGTGAAGAATCAGTTGGGCAGAGTGATAGGAATAAACAAGAAAATCAGATGACTAGTTTACAAAAGCAGGATCTAGATATGTTACAGAATGCCTTTGATTTATATCGTACAATGGCTGAAGAGAAATTTGCAGGAAAATCAAGTACAGTCAAAGAGGAACCGACAGATACATCAAAATGTTCACTTTCAGATTTGTCAGACACATTAGAAAGTGAACAGTCTCCTATTAAATCTCTATCTAATTTGGTGTCTAGTCCAATTGATACAAATACCTCTGAAAATAGAGGTTTGACTGTAGCAAGTTCTGTCAAGAGTAGTTTAATAGACTTATTATCGAGTAATAAATTACCAATGGAATCTGTGCCCTCAACCAGTGCCATGTGTGATAAAGTCTGTCCGACGACTTCACATGTTTCAGACAGTTCTGTTAGTGATGACAGTGACAATTTCACTGACCAAAGTTCATTCCTTGCCGAGAGCACTATAGATGAATATCCAATGGAGAATTTATTTAACAGTGCCGTTGATAAAGGCTTGTTCAATGAACAGGATGAGTCGATGATGGACAGGGAGATATCTAATTTAGCCACCACAAGTCATGGGACACAGGAGACACAAGCAACTTTGCCTTCATTCCAAAGTTTGAACGAACCATTAAAAAATAAGCGTTTCCAGTATCTTCTTCATAAAACCTCAAAATTTAAACACCCGATTGGTCACAATAAGCAGAAAGCTTTCATGCAATCTGTTGCAAATAAGCACAAGAAAAAGATTTCTCCAATCAGTAGTCAGTCAGATGCAATTTTCTCACACCAATCAACCTCTAGAAACGAATTGTGTGCCAGTGCAAAAAAACAAATCCAGTCAGAACATATATCACTACCATCTACTTCAAAACAAATACCTTTTAGAGCTCCAGAGGCACCTAAAAAGCCACAGAGAGCATCTCCCACTCCACCTGTTGATACAAAAGCTCTGATAGAGGCATCAAAAAATTTAACACAAAAATTAAAGAAATTATCAAAGGAGGTACTAACCAACAAGATTGATCTCAAAACAGTGGAATCAGTGCGCTCGAAAATAGGTCCAGGGGCAGTGATAGAATCCATGAAACACCATGGGAAAGGAATATATTCCGGCACATTCTCGGGAACACTGAATCCAGCTCTTCAGGACAGGTAAATTTTTTTTGTCATATAATTATATTGGTTCACCACAGCTCACCTGATGCTAAGCGGTTACTTGTAGCTTTTAGATGCCTGCACCACCAGAAGCATCGCAACTTCATTGCTGACCTTACCTCCGACCCTTCCCAGGATCTTTGACCACCTTACTCACCACTGGAACACAACACTGCTTGAAAACAGTATTATTTAGCTGTGATCTTCTGTAAGGTCGAGGTACTTCCTAGTCGGTATATAAATATCATATTCTTTATGTTATGGATTATTCATTCATATATTTAAAGTATCAACCCTTAAAATAAACATCCTTATACAACAAGTTTTTGTCTATTTTTTTTAATGATGCAGTTCATTTTTAACTACTTTATGACATGTTCAAATGATTATTGCAATAATAAGTTATTAAAGAACAGTCAAAATCCAAGTGTACAACATAAATTTTCTGTAATCACCCAGAAGACACCTCACTCACTGGAGCAGCCATAATTATTAAAGAAAATCTAACACATGCACTTCGTAACTGTTGTCTTGATAACTATAGGCTGTAGTACTTCATGAATGACAGTGGACACTTAACCTAGCTGCCATCTATGTCCTCCTTGACACAAAATAACTAAAACAACATTCTTTGATTTCTTCATTACTCTGGGGCAAAGATTTATAACAGAAGGGGACTGGAACTCTAAATCACCTAGTGAGGTTCCAGGTTGACAACTAAAGGGCGTGTGGCGACATCTATCGCGCGAAATACGAACGACTACAAAACTACGTAATTAGAGAACACTGACGTATCCTACATCGCGCTATCAGTTTTCAAAGTGATTAAGTATATATACAAGAACCGGACAACAACCGTGGGGGCGTTAACCCGCCAGACACAACTTCCGTCTGGTCGGAGGATCTCCCCGACGTGATATGAACACGCAACCTTTGCAAAAGCCACGTCATAGTGACGTCATCATCACTTGACCCCGAGCATGAAAATCAGCGCAACCTTCATCGTCATCATCACTTCCTCAAGCTTTCGAGCAGCGAGTAGTATCCAGCATCTACGGCTTCATCCAGCCAGCATCTACGACTATTACGGGTATCTTGACCACCAGCATGCAGCGGACGCGCATTCCTGGTCATCGCCCACAGCCTTCTCAGCGACTTTGGCACAGCACACTGCATTTGGGCCGGTCAGCAAGCAGAGACGCACTTCTCTCCTGGTCGACGCAGCAGCCAGCCACTACGCAGCACTGCACCACTCCTACTCACTGGAGCATATGCAGTATCACCGCAGACAGTTCCGACTCACTGTGAACTATGCGGCATCTGGTTCCGATTCACTGGAACATTCCACTGGCCCAGCAAGCACCACAAGATGAATGGACGACTCAACCTGCTATCGACCTCCGGTCTCGGAGGGGAGTGATGTGGCGACATCTATCGCGCGAAATACGATCGACTACAAACTACGTAATTAGAGAAAACTGACGTATGCTACATCGCGCTATCAGAGTTTTCAAAGCGATTAAATATATACAATACAAGAACCCGACAACAACCGTCGGGGCGGTAGCCCGCCAGACAGAACACCCGTCTGGTTGGAGGATCCTCCCTTTTCGATGGCCAACGTGATTCTTCACACCCTGTTCATTACACCCCCAAACTGGTGACCCCGATGTGATCCTCACATCCGCCCAAAGGCGCAAACTAAAAAATGAGTTCAATAAGAACAAACTTCACATTTTATCAACAAGTAAATCTATATATTGGCGAACTGACACCGACAAAATACCAGACCTCATAGATTTTTTGCCACCAAAGGGAACAGTTGTACATTAAAGTAGAATCATGATTGGATGGTTCTTCAGATCACACCCCAGTTATATGCACACTTAGTACCATGTTTATTATCTTGAAGGAACCACATGAGACATTGAATAATAATAAAACTGATTGGGAAGGTTTGAAAAACTTTATAGATATAAATGTTAACCTTCAACTACCACTTAAAAATGAAAAATTAATTGAGGAAACAGTATTGTATGCTACTAATCTCATACAGACAGCAGCATGGTTATCTACATCAACTCTAAAATGTACCTCACATAAATATGACATTAAAAATAAAAAATCTTAAAACACACGATTAAGGCGACAGTGGCAAGTAACTAGGATTTTGTTGATAGGAAAGCAAAAAAAAATGTTAAACATAGCCCAGGAGGAGCTAAAATGAATGATTAAAGCAAAACAGGATAAAATATTGCAAGATAAACTGAGACTTTCAACATTTCAAAGCAATGAATTTAGTTTATGGAAAGTCACCAAATCATTTAAAGATCAACAGACCATGTACTACCTCCATTGAGAAAAGAAAGTGGAACCTTGATTAACAACTGATTGGAAATGGCAGTATGCACAGTTCTTGGAAGAGACATTTAAATCAAATGACCCAGATCAAAGATGAACAGGGTTATTTCCTGGTTAGGGAAATGGAGAATTGAAACTAGTGCTGCAAAATCAACACTATGTTTGAATGGGATCATTAATCTTCCACAGAAACACAGCAAAATACTTGGGGAAGCATTTAGACAGAAGACTTACCTGGAAAGATCATATCAAGGCAAAAAGAGAACAGGTATTGGCTAATAGGAAGACAATCTTCTTTGAGTCTAAAGAATAAATTACTCATCTATAAATCTGTAATTAAAGCAATATGGACCTATGGCATAGAAATCTCGGGCACTGTAAGTCACTCAAACATCAAAATATAATAACGTTTTCAAAATGAAACCTTAAAGTACTATACTGCAAAACCCACAATTCAGGAGGAGGTCAAATATTCATGCAAAAAGTACAGAAAAAGACTAGAAGAACACAAGAATAAATTGACCACATCCATGCTACACACTGACAAAAGCATAGACTGGCTTCTATTTAAAATACTTGCGCCAAGGCTGCATCATACAAGACATGAATACAAATCGCTGATAGATAAAATCAAATTGAAAAAATATATATTACATAAATATTATGTATTTTTTAAATCTAAAAGATACTTGCATTAATGTTAAAAATTGTAAGATATATTTTGTTATTACTATAGTGTACTGTATTGTACGTACATAAAGGAAATTTTGACATGAACATGATTGCAGGTTACCACTAGTTCTGTGTACTTATCAAGCAATAAAATATAGCTCTGCAAATAAATGACAATGCATCTTTAAACACATTAAAACCTTATGTTTTCTTAATGAGTATTTTTGTATTTCTTTAAAATATTTAACCAATATTAATATTTGTTATCTCCACATCTAGAGATTAGATATATTCATAATTATGTTTTCCTACTACAATTTGTTACTTTTGTCTTCTTTTACTTATTACAGATATGGACGACCAAAAAGAGATATTTCTACAATTATTCATATACTGAATGACTTGTTATGTGCAGCACCGCCCATTCCTTTACCACAGGTAATTTTCATATACATTTTTAGATTTGTATGCAAATATTGTGTAATTGTTTATATTTTCCCGAAAATACGAAGTAAAGTTTGTATAAATAGTTGACATTTCTACTGAATTTCAAATAATTATATTAAAATTTGGTTACAAAATATATAATATATAATACAAAATATGTTATAAAAAAATAAACTTGATATTTAAATATTTTTGTTAACCATTACAGAAGGAATCAAAACACTCTTGTGCAACTATAAATCTCGATGAAGATAAAAAATGCCTAGGCTGCAGTCAACCATCTTGTTCATATGGATTATGTGATGGCCACCTTCCGTCTACTTCAAGTAAAAACTGTATATGCGATCATAAAACATGTCAATGCAATCGACTAGACCCAAATGTGTGCATTTCATGTGAAGGCAAATCAATACCTGGGGAAACTTGCAAGAAATGCGATATGGCAAAGGCGTTAGCAATTGAAAATACAAAAACGAAATGCAAACTTGAACAATTAAGACTTGTCATGCAGCAAAAGAAACAGAGACGGGAGGCCCGCAAGTTAAAAACTCTGCCGTATACCACACCGACTAAAGCTATAACAGCGACAGAGCAACAAACTGCCATACAGGAAGAAATAGAGACTGTTGCTTAACACCAAATAATTTTATTATAACTGCATCTTGCTAGGGCTAGTGCACTCTCAAAAACTAATGTTTTGATTTACAGTTTATTGTTATTTTGATTACAGTTAAAATTAGTTTTGTATTTGAAAACACTAATGGTTCCATTTAAAATGGGCGTCCAGTGTGTTAACATGCTTTCATTGAGAGCTTGCAGATTGTATATTATATCGTTACCTGTATATTTTTAAAATTGACGAATATTTTTTTAACACTAAAAATTCGTTGATATTACAACTTTTTAAAACTGCGCATTGGCGAGTTACGTAGCTTTATCGCGTGTTGCATTTGAAGGTTGGCAACAATATATATATTCTAAATTACCATATTTAATAGTTTGATGAGTAGAAATTAAGCGCTATTATGCATGTACAAAATATGAAGGAACTAGCGAAATCATAGTTGATAGTATAACTAATCGCGTAGGGTACTGATTGATATTGCCTGGTGCGGCAGAAATGAATTTTTGTTGTTTTATTTTAGATTATATTTTATTATATTATTTTGGGACTGTCAAGTTTTAGACTCGTGTACCTAGTTAATTTTTTTTCCAGATCGATGTTGATTTATGTACATTTTGAAGGTTTTTGATGTTAAGAACTTAATTTTCACTCTTTTGGAGTATAAACATTTTCACGAGTATATTAATTCTTCTACCATTACACAAATTTAGTAGAAAATAATTAGCACTGTTATCTTTAGTTACTTTTTTGTTTTATTATTTCTTTATTTTCCAAACTGTTGTTTTAATAAATGTTTATTTTTCATTATACCTTTTTCTAGTTTGTTTTACTTTTCTTTGTTTTTACTAATTTGTAAATTATTTACAATGACTAAGAACACCAATCAATATTTATTGCAATAAGAAGATAATATTATTACAAGCCTATAAAATGATATATTATAGTGCATAACAAGCTTTGTATATAAGTAATAAATAGATACATAGAAACGCTTACTATTTTCTTTCTGTTTGTAAAAACGAAAAATGTACTTTAAATTGTTGTCGCTACAGAACATTAGCAAACCACTTTTAATACACTATTTAATTTTCAATATTCTGTGGATGTCGGATATTGTCTGAAATAAAAGTTTTGATGGAATTTGATTGCATAGTGTGAAATATATTTTAAAATTTAAATGTTAATCTAGTGTTCCGTCAGTAACGGTATATCGAGATGTGGTTTATTTACCGCTATATTTTATCTGGTATTTTGTTAAGAAATCTATTTTAGTAAAACAGGGATATGAGATCTATTCTCTAGGGATAGTTCGGAGATTGTTATAAATCAACACGATGTGGGGTTACGTCTTAGTCTTCCGTAACTTATTTTACGTTGCAGTTGTACGAATCCTACCTTGGCGAGGGACCAAGAGACAAGCTAATATAAAAACTCGATTCCGCAACTGTTATCAAAAGCAATAAAGTTTTCCTTACATTGCCGTTGAGTAACGCAAAGTGCCTATTGATGTGTAGTGAAGTATACTTACATAATTATAAGTGTTGTGCCATATGAAGTTTTTAGGTTCATTATAAAACAATTTTAACATGTGGCACCTACATTACCCTTGTTTTGATTCGGTTCTAACGATAAGATCTCATGAAACAATTGTATATACTTTTTTTTACAATGAAAGACGCACTTAAAGTTGTAATAACACTTTCGTTACCATATTTCCATAATCGTTTCGCTATCCGACTATTTCATATTTAATGGCTATTATTTCACAGGGTTCAAGCAAAAAATAGCAAATTGTTTTTGTCTTTGTATTTTGCATGTCTAGTAAAGAGAATAAAGTTACATACTAAATATTACTTGTTTTATTTGAAAATTGTGCAAATTTATAATAAATTCTTATTTGTTTTGTAGAGGTATTTTGTAAATATAGGTAATATAGGTGTAATTTGGTTTGCAAATAAAAACAATTTATTTCACTTTTTTTTTTTAATTTCCTGACATGTAGTGTGGTAAACTATATGATATAATAACACCGCACACAAAAACAACAGGTAAGTGAATAATAATTACGAGTGGGCTCGCTTATTGCTATTAATGATATGAATCATAAACTTTAAAATATTTACAATTTAACATATACCTAACGGAAAATTAACAGTTAATGAGACTTTTAACACGGCTGTTTTAATTGAAGATAAACAGATATTAAGAGCCCTGTGAGAAAACACTATACAAGGTTAGATTGTTTAGAAAGGTTGACAAGTGATTAATTATATTCAGTATTGTTTTCTTATGTTCACGCGAATTTCACTATTATTATGAAACAACTTTTTTGGAGGACCTCTCGTGACCATGGCTACCGTAAAGTATCCGAGACGTCGGGCATTTAGAAAACTTAATAAACTGCGATAAAATCTGAAAAAGTTGTTAAATTATACTCAGTATTTTTTACCACATTATATAGCATTATACTTAACTAGTAAAAATACTGTACTAATTTTTAATTGTTTCCATTAGTAAGAATTTATTACAACACTTAAATTTACAATAACTTCTAACATCAATCTGTCATGGGAAAAAGAAAAATCTGTAAATCTCGTTAATTATTTTATTATATAAAGTTCATCTCATATAAATAGCACATAACCCACACACTCGCACGCACAAACGGAACGGCTAGAACATCGCTATAAAATAAAAAATACGACTAAAAATTTTACACAATCACACGTAGAGGCCTAATAATCACTCTTATTTATATATTACGGTCAGTTCTAACGAACGACGAAATAATGCAACTATTAAAACGGAAAATAAAAAGGTAAAGGTAGTCGCAATAAAAACCGTGATATAAAAATATGAACAATCAAAATCGATAGTTTTAAAATATACACCTAAACGTTCTAGCCGCTACGCATGCCATCAGACTGAGGTTTAGAAGAGGAGCGTGCTCATGCCTCCCATTTCCGCTTGTTCCTTAACAAATATTTCGAAGTACTGGTATATAATTGTGACAGCCAGCAATATTCCAGTCCCTGAACCAATGGCTCCAAGAAAATCAGCCAATACTGAGAGGGCTCCGATACAAAGACCTCCAAAGGCAGCTGCAGTAGGGATGTATCTGTTTAGTTCATGGATCATTGAGTTATCACGGTGACCACGCATTACCATTTGCTGTTCTTTCAATTGTTTTGCGACCTGGATGATAAAAAAATACATATTTTAGCATTTTTAAACAAGTATACATATTGTAAGTGTATATATATGTATAGGGTAGTTCTACTCTATATTCAAAGTGGTTTTTTTGGTGTATATCACAACAATAATAATTTCAGAATTTTAAAAAATCTTAGTAATATAATTCATCAAATCCATTTGTTAGCAATTTGCCTATTATTAAGATGCTTGCTGAATGTTACAGTACATTAAAGTTTAACGACTACATGTATAATTCAACAAATCTTTCACTTACATCCTTAGCCGATGATCCAGACACATCAATCCAGGTCTTTGAGAAAAAGGCACATGAGCCCAACATGAAGAAAATATACAGTACTGCGTGGAGCGGGTCTTGAGCAATGTGGGCAAGGGACTCTGGGGGGCTGAAGTAGTAGCATAGGCCTCCAACAGGGTAGGCTCGAGCTGGGCCACCACCTCCTACATCGGCCCACACTCCGAGGAGATTTACTAAGAAGTTACCGCTGAATTTTACAGCTAACATCTGAAAAAAATAAAGGCCAATTTAAAACGATGTAACAACGCACGCGAACACTTTAGTTTTTTCTACATATACGTAACAACAACATATTCGTAAATTTAACACTATAAACACATTAAGGGCTGGTTTTACCAGTTCAACATAAAGTTTATCCAGAAAATAAGTTACGAACGGCCATTAGGGCCTATTTTTCCTCAATGAATATACTGCAACTTTTATATTCATATTTGCAAATACAAGTACAGTCGACTCTCGTTAATTCAAACTTGCGATAATTTGAACCTCTCTATAATTCAAAGTCATCATGAGTTCCCTACAAAATCTCTTTATATTTCCAACTAAATCTATACATTTTTACACACATGGTAATTCGAACGAAAAAAACCATTGCTACGGAACAAAACGACGCGTTAATTCGAACTTATCATCTCACTCATCATTCGAGTCTTTGTTTTATTATGATTAGTTTGACACACACTTCCGCACGAATTGGTTTGTTTAATTATGTTTATTGTTATTTTTTTATTAACCGACTTCCAAAAAAGGAGTTGGTTCTCAATTCGACTGTATTTTTTTTTTTTTTTTTTTTTTTTATGTATGTTACATCAGAACTTTTGACCGGGTAGACCGATTTCGACAAATTTTGTTTTAATCGAAAGGTGGTGTGTGCCAATTGGTCCCATTTAAATTTATTTGAGATCTAACAACTACTTTTCGAGTTATATCTAATAATGTGTTTTTACTTGACGCTTTTTTCGTCGACCTACGTTATATTATACCGCATAACTTTCTACTGGATGTACCGATTTTAATAATTCTTTTTTTGTTGGAAAGGGGATATCCCTAGTTTGGTACCGTGATAAGGAAACTAGGATCTGATGATGGGATCCCAGAGCAATCGAGGGAAACTCTCGAAAATCCGTAATAACTTTTTACTGGGTGTACCGATTTTGATAATTTTTAATTTAATCGAAAGCTGATGTATATCATGTGGTCACATATAAATTTTATCGAGATCTGATAACTACTTTTTGAGTAATCTTTGATAACGCGTGGTTGCTTGACTATTTTTTCGTCGATCTACGTTGTATTACTTGTCGATGTAATTGAAGTCGGTTTTTTTTTCGTTTGCGAGCAAACACAATTATGTTAATTACTGTTACTCTTTCGTTGTATACCTACATATTAAAAGTTTGTGTTAGTTATGAGTCCTAAAAAATATAAATGCTTAAAGATAGCTCAAAGAAGGTAATCGAAAAAGTAGAGGTAGGTGAGAAGAAAGGTGACTTTTGTTAGTGTTAAAGAATAGCAGTTAATAAATTTGTATGTAATAATTGATCAACACTTAATATTTCGAAGCTTTATTTATTTTCTCTCAAAAATTTCGAACCATTTGATATTTCGAACACTCGATAATTCGTAATATTTTTCGAGTCCCCTCAGTTTCAAATTAACGAGAGTCGACTGTATCTTATAAATACAGTGCAATTCGATGGTAAAAAGAATAATATATAAGAAATTGGATTCGTCAAATTGCATTCTGGTGAAGCAGGCCCTAAGTAAAAAACAAACATTCTTTGAAATATACCAATTCCTAAACCAAAAACTAACACTAGTTGACACAAATTGTTATGGTATAAGAAGGAATATATTAACAAGAATAACTTGCTTAAAATAAATTTACAATGTTGAAAATTACCTGTGAAATAACATAAAGATTGGAAACGAGAGCAGACTGTAAAATAATGGGAATATTTGATGTGTAGAACAGTTTGATGGGGTAGGATGAGTACTGGCCGCGGTAGCGAGCGGACTTGATTGGTAGATCCACTCGGAAGCCCTGTAATACAGAAAATTTATTCTTTCAGAAAATATACATATATCTATCTCATTAGCATTTATGATTACAGATAATAGATAACATGTACACAATTTATTGTGAATATTAAAATAGATGTAACACAAAATAAAATAATTGAGCAATGATATAAAAAGGACTAAATTATAGAGAAATTGTTGCATAGTTTTAAGTGTGTCACTTGGGCACAGTTTTGCCAATTCGACAAATACCAAAAATCGAATCGGAGCACCCCGCTCCACGTGGTCTTGGTCTGCCCTACCCCTAGTGTTCTTAAGAAACCGGAGGCGCGGAGGGAGGGCAGCCGTCGCACGCAAGGGCGGAAGGGCTGCACTTCCCGCAGCGCCGGAGCCAAGCGTTATTCTAGCTTCAAAACTTTAACCATGGCATGGCAAAATAATGCATTTGTGCTTAAATTATTTTTCAACGAAACGCTGAGTGACGCGCTATTTTGTTTGAAAGTGCCTATTTGTCAGTCGTTAAACGTTAGTTCGTATCGTTTGTTGATCTTGCAGTCGAGATTGTTTTTGAAAATAACGCGTGAAAGTTACGAAACGGAGCATGAGTGCACTTCCCGCAGCGCCGGAGCTAAGGTGGAGTCAGACGCGGAGCTCTAAGGTATTTCGATAGCTCTAAATAACACAATTCTAACCTCAAAACTTTAACCACGATATCTGCATAACCATGGGGTTTTGAGCGGTGGGAGTGGTACCAGAGGGTAATCCCCTCCGCCCCTCTTCCTCTCCACCCCAAACCCCATAAATCGTCGCCCGATTGTCTATAGATACCCAATAAATAAATAATAAAAATACCTGGAAGTATATAACTATAGCGAAGACCAGAACGGTGGCCAGCAAGTTCATGAGGTTGGGCAGGTTCTGACGGTAGAAGGCTTCTCGGAGAGCTCGCACTTTGTCGGGTCTTGTGGCTAAGAGGTGGAACAGAGCTATCACTGCTCCTTCGAATTCTGTGCCGCGACCTGATAATAATAATAACAAGATTATATAAAAGTTAACAGGGAGAGAGAGGGTGTTCTCTAGGTCAAAAGATGTCTTGAGTAAGATGTTGTAAATGGAATTATAGTGTCAAAAACGCAGTTCCACCAGAAATACAGCCCAGAAAAATAATTTGTTGAAGTTACAAATAAGTTTTCTCAGTTAAGTAGTTAAGCTTACAATCATCTTTTTTCCAAGAGATTATATTCAAAAGTACTTATTTAAAAGAATTTTAAATAACATACACAATTTTATTTTGTTACTTACCAGTATTGACGGTAGCAGGAGAGAAGGCTTTCCATACAATAGTCTCACAAATGTTTGTAGCAATGAACAGAGATATACCAGAACCCAAGCCATATCCTGAAATAAATTACAATGTAAAGATTACACTTACTTGTATATACACTAATCTAACATATAAAATTCTCGTGTCATGGTGTTAAACATTGAACTTCTCCGAAACAGCTCGACCGATTTTAATAAAATTTTGTGGGCATATCGGGTAGGTTTGAGAATCGGCCAACATTTATTTTTCATACCCCTAAGTTATAAGGGGGGGGGGGGGGATTAAGCGGGTTAATAACATATATGGCAAAGAAACATTTGCAGGGTCGGCTAGTTATATTTATATTTTATAAAGTTGCTAAATATGGTATACTACATGTATTTTTATCATGTATTCCTTACAATACAGACATAATATTTATGAATATTTATGACATAGCTAGGGTCAAAATTTGAGATATAATCATTAAATTACATTAAAAAAAATTATTAAATTACATTAAAAAAAATTATTAAAAACCTTTTTGTAGTAGTTCATCAAGTAGTAGAACAATCAATCCAGCAACAAATAGCTGAATGATAATCAAGAGACACACACCGGCTCCGATTTCACTCGGCTCTCCGTACATACCAGTCATCACATATACAATGGCTTGACCCACTGTTATTACCATACCAAACACTGCCAACAAAGAAAAATTTCATTAATAACTTTCAATATTAATTATTCCTTATATGTTTTGACAATAAGATGTAATTTGTTTAAAAACTTTCTTTTTTGTGGAGAAAACGGCTTGTACCCAGAAGTAGGATGTTACAAGCTGAATCAAGCAGTAAAAAATTGCAATTTTTTTAAATAGCAATAAGTAAAGATTAGAGAAAGTTGTATACAATTGGCATTTTGTCAAATTTATAACACAGGCACACAAAAAAAATGAAATGGAATGTGCATTTGACCGGACCTACTTACGGGTACGTATTTTGGTCCGCTGAATCCGAATTTGAGGTCAGTTTGACCTGTACACCCTCAGAATTTCGAGAAAACTTAAAAAAACCGTAAAAATGATGAAAATCGACAGTTTTAATGATGTAAAAATTTTTTTAGAACTAAACTAAGAGTTATTTTTGTGTATTTTGATCCGCTAAATATGTGTCGAAACTTTATTGAGACCATGGGTCGCTTTAAATGCAAAAAAATCGCACAAAACCCTCGAAAATTCCAAAAAAAGTATTTTTTTTGCTTTTTCACTTTTGTTTTTGACTTTTGAAGGCTTAATTGCTTGTGCCTGTAACCAGGGCACCTCCACGTGGTGACGGTGGGCAACAGAACCATCTGGCAGAGTCCCTGGGTAAACGGCGTGTGTGCCGTCATGGCAGGTACAAGTGATAAGTACTTTACGATGCAGGGAGTCGGAACCCCAGTATCGGCGTCTGGTCAGAGTGAGAAAGCAGGCTCGCAGGCGTCGTCATCAAGCGACTGCAGCTCTTTAGAAGTGGGCAACTTGGCTACTGGAGAGTATACTATTACAAGAAGTAATTCTCATCTGTGTAATAAAAATCCTGATTCATTTTGTTACATTTGTGGCGAATTCAATTTGGAAAGGAATCGAAGATCGTTATCTGATAAGATCAAACAAATTTATGAAGAATGTTTTGGTCTCCAAATTACTAATTTGGATTCAACGTGGGTTCCACATACGATTTGTAGTCGATGTAACATGATGTTAACCCGGTGGGAAATTTTTTTTTTTTTTTCATCAAAACTATATTTTTTCGAAAATTTCGAGGGTTTTGTGCGATTTTTTTGCATTTAAAGCGGCCCATGGTCTCAATAAAGTTTCGACACATATTCAGCGGATCGAAATACACAAAAATCACTCTTAGTTTAGTTCTAAAAAAAATTTTACATCATTAAAACTGTCGATTTTCATCATTTTTACGGTTTTTTTAAGTTTTCTCGAAATTCTGAGGGTGTACAGGTCAAACTGACCTCAAATTCGGATTCAGCGGACCAAAATACGTACCCGTAAGTAGGTCCGGTCAAATGCACATTCCACTTCATTTTTTTTGTGTGCCGGTGTAATTATTAAGAGAAATTGGCAAATTGCCTCAAAAAGACGTAAATGTTTTATTATATCTAGTAGTTCATAATATGTCTACAATTTATCTTTTTTTTTTTTATGTCACTCGGTCGGCAAACAAGCGTACGACTCACCTGATGGTAAGCGATTACCGACCCAGTCCCCAATCCCCCCAGGAGCTCTGGTCACCTTACTCACCAACAGGAACACAATACTGCTTGAAAACAGTATTATTTTGCTGTGATCTTCTGTAAGGTCGAGGTACTACCCCAGTCGGGCTGCTCCATATTTTGAGCAGGAAATTCCTGCTGTGCCCTATCTCAGAGGGAATCTTGGTACTCTTGGTTGGTTCTGGGTATCTTGTACTTTAGCTATCTTTCCATGTCTAATTTGAGTAACTTAGCATAGTTGTTTATTTGTATTGATATAATACTGTACTGAACAAGAAATTAATAAATATTATTTATATCTTACATTTTTGAGCTCCATTGAACAATGCTCTATCTTTCGGAGTATCTCCAACTTCTATAATCTTTGCACCAGCAAGCAGTTGCATGATAAGTCCAGATGTGACAATAGGCGAGATACCAAGTTCCATAAGTGTTCCTCTGTTAGACGCCAAGATCACACGGATCCAGTAGAATGGATCTGCACTGTCCGATGACATTATACCGAATAATGGGATCTACAAACACATTACAATGTCTTAGAAAATGTATACAAACGTTGGAATTTATATTAACTTGTGTTGTTTAATAAAATTTACTTTTACTTATATAAATGTGTTCCTAGTTTAGTTACTTTAATTATTGTTATTATTTTGAGTATAGGCATTAAAAACTATAGGGTTTTAATTGGTTATCATTGTTTGAAGGAAATCAAAATACAATTAACATAATTACTATTATGTGGCAAAACATAATTTTCATATATTTATTCTTTCACTGTAATAATGATAACTGTTAACTGATTTCACTGACTTTCGTGTGCAGTGATACAATTTTAACTATATTTTATATTTATTGTACTGTAATTGTAAACTTACTGTAAATACGAAATTGCTTACCTGGCAGCATACTAAGAAAATAAATAGCGTTATTGCTGTCCATAATACTTTTTCCCTGAATTGAATCTGAAAAGTAAAAGTTTTCGTTATAGTACAGTTACTCTTCAATAGGTACTAGGTTAGGAAAAATACTTTCACTTTGATATTGTATGTTTTACCATTTAAATATGCTTAATTTGATTAGAAGTAACACAATTCATGTCTTATATGACAAAATGAACTCTAATATAAAGGATGATATCGAGTAGTCGTGGACTTACCTTTCTCTCTGGTTTTGCTATTTCTGGTAATATACTACAAAATGGCTTTATAACCTCGAGGAATTTTACTGGAATACGAAAAATATTAGTTACTTAACACATTTATCACATTAATCTCCAATTTAACACAAAATCTTCGGACAAACTAGTGATACGTGTCTACTATATATATTTACTTATTTCAAATATTAATAGTAAAGAATACTCACTCGCCATTATGATTTACTGTGATTTAACTATCCTAACTAAAATATCAACTGATCAATCCGATTGAAACCATTCAACTTTTGTTCAATAATAAGACTCCAACCAGACTTTAACAGAAATGAACCTGCGCAACGGTACCAACGAGCTATTCACAAATGACACGTCCACAACGTCATGTCACGTGACCTGTGATGTTGGCGTGTAAAATGTTGCCTTAAGTTCAATATTTTCTGACCTATTGACAAATTAATTACGTTTTGCTTTTGTTGTTATTTTTAACCTAAACGATGTTTAATTACTTTCACTACTTGTTAAGTTTAGTTTTATTTATTTTTCTAACTACTAATTAATAAAACTAACAATATTTTGACAAATTTATTATTGATTGGAAAAAGGATTACGATAGGGGAATTTTTGTTATAAAATGATTCTAATCACCCTATCCTAATTTATGAATATGGTACGACTTATACAAATATTTAATTTAATTATAACAATAATGTATCAAATGGAAGGTATCTTAAGAAGTTAAGATTTAATTTTTGGTAGTCCTTAATCTGATTTTAATTTATTTGAGGGAACTAAGTAATAAAAACAAGAGTAGTACATTACGTAGCACACACTGTGTTAATTATCAATATATTTAAAAAAAAACAATACAAGAACAAATAAAAACACAATTTCTTATTTGGATTGAATTCTCGAACAATGTTTTACTATACTCGAGTCTAATATAACTTATTAATCTTATTATAGTATTTTTAGTAGCAGATTTTCCTTAACATTTTTTTAATTAACAAAGAGTATTTATTTTTACATTTTTGCAAAATTTTCAATGAATATCGCCAAATAAATTTTCTTAATTAAAGTCTAATTCTATTATTTAAAATCATTTCGGTCGTCTCCATTTTCCAACTAATTCTTGTTTTTATCTAAGTTTTAGTTGTCACCAAGTTGTCACACTTTGACAGCAGTCTTTTGTTTGTCAACTGTCAATTATAAAACACGTGAGTTGTGATAATTGTCATTATTGTTGAAAAATAGTTAAAAGATTTGTTTATATGCTATTAATTATATGAGAAAATGCAGCAAGCTCATCGATCTGGAAATTTAAAGCAGAGCAATAAAGCTCACAAGTCTCGTCATAGGTCTAAACGAGGCATTTCCGCAGCAGTTAAAGGTAAGGTTAACAATTCGCGAGTGCAGTGATTATTTATTTATGTGTTATTAATTAATTACAAAATAATACAGGTAAAGTAAATATTAAGGAAATTGTTCGACGAAATCGCCATATATTAAAAAAAGATGAACGACGTCATCAAGCTTTACAAATTCGTAAAAATAAACGCGAAGAAGTACTTTCGAAGAAACGTGCTCTCGGTGGGAACCGAAATCCACCGTTTCTTGTGTGTGTCGTTCCGCTGAATGCGCAGTTGGATGTACAGTCCGCATTGGCTATATTAAGAACATGCTCTGAAGGAACTGTTGTCAGTCAGTCTCTGAGTGGTGTATTACATATAGGGTAAGAATAAAAATATTAAAAGTAAAAAGTCTAAAATTGCATTGTATTTCTTTTGAAAATAAAGAATCATCTTTGTTGTAAAATTTATCATAATATTGTATTATTCTTTTGCAGGTTACCTAACTTCAAGCAGCGTTTTTCATTTATTTGCCCTGAAATCGAAAATGAATTTGCTCTTCTTGATGCTCTTAAAATTGCAGATACAGTTTTATTTGTTAGTTCTGCTCTTGATGAACCAGTTGATGAGTGGGGAGAAAAAGCCTTAGCATTGTCAATGGCTCAGGGTATGCCAACACCTATTGTAGTAGCTATGGACATAGAAGGAGTACATCCTAAGAAACGGACTAGTGAAAAACAAAATGTACAAAAGCTTGTTTCAAAGTGGTTGCCAGAAGAAAAAATTATGCAATTGGATAAGAGCTCTGATGGTTTAAATGTGCTACGGAGAATTGGTAATCAAAAAAGAAATGTTATACATCATAGAGAAAAGAGACCTTATTTGCTAGCTGAAGATGTTGAGTATGTGCCAGATGCAGAAGGGGAGAGTGGTACACTTAAAATAAGTGGTTACTTGCGTGGCATGCCTTTGAATGTAAATGGCTTGGTTCATATAACTGGGTTAGGTGACTTTCAAATGGTTAGAATTGATGGACTAGATGACCCACATCCTTTAAACTTAGGCAAAGAAAGTACAAAAACTGACACAATGGATGCTGAAGTCACTAAAGTATCTGTGTTACAAGTAGCCGACCCAGGCAAACAAGAATCCTTAGTATCTGAAAATATTCCTGATCCAATGGAAGCAGAACAAACATGGCCAACAGAGGAAGAAATCAAACAATCAAATATTGAAACAAAGAAAAAGATTAAAAAAGTTCCAAAGGGTTGGTCTGACTATCAGGCAGCTTGGATTGTCGAGTCTGATGTAGAAAGTGATGGTTCTGAGGGAAGTGAGGATGAATGTGGTGATGATGAAGTCGATGATGATGAATTTATGTCATGTGAAGAAGAACATTCAGACCAAGAAGCTAACAAGGAAGATAATGATTTTGAATCTGTCACAGAATCAGTAGTTGGTCCAACCGATGAAAAATATGATGCTACAATTGATGCATATGAGGAACATGAAATGCTGAAGAAATTATTAGCTGCTAAGGAAGACCAACAGTTTCCAGATGAAGTAGATACACCACAAGATGTACCAGCAAGGGAGAGATTTATGAGATATAGGGGTTTAGAGTCATTTAGGACTTCGCCATGGGATCCTAAAGAAAATCTCCCAGAGGATTATGCTAGAATATTCCAGTTCGAAAATTATGAAAGAACAAGGAGAAGAGTTTTTAAGGAGCTTGAAGATAGTCTTGTTAATATGGTAAATAATCACATTGGTCAATTTGATAAGAAGTATTCACAAAGAGCTTATTTTGGCTAATATGTCTTGTTGTAGCTGTTTTTTGCACTAATGTACTGTATGTACTTAACTAAAATCTGGTATTACAGTTGTAAAATGTCATGTGTTTGACCAAACATGTGTAGATTAACAAATAGCATGATCGTATGTAAAATACTTTATAAATAACTTGTAATTAAGATATCTTCAAAATTTATTTCAGTATGGCTTCTACATAACTATTCACGTGAAGAATGTTCGACAAGATTTATGGAACGCGTTCCATACAGCCAATGCTAATGCTCCACTATCTGTTTTTGGCCTTTTACCACATGAACATAAAATGTCATTGATGAATGTAGTATTAAAACGTACTGGAGCTAGTGATGAGCCGATAAAGAGCAAGGAAAGATTAATATTCCAAGTGGGCTACAGAAGATTTATTGTCAATCCAATTTTTAGTCAGCATACTAATGGTAGTAAACATAAGGTTTGTACAACTAGAAATGATCCTAAAATAATATAAATATTTAATTTGTTTTGTAAAGTAAATGTGATATTTTATTTCTTTTTTTAGTATGAGCGTTTCTTCCAGCCAGGATCAACATGTGTAGCAACATTTTATGCGCCCATTCAATTTAGTCCGTCAACAGTCCTATGTTTCAAAGTAAGTATTGTAAGACAAAGTAAAAGTTTTAAGAATTAGGAATATAATTATATTAATTTTCTTTTTTTTTTATAGGAAAAGAGGAATACAAAATTACAACTAGTTGCATCTGGAGTTCTACTGTCATGTAATCCTGACAGACTTGTGATAAAGAGGATCGTTCTCTCTGGTCATCCATATAAGGTATATCTATTAAATTTTTTTACGTGCAATATTGGAAAAAAAATCCAGGTTACGAAATTAATTATCTGTCTTAATAAATTATCAAAAGTCATTTCTTTTCATTAAAAGACTCTTGATAGCTCGAAACTGCTTTAATTTTAAACATTGTACTAAAACAAATTATAACCTTGGATGGACCATGGATTTGATATTGTCTTAAGTTTTATTTTTTTTATATCATGACAATAATGTCTTATTTACAGGTTCACAAGAAGTCTGCAGTTATCAGGTTTATGTTCTTTAATAGAGATGATGTGGTATACTTCAAACCATGCAAATTGAGAACGAAGTATGGACGTACTGGTCATATAAAGGAGCCTTTAGGTATGTTTTTATTATAATTTAAAATAACAAGATTTTAGGAAGTTTTCATGTTGTATGAGATATTTATAAATTTATAATATAGAAAATCAACCATTGGAAAATTTGTCCATTAAGAAGTACACACCGGAATCATATGTCATAGGTAACAGTAGTAAAATATTTGCATATTTTGCTATGCTCACACACACACACACATACACACACACTTCAGCCTATCGCAGTCCACTGCTGGACATAGGCCTCCCCAAGTTCGCGCCACACATCCCGGTCTTCCGCAATCCTCATCCAGCCTACACCGGTAATCTTACGTAGATCGTCGGTCCAACGGGCCGGAGGACGTCCCACACTGCGTTTGCCAAGACGCGGTCTCCACTCTAGGACCCGTCTACTCCAACGGCCATCGGTCCTGCGACACAGATGACCAGCCCACTGCCACTTCAACTTGCTAATTCTGTGGGCTATGTCGGTTACTTTCGTTCTCTCGCGGATAGTCTCATTTCTAATCCTGTCTTTGAGAGAGACCCCAAGCATAGCCCGTTCCATTGCACGTTGAGCGACTTTAAACTTGTGGACCAGTCCCTTGGTCAGTGTCCACGTCTCGGCTCCGTATGTTAACACAGGCAGGACGCATTGCTCGAAAACTTTTGTCTTCAAGCATTGCGGAATCTTCGAAGTGAAGACTCGACGGAGTCTGCCAAACGCCGCCCAGCCCAACCCAATCCTCCTATCGGCCTCCTTCTCGAAGTTGTTGCGGCCTAGTTGGATAGTATGGCCTAGGTAAATATAATCCTGAACAACTTCGAAAAGGGTACCATCGACCGATACCGGTATCGGTATGACTATCGCTATGCTCAGAAAATGCCAAATAACATAATTATACTCAACTTCTTTAAAAGAAGGAAGTTCTAAATTCAAATGTATTTTTTAATGTGTGTTGCATCATAACTTTTTACTGGGTGCACCGATTTTGGCGATTCTTTTTTTAATACAATGTTTGTTATGTGGTCTCATATTAATTGGATCGAGATCTGACAAGCACTTTTTGAGTTATCCATAATGATGCGTATTTAATTATTATTTGTATATTACCTACATTATATTACTTGTCTAAGTAACTGAAGTCGGTTTTTTGTTTGTTTGAGTGCAAACACAATTGTTTGTAGTACTTTTTATAACATTATTAATAATACTATAATTCTTTCAGGAACTCATGGCCATATGAAGTGTGCATTTGACGGTCAGCTGAAATCTCAAGACACAGTCCTTCTGAATTTATATAAACGTATTTTCCCGAAATGGAACTACGAAAACTGTATCGTTACAGACAGAGACGGAAAACAAAACGACGTTGCTATGGAATAATGTAGATACATTTAAAATAAATTTATATTGTATATTTAATTAGATGTGGATTTTATTTTAATATTTCAAGTATTTAACACCCAGGAAAAGACTTAAAGAGATTGGCCAAGATATAAATAAAAGAAAAGACTTGGTTTTCACATTTTTATTGACACATGAAGCGCAAATACCTACGCACAGTGATCATAGACTGATCCTCTTAGCTTATATGATAATCTCTGGTAGAGGCAGTGGGCGGGACCCTGCTTATGCGTCTACGTGTTGCGTCGATATTTTATTGGTATAAATGTTTATTTGTTTATAATATGGTAGGTTTGCTTTTCTCGTAAGACATTTAACAGAAATATAATGAAAATAAAAATATATGTTTTTTTGAGTGAATAATATGTTAGTTTTTTTTATATTAACATGGAGTGTAGACGAAAGGAGCGCCGTATTATATTGTGCTGAGATCGAGAAACATTTGGTATATGTAACCTAAACAGTTACTATTTTTACAGAGATAACTTTGAAAGTCAATAAATTATTGTGAATTATAAAGAGCTTTTGCAAGTGACATTAAAAATAAAAACGTATAAAGTGACAATTGTGATAAAAATTGCACAAGCGAAAGTATTTCTATCCGTATCTATTTACCTCTCCTTATTCTTTAATTTTTAGCACTTATTTGAAAATTACCCTCGCGCTACACATGCGTCTCCTATTTAATGTCTTTGAACAGACGCTTTCTGATATATAAAGATGATATTCCTTTCTTCTACACTCTATAGATATTAAGTATAAGAATTGTGTTGTAATTAGCGTAATTGATATTTGCCATAATAAACATTTTATAGCAACAAAATAATCGACTATACAAATTATAATTAAAAAAATCAATTCATAGGCACTGAACACTACACATTATTTCAGTATTAGAATTATTCATAATATTCGTTTTAATGACTTAGTATTTCAAACAAAATATTAAAATAACTTATACAAAATATTACATAATCTGTAAGAATTCTTGCAACAATTGTTCAAAATAGTTTTTTTTTTTTTTATAATAATGAATGCAAACATGATTGTACTATAAGGTCATTTAATAAGTGAAATTTAGTAATATATATCGAAATATTTAGTATTAGAATGTTAAGTTTATATTTAATATTAATTTCAAGATGAGAATCTGAACACTTAAAAGCTAGCTTCCATATTCAAAAAACATTTGGTTTTACTCATGATCTCGAACGGTCCGTTTTCTAAACATAAGAATCAGGCTTAAGTAGTTTTGGTGTACTAGTCGTATTAACTTGAAATTAAACATCAAAAGTTGTGATATGTAGTCAAGTAAAAAAAAAAAAACAAATACTCTTAAGAGGTCAAAAACAGCATTGCAAAATTTAATTTTATGCAAATTCTTTTAATAGCCTCCTCAATCTTTATAATTGAATGTCATTAATAATACTTTAAATTTATAAAAATAGAGAAAAAAATAGTATTGAGTCAGAATGATCAGATCATTTTACGTTAATGTCAAAATTTTAATTGAAAAGTCATATGTATTTGATGGAGAAAGTGCAAAATATATTTAATCAACATTATTTTACAATCACAATGACGTAAAATTTGCTTCAAAATGAAATTAATTGAATGAAACAATTTAAATTACAATAGTACTGTGAAAAGTTAATATGTTAAAAGTTTTTCGAATTTTAGATTATTTGTGTGCTACAATGAAGTAATTAGTGTTAATTCGCAAAAAATTACAATAAATTGAAAATTATGATTTAATAAAAAATACGATTTAAGATTTCAAGATACATTAAGTTCTAAGCAAACTGCAATGACACGCTTTGTACACAGAATTTTTGTGAAGTAAGAGACCATAACATTATTATTTAACAAGTACGTAGAGGTCTCTAACTCCTGAAGTACGCAAATCGTTTATCCATCGTCCAAGAGTCATTCATTAATATCATTATAATCTGTTCTGTTGTCTATTGTAGAATTTTACGGTATATTTTTTTCTTAATTAAATAAAATATATATTTATATCGAAGGCATATTTTCACAAATAATTACGACGGAACAATAGGCTCGAACTGGCTGATTTGCAATCCAAACCTACCGGTGTGGGGATTTACTTACATGTATTATTTACTTTTATTTTAAAGGTACAGATTATATTAAACTTTAGGTTTTTTAGTCCGACGTTTTTTCGCATCCGCTGCTTCGGAAGGCGATTGAGATTTTGGTGACACGCCAGACTTACTGTAGAGATTGTTGAGAAATTCTTCAAGATTGGGATCGGGACTGAAATTGTTAAAAAATGTTTGAGATTAGATATAATTTTTTTAATACGTTTTGAAATAGAAAAGAACCATTAATTACGAGAATATAAACTAATGATTATTCAAGTGATAATAACGACGTGTTGGCAATGGTCACAGCACTGGTTTGTGGCTGTAGCGCCGGCGATTGTGGGTTCGATCCCCACACATAGCAAACTTTTGTATTGGCCATACAGATGTTTGCCGTGGTTTGGGTGTTTGTGCAGTCCTTGTAGGTTTCCTCACCATGCCTCAGATAGCATGTTAAGCCGTCGGTCTCGGTTGTTATTATGTACACCTGATAGCGATCGTTACTCATAATAGGGAATATATCCGCCAACCCGCATTGGAGCAGCGTGGTGGATTAAGCTCTGACCCTTCTCCTACATGGGGAAGAAGGCCAGCAGTGGGATATTACAGGCTAAAGCTCACCCGGTCGAGGCTCGATGACTGAAGTCCGCGGTGGCCGACGCCTTGTTCCCCAGCACGATCCTGTACTGCACCACGTGGCAGTCGGGACGCAGTTGCTTCAGGTTCTTCTTCTATTTATAACAATACAAATAGAATTAAATTATGTTCATTGAACTACTTTTTAATATTAAATCCGCTGACAATAATGTATTTTTATTGACATTATAAATTTTTGCTAAGATTGTATATTTTAATTTCCACATGTATAATGCTAATGAGCTCTGTAAACTCGTATGTATGGAATAATAATAAATAAAATTGAGAAATTATTAATTCAAAGCTAGTGAAGTGCTTATATGTCAAATAGCTTGTTGGCACAGTTAGTTGTAGTAGTAGTTAGTTTAGTAACTCTGCTTTCCACTTTAAATTCGTGGGTTCGATTCGAGTTATAAAAAATATAAATTACCCCACGTTGTCTTGATTTTAAGTAGTTAGTAACTCCCTTTCATGCCTTTCTGGCGTGACCTTTCCCACAATCTACTGTATATCTGTACAAAATCGTTCAGTAGTTTAGGAACGAAAGCGTTACACGGACAGACAGAATTACTTTCGCATTTACAAAATTACGTAATATTTTTTAACCAATTTTCAGGTCAGTTATTTACTTGTTTCTACCCCTGTTATCTCAAACCAGTTTTCTAACATATAGTTTAGCATTATGGCAGTTTAGTTAAATGTTTTTTTCTTTTAAGTATAAGGTAATCTTAGATGCGTACCTGACAGCTCGCCCACTGAGTTATCTGGTAGACCGCTCCGTCCATACACGCGTAATACATGACTAGCAGCCCCATCATACTCGACTCCGCCCAGATATCACCCTAACAGAAACAGAATTATACATTGATTTTATAACGTGTGTATGTTAAAGACGTAAAAAATGCAGTTTCGTATAAAGCTTTATAACTCTAGTTAAAATTAAATTCTTAATTGTATAGCTCTTAGTGTAAGATACTGTAAAAAAGTTTTTAATTTACATGTAACATTTTTTCTTATCAAGGTAGTGAATAACTGAATAGCAGGAAATATCTTAAGAGTAGCAACGTCTGGCTAAAGAAAGTAGAAACTCGATTTTTTTTGCAAAATTTTTACATGACAACACTAAAGTGTTCCCACCATTGGGAAACCTACAACAGATCAAAAGACGAAAACATAATATATTTAAACATCCATTTTTATAACTATCTTATAAACATTATGTACTATATGAATAAAATATTATATATATCAGAAAGATATTTCCTTAATTGTTATTCATTATAATGAAGTAAGTAGGTAAGTTTTAATGACCATTATGAAAAGTGAAAACCAATGCAAAGCCTTAATATAATCCAATAATTGCGTAATCAACATTCAAAAATTATTTAAAATAACCAAAATAGCTCGTGAAATTTAATTTGTAATAAATATTTACGAATTTCGGCGAATTACTCAAAGATTTATTTTTTTAAATTTGGCGTGTTTTTTAGTTTCTATTTTCATTAGCCAGACTCGAGCTAGTCAATTTAGGTAGGTTAAGGCAGGTGGCAAGTGCGGTTATCGGACGGGATCTCTCGCTGCCGAGTGTCGTAAAGGCCATGCTTGACAGCGAGAGATCGTGGCAGGCAGTGGTCTCCTTCTGCGAAGAGGTAATGACGCAGAAGGAGACCGCGGAGCGGGCCAGAGAGGAAGACGCCTCTGCTGGCCCACTCCGGCGCAGACGTACGGGGGCAAGGAGAAGGCGGTTTGCCCCCCTCCTCCCCCCCTCGTAATAGTGGGGTCGGCGGCCGATAGTCGGGGGACTTCGGCCGGCCGGACGACACGACCCCATACGTCTGGGGTGGCCTTGTTGTGAGCGAGGCCACCCCACCATCATGCCGGGGCCCGGAAGCTTTGTCCGGGCCTACCGCTGAGGCGAGGTGGCGAATGCTAGCGCGACCCCTCTCGCCCCACCCAGGCGGATGACTGCTAACACGTGGTGGTTTTTAGTCAGTAGGAGTCTGACATAACCCTCTGGCGCCCCCACGCTGGAGGGTATCTATGATGGATTTTCCCCACGTAAAAAAAAAAAAGGTGGCAAGTGCGGTTAGAGGTGGGTAGTTTACGCACCTCCTTGGCGGAGTGTCGTATGCGGCACTGCGCGCAGTAGCGCGCGGCGAAGCACGGCCGCGCCGTGAGCACGCGCTTGTGGCGCCGGCCGCAGTTGGTGCAGCTGCGCACGGACACGGTTAGCGGGCACGCTCATCGCACACGTGCTTACATGAAAACTTTCTAGGAAATCTATTTAGACAATAAGCTTAACTATTGTATATTTTGATAACGTGTTGCAAGGAAGTCGTTCACCACACCACAGACGCAAATCAAATCTAAGTAAGCGTTTATTAGTACGCGCGCTCACTTTTCTCTCTCACACACACACACACACACACACACACACACACACACAAGCTCGCGCGCACGTACACGCAGTGGATACGCAAACATAGAGCCGTTCACGACTAGGTGGACGACCCGTGACACCGTGCGGCACACGGTAGCAGTGCAGTGTTACCGGATGGTGTTGGCGGCGAACTCCATCTTGTCGTGCAGCTGCGCCAGCAGCACGCTGAGCTCGCCCCACGCCGCCTCCGCGTGCCGGGACTACACATAGAGGTGGACGACCCGTGACACCGTGCGGCACACGGTAGCAGTGCAGTGTTACCGAATGGTGTTGGCGGCGAACTCCATCTTGTCGTGCAGCTGCGCCAGCAGCACGCTGAGCTCGCCCCACGCCGCCTCCGCGTGCCGGGACTACACATAGAGGTGGACGACCCGTGACACCGTGCGGCACACGGTAGCAGTGCAGTGTTACCGGATGGTGTTGGCGGCGAACTCCATCTTGTCGTGCAGCTGCGCCAGCAGCACGCTGAGCTCGCCCCACGCCGCCTCCGCGTGCCGGGACTACACATAGAGGTGGACGACCCGTGACACCGTGCGGCACACGGTAGCAGTGCAGTGTTACCGGATGGTGTTGGCGGCGAACTCCATCTTGTCGTGCAGCTGCGCCAGCAGCACGCTGAGCTCGCCCCACGCCGCCTCCGCGTGCCGGGACTACACATAGAGGTGGACGACCCGTGACACCGTGCGGCACACGGTAGCAGTGCAGTGTTACCGGATGGTGTTGGCGGCGAACTCCATCTTGTCGTGCAGCTGCGCCAGCAGCACGCTGAGCTCGCCCCACGCCGCCTCCGCGTGCCGGGACTACACATAGAGGTGGACGACCCGTGACACCGTGCGGCACACGGTAGCAGTGCAGTGTTACCGGATGGTGTTGGCGGCGAACTCCATCTTGTCGTGCAGCTGCGCCAGCAGCACGCTGAGCTCGCCCCACGCCGCCTCCGCGTGCCGGGACTACACATAGAGGTGGACGACCCGTGACACCGTGCGGCACACGGTAGCAGTGCAGTGTTACCGGATGGTGTTGGCGGCGAACTCCATCTTGTCGTGCAGCTGCGCCAGCAGCACGCTGAGCTCGCCCCACGCCGCCTCCGCGTGCCGGGACTACACATAGAGGTGGACGACCCGTGACACCGTGCGGCACACGGTAGCAGTGCAGTGTTACCGGATGGTGTTGGCGGCGAACTCCATCTTGTCGTGCAGCTGCGCCAGCAGCACGCTGAGCTCGCCCCACGCCGCCTCCGCGTGCCGGGACTACACATAGAGGTGGACGACCCGTGACACCGTGCGGCACACGGTAGCAGTGCAGTGTTACCGGATGGTGTTGGCGGCGAACTCCATCTTGTCGTGCAGCTGCGCCAGCAGCACGCTGAGCTCGCCCCACGCCGCCTCCGCGTGCCGGGACTACACATAGAGGTGGACGACCCGTGACACCGTGCGGCACACGGTAGCAGTGCAGTGTTACCGGATGGTGTTGGCGGCGAACTCCATCTTGTCGTGCAGCTGCGCCAGCAGCACGCTGAGCTCGCCCCACGCCGCCTCCGCGTGCCGGGACTACACATAGAGGTGGACGACCCGTGACACCGTGCGGCACACGGTAGCAGTGCAGTGTTACCGGATGGTGTTGGCGGCGAACTCCATCTTGTCGTGCAGCTGCGCCAGCAGCACGCTGAGCTCGCCCCACGCCGCCTCCGCGTGCCGGGACTACACATAGAGGTGGACGACCCGTGACACCGTGCGGCACACGGTAGCAGTGCAGTGTTACCGGATGGTGTTGGCGGCGAACTCCATCTTGTCGTGCAGCTGCGCCAGCAGCACGCTGAGCTCGCCCCACGCCGCCTCCGCGTGCCGGGACTACACATAGAGGTGGACGACCCGTGACACCGTGCGGCACACGGTAGCAGTGCAGTGTTACCGGATGGTGTTGGCGGCGAACTCCATCTTGTCGTGCAGCTGCGCCAGCAGCACGCTGAGCTCGCCCCACGCCGCCTCCGCGTGCCGGGACTACACATAGAGGTGGACGACCCGTGACACCGTGCGGCACACGGTAGCAGTGCAGTGTTACCGGATGGTGTTGGCGGCGAACTCCATCTTGTCGTGCAGCTGCGCCAGCAGCACGCTGAGCTCGCCCCACGCCGCCTCCGCGTGCCGGGACTACACATAGAGGTGGACGACCCGTGACACCGTGCGGCACACGGTAGCAGTGCAGTGTTACCGGATGGTGTTGGCGGCGAACTCCATCTTGTCGTGCAGCTGCGCCAGCAGCACGCTGAGCTCGCCCCACGCCGCCTCCGCGTGCCGGGACTACACATAGAGGTGGACGACCCGTGACACCGTGCGGCACACGGTAGCAGTGCAGTGTTACCGGATGGTGTTGGCGGCGAACTCCATCTTGTCGTGCAGCTGCGCCAGCAGCACGCTGAGCTCGCCCCACGCCGCCTCCGCGTGCCGGGACTACACATAGAGGTGGACGACCCGTGACACCGTGCGGCACACGGTAGCAGTGCAGTGTTACCGGATGGTGTTGGCGGCGAACTCCATCTTGTCGTGCAGCTGCGCCAGCAGCACGCTGAGCTCGCCCCACGCCGCCTCCGCGTGCCGGGACTACACATAGAGGTGGACGACCCGTGACACCGTGCGGCACACGGTAGCAGTGCAGTGTTACCGGATGGTGTTGGCGGCGAACTCCATCTTGTCGTGCAGCTGCGCCAGCAGCACGCTGAGCTCGCCCCACGCCGCCTCCGCGTGCCGGGACTACACATAGAGGTGGACGACCCGTGACACCGTGCGGCACACGGTAGCAGTGCAGTGTTACCGGATGGTGTTGGCGGCGAACTCCATCTTGTCGTGCAGCTGCGCCAGCAGCACGCTGAGCTCGCCCCACGCCGCCTCCGCGTGCCGGGACTACACATAGAGGTGGACGACCCGTGACACCGTGCGGCACACGGTAGCAGTGCAGTGTTACCGGATGGTGTTGGCGGCGAACTCCATCTTGTCGTGCAGCTGCGCCAGCAGCACGCTGAGCTCGCCCCACGCCGCCTCCGCGTGCCGGGACTACACATAGAGGTGGACGACCCGTGACACCGTGCGGCACACGGTAGCAGTGCAGTGTTACCGGATGGTGTTGGCGGCGAACTCCATCTTGTCGTGCAGCTGCGCCAGCAGCACGCTGAGCTCGCCCCACGCCGCCTCCGCGTGCCGGGACTACACATAGAGGTGGACGACCCGTGACACCGTGCGGCACACGGTAGCAGTGCAGTGTTACCGGATGGTGTTGGCGGCGAACTCCATCTTGTCGTGCAGCTGCGCCAGCAGCACGCTGAGCTCGCCCCACGCCGCCTCCGCGTGCCGGGACTACACATAGAGGTGGACGACCCGTGACACCGTGCGGCACACGGTAGCAGTGCAGTGTTACCGGATGGTGTTGGCGGCGAACTCCATCTTGTCGTGCAGCTGCGCCAGCAGCACGCTGAGCTCGCCCCACGCCGCCTCCGCGTGCCGGGACTACACATAGAGGTGGACGACCCGTGACACCGTGCGGCACACGGTAGCAGTGCAGTGTTACCGGATGGTGTTGGCGGCGAACTCCATCTTGTCGTGCAGCTGCGCCAGCAGCACGCTGAGCTCGCCCCACGCCGCCTCCGCGTGCCGGGACTACACATAGAGGTGGACGACCCGTGACACCGTGCGGCACACGGTAGCAGTGCAGTGTTACCGGATGGTGTTGGCGGCGAACTCCATCTTGTCGTGCAGCTGCGCCAGCAGCACGCTGAGCTCGCCCCACGCCGCCTCCGCGTGCCGGGACTACACATAGAGGTGGACGACCCGTGACACCGTGCGGCACACGGTAGCAGTGCAGTGTTACCGGATGGTGTTGGCGGCGAACTCCATCTTGTCGTGCAGCTGCGCCAGCAGCACGCTGAGCTCGCCCCACGCCGCCTCCGCGTGCCGGGACTACACATAGAGGTGGACGACCCGTGACACCGTGCGGCACACGGTAGCAGTGCAGTGTTACCGGATGGTGTTGGCGGCGAACTCCATCTTGTCGTGCAGCTGCGCCAGCAGCACGCTGAGCTCGCCCCACGCCGCCTCCGCGTGCCGGGACTCGCGCGCGCGCCGCTCATACGCCTCGCGACGCTCCTGAGACACACATACATTTTTATAGATAAACATATATAGTTTTTTTGTTATACGTCAATTTTTTTTATAAGGCAGCAAACAAGCTTACGACGCGATGGTAAATATAAACACCTATAAATTCTTGCAGAATATTGAAAGTGCGTCGCCGACCGTACCCCCTAACCTAACCCTCCTCAGGAACTCTGGCCACCTTGCTCATAACAGGAACACAACAATACTTGAGAGTAGTCTTATTTAGTTATGATCTTCATGTAAGGTTGAGGTACTTCCGTAGACTGGCTGCTCCAGATTTTGAGCAGGATATAGTCTGCTGTGACCTACTTTAATGAATATCTAGTCTATTTTGAGGTTACTTTCTATAGGAGGAAGTGGTAGGTTCTAGTTTGAGCTTACCTAAAGAAATAATAAAAATAATCTGGATATTATTGTTAATGCTGTATTTCCTGTACTTTAGTACTCGACCTGTGCTATATTGATAAAAGCTCTCTATATTAAACATACCGGTTCTCCGATTAGATCAAAGGCATGTTGCAGTATTTTGAAAGCCTCCTCTGCACCGGGTTGCTGGTTCTTATCCGGATGGACGAGGAATGCTTGTCTGCGGTAGTAACGCTTTATCTCTTCATCTGTGCACGTCACACTTACACCTAAGATACTGGAAAGAAATATATGTTTTGAAAAATCTCTTGATGTTATTATTCTGAAAGCAACTTATATTTTTGTGTCACAGACAAAAAAAGTTCAAAATGGATACAAACATGACACGAGATATTATATTATTCTATTGAATTTTTATAAATAGCTTACCTATAAGGATCCTTGCCTTTACAAGCCAGTAAGCGTTTCATAGCTTCCTCACCAGTTGCAGGCAAAGGTATATTTGAGTTCAGCTTTGATGAGTCACTGCCGTTGTCAGATTCAGTTTCTATTGAATGACAAAAATACCTAAGATAAAATTTTATAAAATCTTTACACATCCCGCCCGCGATTTCGTGCACGTGGAATTTAACAAAAAATTTATTGTTCAGTTCGCAGAGTTATAATATAATTAATTTCTAAAATAAAAATAGCCTAAGTTACTCCTTACTACATCAGCTATCTGCCAGTGAAAGTTCTGTCAAAATCGGTCCAGCCGTTTCAGAGATTAGCCGGAACAAACAGACAAACAGACAGACAGACAGACAGACAGACAGACAGACGGACGGACGGACGGATAGACAGACAGATAAAAATTGTAAAACATGTTATTTTGTTAATGCAATACTTCTGGTGTTGCAGGGGTCTATAATCTACGGTAATCGCTTACCATCAGGTGAGCAGTACGCTTGTTTGCCGACCTAGTGGTATATATTAAAAAAAAAGGATTAAAAAAGATTATGTGGTGTCATTGGACACCAGGTAGGAACGAAGTTCCTTCGGATAGTATAGAAGCAACACAATTTGAAAAAAAAATGTTGAATGGTTTTTAATTAAGTACATAAAAGTATTTAGGAAATTTAGTGTTAGAAAAAAACAAATACCGTAAAATAAAATAAATCAAACCAAATAATAATTCAAACTATTAAGTGAAATAAAAAAACATACGTCTTTATTTTTTTTATACGTCTTTATTTTAGTTTTACAAACGTCATATTATACAGTCGTGTGACTGATATTAAGTCACTTCCGTTATATATTTTTCTTACGGTTTTAGTATCACATTTTTTACAGTTTGGTCACCCAGCCAAATGTCAAGCAACTACCTCTAAGGAACTGCGTTCCAAAAAAACAAAAAAAAAAAAAAAAAAAAAAATACAGAAAAATTGAGAACCGCCTCCTATTTAGCTGATACTTCTCTTGTAGTTCCTTTTAAATTTGATCAAGTTAACATGAGTAATATTTGAAGACGTGTATTTATGTGATGGTGCGTATGCGGTATTAGAAACTACTTCGGTTCTAACTATTAATCAAACGATGTTACACGGCTAGATCCACTGTAACACAGTGAGCTATATTATTCACTAGAGGGCAGTGGCAGTTTATTGTTTATAAATAATTTTTATGATGCTTGTTTTTATCGAAAACTAATTAATACCTGAAGTCAGTATTTTTTTTCGTTTGTAAGGAAAAACAATTATTTTAAGTAAAAAATTTGTATTTAAGTAAAAAATATTAAATAGTATTTTTTATCATATTCACTGAATGTGTTTACAAATTAATATATTATATCTTTTGTACATAATATTTTAACTTGGTGTGTTTCTGTGTTTGCATTTAAATAATTTACAGAATTCATTGAAGGATGTAAACTCCTACTGTCCTACTTTTTTTATACAAAATAAATTTAAAAATCCTGCTAAAATATATACCACAAACTTGCATACAAAATTAATGAAGATTATCTAACAGGACATTACAGCAAGACACATACGTAGGCTAAGTTCCTAGTATTGGTTAGTTATGAATTAAGTTTTAAAAAAAATTACCTTTTTTAAACCATTTCAATTTCCTCCAGAAACCAAACCTTGTGTGTCCAAATTTTCTGTCTATATACATTAAGTATTTATTTTCACCAATCTTAGAGAGCCAATCTTTGCTGCTACGCCACACTGCTTGTGAGCTGACATAGGTTTGGGTAAAAGCTGATGTACATCTGAAATTAGTTTAAAATATATTTAACTTTACTAATGACAACATGAAAAGTAGTGTAGTTTAGACTTGAAATAAAAAATTAAAAGCAAGGAGAAGATTTCATTAGTATAAAGTTAGTAAATACTAATAAAATGTATTTACTAATTATGTACTTATTACAAAAGTACATAGGGTCATTGCGCCTGTTCGCGTCCACCGCCCAATTCGCGTCCATTTTACGGATCTCACTTTGAAAAGTCTCGAAATTAAGTATACTAAGACACCAATAAGTCGAAAAATAATTACCGGCTAATACCTCCATGTATAAGAGGCACGTACGCATAGACAAAAGTTCCGTGCGTCCAAGCAATCCTGGGTAAAAAAAATAGTTAGTGAGGGCTGTTCAACAAGAGAGTGCGAAGGCACGGAATAATGAGAAGAAAATAGTGGGCAGTGGTCCGTTTGAAGGTGAGTCTTTTATTGTTTTATGTTTATTTTGGATACATAGCTGTTTCTAGGCGTTGGTTATGATAAAAGGAATTATAATAATTATGAATTTGCTTATTTTTTTTATACTTAACAGTTAAAATAAGGTGGACGCGAACTGCGACACCGAATTTATAAAACTTCCACTTTGCGTCCGCAATGGACGCAAACTATACCTAAAGGGATTAATAAGAAAACTAAATCGCGTCCATTTTTTAAATTAATTCTATAAGTTTAATACATAAAACTAAAAGTTTAATACCTATTCTACTTTGAATGAAATAAGTAATTTCTTTCTTATTTTTTTCTGTTTAAGATGAGTTCTTTGCAGATAAGAAAGAAGAAGGAAAAAAGAACATACACAAAGGAAGATTTAAGGGAAGTTTTGCATGACATCCAAGAGAAGAAGAAATCGGTAAGACAAGCACATATGCAAAAAATATGCTATTACGATATTGGATAAAATCAGTGGGGGCAGACCAAGAGGGTACAAAACTTATCTACACAAATAAATAACATTGGAGTGTCTGTTTGTAATATTAAAGTAACACCTTTTTACTAAATGTATATTGATTGATACACGGTACATATACCAAAATAAGCAATCTCTTTACTGTATGATGCCCTAATAAGAAGTCAGCTTGAGTATAATGCGGTAGTATGGTCTACACATGAAGTCAAATACAGTCTCATACTGGAACGTGTTCAAAATAAATTCACCAGGTTTCTTTACCATAGGCTTTATGGCATGTATCCCTTGTATCCCATGATGTATCCAACATTGTTTGTATTGGGCATGGTTGGATACAACAAGTTGGAGACTAGGAGAGAGCTGGCTCTGGCAACTTATATTTTAAAATTATTTCGCGTTATTGTCAATAATCCAGGGGTACTGCAGTGGATAGGTTTGAGCGTACTCGATAGGTATCATCTACAACGAAGACAGCGACCGAGCTTATTTGCAGTACCCCACGGCAGAACCGAGCTAGTGCGCAACGGCCCCCTTGCTCGTTCAGTCAGAACGCTAAACTTGGTGGCTAACACACTAGACCTTTTTTCTTATTCGTGGAGTGAATTCGCAAAAGTTACTTTGTATATAATATGTTATGAGAAATGAATTTAATATTTTTATTTTTATTATTGTTTTGTTTTTAGTATTATGTTCAAGTCAGCCAATTCTTTTTTAATTATAGTTTAACATTTTTTTCCTTTCGCTTTTTGTCTCCTTTACTATGTCTAATGAATTGGGTTATGCCTGTAATATTAGATGTAAGAAAATAAAATAAATAAATAAATAAAAACATTTTTTAGAATTTTTGTCTGTCTGTCTGTCTGTTTGCTCCGGCTAATTACTGAAACGACTGGACTGATTTTGACGTTACCATCTAGATAGCTAATGAAATAAGGAGTAAATTAGGCTACTTTTATTTTAGAAATTTATTTATTTTGTAATTCTACGAACAGAACAATATTTTTTTATTATAATTATAATTATAATTACACGCGAATGAAGTCGCGAGCACAGCTAGTATCAAATAAAATCAAGTAACGAAGAAGAAAACAGCGGTATTATTAATATTTAATGCGAATGGAGATATGTGTGAACCTCGTATTTTGTTTCCATAATTATTATTAATCAAGGCTGAGCTTTGTGGTGCTGTGTGCTTACGGCATCAAAGAATATAAACACCCCCTCTCTTCCCGTGGGTGTCGTAAGAGGCGACTAAGTTCCTGTACTACCGACCGATGGCGGGATATCCATCCAACTGCTGGCTTTGAAATACACAGGACGAAGACGGGCAGCAGCGTCTTCGGTACGACAATGCCAGGCCTGTGGTCACCAACCCGTCTGCCCAGCGTAGTGACTATGGGCAAAACACAGGAGTGAACTTGTCGAGGCCTATGTCCAGTAGTCGACTGCGAAAGGCTGCTGTGATTGTAATTACAGGCTGATCTTTAGCTTGCTTACATTTCTTTAAAATTCACAGAACAGATAATTGTTGCATTTTAAAGGTGAAATTACTATTTACTGACTACATAGGTACCTAATTTGTTTTTTAATTTTAAGTTCTATCAATGTTTAGAAGAGTAAATAGGTGTATTATTTTCTTTATAGTGATTTATTAATGTTAATATGTTGATTTTTAAATAACAATAATTCTTCAATAAATAAATTATTAAAATCCAATGTCTCTTTACATTATTATAAAAATATCACCTCTTTATTCCTTTTCTAAGCTGGTGGACGCGAAGTGGTCCAGCGGGTGGACGCAAATTGGATTTTATGGACGCAAACTGGGTAAATCGCCTAATTCTGACGTTTGTATTTAAATAAAATAATAACAAGATGTTTCGAACAAAACTGAAAATTAATCTTTAAATAGACTATATAATGAACACAGTAAATAAATTTTTCATAGAAATTAGTGCGGGAACATTTTTATTTTCTTCTTCAAACTTGCCAACTGCACTAAGTGGACGCGAACAGGCGCAATGACCCTACATAAATGGTATATACTTTTGTTAATAGTTTCTTTGTATGTACTAAAAATATGATAAATGTTTATTTATTTATTAAAAACTGTAAAATAGAAACTCATTCCAATAGTTTATGGTTAGTTGTTTTAGAGATTGAGGTAACAAATAATACTCACAAGTCAAATGATAGGTGGAGACTCATACGACAGATATCAGAGAGCAGATAAAAGAACCAAACCAGCGCCTTCCACGATGCTTCCCCCCAATGTTCAAGATAGTTCTGCACCAAGCCCATGTAACCAGGTTTATTTTTCCTACATTTTGTTTGATTACCCTTCTTTTTCTCAACAGTCTTTGATAGTTTGTGGTGACTCCGAGGCTCTTTTTTCTTCCTAGCCTTGCTTGATTCATTTTGGCCTTCTTGAAATACAAATTGAGACTGTGATTCTTCATTTTCATTATTGTCATTGTAACTTTCAAAACTTTTCTCTGCATTTTTATTCTTTTCTTGCTTCCGTTCTTTCTTTGTTGACTTTTCAGAATCATTCATTATGAAAACAAAGTTATTCTCACTTTCCTGATTGAAACTCCCATTTTCTTCATTGGCTATATCATCCAATGATGACCACTTACGAGACATATTATTTCTTTTATTTTTAGACTTTTTGTTTGTCTTTTGATGTTTTTCTGTCTCATCTGTGTTTACATCACCGGATTCACTACCAGAGGATTTGGTACTCGGTTTCTTCTCAATTTTACCTTTATTGTCCTCATTGTGTTTCATGTTTGAAGAAGTTTTTTCAGATTTTGGATTTAGTTTATTTGGTGTTTTGTTTTCAGGATTGTTTTGTGGTTTAACCTTTTTTGTTGCCTCTGGTTGTGTATTTTTTGTATTTTTAGCTAACACATCTGAGTAGCTCGGACGCATTGGCTTTACTTCAACAACTATGCGCTTTTTATTACTTGTGTCAGCCAGAGGATTGTTTTCGTTCCTTTTGGGAAAGTTTTCTGGTTTAATTGGTATTACTGATGGTTCTAGCGTTGGGTTATTCTTTACAATAGTAGGCGCATCAGGGTGATTGAGAGGATAGTTTTGACCGAACGGTGAGTAGGTACCAGATGAGTTTCGTTCCCAATTTCCTAAGACTTCTTTTAAAAAATTAGAAGTCGGTATATTAGACGTTTGATTGACATTTTCCTGGTTATATGTACTCGGTTGGACTGTAGCAGTCGATGGTTGCATATGAACATTATTATTCGCACTGAATTCTTGATTCAAGGTAAAAAGATGAGATGGTTGTGTTTGCAAAGGAACATCACAGAGGTTTTGCTTACCGTTAAACAATTCATATTGTCCCGACATAGGAAATATCAGTTGTTGGTTATTTTCATCATAAAACACTCTCACAACCTGTCCATTTCCTAAGTTAAGCATAGCATTGCCATAATTTTGACGATTTACACGGTTCACATTCGGCATGGCGTTGTAGGGAATATTATCATCGTTATTAGTAACGTTATCACCAGTCTGCATGTTGTAAGGTTTGTTAATATAAACATCATTAGAGAAATTCGTTCTACCGTAGATGTTTTCTGATAATACACTGACATTAGGCGGTAAGGGTCCTTGTTTTAATTCATTTATACCACCAGGTGTACAATTCTCGCCGGTTTCCGCGTGATAATTCCATGTATTGTCATTAAATCGTGGATCATTCTTAGGCGACCTTGCCATTATGAGTAAGATAAAGTAAAGATAGACAGTATGTAAATAATTTTTTGACGGCTATACTAAAGATTTAGCATTGTTCTACTTCATATATGGATTAAAAAAAATTAAATTGATAAAGAATAAGTGTATTTTTGAGATTTTGACACTACATGAAATTACTATTTACGGCAGTCAGCAGTGACACTTAGATTGGTCGCTACAGATAATTTACAGCGGGTGTAAAAGTATGTATTTATGTTAAATTACTTACCCCACCCCAGCCTACAAAATAATATTTTGAATAAAAAAATACTAATCGATAAATTTCGAATAGCTCAATTCAACTACGTTGTCCATTTAAATTGCTCACCTTAAATTATTTAATTAAAAATCAAAAAAGTATAATAGACAGGTGAGCGTTGCGCATGCGCAATTGCGCACAGACAGTGATGCGAAGCAAAAACAAAGGCCTCAAGTGAAATGGAGCTGAAATACTACAAGCGTAAACATCATCTAATATCATGTATTTTTATTACTTATAAACTTATTCATTTTGTTGAATTTATTTAAAAACCAACTCATGATTAAAAGTTACCTTTATTTCAATACTTAATGTCTTAAGGAGGAGTATTAAGGAAAGTGGAGCTGCTCTAAACTATACTTGAGCAATTATAAATGCAATTTGACCAGTTTTTAACACGCAACGGATTTTGATGCGGCTTTTTTTTTAAAAGATAGAGTGATTGAAGAGGAAGGTTTATATGTATAATAACATCCATTAAATAGTGGAGACGGTCACCAACCCGCCTGCCCAGCGTGGTGACTATGGGCAAAATACATGAGTTCACGCTATTTTTGGCGTAAACTTGTGGAGGCCTATGTCCAGTAGTGGACTGTAAAGGCTGTAATGATGAAATAGTGGAGAACTACTGTTATTTTTGAGGTTTCTAATGTGATGTCGTAAATAATTACATTTTTTCCGCTTACATTGCAAACGCAGCCTGAACCCTACGAGATTTATCAAAATAGTGTACTAAGTATTGTACACATTGAAAAGGTCTACAAAAAACTCCGCTATGGTATATGTCTATCTCTTGTGGATATCCCACAATAACATTTTTTTGTCATTTACTTTTTACGACAAGTAATGGCTAATTTTCAAGGTGATTTTAACCAATACAGCATTAATCCTTATCTAATTAAATAGCTTAAATACATTGTTGATTTAATATAGATCTATATGGCCCTTTACAGCATATGCTTTAAATAAATATTTTCGAAGATATTACAGTTTAAAAATTGCGGTACGTAGCGTTTGTGGCGGTTCCGGCCGGCTTTTTAACCGACTTCCAAAAAAGGAGGAGGTTTTCAATTCGACTGAATTTTTTTTTAATGTAATTACATCAGAACTTTTGACCGGGTGGACCGATTTCGACAATTTTTTTTTAATCGAAAGGTGGTGTGTGTCAATTGTTCCCATTTAAATTTATTTGAGATCTAACAACTACTTTTCGAGTTATATCTAATAATGCGTTTTTACTTGATGTTTTTTTCGTCGACCTACGTTGTATTATACCGCATAACTTTCTACTGGATGTACCGATTTTGATAATTCTTTTTTTGTTGGAAAGGGGATATCCCTAGTTTAGTACCATGATAAGAAAACTAGGATCTGATGATGAAATCCCAGAGAAATCGAGGGAAACTCTCGAAAATCCCTCGCCCTCATACAATATGTGGATCGGTCGAGCGACTGATCGGAGTCTATTTCCGAGAAGTCAATGTCGCCGAGCGATAGTGTTGTTACCGGTTTGTTTGTAGATTGTTATCGATAATAACTGCAAAGGCAAAAGAGGAGATTTTGATTTATTTAAAATATTATATTGCTAGCTTTTTTTAATAAACATAGTTATATAATAAAATTGCATTAAATTTTATTATAATATATAATTTAAATTTTATATATACAATTTAAATTTTATATAAAAATATGGCAGGTTTTCTAAAAATCCAAATTTAAGGGATACATGAAAAAAAATTGTAATAACAGATTAACCTGGACGCCCACAAAAAATAGTGTAATTTGTTCAGATCATATCAATACCACTAACTTTCAAGTGTTGGCGAACAATAGAAGGATTAGTCGAGGGCACCAAACCAACACTAACGCCACACTGTTTTTGTCCCGTAAGTTTTTTTTTGTCTCATGTACAAGGTAATCAAGATATGGTTCACCTTAGTCATAGTAGTGAAAAGAAGCTTAGATTTATCAACTTTGAAAATTAACAATGTCCATCCTTTCAGAGTCATCAACAAATCATTCAATCTAGCAGATGACAAGCTATCATCTTATGATGCCATTAGTGCTACGCTCCCTATTCCCGATTCGTTGACGTCACCGTGTACATCATCAACTCCTCAAAATGCATGTTAACTTTAAATCGTTTATTGTAGACTGGCATTATTTGACACAACAACGTTGCACCAAACGTACTGTGACATAATTATAATAGTTAGACATATGCTGTCGTGACACTTTTTAACCGACTTCCAAAAAGGGAGGAGGTTCTCAATTCAACTGTATTTTTTATGTATGTTACTTCAGAACTTTTGACTGGGTGGACCGATTTTGATGATTTTTAATTTAATAGAAAGCTGATGTTTATCATGTGGTTGCGTTCAAATTTCATCGAGATTTGATAACAACTTTTTGAGTAACCTTTGATAACACGTATATATTGCGTATATTGTATTACTTGTCGATGTAATTAAAGTCAGTGTTTTTTTTCGTTTGCGAGCAAATACAATTATTGTAGAAAATGATGTGTTCTACAAAGTCTTACTGCATTATATATTTCTATTATCATTAGTTTTTGCAGCGCACGCAATGTAAGGAATTTTTTAGGTGTTTTTTATCCCTTGGGTTACATTATTGGAGTTTTAGTAAGGATCCTTAATATTTTTGAAAATATAGTATAACCTATGTCGCTCAAGGATAGTGTAGCTTCTCAACGGTGAAACAATTTTTTGAATCGGTCTAGTAGTTTCGGAGCCTATTCAATGCTAACAAACAAACAATCAAATCTTTACTCTTTATAATCATTTATTTTACATGAAGATGTTTGATTTGTAGTATATAATAAATTAAGTCTATTTTTATAATAAGATCTTACCTTTGTATCACTTTAAAAACCTTATTTCCCTAACCGAGTACTTGAATTTATCGGCTTGAGCATATCGACAGCTGTTACAACCACGGCTGTAAGCAACTTGTCAGTGTAGTTGCGGCGTGTCATTATACTGTAATGACACAGAATGTATCTATGTGTGTGTGAAAAATGTAAGTGTGATTTTAATTTAGAATGTGTGAGTTTCGTAGTGACAGACAAATATTTTAGTGGGGGAATTCGATAAAATGTGGATGTGTGTAATTTCCCCCCGGCAAAAATGACAGACAGTTTTGTATCGGTAACAAACGCAATGGCTACTCCCCTCCGTGTTGCTCTATGGTATATGTAGAAACAAAGTCGAAATAAGTTGCCAGCACATTTGGCAAACCTGAATGATGAAAATCGATAACTCGTCTATATAATATAGGTATCTCTATTATGAAATATTATCTTTTATACGATGTATTTTAATGTATTGCCCGGTATAGGAAAGGAAGTTGTTAGTGCATATTATTTTCCTTAAGCAGATTTACTAGCAGTTGTATTACCGGTGGTTTCTATAAGCCGGAAAAAAATATCAGTCATTAGTTAACATAACATTTAATAAACTTAAATTTGTTTTTCAAACTTATCGTTTTTCGTTATCATCGTACTTGCGAAACCCCTCAGCGTGCATTAAATGAGCAACCTAAGTAATAGCCACTTCATTTTTTAGGCTTTATAATATAATTATCATTATATATAATAAAATTAAGTTGATAAAATGTGTGTGCCGATAAAACTTAAAAAGGAGTTCCGGCACGATAAAGGGACTTATATAGTGTGATAGCCCTTTATCCCCCCTCGAACAAGAAAGTTCCCGTCTTAACCTAAAGGGCGTGTTTTTAAAGATATAAGGGCTTTTCCAACCCTTCAACTTGGAAAATAAGTGTAGTGGCGCCATCTGTTGTCGAGTATTTGAACTTCATTGAGAACAAGGATTATTTGCGTTGTATTTCGAAAGGCGCTGCGAGCAATGGCAGCATGTGTAGTAATGGCGCCAAATTTAAAATTCCAATTTCAATAAAGTCTTAAATTACATTTGTTACTATAATAAAGTTATTAAATTTTATGTATTTATACAGCAGTAGCTAACTTATATTTTGGAGCTAAAGCGACATAATTTTAGTTATTCAAATTAGTTCTGAAAACATTTTAAAATTTAAGTTTTTAAATTTAGCGCCTTTACTACGTATGCTACAGCTGCAGAACCTATTGTTACGGCGGACGATAATGTCGAGAACATTCAAGAAGGTGTGAGAAAGAAAATATTTTCAAACTTTTTCGAATATCCTAGAGCCTAGCTCTCTGAATATATAAGAGCCCGGTGTCGCCCGCCAGAGTTAGTTCGATTTGAACCGCTAAATAAGCGATTTCGAATAGAAAAGGAAAGATGTTATTTGAAAAATATTAGGGATTAGAAATTTTTGTTAAATACCCGTGCGAAGCCGAGGCGGGAAGCTAGTTATTGATAAATGATTTTTTTAAAAGACTTTTTTAGAAAACTAGCTGCTAGCTTTTGAAACTAGCTGTGACCCGCGGTGTTACCCGCGTTAATTTGAGGAAAATACGAACAAAAATGTTTTTAAACCAATAATGTGCCACTCGATTGACTTACGCAGGCGTGCGGTGCGACGCTTCGTCGATCATATGATTTTTTATTTTCTCCTAAATTAGGCCTATTTATATGGTATAAATCTATATATGTACAGCCTTCCTAGGTAAAAAGACTTTCCAGATCCCAAAATAATTTCTCAATTCGAAAAAGTAGCTTCTGAGATTAGTGCGCACAAACAAACATAAGCAAACAAACAAACTTAAGCTTTATGATATTAGCATAAATAATAAAATAAATGACTATGCATAGTTTTGTCATATATAATAAAGTTTTTATTTTATTTTTATTATAAAATTTACACAGTATATATCCATTACAACAATTACTCTATGTAAAAGATATAAACGTCTATTTCAACAATAAAAGCCGCTGTATGCTCGTTGAAATATATTACTAGTGTTAAACAACTCCATCGAAACGTAAATAAATTCATTTTTGTCAAAGAAATATTAACCAGCTGTACACAAACTTCTTCAGAAATTACATAAAAAAAAACGATTTTCTTTTCAATCTTATTCATATAAAAGTATAAACAGTGAACTTATGGAGAAGTTCCTGATGATAGGCGTTATAACTAATATATCTAAACGTTGCTTTCCGTAGTGTTCCTTTTTAGGCCCTGCTCTATTTGGTAACCTAAGTCGGGATGAATAATTGAGAATAATTTTACTGCTCTTTCCTGTAAAGATGCAGTAGCCGGTGCTAAGCTATACAATATATTTTCCACCAGCCTACTTCTTTCGTCAGTCGTCATTTCATTCACGTACACCTCAGTTGCTTGTTTGACATTGTTTGGTCTATGTTCTACAATTTCTATTAAATTCGACCTATTCGTATCGATATAAGGAACAGGACCATTGAATGTATTGGGAAAGTAGTTTGGGATATCTTTTTCATTATCACCTACCGGAGGGCGGCCATCTCTGTTATATGTAAAAGTTTTTGTTCTAAACGGACAGTTCACAGGTATTCTGTTGAAATTGGCTCCCAAACGGTAATATTGGGCGTCTCGGTAAGCTAAACGCCGTGCCTCAAAAACTTTGTCTGGTCCTCCAAGAATACCAGGGACTAAATTAGTTGGACTGAAGGCGAGCTGTTCTATTTGTGCAAAGTAATTTACTGCGTTTTTATTTAAAACAAATTTACCCACAGGATGCAAGGGAAATTCGTCTAAAGGAATAGTGTTTGTGACATCAAATGCATCGAAGTTAGCATTCTTAATGTCATCGATTGTTAACACTTGGATACCAACTGACCACGTTGGAAAGTCTCCGTTAGCAATAGCTTTATACAAATCTCTGGTATTATAGTCGGCATCTTCTGCGCCAATTTTCATAGCCTCTTCAGCGCTTAAATTTTTGATTCCAGCATCAGGTGTAAAATGAAATCTCACAAAATATATGTCCCCCTGCTCATTTTCAACTTGGTAAGTATGAATCCCGAATCCAGGCATATGACGATAGCCATCTGGTATACCGCGATCGCCGAAAACTAATAAGAACATGTGTAAGCTTTCAGGTTGCAGTGTTAAATAGTCCCACAATGTGTTAGCATCGAAAAGGTTAGTAGCTGGATTTTTCTTTTGCGCTCGAACAAATGTAGGAAATAGACGAGGATCATTCAACGCAAACATAGGAGTGTTAAACCCGACAATATCGAAGTTCCCATCTTCAGTATAAAACTTCACAGCGAAACCTCTAACGTCGCGTGATGTATCGCTGCCACCTCTTTCTATAATAGCCGGTGAAAATCTTGCCGCTACTGGTGTTTTCTTGCCTATTTCACTAAATAATTTAGCTTTGCAGATGTTTGTAATGTCATGAGTTACTTCAAAATAACCAAATGCTCCACCTGCCTTTGCATGAACCAGTCGTTCAGGAATTCTTTCACGAACAAGATGAGTCATAGTATCCATAAAATATTCATTAAAAAGGAGTCTGGAATTTAACGTATTCAAAGCGTCCCTTTTTTCAACAGGCGCTCCAGCGCTTGTTGTTATGATACCAATAGGAGTCTAAAAAAAAATATTTGTAATTGTAAGTAAAAATACTTAACATATATAATTTACGCGTCACATTGTTTGTCCGCGATGGACTCTTAAACTACTAAACCAATTTTGATCGAATTTGCACACCGTGTGCAATTGGATCCAACTTGAAAGATAGGCTATATTTTATTATGATATACAAAGAAAGGCGATACAAAGTTCGCCAGGACAGCTAGTATTAATATATTTTAAATATATACGTTTATCTAAAAGTATAAATTAAAAGTGTACGAAAATAAATAGTTAAGTTTTAATTGCAATCCAAATCCATTACTTATATAAAACTCTATCTGGCTTGGTTCAATACGATCAATACTATTGTCACCACGAGAAATGACTTCAAAGGTTTCATGACTTACCGGATTTCTTTCCTTAAATAATACGATTTGTTGCGCAGCCGGATCTTTCTCCTCCGAGGCTGCCGTAAGCGCCATCAGCGACATAGACACCATCAACAATAACATCTTGAACCACATTACACCTGTCACGTAGAAGTGTTTCATCAATTCCCTTAGAGTCGAGCACCGTCTTTATAATGCTCTGAATATTGCGATCTTGCTGTCCTTACGGCATGGACACCGCGATTCTTACCCAAGTTTTTATAGCGGCACAATAGATTCCATTGATCTGGAAGTACTTAAATAATTATTAAAGTTGTATTGTTAACATTAATTCAATGATTTAATAACTGAAGTGTATCTATTATTAAAATTTCAAAAGAAGGAGTATACAATGTGCGTCTTCATATCAATAAAAGAGTTATGTTTTTCAGGCCATTTAGTAGAGGAAAACTAAGAATAAAATTACACTAAAATAAGTATAGCTTAATGCAATAATAGAATAGTGATAATTTTGTTTGCTCGCAGTTATAAATAACAACTAAATAAAAATAATTCGATTTAAAATTATAAATTACTTAAACTAAATAAGTAAATGTATTTTTGGATGCCAACACCAACTGCTTGATAAGTTGGATTAATTTATAATAAATTACATAAAATAATAAGCACTTAACTATTTTTCAGTAAGCATAAATTAAACTACGCAGATGCATCTATCGTCACTGAAACTCAGGTGTAGCATGTTAACTGAATGCAGTCTTTTATACTCCCAACTACCGCATTTTATCATCGCAGCATTAATATCGCAGAACATTTAAAACCGGGTTAATATCCTCAAACATTAGAAACATTTAAAAAACTCACAAAAGAAATGTATTTATCGTCTTAATGTATGTCAAGCAATTTTATTTCAAGTACTTTATGCTATGATGTTTTGTCTTTCATTTAAAAGTTTTTTTTTTAAATTGTTATTGATATATATATGTACTCGTGTATGTATGTGTTTGTGTATGTATATGTATGTTTATGTATATGTATATGTATGTGTATGTGTATGTATATGTGTATGTATATGTATAGTATATGTCTGAATGTATGTATATGTAAGTAAGTATTATGTATATGTAAGTAAATGTATTTGGTGTACATGTACGTTTGTGACCATAACATGTTCATATGTATGTTACATAACATTTTTGCGCCCCATCCCACACCTCTTATTTAGTCCTCTGCCCAAAGGTTGCCTGGAAGAGATCGCTGTATTAGCGATAAGGCCGCCTGTTGCAACTGATGCAAATTTTATTTTTATATATCATTTGTTATGCTGTTAAAACCTTGTATTAGTGTGCGAGTGTGTAAATAAATAAAATATCCAAGTATTATTTTTTTCATTTATTTATTTTATCTATTTTTTTGTAGAGTGGGTTAATTTTGTTTACATTTATTAAACATACTATAATTTCATTAAAATAATTTTCACTAACCCGCTAGCGCAGTTTGCAGTATCACTGCTGCCCCCTAGGGTTTCAGAGGAGTATAACTACAAACACCGCGACACGAGAATTTTTATATATTAGATTATTTGTTGGCGAGTGTATTACAAAAAAATAGGTCGCCTATAACCTAAAAGACAGGCATTAGTTGCTTACGTTAGAAACAAACTACTAGTTCTTACAAAAAAAAAATAGGTTTATTGTAGACCAATGTGTATTAAAATACCGTTTGAGAAAATTTGTCATCAACCCTATTATGGGCATGATTTTTTTTTAAAGATCGCCAACTAGCGTATGGCTCACCTGATGGTAAACGATTACTTTAGCTTATAGACGCTTGCAACATTTGAAATCATTTGAACTATATCTAGTTACAGGGCGGGTCATAGACATAGCCTGATCGAACTTTATTCAATCTCACGCCTTTTCATCACTAAGGTATTCATTGATGTAATAATAAGCTTTAATACATAAAGTTTACTTGGTAATTTTATTAATCTTCAGTAAAGGCATAGATTTAACCGCAGCCGGAATGTTATTATATATTAAAAAAATACATTCCTATAAAGGAACGAGTTTTTTTTCTGAACCGGCATTTAGAAAATTTTAACATGTATGCTTAACTATATCCTTATTTTTAATTAAAATTACAAATAATTTTTTTTGAGTCCTACTGGTATTATAACAACAAGCACTGGAGCACTTGTTAAAAAAGCGACATTTTACACTGAAGATGGAAACTTCGGTATTGTCGGGTTTAACACTCCTATGTACGTGTATAATGGTTTTCGTCTATTACATACATTTGTTTGAGCGCTAAATAATAATCTTTCTACTAACTTTTTCGACGCTAGCAAAATGTGGGACTTTTTAACGCTGCAACCTGAAAGCCTACACATGTTTTTATTAGCCTTCTGCAATTGTGGTATACCAAATGGATATCGTCATATGCCTGAGTTCGGAATTTATAGTGATTGAGACTGGCTGCCGAAGGCGGCCATCACGGAACGCTATTTCAAAACACAAATTGATTTATCAAATATAAATTATTTTATTTTGTCTCCCCTCAATAGTTTCTGGGTAGCATTAGTGGCCACAATTTAATATTTGATGGCGATTTTAGCTTAATTTTGACGATCAATTAACGTGGGTTGAGTTACATTTTAAACTTACTGAGTTAAAAAATTTGAAACTAATAGAATATCTTATTTGATGTCATATATTAATATTTTAGGAGTTTATTGCTTGTAAGCATGGTACAGATGTTAAAAATAACCACCATGCTGAGTTGGAGTTTAGAGTGGCTTACATATAAGGTAACTAGTGGCTAAGATAGTATCATTCGGACGTTTGTTATTTGTGACTGACTTATTAACTGAGAAGACAACGTAGATTTTTAGAGGCAAATAATGCTATTAAAAAGAAGTCTGTTTCAAGAGCGCCCTTTTTTAAACCACAAATGTGCAACTCGGGTGACCTACGCAAGCGCGCGACATGACGCTTTGTAGATCATATGATTTAACGTTATCTCCTAAACTGCGTAAATTAGAGGAAAAAACGTATTAAGATATTGTACAGTGTAGAAGATTTATTTATTTATTTATTTAATAGACACACCATCGACACATCATAAAAACATTGCAAGTAGAAATACAAAGCTAGACATAGGTACAATAGAGTGTGATTTGTCTTTTAAGGTGTATACAGCAATTATTTTACAACAGTTAGTGACCACATAGAGTTGACAGGTATGAATCAATACAATATAAAAGCTAAGTTAAGTCTTATAAACATACACAAAATTCCGACGGATAAAAAGATTACAGTTTTAAATTAATGACGAATTGTAAGCAAACAGACAATTTTTAGCAAATTCTTTACAATTAATAGAAAAAAAGATATCAATGTCGCCTCTTAACAACAATTCATTGTATGTTCCCATTAATCTGGAGAGGAGCATATTTTCCAACGTTAGTCCTTGTACAGGAGGGAAAGAAAATTTTGTTATTAGGATGTCTTGGAATAGATCTAGGGACGCCGATGTTGATTCGTTGGATGACATTTGAACAATTCACTTGCCCATGTAGAATCTTGTGAAGCGTTTTCAAGTCACAAATTTTTCGTCGCATATCGAGGGAGCTTAAATTGAAGTGTGATAATCCAGAGTGATAGTATTCGCGATAGGGACAACTAGGATCCTTGTATGCCAGAAAGCGTGTGAAACTGCGCTGCACGCGTTCAATTCTATCAATGTGTATATTATAGTTAGGTTTCCAGATAGGGGACGCATACTCAAGGATACTACGTACCAAGGCTTTATACAGGGTAAGGATAGAAGCGGGATTTTTAAAGTATTTACATGTTCTCCTAACCAAACCGGATACTTTCCAGGCACGTGACGTAATTAAATCAATGTGTTCGATAAAGTTTAATTTTTTTGTCTAGAATGACACCTAAGTCACGTACAGACGGAGTAATAGTTAGTGTTTTATTACCAACTGCATAGCATGATGGGTTAACAATTCTCTTTTTTGTAAACTTTATATGAAGACAATTGGAAGCATTTATGTTCATTTTATTGGTACTAGACCAGTGGATTACTGAGTCTAAGTCTATCTGCAGAGACTCAACTAGAACTACTAGATTTTTTTCAAATTGACCCAGTAGTTCCTGAGATTAGAGCGTATGTAATATGCGTATGAAGCGTATGAAGTAGAGCGTAAGTAACAAACAAAATGTTCAGCTTTACAATATTAGTATAGACAATTATGTAAACGAGTACGCATAATTCATCATCTATAAATAAATCAAAATAAATTATTCAAATAAATAATATTGGATTGTCTGTTTGTAATGTTAAAATAACCGCATTTTACTAAATATGCATATAGATGTAATACATGGTACATATACCAAAATGACATTTTTTACAATTTTTGTCTGTCTGTCTGTTTGTTCCGGCTAATCTCTGAAACGGCTGGACCAATTTTGACGGAACTTTTACTGGCAGATAGCTGATGTAATAAGGAGTAACTTAGGCTACTTTTGTTTTAGAAATTTATTTATTTTATAACTCTGCGAACTGATTAATAACTTTTTTGTTTCATTCCACGCGGACGAAGTCGCAGGCACAGCTAGTATATAATAAAGTTTTTATTTCATTTTTATTACCAAATTTATACAGTATAAATACTTTTCAAAATATACTCTTTGTACAAGAAACAAACGTCTATTTCAATACCAAAACAGTGGTACAATACAGCGGTATGCTCGATTAAATATAACACTAGCAATAAACAATTCCATCGAAACGTAAATAAATTAATTTTTGTCACTTGAATCACAATTACTTTTTATAATTTTATGAAGAAAAACAACCGTTGAATTAAAAACAAGCTTCATTGGTAAATTATAAAAAAATCTACTTTTCAATCTTATTCATATAAAAGTATAAACAGTGAACTTATGGAGAAGTTCTTGATGATAGGCGTTATAACTAATATACCTAAACGTTGCTTTCCGTAGTGTTCCTTTTTAGGCCCTGCTCTATTTGGTAACCTAGGTCGGGATGAATAATTGAAAATAATTTTACTGCTCTTTCCTGTAAAGATGTAGTAGCCAATGCTAAGCTGTTCAACACGTTTTCCACCAGCCTACTTCTTTCGTCAGTTGTCATTTCATTCACGTACACCTCAGTTGCTTGTTTGACATTGTTTGGTCTATGTTCTACAATTTTTATTAAATTCGACCTATTCTTATCGATATAAGGAACAGGACCATTGAACGTATTGGGAAAGTAGTTTGGGATATCTTTTTCATTATCTCCTACCGGAGGGTGGCCATCTCTGTTATATGTAAAAGTTTCTGTTCTAAATGGACAGTTCACAGGTATTCTGTTGAAATTGGCTCCCAAACGGTAATATTGGGCGTCTCGGTAAGCTAAACGACGTGCCTCAAAAATTTTGTCTGGTCCTCCAAGAATACCAGGAACTAAATTAGCTGGACTGAAGGCGAGCTGTTCTATTTGTGCAAAGTAATTTACTGCGTTTTTATCTAAAACAAATTTACCCACGGGATGCAAGGGAAATTCGTCTAAAGGAATAGTGTTTGTGACATCAAACGCATCGAAGTCAGCATTCTTAATGTCGTCAATTGTTAACAATTGAATACCAAGAGTCCAACTCGGAAAGTCTCCGTTAGCGATAGCTCTATACAAATCTCTTGTATTATAATCAGGATCTTCTGCGTCAATTTTCAAAGCCTCTTCAGCTCTTAAATTTTTGATCCCAGCATCAGGTGTAAAATGAAATCTAACAAAATGTATATCTCCCTGCTCATTTTCAACTTGGTAAGTATGAATCCCGAATCCAGGCATATGACGATAGCCATCTGGTATACCGCGATCGCCGAAAACTAATAAGAACATGTGTAGGCTTTCCGGTTGCAGTGTTAAACAGTCCCACAATGTGTTAGCGTCGAAAAGGTTAGTAGCTGGATTTTTCTTTTGCGCTCGAACGAATGTAGTAAATAGACGAGGATCATTGTACACATACATAGGAGTGTTAAGCCCGACAACATCGAAGTTTCCATCTTCAGTGTAAAATTTTACAGCGAAACCTCTAACGTCGCGTGATGTATCGCTGCCACCTCTTTCTACAATAGCCGGTGAAAATCTTGCCGCTACTGGTGTTTTTTTGCCTATTTCACTAAATAATTTAGCTTTGCAGATGCTTGTAATGTCATGAGTTACTTCAAAATAACCAAATGCTCCACCTGCCTTTGCATGAACCAATCGTTCAGGAATTCTTTCACGAACAATATGAGTCACAGTATCCATAAAATATTCATTAAAAAGGAGTCTGGAATTTAACGTATTCAAAGCCTCGCTTTTTTCAACAGGCGCTCCAGCGCTTGTTGTTATGATACCAATAGGAGTCTAAAAAAATAAAAAAAAATATTTGTTATTGTAATCAAAAATAAGTATATAAGGACGTAATCTAATATATAAAATTCTCGTGTCGCGGTATTTGTTGTTAAACTCCTTCGAAACGGTTTGACCGATTCTCATGAAGTTTTGTGTGCATATAGGGTAAGTCTGAGAATCGAACAACATCTATTTTTCATCCTCCTAAATGTTAAGGGTAGTCCACCCCTAATTTTTTTTAATTTTTAGACAAATTATTTATGCTTTATTTTATTATGATTCGGCGTTGAAAAATACATACAACCCTAAACTTTCACCATTCTACCACAAACCCCTATTTTTAAATAGCGTTTAGCGGCAAGACAACGTTTGCCGAGTCAGCTAGTATTAATATATTTTAAATATATACGTATACCTAACAGTATAAATTAACATAAGTGTACCAATTGAAACACATCACTATCATCATTATCACTTCAGTCACACAAGTTCGCGCCAAAAATGGCGTGAACTCATGTGTGTTGCCCATAGTGACCACGCTGGGCAGGCGGTTTGGTGATCACAGGGCTGGTTTTGTCGCACCGAAAACGCTGCTGCCCGTCTTCGGCCTGTGTATTTCAAAGCCTAAACACAGTAAAACCTAACAACAGTAGAAAATATTCACAGATACCCTCTTTAAAGAAATATTATTTTCTGTATGTTTTGCGATTGTTGCTTTGTGTCGTCGCACATCTCTATACGATTTTAGTGGTAAATTTAATTTAATGATGTTCGCATTTAAGTGAATATTGTATTCTTTTTGATAATAAAGTTTTTTTAACCAAAAGTCAGCAGTTGGATGATTATCCTGCTATTGGTCGGCTTTTAAAGTTTCTAGGTGGTAACTGAACTATGTATTCCCTTAGTCACCTCTTACTAGAGAGAGGGTTGGAAGGAAGAGAGGGGGTTGCTATATTCTTATTTGCCGTAACCACAAAATAAACAGTTGTCTAAATTGCAATTCATCACTTATATAAACTCGATCTGGCATGGTTCAAAACGATCAATACTATTGTCACCACGAGAAATAATTTCAAAGGTTGGATAACTTACTGGATTTCTTTCCTTAAATAATACGATCTGTTGCGCAGCCGGATCTTTCACGTCCGAGGCTGCCGCAAGCGCCATCACAGACATAGACACCATCAACACTAACATCTTGAACCACAATACACCTGTTATGTAGAAGTGTTTTATCAACTCCCTCAAAGCCGAGCACCGTCTTTATAATGTTCTGAATATTGCGATCTTGCTGTCCGTAGGTGCGGCACAGACACCGGAATTCATACCCAAATTTTTATAGCGGCACAATAGATTCCATTGATCTGGAAATACATATACAATTATTAATGTTGTATTGTTAATATTAATTCAATGATTTAATACATACATACATACATACATACATATAATCACGCCTCTTTCCCGTAGGGGTAGGCAGAGACCACTTTTTTCCCCTTACTACGATCCTTACATACTTCTTTCACTTTGTCCACTTTCATTATTTCCTTCATACATGCTCTTCGGTTTAGGTTAGGGGTACTCTTGAGTTGGCCTTTTTTCAAGACGTCCCTTATTTGGTCTCGGAACGTCCGCCTAGGTCTATGCCTTCCAACCCTTCCATCCACACTTGCCTTATGCACTTTTTTCGTCAATCGTTCTTCACTCATTCTCTCGACATGACCAAACCATCGGACCATACCTTTCTCAATTTTTGTCACTACATCTTTCAGACCATTACGTTTCCTTATCTCACTATTTCTTATCCTGTCACTCAGTTTAACTCCTATCATACTTCTTAACGCTTTCATCTCAACTGCATTTATTTGCTTCATGTTTCTTCTGCCACACCCAACTTTCACTTCCGTACATGAGTGTTGGAACCAAGACCCCCCCCCATGCACAGCAAATGAGCCTTGTTAGATACCTTCCGACTGCTCATAAATGAGTGCAAAGCTCCAAAACCCTGTTTTCTGCATTCACTCTTCTTTCAATATCACTCTCACACTTTCCATCTCTTGTAAACTTTGAACCCAGATACACAAACTCATCCACCTGTTCAATTTGTTCATCTCCAATTACGATATTGCAGTCTGGCACTGCCTCATCTCTTTCAAACACCATCATTTTCGTCTTCTTTACATTCATCTTCATTCCCTTTCTTACAAAGGCTCCACTCATATCAGTTGCCATCTCCTGCAACTCCTCGGACGAAGACGCAAGTAGTACTTGATCATCAGCATAGAGAAGACATTTGACGAGTAACTCATTCATTCTCAACCCATTTTCATTCTCTTTTAAATCTGTCAAACAATTGTCCATGAATAGATTAAACAGCCACGGAGACGCTTCCCATCCCCGTCTAACACATTTTTCGATATTAAACCATTCAGTGTTTGCTCCATTTATCCTCACACAAGCACTAGAATCCCTATAAATGCTCGATTGAAATGCTCGTATGAGGACACTGCTCACACTATTCACAGACAATGCTGACCACAATTCATTCCTCATCACTCAATCATAGGCCTTTTCCAAATCCACGAACGCGCAATAGAATTTTTTGTTTTTTGCCAATCACTTTTCGGCTATGCACCGTAAAGAAAAGATCTGATTCGTACATCCCATTCCCTTTCTAAGTCCATATGATTTAATAAATTAAGTTTATTATTAAAATTTCAAAAGAAGAGTATACAATGTGCGTCTTCGTATCAATAAAGAGTTACGTCTTCCACGCCATTTAGGAGAGGAAAAATACGAATAAATTACACTGAAATAGGCATAACATTAGACGAATAGGTATACAAACGAAAAAAAACCGACTGAATTACATCGACAAGTAATAAATAGGTAGTAAACTATATAAAAAGAAATAAGAATAGAACCAGAAACATAGAATATAATTTTAATATATAATGTATTAAGAAATAAATAACAACTAAATGTATATAAAGTATATATAAAGTATATTTGTATTGTATTGTATTGTATTGTAAATAAAAAATGCGTCGATTTAAAATTATAAATTACTTAAACTAAATAAGTAAATGTATTTTTAGATGCCGACACACATTGCTTTGATAAGTTGGATTAATTTATAATAAATTACACAAAATAATAAGCACTTAACTATTTTTCAGTAAGCATAAATAAAACTTAGCAGATGCGTCTATCGTCGCTGAAATTCAGGTGCAGCAAGTTAATCGAATGCATTCTTTTATACTCCCAACAGTTTAATCGTTATCGCAGAACATTTAAAACCGGATTAATATCTTTAACACAATTATAAATATAAAGATAGCGTTAATTATCCTTTTTTGTAAAGCGGGTTAATGTTGTTAACATGTATAAAATATTTTATAATTTCATTAAAATAATTTTCCCTAACCCGTTAGCGCAGTTTGCAGTAACATTGCTGCTTAGGGGGTTATGAGTTTATAAGGATTTTTTTCATAAACTGGAAAATGTCTCTGAATGGAGAAAAGAAAGATAAATGTTTAGGTGTTGCAAGTTCTTTTGCGGAATTGGATATTAGTAGAGAATGAATTCCATCTAGCCTTGTACCTTTGTGAGTGTTAACGTGTTACAATTCTATACACCGTAGGTCGAACTGCTTAAGTCACATATTAAATTATCAGAGCATAGTTAAAAAAATTAAAACGGAATGGAAATAGTCATTAAAGTCCTCGCCAATCTCACCAACATTGGTCAGAATTTTTTTATTCTTTAAAAAAAACCGGCGGTTTTGTCACACAGTGACTACGACACCTCTATCGTTCTTAACTAAATCAACAACGTCTCATTAAATATATTAGGACTAATTTATAAACATTTCTAGCCTCTTCAAAAGTTGGTGAAGCCAAGATTCTGTTGAAACCCCCATCATCTAAATTATAGTACCTGAGTGACTGAGCTCAGCTCGGTATTTTTAGTAAATCGTGAAGGATTAGTAGAAGAGAGAGTTAAAATCATTCGCCGCCGGTTTGGATGAAGTATTTTTTAACCGACTTCAAGAAAGGAGGAGGTTACTCAATTCGACCGTATATATAAATTAATGTATGTTCGGTAATAACTTCGTGTTTATGAAAAGATTTAGATAATTCTTTTTTGTTGGAAAGGAGATGTCCCTGGTGTAGTATCATGATAAGGAAACCATGATCTGATGATGGGATCCCAGAGAAATCGAGGGAAACTCTCGAAAATCCGCATAACTTTTTACTGGTTGTACCGATTTGATGATTTTTAACTTAATCGAAAGCCGATGTTTATCATGTGGTCACATTTCATCGAGAACTGCAGGGCTATTCTGTAAATAACAATTTCGATATCGAGCTTCACCTGAGTGACAGCGCTCACTTCGAAAGCGAACCCACTTCACCTTGGTTTGGAATTCTGTAAACATTCCGTACGCACAAGCGATGTGAAGTGAGTGTCGAATCGAAGAGCGGCAATTTAGAGCTGTGTTTATTTTATCGATATTCTTTTCTTATGACTTTATTTTAGAATATGTGCAATGAAGTCAAGTGTCGAATCAAGTCTCGAATTGTGATGTGTGAAGCGGTAAATCCCCTTACAGAATACCGAATTCATACTATTAAATGTCAACGTTCTCACGCAACAGGGTTCGACTCGTCGCCGCACTCACAAGTGTGGCGCTACGGGACTGTCGAGTTTTAATGAATACGAATTTGATATCTCACCGCGGATTCCGCTGTCGAGATACGAAAATGTTCTTACAGAATAGCACTACTGATTACAAACTTTTGGAGTGATCTTTGATATTGCGGATTTCTTGACTAATTTTTCGTATACCTACGTTTGTCGCGCGTTAAAAAAACATAATAAATATATGTAATGTAATTAAATTCAAAGAGCATAGAATAAGAGAATATTAATTCTTTCTTAACGCGACGAACTAAATCACAGAGAGGTAAATATATATTTTAAAAAAAGTTAGAGATCAGATTGGATTGGAGAACAAAATTAAATTAGACTAAATAGAAAGTAATTTAATACAAGAAAACACAATTTTAACCTTAATACAAATTTGAATGAACAAACAACTTTATCTTCCTTTTATGGATTAAACGAACGAGTTTAAAACAACCCGAAATTATTTTAAATCTACTCTATGGACCGAAATACATTTTTGATTAATCCAATATTAATTTAAACTACACCGCGGGTTCGAATTATTTCTGACACGTGGGTGGAGGTTAACTGTGGTCACTTATCATAGCGGGTTTCTTGCTTGTCCATGCTTGTCCACTAGCTGTTTTTTGGGAGCCGGCCACCATGCATTGTCGAAAGCGCCCTCTATGTCAAGCGATACCAGAAGTACTATCTTCTTGGACTTAATTTCCTGCCTGATATGCTCGACGAGATCGTAGAGGGCGTCTTCCGTTCCCCTCTGTGGCATGAATCCGTACTGGCTTCGGTGCAGCGTGGGGAAGAGTCTCCACTGAAGTCTACCTATAAGCATTTTCTCAACTGTCTTTCCTAGGATTGACAGGAGTCCTATAGGTCTATAGGACTTCGGGTGGGTGTAGTCCTCTTTGGCTGGTTTGCGGAGGATGCGTACGTGGGCGACTTTCCACAGCTTGGGGAAGTGGGACAGCGATAGGCATTTGTTCGCCAACGCTAGGAATAACTCCCTGTTGCAGTTTATTGCCGCCGCGCATATATCCGACGTTAACCCGTCTGGGCCTGGAGCTTTTTTGGGATTTTGGCTCAAAAGAACCTGTTCCAGCTCCGCGGCCGTAAACGGCGGGTCGTCATCGGACAGATCTTCTAACTCCGCGGGAGTTCTGCCTTCTACGGCCTCTCGGATCTGTTTGTGATGGGCGGTTTCGGTCTCTACAGAGTCATCAGGGTAGAACGTTTTTGCTAGGAGTTTTGCCGACTGTTCTGGTGACAGTGTTTCGCCTGATTCGTTCCTTAGCAATGCGTCCTCGTGTCTACGAGAGGTCTTCCTGATGACTCTGTAGATACCGTCCCACACGCTTTCGCGGTCCTGTGCCGTGCAGAACTCTTTCCAGCTCTGAGTGGCTGCTTTGTCTGCCGCTTGTTTATATTTTTCCTTGGCCCGTACGTATTCTTCGATGACGCCAGCCCTTCTGCAGGGTGCAGCATTTCTGATGCGACGTTTGGCTCTTAGTTGTTCCCTTTTCAGGGAATCTAGCTCTACCGACCACCAGGGCGGTCGGGGGTCGCCTTTCCATGGTTTTATCTTCGGGATGGTACTCTCGCATGTGCGGTGAATAATCGCGACGTATTTTGCGATTATGCCATCGAGATCGTCCTTGTTCGAGACATTTCGGACGGCTTCCAGAGTGATGCTTTCTTCCGCGAGGCCGGTTGTTAGGGTAGCGGAGAAATCTGTCCATCGCGCCTTTTTGGTGTTGTATCTACGCGTCGAGATTGGGTCCAATGGTTTCAAGGGCCCCTCAGTGCGCAGACTAAACGTAATGGCGTTGTGATCAGATGTGATCAGATTTCGTTCCACTCGCCAGGTTTCCAGTCTCGTGAGAAGAGATTGACTGGTTAGAGTCAGATCTACGCAACTCGAGTATAGCCTGTCTCCTCTGTGAGTCTCGAATGTAGGAACTTCCCCGTTGTTATGAATGTGGAGGTCCATTTCGGTGATAAAACCATGGAGTTGTGCTCCGCGATGGTCTTCTGAGCTGCTGCCCCACCAGTGACTCCAGGCATTGACGTCACCGGCCACTATCTGATGGTGTGTGGGAAACTTCGTGGTAGCCGTTCTCACCTGTTTAAGATATGGTTCTATATCTTGGTCCCTTGGTTCGAAGTAGACGGACAGTATGCCAAGCTCGAGTCGGCCGGCCTTTACGAAGACGGCGGCCACGTTCTCGGTGACAATTTGGGGGTCATGAATGACTTCCACGTTGTCACCGAACACGATAATCGCCGCCTTTACTGGTTTCTGGCGGCCCAGGGTGCACTGGATGATCTTCGTGCCAGGGTATTGCCTCATTTCGCCCGTTCTTCCGGTATACGGTTCTTGTACTAGGGCGAAAGAGATCCCCTTTTTCTGGGCCACCTGAAGCAGTTCGCTCGTTGCCAACCTTGAGCGCTGCAGGTTTGCTTGTATAAAGCGCAAAGCGCATCCTGCACCGTCCGCCTTTCTGTTAGGGACCACAACTTTGGTCTCCGGGTCGCCCTTAGCAATATTGCACCCGTGATCTCGCTATGTTGTCCCATTTTATTCTCTCTGGGCACTCAGCGCTGTACGCGGTGTGTTCCAGGTCAGGACCGGATCTTTTAGCTCTGAGACAGTTTATACACTTGGGCAAGTCACTTTTCGCTTTCGAGGGACAGGTCGCCCCCGTGTGTTCTCCAGCGCAGTAGTTGCATGTGTTTTTGTCCTGTTTGCAAAGTGCCCTGGTATGTCCGAAGCCAAGGCACCTCATGCACTGGACGAGGGGGGACTGATCCTCGACCGTGCATCTACTGAATCCTACATAGATCTTGCCCTTGTCTATAAACTTTCCCCAGAGCGACGGGGAAAGCTCGATCACAGGGTGACATTCGTGGGGGTTTCGGGCGCGCTTCCTAAACCGCACCTTCATTTTAAGTGCCGCCTTGTCTACTCCTTCGAGGATATGACTATTTTGGGCCTTGATAAGGTCTACAATCTCCTCGTTGGTGTAATTTGACAGCACTCCCCGCACGCAGACCAGGGGGTCCTGGTTTGTGGGCTCCCGCACCGTCAGCTCTGTATTTTTCTGGACCTGGCCCCTGATTTTAGCCATGTCCTCTTTTGAGGCGCACCTCACCACGACTTTCTGGTCGCGAGCCTTACGGACCCTTTCCATCCTCGCCCCAGACTTCTTTAAGTCCAGCGAGTCTTTGACCTTGGTAAGCACTTGCTCGCTAGTCTCCTGCGGGTTTCGGGACGAAATGATGAGAGTGTGGTTGGGTCTTTGTTCCACACTCTCTGTTTTTAGTCGGGCTGCGGCATGGGCGTAGGTTGTCGGCGCCAAAGGAGCTAATTTTGTGACTCCTTCTTTAATAGTATTGAGGGTCTGCTTGACCTCCTGAACCGCCATCTCTGTCTCCAGTGTTGGTTTTTTTGGGGATGCGGTGGTCTTGCTAGAATCCCTCAGGGTGCGCAGCTCCGAGGACATGATCTCGACCTTTTCATTTAAAACTTCGAATAGGGGGGCCAGATCTTGTTGTGGGTTTGGCTGTGTACTAGATGGTTGTGTATTTATTGACTTTATGTGCTGCTTGATCTCATCCAGATGGGTTCTCCATGCCGTGTCCTTGTTTACCTGTGGGCGGCTTTCGTCGTCCAAGATCAGTGGGATGTCGTCAATTTTCGCAGTGAGGAGGGTCTTGGTATGAGTTAGTTCGTCTTTCAGCTTCTCTAGGCCACTTGAAAGCGATCCTATTTTATTCTCCACTGCCTTAAGTAACTCCTGGACTTTACTGTCCGTCTGCGAAGTCACTTCACTGCCGTTCCTGGTTGACGAGACCACCCTATGGAGCTCGCTCAGCTTTTCTTCTAATTTGACTTGCGTTTCCCAGATGTCGCGGATCCGCCGGAAAGGCTCCACCGTCTCGTACTTCAGCCAAGAGCGGACGGCTCGAGTCTCCCTCAACGTCTCCACCAAGTCTGTCTGAGTTTTTTGCATCCCTGAGAGGAGCGTCTTTTTGAGTTCAGTGAGCTCTTTAGCATGAGCTCTTTCGACCCGCACCAATTCTTGGGCATGACGGGCGCGCTCCTTCTCGAGGCTGCACTTGTGTCGGCTGCGCGAGTCCGAGAGCGACAGAACCGTCTCGTAGAGGCCCTGCAGACTCTCATAGGCGATCATTTTCACCCCACGCTTCATATTGCCGCTACTTTATCGTAGATGTTGGGGTCCTAGCAGTCAACCCACCAAATCCTGCCACGTGGTATCACCGGCAACAACGGCACTGCACGTGTTCGTCACGCCAAGGACCCCAACAAAATCGCACCCTGAACCTGACCGAGGCTGAAGACCAAGAAAAAGGAAGGAGCCGCACAGCACCAGCGCTAGCCAGCCAGTGTAGATTAGGCTCAGCACTATATAAATAGTGCTGAGCCTAATCTACACCGCGAACCCCACCAATGGCTGCATACGCAGCTCCACGTCACACGAAATACGCCAATAGCGAAACGCCTAGCAATGAAGAATAATAATTCGAGGAAACGAAATAATTGTTAAGAGAATGAACGAAGAATAAAAATATACGTTACAGGTTGTATTACTTGTCGATATAATTGAAGTCGGTTTTTTTTCGTTTGCTTGCAAACACAATTATTAATAATGAATTAACGCACGATGTGTAACAAAGGCAATGTATAAAATAAAGATAAATAATGGCGATAAATTAGAAATTGATACAAATTACACAATTACAAGATTTACAGTAATTGGTTTTCAAAAACTGATAGGCGCTCCAACAAATCGTTTTTTTAAATAATATTTAAATACGAATTGCATATTTATAAAATATGAATAGTACGTTTTTTTTTTTACCGACAATAGTAAAAAATATAAAAAATCAAAAATAAAAAATAATTAAAAAATAATAATGATAACATATGAATAATATTTTTCGATTTCACCGACATAATAATAAAAAATAAGAAGCCTATTTAAATAAAAAATGACGGGTGCAATTATGAAAAAAAAAATGATCAGAGACATGGGGTTTGAACCATTCTCGGTTGATCCCACCGGCCGATTTCCCACCGAGCTATTACAACTTTATTGACAGTTGCGAAATTTACCTTCGTATTCTAACGATACTGTAGCTATTTTTTTCATTGCATAATAACAGAGATAAAACGACATTTTCTAAAAATGAATCCTAGCTAGATGGATTTATCTCCACCGAAACCTCCTATATAGTAAATTTTATGAAAATCGTTGGAGCCGTTTCCGAGATTCAAATTCGATATATAATATAAGAATTGCTCGTTTAATAGTATTCGATTCTGGATACTGCATAAAATCTATGCCCAAACCTATGTACAACACATATTCAGAAATGTCACTGGAAGAATTTTCGGACTTAACAAAGGCTTTTAGGGCTTAAATTTTGACTTCAGACAATTTTAACTGAGTTAGGGCACAGCAGGATATATCCTGCTCAAAATCTGCAACCCGACTGGGGTGGTAATTCGACCTTACAGAAGATCACAGCTAAATAATACTGCTTTCAAACAATATTGTGTTCCTGTGGTAAGTAAGGTGATCAGAACTACTGGGGTGAATTTGCAGGCATCTATAGGGTACGGTAGTCACTTAATATCAGGTGAGCTGCACGCTTGTTTGCAGATCTAGTTTTGTAAAAAAACAGCATTCTGCCACTATCAACATAAGCCTGTTTCGGAGAAGAAGAAGAAGAAGATATGACTATCAACCTTCGTTCAAGCTGTCGTTTAGTTTTATTTCATGTGAAATTTAAGCTTTATCTTATTAATGGAGGACGTTTATTTTTACTAAATATATTACGAGTAGTAACGAATGTATCTATCAATTTGTTTAAAGACTTGTAAAAACAACTCTTCATTAATTCGATATCCGTCATAGTGTTAAAAACTTTCTTCAAATGAGGTTTATGAAATATTATTCAAATAAAGGCAGGTGTTAATGCAAAAAACGTTTAAAAAAAATACGAGTGTACTTTAGACCATGACTAAAGTAAAATTTTTTTGATTCTCTTTCTTTCTATTTTCTCTAATTTATATATCACTCTCAAATTACGCTCGCCCCTCCCGATCACCATTTTCGTAACTCGTCACGATTTTACCAGCTTACTCCCCAAGTCAAGTGTACGTAAAGAAGTCTTACTTCAAAATTAATCTATAGTGACTATTATGCGTATTCTCAGTTGTTAGCGGTCACTCGGGTCGCGTAAACAATATGTATGTCTCACGCTTCAGCCTGTAATATCTCACTGCTGAGCATAGGCCTCTTTCCCCATGTAGGAGAATGTTCAGAGCTTAATCCACCACGCCGCTACATTGCGGGTTGGTGGATATATTCCCTACTATGAGTAACGATCGCTATCAGGTATACATGATAACAACCGGAAACTTAACGTGCTCTCCGAGGCACGGTGTGAAGACCCACAAGGACTGCACTATTTCTGATCGTTAAAAATTAAATCTAATGATCTACTCTTAAAATTAAATTGATTATTCATCACTTTACTCATCATCACTTCAGCCTACTACAGTCCACTGCTGGACATAGGCCTCCACAAGTTCTCCACGTTTCACCACGCTGGGCAGGCGGGTTTGTGACCGCAGGGCTGGCTTTGTCGCACCGTAGACGCTGCTGCCCGTCTTCGGCCTGTGTATTTCAAAGCCAGCAGTGGGATGGTTATTCCGCCATCGGTCGGCTTTTTAAGTTCCAATGTAGTAGTGGTACTGTGTTATCCCTTAGTCGCCTCTTACGACACCCACGGGAAGAGAGGGGGTGGCTATATTCTTTGATGCCGTAACCATACGGCATACATCACATTAACGTATTACAAATAATAGAAACCACAAATAAATAAAATAATACTTAATCAAAGCTACCTTTATTTCCTTAATTTTATTAAAGACATTAACCCGGTCATAAATGTTTAGCGAAAATTTTCAATCTGAGTGAGTAAAAAATGCATTCGGTTTCCCTGAGTGTCCGTGGCGATAGATGCCTTTGCCAAGTTTTATATACGCTAGGAAAAAAATAAGCAAAGCGATTATAATTTTATGCAATTTATTATAAATTACTCCACTTTATCAAGGCAATATGTATCGGCACGTAAAAACACATTCACTTATTTAGTTTATAACATAATTTATCATTTTGAATGTAAGTAAAATTTTAGCTGTAATTTATCACTTAATACATTATATAATTAAATTATTGTCTGTGTTTCTTTTTACATATTTTACTACCTTTTTACTATTCGATTATTACATTAAATTATACCTATTTCAGAGTTATTTTCTTCGTATTTTTTTCTCTGCTAAATGGCCTGGAGAGACACCATTATAATCTTCTTTTGAAATTTTACTTTTTGTATCCATTGGATACATTGTATTTAATTCATGAAATTAATATTAAAATAACAACATTAATAATTAATTAAGTACTTCCATATCAATGTAAACTATCGAGCGGTTATAAAAAAGTTTATGTTTACGTGTAAGGATTGATCAATTTTATTATAGTTGGGTAATAATTGCGGTGTCCATGCCGTACGGACAGCAAGGTCGCAATATTCAGAGCATTATAAAGACGGTGCACGGCTTTGAGGGAGTTGTTGAAACACTTCTACATGACAGGTGTATTGTGGATCAAGATGTTATTGTTAATGGTGTCTATGTCTCTGATGGCGCTTGCGGCAACCTCGGACGTGAAAGATCCGGCTGCGCAACAGATCGTTATGTTTAAGGAAAGAAATCCAGTAAGTTATGCAACCGTTGAAGTTATTTCTCGTCGTAACAATAGTACTTATTGATCATATTGAACCAAGTCAGGTCGAATTTGTATGTGATGAATTGCAATTGAGACACACTTTTAATTTATACTATTAGATATACGTATATATTAAAAATATATTAGTATTACGTCATTATATGCTCATTTTTAATTACAATTAAATTCATTTTTCTTTTTAGAGTCCCATCGGAATTATAACAACAAGCGCTGGAGCACCTGTTGAAAAAAGCGACGCTTTAAATACGTTAAATTCCAGACTCCTTTTTAATGAGTATTTTATGGATACTATGACTCATCTTGTTCGTGAAAGAATTCCTGAACGATTAGTTCATGCAAAGGCAGGTGGAGCATTTGGTTATTTTGAAGTAACTCATGACATTACAAATATCTGCAAAGCTAAATTATTTAGTGAAATAGGCAAAAAAACACCAGTAGCGGCAAGATTTTCACCGCCTATTATAGAAAGAGGTGGCAGCGATACATCACGCGACGCTAGAGGTTTCGCTGTGAAGTTTTATACTGAAGATGGGAACTTCGATATTGTCGGGTTTAACACTCCTATGTTTGCGTTGAATGATCCTCGTATATTCCCTACATTTGTTCGAGCGCAAAAGAAAAATCCAGCTACTAACCTTTTCGACGCTAACACATTGTGGGACTTTTTAACACTGCAACCTGAAACCCTACACATGTTCTTATTAGTTTTCGGCGATCGCGGTATACCAGATGGCTATCGTCATATGCCTGGATTCGGAATTCATACTTACCAAGTTGAAAATGAGCAAGGAGACATACATTTTGTGAGATTTCATTTTACACCTGATGCTGGAATCAAAAATTTAAGAGCTGAAGAAGCTCTGAAAATTGGTGCAGAAGATCCCGATTACAATACCAGAGATTTGTATAGAGCTATCGCTAACGGAGACTTTCCAACGTGGTCAGTTGGTATTCAAGTGTTAACAATCGATGACATTAAGAATGCTGACTTCGATGTGTTTGATGTCACAAACACTATTCCTTTAGACGAATTTCCCTTGCATCCCGTGGGTAAATTTGTTTTAAATAAAAACGCAGTAAATTACTTTGCAGAAATAGAACAGCTCGCTTTCAGCCCAGCTAATTTAGTCCGTGGTATTCTCGGAGCACCAGACAAAGTATTTGAGGCACGTCGTTTAGCTTACCGAGACGCCCAATATTACCGTTTGGGAGCCAATTTCAACAAAATACCTGTGAACTGTCCGTTTAGAACAGAAACTTTTACATATAACAGAGATGGTCGCCCTCCGGTAGGAGATAATGAAAAAGATATCCCAAACTACTTTCCCAATACGTTCAATGGTCCTGTTCCTTATATTGATAAGACGAGGTCAAATTTAATAGAAATCGTAGAACATGAACCGAACAATTTTAGACAAGCAACTGAGGTGTATGTGAATGAAATGACACCTGACGAACGAAGTAGGCTGGTGGAAAATGTACTGTACAGCTTAGCACCGGCTACTGCATTTTTACAAGAAAGAGCAGTAAAAATATTCTCAATTATTCATCCCGACTTAGGTTACCAAATAGAGCAGGGCCTAAAAAGGAATACTACGGAAAGCAACGTTTATAATAGTTATAACGTCTATCATTAGAAACTTCCCCAAAAGATAATTTTTTATCTTATATATAAAATTCTCCGGTCACAATGTTTTTTTACCATACTTTTCCAAAACGGCTGGACCGATTTTTATGAAATTTTGTGTGCATAAAGGATAGGCCAGCATCTATTCTTCATACCCCTATATTATAAGGTGGTTAATAATATATATATATTGTACTTACATGTTTGTATGGTATTAATAAATAAAATAAAAAAAAAAAAAATGGTATTGTAGCGTTTGCGGGGTCAGCTAGTAGTTTTATATGAATAAGATTGAAAAGTGGATATGTATTTTTTATTTTTTACTAGCTGACCCGCCGAACTTCGTATCGCCTAACACAAACTTTATCGTATGGTATTAAAGTTCAAATTGACTTTTAAGTATTATCACAAATCTTTTGTATGGGAGTATAGAAAAGTGTTGTTTTTAGACATTTTCAGGAAATTTAAATTTATTTTTTTTTAGAATTTTTCTCTCCGTAAGAACCATCCTCGTATTTAAAGGAATATTTTAAAAATTCTCGAGTTTTGCGCTTAGCAACACATTCAGCGACTCATTTTTTTAATATAGATAATTTACCGAAGAAGCTTGTGTTAATTCAATGGTTTTTCTTCATCAATTTATTTTGATGAAAAGTTAATTTTGATTCAAGTGACAAAAATGAATTACTTACGTTTCGATGGAGTTGTTTATTACTAGTATTATGTTCAAACGTTCATACGGCAGCTTTTAGTGTTGAATTAGACGTTTATTTCTTCTACAGCGAGCAATTGCTGTAAATTATTTAAATAGTATGTAAATTTTGTAATAAAAATAAAATAAAAGCTTTTTTATTTATGATCAAACTATGCCTATTCATTTACTTTATTGTCTATACTAATATTGTAAAACTGAAGAGTTTGTTTGTTTTTTTTAAACGCACTAATTTTAAAAACTACTATCTCTAAACTTTGTTTAAGAAAGAATATGAATTTCGCACATAAAATATTTTAAACTCCTAAAATTAGACTATTATCCTTTTCGACGCTAACACACTGTGGAACTTTTTAAGAAAATTATTTAACCTTTATATTTATGAATTCATGTTCATTTTCAATAAGTAATTCAGCCCAAATCCGTTTACCACACAAATTTCACTATTAACAATTAAAATTTAATCCCATTAGATAAATTATCCAGCTAAAATTGTTTTATTACATTAGTGACGAAATATGTAAAATAATAGAAAAAAATAGCTGTTGCATTGCGTTAACTTTGTCCTAAACCTAGAACTGTATACTCGTAAAAATAATGTTAAAAGTGAACAGTAACAAAATAATAGTTCAACCGTAGATAAATTAATTTTTGACGTTATGTTGACATGATCTTAGACTATTGCATTTATAAAATCATAACATAAATTTCATACAGCACTTCATTAAGAAAATATCGTATATACTCGTATATATAGTATTTTTATTATATTAATTTATTTTTTATTTTGATATAAAACCGTTGCAAGTTTTAATAATAGAAACTTTAATCCAGTCTAGTTTAGTTGGGTTCACCATCCCTACTCGGCCCAGTACACCTTCGAGGTGTGCCCGAGATGGGTGGCTGCGTCGCGATCTGACGACAGTCCTCGGAGGGGACTTGTCACTGCCGAGCGTCATCACCGCGATGCTCGGCGACGACGAGTCCTGGAAGGTGATGGTCTCCCTCGCGAGACAGTAATGTCCCAGAAGGAGAATGACGAGCGGATGAGAGAAGGGGCCGCCGACGAGGCCTCCGTCCGCAGGCGACGAACGGGGGTGCGTAGGAGACGCTACTTAATGCACCTCTAGTAACGCCCCTGTACCCGTGTCGGGCCGGGATGGGGACCTGGTCCTGTTAGACACGGCGTCGTCGGGATTGTTCAGAGGTGAGTCGGACAGTCCCCATGGAAGAGAAGTCTGGCCTTTTCGCCGAAGCCAGCCTGTCGCTGGAGGGATCCTGTTGCCTGCAGATCCGGGACCTAAAGGCTCCCGCAGGGGTTTGGTCGGTATTGCACCCCCAAGTGCTGAAGCCGACATACGGCTTAGGACTGCCTACCCGGGCGTCCTGGATATAACTCATAAAGGAGTTCCCCAGCGATACCAAAAAAAGGTCCACCACCCGTACCGAACCCGGTCCCAACTTTACATAAGATGTTAGCCAAACAGACTGCTAGGAAGTAGTGTTGTGTTCCTGTGCTGAGTAAGGTGTGGTGTTCTTATGTTTTAAGATATGAAACTACTTTTAAAAAATAACAAAAAATACGTCGTAGCATATACCTAGATAATACGGATGTCTACGCGGTTGGACAGATCGAAAGATGATAATAAGGCCTTTTAAGATCTATTAATTGCGCTCTAAGTGAGCAATTAATCATAATTCTTGGCACGAAATCTAATTACCTATCGACACGGATATATCAAGAGTGCCAAATGATTTTTATGTAACCACATAAAACACGTAATCATATAAATATTATATACACCTGAGGGTTTACTGAGACAATCTTCTGTATTAATAAATATGAATTGTTAAATTTGTTGCTAACCGTAAAACTCGAGAATGCGCTAATTTAGATTTATTTTAAAAGTTTTCGGCTAAGCTCTAGACTAGGAAAAACCGAATTATGGGGTTTTTGGGTGTGGAGGGCGGAGGGTGTAGGGGAAGCTATACAAGGTTACACTGCTACACTTCGAAACCCCATGGTTATGGAAATATCCATGGTCAAAGTTTTGAGATTAGAGGAAGAATTTAAAGCTATTATAATACCTTTGACCTCCGCGTCAAGTCAGCCGTGAAGTCAGCTTCACTTTAGCTCCGGCGCTGCGGACAGTGCAATCCATGCGCCGTTTCGCAACTTTATAAGTTATTTTCGAAGAGGAGTACGTAAAAACGATCTCGACTCCAAGATCAACAAACGATACAACTCGCGGTAACCATGCTTAGTTCCGTAGCTTTCAGAAGTTATATTCACATTTCGCACTTGTTAATAACATTTCAGACTTTAAGTTATTGTTTTCACACGGTTTTTTAACAAACGATACAACTGATGTTTAATGACTGAGATATAGATACAGCCATACAGACCATACAGCCTTGTTTCATGCTATGTTTTTTAATCAAATATATTTTATTTTTATTTACTGTTGTAAAATTACGTCGATAAACGGTGTAATTTTTAAATTAGATAGGTTAGGGTTATTTTTTTGTTGTAACGAAACTATGTCTATAAACGGTGTAATTTTTAAATTAGATAGATTAGGGTTATTTTTTTTTTTCGTAACAAAACTATGTCGATAAGCGGTGTAATTTTTAAATTAGATAGGTTAGGGTTTTTTTTTGTAACGGAATTATGCCTATAAACGGCCCCTTACTGAAGTCAGATAGATTATGGTAATTTTTTTTATTCATGTCATGTTTTTCACTTCATTATATTTTATTTATTTATTGTCATATAAAATGAACTAAAATATTGAGTGTTTTTCGTAAATAAATAAAAATAAAATATATTTAAGTAAAAAACATAACACGAAACAAGGCTGTATGGTCTTAGACCTTTGCTTTTACAGTTATTTAAACAAAAACAATGAATTTATGCTTACATTGTTTTGGAGCGAAACGATAACTGGCCTGTCATTTTTTATTAAAACATCGATTTCTCAGTTGTTAAATATTAGTTGTATCGTTTGTTAAAAAACCGTGTGAAAGCGTTAAATTAACGTGTAAAATGTTAAAATCAAGTGCGAAATGTGAAAATAACATGTGAAAACTATGGAACGGAGCATGAGTAACGTAAGTTGTATCGTTTGTTGATCTTGGAGTCGAGATCGTTTTTATTTTGAAAATAACTTATGAAACGTGAAAATAACGTGTGAAATATGAAGATAGCGTGTGTGAAATATGAAAATAATGTGTGAAAGCTGCGAAATCTTCTTCTAACCTCAAAACTTTAACCATGGATATCTCCATAACCATGGGGTTTCGAAGTGTGACATTGGTACGAGGGGTAGCGTTCCCCACCCTCCCCCCTCCTTCCTCCCACGGTCCCGAAATTCGGTTTTTCCTAATCTAAAGCTTTACCAAGTTTTCTCATTCTTTTTAAAATATTCTTACAAAATGTAAAATAAAAGTAATTGCTTAGAAAATTTGAATGCTTCAAAAACGTAATTAATTAATATTTAAGACAAGCTGTAGCCTACGCGCGTTGCTACGCTTTTTTTTGGTCGTACCAGCTAAGAAAACTTTGTAGGATCATGTACACTAGACATAGATTTCTAAGACGTGTTATTTAAAGACATGTCGTTACAAACAATTTGGAAATTCTATTCTTTTACACAATTAGGATAGTACACAATTGTACCTGCAATGCAAGCAGCATCATGAGCGGCGTACCAATTTTTAAATTTATCATCCTAACGTATGTTTTTTTAGTTTTTAATAAATAAATAGATATAATAGTGCTGTGTGGCTACGGCACTAAAGAATTTAGCCACTCCCTCTCTTCCCGTGGGTGTCGTAAGAGGCGACTAAGGGATAACATAGTTCCGCTACCACCTTGGAACTTAAGAAGCCGACCGATGGCGGGATAACCATCCAACTGCTGGCTTTGAAATACACAGGCCGAAGACGGGCAGCAGGGTCTTCAGTGCGACAAAGCCAGTACTGCGGTCACCAACCCGCTTGCCCAGCGTGGTGACTATGGGCAAAACACATGAGTTCACGTTATTTTTGGCGTAAACTTGTGGAGGCCTATGTCCAGCAGTGGACTGTATAGGCTGTAATGATGATGTAATGAAATAAATAGAAAATAGTATTCTTTATCTAATATAGCATACCTTTTGTCTTGTGGCCTTTCTTGTGTCCCTTCTTTTCACCGAAGTGTGATCCTCTGGAACCATACGCCTCTTCTTCGTATTCACCTCTGTGATCAGCATTGTCGTGATGTTTTTTCTTTTAGCCACCAGCTTCTTCATACTCCTTGCGGTGTTGCTCATCTGTCTTGAAGCCCTTAGCGCCCTTGTCTAGATGATGGTTTGACTTCGACCCCTTAATTGTCTGAAATTGTTTACAGTTACTCATTTAATAAATACGTCAAATAAATAAAAGTTGGTTATACCTACATATATTTTTATTTTTAACTATGAAACTCCACTTTATCTACACTAATATAAGACAAACTTATGTACTAGCAATATTTTATCAAGAACAGACCCTAAATGTAAAATTTAATGAGTCAGTCGAGTATAAAAATCTGTCAACAGTCATCAATAGATATATACAACATTCGTGGTAATAAAAAAGTGACACAAAGTTTTCACTCAGTTCAAACACGCCTCTTGACCAATTCAATTTAAGGAAGTTAGAAATCAGAGTTCACATTGACTATTTGAATTACAAAACACTAAACAGTCTTTTCTGAATTTTAAAAATAAATATATATTCGTTAAAAATAAAAGAAAATCAACAGTTCATAGAAGAACTACAAATTAAAGAAATACGATGACCATGTTGTTAGTATAAACACGATGAGGTCTTTGGTGAAGAGCATTACACGATTAAATGCATAGTTTACGATTCTATAAAGGACATACAGACAACATTCATTTATATATATATAGATTAACGAGTTTCACTACTCAAGAGCACAAATGAATTCGTTTTTGTCACGTGAATATAGAAAATTCGAAGGAGAATGGTTGATACGCTCAAAAAAAAAAAACGCACCGATTATTTAAACTTCTTGCTTTTGACAGTCCACAAGACAGAACCACGTGGCTAATCTTATGTCTAATAATAATAGTTTGACACCATAAAAATGAACTAAATACATATATAACCTATGTTAATTGAGACTTCGTATTAGTAAAAGAGTAATTAATATAATTAAAGGAAAATACAAAAAAAAATTTAAAAACTAAAGAATTTATGATGACATGTGTAATAACTATTGTGACAATATTGAATAAAATATTATAATATGTAGTAAGTAGGTGACATACTGTGCAAAAAAAATCTTTAAATATTTATCAGAATGCCTGCTGTATTAAAGCGGATTATTCGTTTTCGAGCATGTTTGCAATAGCGATTGTTAAGGCGCTATTCTTTCCGGCATTTTACTAAATTAGTTTATCATAAATAAATAACAATATCATTTACATTCTGATCGATGTACAAAAAAGCAGTTTTATTCCAAGCCAAGTCAAAGTCAAGCCAGGTCTTTTGTTTTCTGAAGCATCCTAACACAAATCATAATAAATACAGACATTTAACTGAGGTCCTCGACCTTACAGAAGATCACAGCAAAATAATACTGCTTTCAAGCAGTTTTGTGTTCCTGTGGAGAGGTAAGGTGACCAGATCTTCTGGTGTTGCAAGCGTCTACAGGCTACGGTAGTCGCTTATCATCAGGTGAGCCGAACGCTTGTTTGCCGACCTAGATGTCTATAAAAAATACGCTTTATTTATACATAAACACATCTAATTTTATAAACTAAGCTTTTTAAAAACTAACTGAGGTAGGGCACAGCAGGAAATTTACTGCTCAAAATATGGAGCAGCCCGACTGGCTTAGTACTTCGACCTTACAAAAGATCACAAATTATATCAATCAGCATAGATATAATCATTATAGATGGCATCAATAGTAATTTGGGTACTGACAAATAAATTTAAATTAATAATTAATAAATTAAAATTAACATATTTTTTATAACTTGACAGTTCGTAAAATTTTATGACGAAGAAAAGACATTTTCACGTGCTTAAGAAGTCTATTTTTTATTATATATATATAACATAACATAACATAACAATACACTTTATTGTACACCAAAACAGAAATAATACATATTATGAACTTAAACAGAGTATCATCAGGCACAAAGGGCGGCCTTATCGCTAAAAAGCGATCTCTTCCAGGCAACCTAGGGGCAGAGGAGATGGTATTGTGTCAGTGTAGGTGTACAAATTGAGACATAAACGTTTGAATATATTTACTTATTTACATACATACATACATAAACATATACATAAATACATACATACGTACATACATACATACACATATACATACATATATACATAAACATATACATACACAAACACATACATACAAACATACATACATATGTATATATATATAATTTTATTCACGTTGAATATCAAGATAATGCTTCCTGACAGCCTTTTTAAAAATAGAAAGCGATTGTACACGTCTAATATGCAAGGGTAAAGAATTCCAAAGTCGAGAAGCTTGAACAGTGAAAGATTTAGAATAAAAGGAAGAGGAGTGAGGGGGAATTTCAAGAAGTAAGGTATTCTCAGAGCGAAGACTGCGTTCATGGATATCACTAAGGAATTTAAATCGTTGCTTTAGATAAGCAGGTGCAACAGGGTTAAATAGAATAGAGTAAAGTAAGTTAAGAATATGCGTATTTTTGCGAAAGCGAATAGGGAGCCACTTAAGTTTTTTACGGAATTCAGAGATATGATCATATTTACGAAGTCCAAATACGAATCGTATACATAAATTCTGGATTCGCTCAAGTTTATTAATCTGCTCTTCAGTAATGTCAAGATAACATGTGTCTGCGTAGTCCAGAATTGGTAATAGAAGACTATTTGCAAGAGCAATTTTGGTGGGAATTGGAAGTAGATTACGCAGCCTGCGAAGAGATCCAGCCGAAGCAAAAACTTTACGACTGACTTCACAAATCTGTGGGCCCCATGATAGATGTTGATCAAAAATAACGCCAAGATTCTTCACACTTTCACTATATGGAATTACAATACCATTAAAAATTACAGGAGGTAGTTGAGATCGATTTATACGGCTAATTAATTTAGAACTTCCTATAATTATAGTCTTAGTTTTGGTTGGATTTACTACTAATCCGTAAGCTTTACTCCATGTGGTAATGGCAAGTAGATCACCATTTATACGAGAAACACATTGAGGCAAGTCACTTACAGTAGAATGAGAGTATATTTGGAGATCGTCTGCATAGAGGTGGTAGAGAGAAGTTATAATATTACAAATGGAATTAATAAATATAGAAAATAATAGAGGGGAGAGCACACCACCCTGGGGGACACCAGCAGCAACCAATGACCAGTTTGAAAATGTGTCATTCAATTTAATTCGCTGCCGGCGACCCTGTAAGTAACTTTGAAACCAATCAGTGGCCTCTGGAGATATGTTAAGAGAACGCATAATGTCACAAAGTATATCAAAGTCTACAGTACTGAAAGCGTTACTGAAATCAAGCAACGTCAATACTGTAACCTCGCGCCTATCCATGCTAGATCGTATATCGTCAGTTATTTTGACAAGTGCAGTAGTCGTACTATGACCAGGACGGAAACCGGATTGCGAGGTATTTAGGAGACTGTGTTTCAAAAGGAATAGGTTAAGTTGATTATACACAAGGCGCTCGAAGACTTTGGATAAAAAGGGAAGAATAGAAATGGGACGATATTCGGACAGGGATGATGGATTAAGTTTTTTCGGGATAGGTATAATATCAGCATCTTTCCACGTAGACGGAAAAGAGCCAGTGGAGATTGAAGTATTAAAAATTTTGGTTAATATGGGTGTAAGTAAATTAAGGAGAGGAATGATCATCTTACGACTAATGCTGTCAGATCCGACGGAGTTGGACTTAATAGCTAAAATGTTCTTCTTAACATCACATTCAGCCAACTGATTAAGAAAGAAAGTGGGAGTATTAGGAGTTGGCAAGGTTGAAAGTCGATTTCTTGTCAAAGATTTAGTCACACTATCAATGGTAACAGATGAGGAAAAATGTAGATTCAACTCGTTAAGGTCTAAATTTTGAGAGCGATAATTCTGATGCGCTTTGCCAACTCCCAGTGATTTTAGAAAGTTCCAGACTTTACTAGGATCTTCTTCTTCGATGACAGATTTATAGATGTGGCGTCGTTGTGCATCTCTACACACCCTATTACAACGATTCCGAGCCTTAATATATATCTCTCTATTAGCTTCACAGCTATTCAATCTGTATCGTGACTTTGCGCGAACCTTTTTCTCCTGTAATTTTCTAATTTCAGGAGTAATCCATGGAGCAGGGTGATGTCTTACCCTTACAGGTCGAATGGGTGCGTGTACATCATATAGTTGGATTAACAGAGAGTTAAAAACAGCCACTTGGTCGTCGATTGTATCTGCATTACAGACAACTGACCAATCGATTTTCGCTGCATCATTCTGGAGTCTATCTAAATCCATCCCACCAAAATTCCGTTGCAGAAGAATTCTAGATTTAAGTTTAGGGGGCTTAATTTTGTACGATAGATACAACAAATCGTGAAAGGAGAATGCATCGGCAGAACATTGACCGTGTTTTTCGACATGGTCAACGGAAGAAACAATAATGAGATCTAAAAGAGATGGAACACTATTAGGAAAAGCATGAGTAGCAAGGAAAGGCAGGATATGAAGATTTGACGCATTAATAAGAGTTTTAAGACGGGAAGACCGGTGATCGTTTTTGAGCAGGCAGGTGTTAAAATCACCCATGATCACTGTGTGGCTATACAGAGGAGTTAAATTTTGAAGTAAAGATTCTAATGAGTTAAAGTAATCAACAGTAAGGCATGGGCTATAGAAGACACCAAGAAGAAGTTTTGTATGAGAAAAAATCACCTCCACAAAAAGATGCTCTGCACCGTCGGTCTGAGGTTGCGAAGTGTCAATGATATTAAAAGGGATATGAGAGCGGATATATATTGCAACCCCTCCACCAGCCCGACCAATGCGGTCGTTACGGATCAGGTGGAATCCCGGTAAAGAGAAAGAAGTAGAGGGCAAACAAGGTTTGAGCCAAGACTCGGAGACTAGGACACCATGAATATTGCCATTATTGAGAGAAGACAACAAGTCTGGATAATGAGCAGGGATACTCTGTGCATTTATGTGTACTAAATTGAAGTTCTTAGGAGTATTCGCAAAACAGGAGTCTAACGTGTCGCTCAAAGATGGAATACTATAATAACTGTCAACACTACTTAAATCATCGGAAGCAGAAGATAGCGATAAAAAAGCATCACTATCATTAATGAATGACATTTATGATATTAAAGATATATAAATAAATTAATGAAATAACTAAATAAAATATTTTCTAAAAATATATTATGATAAAATAAATAAAATAAATGAATAATAATTAAAAACCAATATATATTAAAATTAAGAAATAATAATAATAATAATAATAGGTTGATATAAAATTATACGTATATATATTATAATAAAATATGTGTAAATACCGTTCAATGCACCCACCAGCTGCATGGAGAGTAATTTAATATACTAAAAATAACAAAAGATTAATGAACATGAGTCGTAACTAAAATCATTACAAAATCATCACTAAACTATTCATGTACTTACTATGAAAACATTTACATGTATATAAAGAAGTCTTAGTAAAATTACGCAATTTCATAGACAAAAAAACTATTATCAAATAGCAGTAAATGCATCTATTACCTGTGCACATCGGGTAACACTATCAACTAGCTATCAATATCAATAAGTTAAAATAGCAAAAAAAAAAAAATCATAATTTATACTAAGTAACGAGTTATTAAAATTAATATAAGTTAATACAGCAAATTAAATAATTAAATACCGATGACGAATAACAGGACTGGAGGAGATGCCTGTCACGGTGTAAACTGCAAAACACAAAGCTATTTCTTTAACCCCCGTTTTGGTCGAGATGCAGCCACCTTGCTTTCCGGCTGTTTCTGGACGGCAGTGGTGTTTTTACACGGCGACTTAGACGCTTCTGTCGAACTGGATCCTGGGATTTTATCGAGGTCAGCCAGACACTCGGCCCGATGCCGCGTTCCGTCCGGGGTAATTACGAAGATAGTGCCTTCACGTGTCCAGCACCGACTGACACCAAACCTCTCTCTAGCCACAAGGAATGCATCATGACGAATCTTAGTTAAGAATTCTGATTGTGTGACACCAGTTCCTTTCAACTTCGTCTTGGCGTACCAGACTTTATCACGGACTGCGATATCACTAAAGCGAACCACAATAGGACGCGGTTTCTCTGCAGATGGACGGCCTAATCTATAAGAGGTTTTGATGCTGGTACTAGAGAAATTGGCTAGGTTCAAATTCTCAGCAACAATGCCGGTAACTCGCGCCGATGTATCTTCACCCTTGTCTTCAGGGACACCGTGGAAAAGAATCAGCTTGCGCCTAGTCTTCATCTCTTGGCGGTCAATAACTAGGGTCAAAAATTCGACTTGCCGCTGGAGTGCTGTGAGAGCAGAAAGAATGAACCTTTTGAAGTTGTCGAAGTCAGCAGCCAATGATGTGGTAGTCGCATGAGGCGAAGCCTTCAACAAATCTTGCTGAAATTCATACATCTGGGCTTGAAATGTTTCAGTCAGAGATGCCACTGTGTCTTTCAAGGAATCCATATTGATAACGATGTTTAGGGGTGATTTTTAGTGAGAGGAATTACTTGCTGGTGGGTAATGGAACTTAAATACCACAATTAAACATAAATTGTACAAAGATTACTATTTTTAAATAATAAAAGTCTTGGCACAAAATTTTGTTGTTACTACTTATTTGCCACCATATATATATATATATATATATATATATATATATATATATATATATATATATATATATATATATATATATATATATATATATATATATACATATTTACATATTTATTTATTTATACTACGTCAGTCGTACGTAGTAGTACGTCTATGTAGGGCATAGCAGGATTATCCTGTTCAAACTCTAGAGCGGCCCGACTGAGAAAGAACCTCAGCCTTACAAAAGTACTACGGTAGCAGCTTACCATCAGGTGGGCACACGCTTGTTTACCGATCTAGCCACAAAAAAATAAGTTGCGTATTAGAGATACTTATAATCATGGTTATAAATTACTAATGTTCGCGATAATTATATACAACTAGCTGACCCGGCAGACTTCGTACTGTCTCAATCGATAAATAAAAGACCTAAACTTTTGTATAAAATAATCTTAAAATAAACAAAACGAATCCCTACTTAATAAAAAGGCATTTTTTGAATAAAGCATGAAGTTTTATTATTATTTTCGACACATCATGTTGCTTTATTACAAAATAGAATCATTCATTACAGCCTATACAGTCCACTGCTGGACATAGGTCTCCACAAGTTTACATCAAAAATAACGTGAACTCATGTGTTTTGCCCATAGTCACCACGCTGGGCAGACGGGTTGGTGATCACAGTGCTGACTTTGTCACACCGAAGACGCTGCTGCCCGTCTTCGGCCTGTGTATTTCAAAGCCAGCAGTTGGATGGTTATCCCGCCACCGGTCGGCTTTTTAAGTTCTAAGGTGGTAGCGGAACTGTGTTATGCTTTAGTCGCCTCTTACGACACCCACGGGAAGAGAGGGGGTGGCTATATTCTTTAGTACCGTAGCCACACAGTACAAAATAGAGTTTTCCTGAAATACTGGCCATTTATAAGGTTTAAATTTGATATTGACAGACACACACTGTTATGATACAGTCTGTTAACCAATTTAAAGCTTTCCCATAAAATATATTTTTTATTTTGTTTTGTGGTGCGTAAATAAACAAAGAAGCTGCTGTGGTGCTGTCATTCCCAAACACGACAATACTTTATTTGCCATCAATAAACACAAATCTTCTATCATGATCAATGTCTCATTGTAAGTCATTTGTAGTGTAGGATTAAAATTTTGACGGCGCACACGATGCAAAACATCCTCAGACATGTCATCTCTAACTTAACCCACAAATATTTTGGATTCGAGGGGAAACATGTCGATATGATAATCGCAAACAATGTACGAATTTGATGCGGCGATGAAGATATTACGGAATCCTTGAGCGTATCATCCTAGTGCGAATCATTCTCAAGTAAATGTAATAGTTGACATGCCTCACGGTAAGTCGCACACAGCCGTTCATTAACTGTTCTAAGTTGTTTAAACGATGATGAACCATGAACATTCACAAACAAAAACCGCAAATAATAACATTCATCGTTATTTGCATGTACTGTATAGATGCGACCCAGAGCGTCTGAAGCAAATACATTTGGATGTCCTTCAACTGGTGTTCCTTGTTTTCGACGCAGAAACGATTTCGATGATGCATTCCATGTGTCAGCATACAGCAAAGTGCGAGCAAAATCATCAGTATGACAGACTGTGAAGAAACTTATTAAAGTTGTCGATGGCGGACGTGCAGCTCTGTCTGCCGCATTCGATTCATTAAAATAAACTCGTTGGCCATTTTCTAAATGGACTGCCAAGTGGATTACTGTAGGGTGTCTTTCATGGATCGCAAATGAAAAGATAGGCCAAATTGCTTCGTTGCTACTTACATAGCGACCCATCTGGTACTGTGATATTTCATCATTTGCATAGGTTACAGCGAAGACAGCCATATCGCTACCGTTGTTAACATATTTACATATGTACTTTATCGACTTCACAGAGTTACAATATTCCACATTGATGTAAGTCTCAAAAGCTTTGGAAAGTATTGGCGAGTATGGCACAATCCAACGATTGTCTAAATCAACATTTTGTCCTCCTACCTTCACAACTACCGATCGCCCACTGTCCGCAACTGATCGCCGACGAAGCAATGGGTATCCATCATTTCCCGTTATGGTTTCAGCAAGCAGGTCTCTTGGCTATTGCTTGGAACACTTGCCGTCGACCATACAGGGTGAATTGTAGTTGAAAAGTCCGCAAGGTCCATGAATCATGTGTTTGGTAACTACTGCATGCAATTTTGGGTCAACTGTTTCATCCACTAACCAGACTAATATGTGCGCATGTGGCAATCCACGCTTTTGCCATTCTATACAGTACATCCAACAATATTTATCAATCTATAAAACAAAATAATCTGATAGATTAACAACTGAAGTTGGCTAAAATTAAGTTTCGCGAAGCCGACCAAATCGAAAATCAGTACTACTAATATGGTCGCATTCGCGATAATTATTATCACTGACATTAGATCCTCCAACACGCACGCGAAGACTATTTTGATAGATATGATTGAATTTGAACTTTGTGCAACGGTAATAAATTGCAAATGGACTCTTTGAAGTTAGGAACACACCTACATTTCTTAGACAACAGTGAGTGATTATAATTTAATATGAACTTTATTGAATAGCAATAAAGTTCAAATTGACTCCACATTTTATCTCGAAAACTTTTATATGGTAAAAAGAAAAGGGCTGTTTTTAGGGGTTTTCCGGCAATTATTCGAATTTTTCTCACCTTTTAACCTTCCCTAGACCTCCACGAACATTTCAAGACCAAGATAAGTTAAATCCGTTCAGCCGTTCTCGAGATTTTGCGAGACTAACGAACAGCAATTGATTTATATATATATTCATATATATATATATATATATATATATATATATATATATATATATATATATATATATCTTTATATTATATATATATATATATATAAATCAATATGTATATATATAATCAGTACTACTAATATGGTCGCATTCGCGATAATTATTATCACTGACATTAGATCCTCCAACACGCACGCGAAGACTATTTTGATAGATATGATTGAATTTGAACTTTGTGCAACGGTAATAAATTGCAAATGGACTCTTTGAAGTTAGGAACACACCTACATTTCTTAGACAACAGTGAGTGATTATAATTTAATATGAACTTTATTGAATAGCAATAAAGTTCAAATTGACTCCACATTTTATCTCGAAAACTTTTATATGGTAAAAAGAAAAGGGCTGTTTTTAGGGGTTTTCCGGCAATTATTCGAATTTTTCTCACCTTTTAACCTTCCCTAGACCTCCACGAACATTTCAAGACCAAGATAAGTTAAATCCGTTCAGCCGTTCTCGAGATTTTGCGAGACTAACGAACAGCAATTGATTTATATATATATTCATATATATATATATATATATATATATATATATATATATATATATATATATATATCTTTATATTATATATATATATATATATATATATATATATATATATATATATATATATATATATATATATATATATATATATATAAAGATAGGGGAATTTTTCAGATTAGATCTATTTAGTTCTTGGTCTGCGTTATTCTCGCATCAACGTAGGTGATTAGGCACCTACATGGCAGACGCACCACTACACCACTGCGGTGTCCTACTATGTATTAGCTTACAAGTAAAATTTCTTTACGCACGTTTGAATTAGGTACCTAGTAAGCGGCTGAATGCGTGACGAGAGCGTTACGAAAAGTATGATCGGGCGAGACGAACGAAAGTTGAGAAGGAGATATAAGTCAGATGGAGCAAAAGAAGTTATATTTTAGTCGTATGGTATTAAACACATCGTTTTAAGAAGTTTAAATTAATACTGTATTGTTAAGACATAGACATACATGTATAACATAGCCAGTTTTTTGTACACTTAAAGAGAGTTATAATTCTATCATACATTCTTTTTCATATCTTACAAGGAATAAGGCAGCGTTTTTGATGAAAGTTCCTAGACGGCTCAAATTACGTTGACCTTTTAAACAATTATCGTCATATTAAAATTAATTTATATGAGTAAAAGCTTAGCAAATTATCCACCTGAACCTTCCCTAGGGATCACTAAATTGTCATGAATGAAATTCTTAAGTTTATCGCATATGACAGACAACAAACAGACAGAGCTGGGTATTTCATTTTATAGTAATAAGTTAAGACATGTTGTGAAACTAAAAGTTGTATTTTATTTGATGGGAAAGACCTTAATGAACTAACACACTAATGCACTAATGCGGTAAAACCATTAAAATAATTTTATGTACCTAATTAAGTATATGCATAAAATTTAAATTTATCTAAATATTTTTTCTCAATTATTTATTATCGTCAAACTTATAATTAAACGATATTTTTTATTTAATTATTATTTAAAACCACAAAATATTATACTTATAATAATTGTGTCTACTCGGAAATGAAAAGAAAAAACTTAAATGGCATCGACCAGACAATACGACGACGTATGTAAACGAAATAATAGTCAAGTAGGTATATAACCTAATCACAGATCACTCAAAAGGTAGTCATATATCTCGATCAAATTTTTAAATGAGACTACAAGACAATATTAATGTATAATGTAATGTAAATACAAAAAAAAAAAAACAATCCAAAAAAGTTGAATTTCTAAAAAAGTATGTCAATATATGACCATAAGGTCTTATGTTTATTTGGAGACAGTTTTAAGTGTTACTTTTGTATGAGACTGTGCATCTAGGGTTTTTTATAAATCAATGCTGCTAATGTAAAACTAGCTTTTGACTATTTTTTACTATGCTGTTGACACATATAGTATTTCATCTTGTGATTGAATGTTTTATGTTGAATATATTGTGACTTGATGAATCAATTTGTTAATATTATCTTGTTCCAAATATTACTACTTACATGAATATGTTATAGACTTATTTTAAATTAGTTGTGACTTGCGGATTCACCCACGTTAATTTGAGGAAAATACGAACGTACTAAAATATTTTTAAACTACTACTGTGCAACTCGGGCGACTTATGCAAGCGCGCGGTGCACGCTGCGTCGATCATAGTTATGATTTAACATTATCTCCTAAATTTGACGTAAATTAGAGGAAAATTCGTACTAAGATATTGTATAGTGTAGTAGATTTTTTTTAAATCGGACCAGTAGTTCCTAAGTTATCTCAGGAACTACTGGTCCGATTGTGTGCGTTTAAACAAACAAACAAACTCTTCATCTTTATAATATTTGTAAAGTTAATAAAGTAAATGAGTATGCATAGTTTTATCATAAATAAAAGAGTTTTTTCATGTTTGTTACGTTAAATATTTTCAACAAGTACACTTTATAGAAGAAATAAAAGTTTTTTTTTTTTCAATACAAAAAGCCACTGTATTCTCGTTTGAACATAATACTAGCAATAAACAACTGCATCTAAACGTAAATAAATTAATTTTTGTCACTTGAATCACAATTACTTTTTATAATTTTATGAAGAAAAACAACCGTTGATTAAAAAACAAGCTTCATTGGTAAATTATAAAAAAATCTACTTTTCAATCTTATTCATATAAAAGTATAAACAGTGAACTTATGGAGAAGTTCCTGATGATAGGCGTTATAACTAATATACCTAAACGTTGCTTTCCGTAGTGTTCCTTTTTAGGCCCTGCTCTATTTGGTAACCTAGGTCGGGATGAATAATTGAAAATAATTTTACTGCTCTTTCCTGTAAAGATGTAGTAGCCGATGCTAAGCTGTTCAACACGTTTTCCACCAGTCTACTTCTTTCGTCAGTTGTCATTTCATTCACGTACACCTCAGTTGCTTGTTTGACATTGTTTGGTGTATGTTCTACAATTTTTATTAAATTCGACCTATTCTTATCGATATAAGGAACAGGACCATTGAACGTATTGGGAAAGTAGTTTGGGATATCTTTTTCATTATCTCCTACCGGAGAGTGGCCATCTCTGTTATATGTAAAAGTTTTTGTTCTAAACGGACAGTTCACAGGTATTCTGTTGAAATTGGCCCCCAAACGGTAATATTGGGCGTCTCGGTAAGCTAAACGCCGTGCCTCAAAAATTTTGTCTGGTCCTCCAAGAATACCAGGGACTAAATTAGCTGGACTGAAGGCGAGCTGTTCTATTTGTGCAAAGTAATTTACTGCGTTTTTATTTAAAACAAATTTACCCACGGGATGCAAGGGAAATTCGTCTAAAGGAATCGTGTTTGTGACATCAAACACATCGAAGTCAGTATTCTTAATGTCGTCAATTGTTAACACTTGAATACCAAGAGTCCAACTCGGAAAGTCTCCGTTAGCGATAGCTCTATACAAATCTCTGGTATTATAATCAGGATCTTCCGCGCCAATTTTCAAAGCCTCTTCAGTTCTTAAATTTTTGATCCCAGCATCAGGTGTAAAATGAAATCTTACAAAATGTATGTCTCCCTGCTCATTTTCAACTTGGTAAGTATGAATCCCGAATCCAGGCATATGACGATAGCCATCTGGTATACCGCGATCGCCGAAAACTAATAAGAACATGTGTAAGCTTTCAGGTTGCAGTGTTAAAAAGTCCCACATTGTGTTAGCGTCGAAAAGGTTAGTAGCTGGATTTTTCTTTTGCGCTCGAACAAATGTAGCAAATAGACGAGGATCATTGTACACATACATAGGAGTGTTAAATCCGACAACATCGAAGTTTCCATCTTCAGTGTAAAACTTTATAGCGAAACCTCTAGCGTCGCGTGATGTATCGCTGCCACCTCTTTCTACAACAGCTGGTGAAAATCTTGCCGCTACTGGTGTTTTCTTGCCTATTTCACTAAATAATTTAGCTTTGCAGATGCTTGTAATGTCATGAGTTACTTCAAAATAACCAAACGCTCCACCTGCTTTTGCATGAACCACCCGTTCAGGAATTCTTTCACGAACAATATGAGTCATAGTATCCATAAAATATTCATTAAAAAGGAGTCTGGAATTTAACGTATTCAAAGCCTCGCTTTTTTCAACAGGCGCTCCAGCGCTTGTTGTTATGATACCAATAGGAGTCTAAAAAAATAAAAATTATATTGAAATCTTATACTATTAAACGAGCAATTCTATTTATACATATATATAGAATCTGAATTTCGGAAACGGCTCCAACGATTTTCATAAAATTTAGTATATAGGTTTCGGGGAAGATAAATCCATCTAGCTAGGATTCGTTTTTAAAAGAGCTCGTTTTATACCTGTTTTTAGGGACTGAAAAAATAGCTACAATATCGTTAGAATACAAAGCTAAATTTCGCAACTGTCAATAAAGTTGTAATAGCTCGGTGGGAAATCACCCGGTCAGGATCAACCGAAAAGATCATGGTTCAAACCCCCATGTCCCTGATCAATTGTTTTTTTCCTTTTTTTTCTAATTGCACTCGATATTTTTATTTATATTTTTATTATTGTCGGTAAAAAAAATATTATTCATATTTTATAAATATGTAATTCGTACTTAAATATGATTTCAAAAAAAACACGATTTGTTGGAGCGCCTATCAGTTTTTGAGAACCAATTACTGTCAATCTTGTAATTGTGTAATTTGTATGAATTTTTAATTTATCGTCATTTTTTATTTTTATTTTATACTTTGCCTTTGTTACACGACACACACGAACGAAAAAACGAAAAAATAGTCATGAAATACGCATTATCAAAGATAACTCCAAAAGTTGTAATCAGATCTCGTTGAAATGTGACCACATGATAAACATTGACTATCAATTAAGTTAAAAATCATCAAATCGGTATAACAAGTAAAAAGTTATGCGGATTTTCGAGAGTTTCCCTCAATTTCTCTGGGATCACATCATCAGATCCTGGTTTCCTTATCATGGTACCATTATCATGGTACACCAGGGATATCTACTTATCAACAAAAAAAAAATATCAAAATCTTTTTATAAAAAACGAAGTTATCCCCGAAGATACATTAAAAATATATATACTTATATACGGTCGAATTGAGTAACCTCCTCCTTTCTTGAAGTCGGTTACAAAAGACTTCCAAACCGGCCGGACATCCAAACCGGCAGCGAATCATTTTAACTCTCTCTTCTACTAATCCTTCACGATTTACTAAAAATACCGAGCTGAGCTCGGTCACCCAGGTACTTGTAATTAAAAGTAAGCATATAAGAACGTAATCTATAATATATATAAAAGCGAAAGGTCACTCACTCATCACGAAATCTCCGAAACTATAACACCTACAAACTTGAAATTTGGCAAGTAGGTTCCTTATAAGACGTAAGCATCCGCTAAGAACGGATTTTACGAAACTCACCCCCTAAGGGGGTAAAACGGGGGATGGAAGTTTGTATGAAAGTCCTATGTTTTTGAAGTAAGAGACTTGAAATTTAAAATGTAAGCTCTATAGATGGTGAAAAGGTGTCCAAATAACATATCTTTAGAAATCAACCCCCTTTTGGGGTTAAAACGGGGGATGGTACGCTGACTCACTCATCGTGAAATCTCCGAAACTATAATAGCTACAAACTTGAAATTTAGCAGGTAGGCTCCTTATAGGTTGTAGACATTCGCTAAGAACGGATTTTACGAAACTCGACCCCTAAGGGGGTAAAACGGGGGTTGGAAGTTTGTGTGAAAGTCCCATGTTTTTGAAGTAAGAGACTTGAAATTTGAAATGTGTGCCTTATAGATGATGAGAAGATGTCCAAATAATATGTCTTTAGAAATCAACTCCCTTTTGGGGTTAAAACGGGGGATGGTAGGTTTACTCACTCATCACGAAATCTCCGAAACTACAACACCTACAAACTTGAAATTTGGCAGATAGGCTCCTTTTAAGGCGTAAACATTCGCTAAGAATGGGTTTTACGAAATTCGACCCCTAAGGGGGTAAAACGGGGGTTGGAAGTTTGTATGAAAGTTCTATGTTTTTGAAGTAAGAGACTTGAAATTTAAAATGTACTTTCTTTAGATAGTGAGAAGGTGTCCAAATAATGTATCTTTAGAAATCAACTCCTTTTTGGGGTTAAAATGGGGAATGGTAGGTTGACTCCCTCATTACAAAATCTTCGAAACTATAACAGCTACAAACTTGAAATTTGGCAAGTAGGTTCCTTATAGGGCGTAAATATTTGCTAAGAGTTGATTTTATGAAACTCGACCCTTAAAGGGCTAAAACGGGGGTTGGAAGTTTGTATGAAAGTCCTATGTTTTTGAAGTGAGAGACTTGAAATTTAAAATGTATGCTCTATAGATAGTAGAAAGGTGACCCAATAATGTATCTATAGAAATCAACTCTCTTTTGGAGTTAAAACGGGGGATGGTAGGTTGACTCACTCATCACGAAACCTCCGAAACTATAACAGGTACAAACTTGAAATTTGGCAGGTAGGTTCCTTATGGGGTGTAAACATCCGCTAAGAACTAATTTTACGAAAATCGACCCCTAAAGGGATAAAACGGGGGTCGGAAGTTTGAATGAAAGTCTTATGTTTTTGAAGTAAAAGACTTGAAATTTAAAATGTATGCTCTATAGATGGTGAGGAGGTGTCCAAATAATGCATCGTAATCTTAATATATATAAATCTCGTGTCACAATGTTTGTCCTCAATGGACTCCTAAATCACTTAACCGATTATAATAAAATTCGCACACCATGTGCAGTTCGATCCAACTTGAGAGATAGGATAGTTTAAATCTCAAATTATAGTCGCAATTTTAATTTATTGCTAATTATTTGTCTGTTATTATTTGACAGTCACAATTATCTCTTAACTCCAAACGATTCTAACAGATGTCGATACCTTTCGACTGGGTTGAGTAAGTAATCAATAGATGGCGCTGCTGTGGTAAATCTACGAACGTGTCATATAAGCTACATTTTAACAGCATAATTACCACGTGTTGTTGACGCTATAAAATTAATTAAATTTATTTTGTAGTGAGCGAAATACCGTATAATTCAAGGACTGATTGATGTTCTCTTATTGTTCCTCTTAGATTGTTTACTATAATGTAATATAACAAAAACTTTAGCCACAGCAACGCGTGGCCGGGTCAGCTAGTCTATAATATATATAAAAGCGAAAGGTCACTCACTCATCACGAAATCTCCGAAACTATTACACCTACAAACTTAAAATTTGGCAGGTAGGTTCCTTATAAGACCTAGGCATCCGCTAAGAACGGATTTTACGAAACTCAACCCCTAAGGGGGTAAAACAGGGGTTGGAAGTTTGTATAAAAGTCCTATGTCTTTGAAGTAAGAGACTTGAAATTTAAAATGTAAGCTCTATAGATGGTGAAAAGGTGTCGAAATAATGTATCATTAGAAATTAACTCCCTTTTGGGGTTAAAACGGGGGATGGTAGGCTGACTCACTCATCGCGAAATCTCCGAAACTATAATGGCTACAAACTCGAAATTTGGCAGGAAGGCTCCTTATAGAGCGTAGACATCCGCTAAGAACGGATTTTACAAAATTCGACCCTTAAAGGGGTTAAACGGGGGTTGAAAGTTTGTGTGTAAGTCCCATCTGTTTGAAGTAAGAGACTTGAAATTTAAAATATATGCTCTATAGATGGGAGAAAGGTGACCAAATAATGTATCTTTAGAAATCAACTCTCTTTTGGAGTTAAAACTGGGGATGGTAGGTTGACACACTTATCACGAAACCTCCGAAACTATAACAGCTACAAACTTGAAATTTGGCAGGTAGGTTCCTTATGGGACGTTAACATCCGCTAAGAACTGATTTTACGAATACCGACTCCTAAGGGGATAAAACGAGGGTCGGAAGTTTGTATGAAAGTCTTATGTTTTTGAAGTAAGAGATTTGAAATTTAAAATATATGCTCTATAGATGGTGAGGAGGTGTCCAAATAATGCATCGTACTCTATATATATATAAAAGAGAAAGGTCACGGACTCACTCATCGCGAGAACTCAAAAACCGCTGGATGGTCTATCCATCCAGGTTGGACAAAGATAAAGTTTGGCAGGGATGTACATTATAGTTAGCAGACGTCCGCTAAGAACCGATTTTACGATATTCCATTGCTAAGGGGGTTTAATTGGGGTTGATAGTTTGTATGAAACATATACAGCTTGAAAATGAAACCAAACATGTGGTGTATAGAGAGGTTTTATAAAAATAACTATTAAATTATACTAAATTGTGCCTTTTAAAAAGTTACTCAGTTTGATAAGCATTTCAAGTGACTGAAATAAAAAAATAATTTGCGTTAAACATCTTAATAGTAATACATATCTTCATAACCACGAGGACGTAATCGCGGGCAACAGTTAGTGTACAAAGTCCCCAAAAGTGTATGTGATCGATTCGCTCAAAATTTACTGAACGGATTTTCATGCGGTTTCACCATTATAGAGGGCACCACCATTGGCAAGAGGAAGGTTTACGGAGCGGCTAAGCCGATTTTGATGAGAGTTTCACTGGAAGTTTGCGGGCAAAACTTTGTGACACACTAATTTCAACGCGGGCGAAGCCGCGGGCACAGCTAGTATAAATATATTTTAACTAAACTAACCTAACTAACCTAACAGTATAAATTAACGTAAGTGTACCAAATGAAACACATCACCACCATCATCATCACTCCAGTCACACATGTTCGCGCCAAAAATGGCATGAACCGATGTGTGTTGCCCATAGTCACCACGCTGGGCAGGCGGTTTGGTGATCACAGGGCTGGTTTTGTCGCACCGAAAACGCTGCTAACCGTCTTCGGCCTGTGTTTTTTTTTTTTTTTTTTTTTTTTTTTTTTTTTTTTTTTCAATTTATTGGCCAATACATAACAAATACATTTTAATTTGAAATTTAAGTACCACGAAAACCTCGCGGGTTTATCTGGGTACAGGGAGTCACTCAGTTAATTCAGTTTATTTTTGTAAAAAATATTTTTTTAAACGTGATTTGGTTTTCGTGGTACTCTTATACATTTCTTGCAGTTCTCTGGGCAGTTCGTTAATATATTCGGGTATTAAGTAGTCGTCAGTTCTCTTTCCATACTTATTGTTAGTTTTTGGTAGGTGATATTTAAGGTTTGAATCAAGTTTACGTAAGCTATAGGTCTTAGTTTTTCATTTAACAAGGTTGTATTATTAATTTGGGTTAGAACAGAAAATTTAACTTTATCATATATATTCATAACATTACAATGACGAAAGAGCTGACTATAGTTGTTCTTATAATTATTAAGTATGCGTTTAGGTACAATTGTTTTTAATAATCTTAACTGTAAATTGTAAATATTTTCCAAGTTTGATCTGCAGGATCTACCGTAACTACTGACACCGTAATCGATAACCGAGTCAGCCAAGGCCACGTATAGGAGCCGCAGTGTCTGGTATGGTAATTTGGCTTTGAGTATACTTAGTTTGCTTAATAAGGATCTTAATTTTGTGCACACGTGATCTATATGCGGGCCCCAAGTAAATCTGTCATCGATTATTAAGCCTATGTACATATGTGTTTTCACTTGTTCAATATTTTCACACGAACAATTTAGACTGCATGAGGAGTGCAAACAAGAGTGGCTGTGAGCCACGATGGTAGGTCTGATGTCTGTCTGGTTGTGTGACGAGTGAATGTGTATCATCTTCGTTTTATGTGCGTTTATTATCAGACCCACATCGTGTGCCCATTTACATAATTGATTAAAATTATGTTGTAATTTTTCCTGGGCATGTTTAACTGTTTTTTGAGCTACCACTAAACACGTGTCGTCCGCGAACTGGTATACAGTGCCCTCCTTTATTATATTAACCATGTCGTTTACGTATAACAAGTACTCAGTGGGGCCAATAATTGAACCCTGTGCTGTGCCCCGTGTGGTTGGTATTAAGTTACTCCATTGTTTAGATAAGCTTACTGTGGTTTTTCTGTTATGATGATAATTTTTTAATAGTTTCAGTAAAGGACCCTGTATACCACCCCGCGAAAGTTTATCGAATAAGATATTGTAATTTAATACATCAAAGGCTTTGCTAAAATCTACGAGCAGAACGAGCACGTGAAGTTTTTTGTCTAAATGCGTATTAACTTCATTAGTAAATTTTCTTAGTAGTTCGGTGGTGCTTTTATTTTTTTGAAAACCATATTGTTTATTATTAATGATTGAATGTTGAGCTAAATATTTATTTATTTTATCCCCTAGGTACCTTTCTATAATTTTATCTACACATGACAAAATAGTGATGGGACGGTAATTATTATAATCGTCACGCTTTCCCTTCTTACAAATTTCAAAGCCAAGTTAACAACAGTAGAAAGTATTCACAGATAAACTCTAAAGAAATATTATTTTCTGTATCTTTTGCGATTGTTGCTTTGTGTCGTCGCACATCGCTTTATGATTTTAGTAGTAAATTTAATTTAATGTTCGCATTTAAGTGAAAATTGTATTCTTTTTGAGGATAAAGTTTTTTAACCAAAAGTCAGCAGTTGGATGATTATCCTGCTATCGGTCGGCTTTTAAAGTTTCAAGGTGGTAACTGAACTGTGTAATCCCTTAGTCACCTCTTACGACACATACTCTTACGCTATATTCTTATCTGCCGTAACCACAAAATAAACAGTTAACTCTAAATTGCAATTCATCACTTATATAAACTCGATCTGCCAGGGTTAAAAACGATTAATACTATTGTCACCACGAGAAATAATTTCAAAGGTTGCATAACTTACTGGATTTCTTTCTTTAAATAATACGATCTGTTGCGCAGCCGGATCTTTCACGTCCGAGGCTGCCGCAAGCGCCATCAGAGACATAGACACCATCAACACTAACATCTTGAACCACAATACACCTGTTATGTAGAAGTGTTTTATCAACTCCCTCAAAGCCAAGCACCGTCTTTATAATGCTCTGAATATTGCGATCTTGCTGTCCGTAGGTGCGACACAGACACCGCAATTCTCACCCAAATTTTTATAGCGGCACAATAGATTCCATTGATCTGGAAATACGTATACAATTATTAATGTTGTATTGTTTTTTATTAATTTTACACATTAATTCAATGATTTAATAACTTAAGTTTATTATTAAAATTTCAAAAGAAGAGTATACAATGTGCGTCTTCGTATCAATAAAGAGTTACGTCTTCCACGCCATTTAGGAGAGGAAAAATACGAATAAATTACACTGAAATATGCATAACATTAGACGAATAGGTATACAAACGAAAAAAACCGACTCAATTACATCGACAAGTAATAAATAGGTAGTAAACTATATGAAAAGAAATACGAATATGAGCAGAAATATAGAATATAATTTTAATATATAATGTATTAAGTAATAAATAACAACTAAATGAAAACAAATGCTTCGATTTAAAATTATAAATTACTTAAATTAAATAAGTAAATGTATTTTTAGATGCCGAGACACATTGCTTTTTTTTATGTCACTAGGTCGGCAAACAAGCGTACGGCTCACCTGATGGTAAGCAATTACCATAGGTTATAGACGCCTGCAACACCAGGAGCACGCAAGCGCGTTGCCGACCCAATCCCCAATCCCCCCAGGAGCTCTGGTCACCTTACTCACCAACAGGAACACAATACTGCTTTAAAACAGTATTATTTTGTCGTGATCTTCTGTAAGGTCGAGGTACTACCCTAGTCGGGCTGCTCCATATTTTGAGCAGGAAATTCCTGCTGTGCCCTACCTCAGTTAAAATATGCTTTATAAATTGGATTAATTTATAACAAATTACACAAAATAATAAGCACTTAACTATTTTTCAGTAAGCATAAATAAAACTTAGCAGATGCGTCTATCGTCGCTGAAATTCAGGTGCAGCAAGTTAATCGAATGCATTCTTTTATACTCCCAACAGTTTCATCGTTATCGCAGAATATTTAAAACCGGATTAATATCTTTAACACAATTATAAATACAAAGATAGCGTTAATTATCCTTTTTTTTTGTAAAGCGGTTTAATGTTGTTAACATGTATAAAATATTTTATAAATTCATTAAAATAAATTTCCCTAACCCGTTAGCGCAGTTTGCAGAAACACAGCTGCTTAGGGTTATGAGTTTATAAGGATTTTTTTTCCATAAACTGGGAAATGTCTCAGAACAGAGAAACGAAAGATAAATGTTTAGGTGTTGCAAGTTCTTTTGCGGAATTGGATATTATTTGTAGAGGATGAATTCCATCTAGCCTTGTACCTTTGTGAGTGTTAACGTGTTACAATTCTATATACCGTAGGTCGAACTGCTTAAGTCACATATTAAATTATCAGAGCATAGTTAAAAAAATGATAACGGAATGGAAATAGTCATTAAAGTCCTCGCCAATCTCATCAACACTGGTCAGAATTTTTTTATTCTTTAAAAAAACAGGAGGTTTTGTCACATAGTGACTAAGTCACCTCTAACGTTCTTAACTAAATCAACAACGTCTCTTTAGATAAATTAGGACTAATTTATAAACGTTTCTAGCCTCTTCAGAAGTTGGTGAAGCCAAGATTCTGTTGAATACCCCCACATCATCTAAATTATAGTACCTGGGTGACCGAGCTGAGCTCGGTATTTTTAGTAAATCGTGAAGGATTAGTAGAAGAGAGAGTTAAAATGATTCGCCGTCGGTTTGGATGAAGTATTTTTTAGCCGACTTCAAAAAAGGAGGAGGTTACTCAATTCAATCGTATATATATATTAATGTATGTTCGAGGATAACTTCGTCGTTTATGAAAAGATTTAGATAATTCTTTTTTTGTTGGAAAGGAGTTATCCCTGGTGTAGTATTATGATAAGGAAACCAGGATCTGATGATAGGATCCCAGAGAAATCGAGGGAAACTCTCGAAAATCCGCATAACTTTTTACTGCGGGTACCAATTTTGATGATTTTTAACTTAATCGAAAGCCGATGTTTATCATGTCGTCACATTTCATCGAGATCTGATTACAACTTTTGGAGTATTCTTTGATAATGCGTATTTCTTGACTATTTTTTCGTATACCTACGTTGTACTTATTACTTGTCGATATAATTGAAGTCGGTTTTTTTTTCGTTTGCTTGCAAACACAATTATTAATAATGAATAAACGCACGATGTGTAACAAAGGCAAAGTATAAAATAAATATAAAAAATGACGCTAAATTAAAAATTGATACAAATTACACAATTACAAGTTTGACAGTAATTGATTCTCAAAAACTGATAGGCACTCCAACAAATCGTGTGTTTTGGAAATAATATTTAAATACGAAATACATATTTATAAAATATGAATAGTATGTTTTTTTACCGACAATAATAAAAAATATAAATAAATATAAAAAATCATATTAAAAAATAATTAAAAAATAATAATGGAATATGAATAATATTTTTCGATTTTACCGATATAATAATAAAAAATAAGAAGCCTATTTAAATAAAAAATAACGAGTGCAATTAGGAAAAAAAATTGATCAGGGACATGGGGATTAGAACCAATCTCGGTTGATCCCGACCGGCCGATTTCCCACCGAGCTATTACAACTTTATTGACAGTTGCGAAATTTACCTTCGTATTCTAAAAATTGCGGGACGTGGCGTCTGCGGCGGTTCCGGCTGGCTTTTACTCTAAAGTTAACGCGTGCGGGCCACGGGCAGTAATGAATAAATCAAAACTACTGGATCGATTTTAATCATTTGTTCAGTGAATGACATTAATTATATTTTATACCCGTGCGAAGCCGGAGCGGGTCGCTAGTATAATATATAATATAATATAATATAATATAATATAATATATAATAGATTACACCACCTTATCAAGGCAATATGTATCGGCATGTAAAAATTCACTTATTTCGTTTATAATATAATTCATCATTTTGAATCTAAGTAAAATTTTAGCTGTAATTATTACTTAATACATTATATAATTCAATATATATATATATATATATATATATATATATATATAATATTATTGTCTGTATTTCTGCTTATTTGTGTGTTTCGTTTTACATATTCTACTACCTTTTTACTATTCGATTATTGCATTAAATTATACCTATTTCAGAGTTATTTTCTTCGTATTTTTTTCTCTGCTAAATGGCTTGGAGAGACACCATTATTTGGATGATTTGAAGACGCACATTGTATACTCTTCTTTTGAAATTTTACTTTGTGTATCCATCATGAAATTGATATTAAAATAACAACATTAATAATTAATTAAATACTTCCAGATCAATGTAAACTATTGAGCGGTTATAAAAAAGTTTATGTTTACGTGTAAAGATTGATCAATTTTATTATAGTTGGGTAATAATTGCAGTGTCCGTGCCGTACGGAGAGCGAGGTCGCAATATTCAGAGCATTATAAAGACGGTGCACGGCTTTGAGGGAGTTGTTGAAACACTTCTACGTGACAGGTGTATTGTGGTTCAAGATGTTATTGTTAATGGTGTCTATGTCTCTGATGGCGCTTGCGGCAGCCTCGGACGTGAAAGATCCGGCTGCGCAACAGATCGTTATGTTTAAGGAAAGAAATCCAGTAAGTTATGTAACCGTTGAAGTTATTTCTCGTCGTAACAATAGTACTTATTGATCATATTGAACCAAGTCAGGTCGAATTTATATAAGTGATGAATTGCAATTTAGACTCAACTGTTTATATTGATACACTTTTAATTTACACTATAAGATATACGTATACATTAAAAATATATTAGTATTACGTCATTATATGCTCATTTTTAATTACCATTAAATACACTTTAAATACACTTAAGGTTGCCTGGAAGAAATCGCTATCGAGCGATAAGGCCGCCTCATTGTGCATTATACTTCTTTTTTCTTTACAATTCTGTATTAAATTACTTTATGTGGTGTACAATAAAGAATAAATAAATAAAAAATAAATAAATAAAACTTTTCTTTTTAGAGTCCTATCGGAATTATAACAACAAGCGCTGGAGCGCCTGTTGAAAAAAGCGATGCTTTGAATACGTTAAATTCGAGACTCATTTTTAATGAATATTTTATGGATACTATGACTCATCTTGTTCGTGAAAGAATTCCTGAACGATTAGTTCATGCAAAGGCAGGTGGAGCATTTGGTTATTTTGAAGTAACTCATGACATTACAAACATCTGCAAAGCTAAATTATTTAGTGAAATAGGCAAGAAAACACCAGTAGCGGCAAGATTTTCACCAGTAGTCGTAGAAAGAGGTGGTAGCGATACATCACGCGACGCTAGAGGTTTCTCTGTAAAGTTTTACACTGAAGATGGAAACTTCGATATTGTCGGGTTTAACACTCCTATGTATGTGTACAATGATCCTCGTCTATTCCCTACATTTGTTCGAGCGCAAAAGAAAAATCCAGCTACTAACCTTTTCCACGCTAACACACTGTGGGACTTTTTAACACTGCAACCTGAAAGCCTACACATGTTCTTATTAGTTTTCGGCGATCGCGGTATACCAGATGGCTATCGTCATATGCCTGGATTCGGGATTCATACTTACCAAGTTGAAAATGAGCAGGGAGACATACATTTTGTGAGATTTCATTTTACACCTGATGCTGGAATCAAAAATTTAAGAGCTGAAGAGGCTCTGAAAATTGGCGCAGAAGATCCCGACTATAATACCAGAGATTTGTATAGAGCTATCGCTAACGGAGACTTTCCAACGTGGTCAGTTGGTATTCAAGTGTTAACAATCGATGACATTAAAAATGCTGACTTCGATGCGTTTGATGTTACAAATACTATTCCTTTAGACGAATTTCCCTTGCATCCCGTGGGTAAATTTATTTTAAATAAAAACGCAGTAAATTACTTTGCAGAAATAGAACAGCTCGCTTTCAGCCCAGCTAATTTAGTCCGTGGTATTCTTGGAGCACCAGACAAGGTATTTGAGGCACGTCGTTTAGCTTACCGAGACGCCCAATATTACCGTTTGGGAGCCAATTTCAACAGAATACCTGTGAACTGTCCGTTTAGAACAGAAACTTTTACATATAACAGAGATGGTCGCCCTCCGGTAGGAGATAATGAAAAAGATATCCCAAACTACTTTCCCAATACATTCAATGGTCCTGTTCCTTATATTGATAAGGCGAGGTCAAATTTAATAGAAATTGTAGAACATGAACCGAACAATTTTAGACAAGCAACTGAGGTGTATGTGAATGAAATGACAACTGACGAACGAAGTAGGCTGGTGGAAAATGTATTGTACAGCTTAGCACCGGCTACTGCATTTTTACAAGAAAGAGCAGTAAAATTATTCTCAATTATTCATCCCGACTTAGGTTACCAAATAGAGCAGGGCCTAAAAAGGAATACTACGGAAAGCAACGTTTATAATAGTTATAACGCCTATCATTAGAAACTTCTCCAAAAGTTAATTTTTTATCTTATACATAAAATTCTCCGGTCACAATGTTATTTACCATACTCCTCCAAAACGGCTGGACCGATTTTTATGAAATTTTGTGTGTATAAAGGGTAGGTCTGAGAATCGGCCAGCATCTATTCTGCATACCCCTATATTATAAAGGAGTAAGGTAGTTGATACGAACGTAGCGTTTGCGGGGTCAGCTAGTAGTTTTATATGAATAAGATTTAAAAGTGGATATGTATCTTTTATTTTTTATAATTTACCGAAGAAGCTTGTGTTCAGTTCAATAGTTGTTTTTCTTCATAAAATTATTTTGGTGAAAAGTTAATTTTAGATTATACGGCGGCTTTTGGTGTTGAATTAGACGTTTATTTCTTCTTCAGTGAGTAATTGCTGTAAAGTATTTATACTATGTAAATTTTGTAATAAAAATAAAATAAAAACTTTTTTATTTATGATAAAACTATGCATAATTATTTACTTTATTGTCTATACTAATATTGTAAAGCTGAAGAGTTTGTTTGTTTTTTTTATACGCACTAATTTCAAAAACTACTATCTCTAAACTTTGTTTAAGTAAGAATATGAATTTCGCACATAAAATATTTTAAACTCCTAAAATTGAACTACTATCCTTTTCGACGCTAACACATTGTGGAACTTTTTAAGAAAATTATTTAACTTTTATATTTTTGAATTCAGTAAAAGTAATTCAGTCCAAATACGTTTATCACATACATTTCACTATTAGCAATTTAAAATTTAATCCCATTACATAAATTATCCAGCTAAAATTGTTTTTATTACAGTAGTGACGAAATAAGTAAAATAATAGAAAAAAAAAATTGCTGTTGCGTTGTGTTAACCTTGTCCTAAACCTAGAACTGTATAAAAATTAATGTTAAAAGTGAACAGTAACAAAATAATAGTTCAACCGTAGATAAATTAATTTTTGACGTTATGTTGACATGATCTTAGACTATTGCATTTATAAAATCCTAACATAAATTTCATACAGCACTTCATTAATAAAATATCGTATGTACTCGTATATATAGTATTTTTAATATCTACGATTTTATTTTTGTGTTACCCACACATTAGAGATTGTAAACATTTTTGAATATCATATCAAAAATTGACCGCTCCAGCGGTTTGATGATTTTTATATTCGGTTTAAACGAACATCATATCAAAAATTTCGATCTGGCAGGTACATCGTTCCATAGCTTAATTGGCTAGAGCGCCGACACGGTCAGTCGGAGACGTGGGTTCGAACCCCGCTGGAGCGGTCAATTTTTGATATGATATTCAAAAATGTTTATAGTTTTTTTTATTACATTTATTTATTTAATATTTTGATATAAAAGCGTTTCAAGTTTCAATAATAGAAAATTTAATTCAGTCTAGTCTAGTTGGGTTCACCACCCCTACTCGGCCCAGTATACCTTCGAGGTGTGTCCGAGATGGGCGGCTTTGCGTTGCGATCTGACGACAGTCCTCGGAGAGGAATTGTCACTGCCGAGCGTCATCACCGCGATGCTCGGCGACGACGAGTCTTGGAAGACAATGGTCTCCTTCTGCGAGACGGTAATGTCCCAGAAGGAGAATGACGAGTGTGTGAGAGAGGAGGCCACCAACGAGACCTCTCTCTGCAGGCGACGAACGGGGTTGCTACTTAATGCGCCTCCGGTAACGCCCCTGTGCCCGTGTCAGGCCGGGATGGGAACCCGGTCCTGTTAGACACGGCGTCGTCGGGATTGTTCAGAGGTGAGCCGGACAGTCCCCATGGAGGAGAAGTCTGGCCTTTTCACCGAGGCCAGCCTGTCGCTGGAGGGATCCTGTTGCCCGCAGATCCAGGACCCTCCAATTAAAGCGGCTGAAGGCTCCCGCAGGGGTTTGGTCAGTATTGTATTCCCAAGTGCTGAAGCCGACATATGGTCTAGGACTGCCCGTACCGAACCCTGTCCCAACTTTACATAAGATAATAGCCAAACACACTGCTATGAAGTAGTGTTGTGTTCCTGTGCTGAGTAAGGTGTGGCAACCTTGGGAGTATCGGGGATAGGGTTGACAACGCGCTGGCAATGCTCCTGGTGTTGCTGGCATCCAAAAGCTAGGTATCTGCGTACTATCAGGTAGACCGTTCGCTTGTTTGCCATCTTGTCTTTAAAAAAATGGCATTATTACGATGAACCAATCAGTATCTTAGTCTACAAAAATACCTCCGTTCTTATGTTTTAAGATGTGAAACTACTTTTAAAAAATAACAAAAAATACGGATGTCTACGCGGTTGGACAGATCGAAAGATGATAATAAGGCCTTTTAAGATCTATTAATTGCGCTCTAATTGTGCAATTAATCATAATTATTGGCACGAAATCTAATTACCTATCGACACAGATATATCAAGAGTGCCAAATGATTTTTATGTAACCACATAAAACACGTAATCATATAAATATTATATACACCTGAGGGTTTACTGAGACAATCTTCTGTATTAATAAATATGAATTGTTAAATTTGTTGCTAACCGTAAAACTCGAGAATGCGCTAATTTAGCTTTATTTTAAAAGTTTTCTAATTATTTTTAAAATATTCTTACAAAATGCTTCAAAAAACTTAATTAATTAATATAATATTTAAGACAAGTTGTACCCTGCGCGCGTTGCTATGCTTTTTTTTGGTCGTACCAGCTAAGAAACTTTTGTAGGATCATGCACTTTGGTGAAGAGCATGACACGATCAAATGCATAGTTTACGATTTTATACGAGTTTCACTACTCAAGAGCATAAATGAATTCGTCTTTGTCACATGAGTATAGAAAATTCGAAGGAGATTGGTTGGTGCACTCAAAAAAAAAATGCACCGATTATTTAAACTTCATGCTTTTGACGGTTCACAAGACAAAACCACGTATCGTATTATCGTGGCTAATATCTAATAATAGTTTGACGCCATTAAAATGAACTAAATGCATACATAACCTATGTTAATTTAGACTTCGTATTAGTAAAAGAGTAATTAATATAATTAAAGGGAAATACATGAAAAATTAAAAACTAAAGAATTTATACTGACATGTGTAATAACTAGTGTGACAATATTGCATACAATATTATAATATGTAGTAAGTAGGTGACATACTTGTGCAAAAAAATCTTTAAATATTTATCAGAATGCCTGCTGTATTAAAGCGGATTATTCGTTTTCGAGCATGTTTGCAATAGCGATTGTTAAGGCGCTATTCTTTCCGGCATTTTACTAAATTAGTTTATCATAACTAAATAACAATATCATTTACATTCTGATCGATGTACAAAAAAACAGTTTTATTCCAAGTCAAGTTAAAATCCTGGTCTTTTGTTTTCTGAAGCATCTTAACACAAATCATAATAAATTCAAACATTTAACTGAGGTCCTCGAGCTTACAGAAGATCACAGCAAAATAATACTGCTTTCAAGCAGTTTTGTGTTTCTGTGGAGAGGTAAGGTGACCAAAGCTCCTGGGAGGACTGAGGTTAGGGTCGTAAAATGCGTTTGTATTACTTCTTTTGTTGCAAACGTTTACAGGCTACGGTAATCGCTTATCATTAGGTGAGCCGTACGCTTGTTTGCGAAGAAAGAGGAGGTTCTCAATTCGACTGTATTTTTAACCGACTTCCAAAAAAGGGGGAGGTTCTCAATTCGACTGTATTTTTTTTTATGTATGTTACATCAGAACTTTTGACTGGGTAGACCGATTTCGACGAATTTTATTTTAATCGAAAGGTGGTGTGTGCCAATTGGTCCCATTTAAATTTATTTGAGATCTAACAGCTACTTTTCGAGCTATATCTGATAATGCGTTTTTACTTGACGCTTTTTTCGTCGACCCACGTTGTATTATACCGCATAACTTTCTACTGGATGTACCGATTTTGATAATTCTTTTTTTGTTGGAAAGGAGATATCCCTAGTTTGGTACCATGATAAGGAAACCAGGATCAGGATCCTAGAGAAATCGAGGGAAACTCTCGAAAATTCGCAATAACTTTTTACTGGGTGTATCGATTTTGATAATTTTTAATTTAATCGAAACCTGATGTTTATCATGTGGTCACATATAAATTTTATTGAGATCTGATAACTACTTTTCTCTAGTAATCTTTGATAACGCGTAGTTACTTGACTATTTTTTCGTCGACCTACGTTGTATTACTTGTCGATGTAATTGAAGTCGGTTTTTTTTTCGTTTGCGAGCAAACACAATTATTTATTATTATGTTACCTCAGAACTTTTAACTGGGTGGACCGATTTGAGTAATCTTTGATAACGCGTATTTAATTGAATATATTTCGTCTATACGCTGTATTACTTGTCGATGGAATTGAAGTCGGTTTTTTCCGCTTGCGAGCAAACACAATCAAATATTATAATTTATTACGTCACTTAACTTTATATCAAGTCTCAAAATAAAAAATATAAACAAATTTTTAAATGCCAGCAATCATTACCTAAAACAAAATAAACATATTTATGTGTCCTTTTTTACACAGGTTTTTTTATTTTCAATCTGTTGAATGCCTCCATTGTAAGTGAAGAGTACGGTTTAAAAAAAAAGGTGTTAAAGTCAACTAGGCAAGTGAAGGGGGCACTGTTCGTGAAGTATCACTTTCGTATACAAGTAAAAAGGAATATTGCGACAATTTCCCATCGGCTTCTAGTGTTACACATATCGAATCCAGCTTTCTAGTGAAAACAGAGCGTTTGAGGTAGGTTGTGCAACGTACCGGAAGAATAGGAGTACGGACAGGCGAAAAAATGATGACGTAAACTTATTTTTTAGGAACTTAAAATCTTTTGTTTCGTTATAATTTTTTTGATTTAGTCATATGAAATATTATTTTTGCATTTTCTTTTAGGTTTTAGAAAGCACTTTATCTTAGCTAAATGAGTATACGAGTAATATACATTACCTTCACATAAAATTTAATATTACAAATAGGTATTAGATTTCTATTACGTTTTTTTTTAAACTTAACGTTACTTGTCAATTTTTAATATAGCTGGGCAAGGCTCTTCTCCGTATAAAATGTAGCTAATTTCGTCATACTTGCTCCATATCGTATAAAAACTAATATCTGTGAGAGAGAACTTGCAACCATCATTAAGTTTAGCATTCGAAGACGAAATATGCATTAAAGATACACTTTTTATTCTGTCGCTACAGAATCTGTCTCGATATGAAGGGATCCGCAACAATTGTAACACATCGGTTAAGATTTATGTGAAACTAAGACGCCCTGCTATAAACACAGATGAGATCTCCTCTCATTGTTGTACATTCGAAACTAATTGCCTTTAATAACAATGAGTAATTAAAAACTCGCTGCCACACATGCTTCAAAACTTTTAAAAATAAAATATATTATTTCTTTGTAACGCTTAAAAGTAATTATAATATTACGCACGTGTACAGTTCAAATTGTGAAAATAACTATTATTTCTAGTGGAATAGTAAATCAAATTTACAGTAGATCACAGCTTTATAAGTCTTTCCAAGTAGTGTTGTAGTTTTTTTTTAAAGTCTTTATTTATCTTGCAATGTATGTATCTATGTATGTATGTTTGTTAGGGTGGCAACTCAATTTTGAAGCATATATCTCTAACTGATTGAGTTAAAATTTTGTTTATACGTTTAGTTTAGTTGGAGTTGAGACGCCGCGTTGGCGCAACGGTTACAGCCATGGATTGTATCTGTTGCGTTGGCGGTTGCGGGTTCGATCCCCGTACAAATATTTGTATTGGCCATACAGGTGTTTGCCGTGGTCTGGGTGTTTGTGCAGTCCTTGTGGATCTCCCCACCGTGCCTCGGAGAGCACGTTAAGCCGTCAGTCCCGGTTGTTATCATCTAAACCTGATAGCGATCGTTACTCATAGTGGAGAATATATCCGCCAACCCGCATTGGAGCAGCGTAGTGGATTACGCTCTGATCCTTCCCTACATGGGAAAAGAGGCCTATGACCAGTAGTGGGATATTACAGGCTGAAGCATGTTTAGTTTGGAGGACAATGCATGTTTAGCTATGTGACGTCATTATAAATCCAACATGGCGTCCATACCCAACATAACGGAGTACTTATATTTAGCGCACTTCTACAATATGGGTGTCAAATAAAAGGGCTTGCTGAGAATAGCTCGAAACATGAAGTGACCTTACTCTAAATTCAATATGGCGGACTAGTTATATTTAATGCACTCGTACAATATTGGTAGGTACCAAATAAAAGGGCTTGCTGAGAGTAACTCGATAAAATAAAGCGACATTACTCTAAATCCAATATGACTGATTTCTAAAGATGGCGGACTAAGTTTTTATGTTTTCCTACATTATCCCCCAAGGTCCTAAGTGAAAGAATTTGCTGGGAATACAAGACTGAGAAACTTAACCAGCGATAGCTAAAAATTAAAAAAATAAAATAAAAGCAAAGATATTTTAGGAAACAAGCTTTTATTTTAAATGCGCTTAAATTAATAAAAAATAATTTTCCTTTAAAACTTTTACTATTGAAATTTATGTCATCACACAATTTTTATAAACAAAGTCTTCTCGCGAGATTTAAGTACTCGTAATTACTTAGCTTGAAAATTAAAAAAATGAAATCAGTTTGATCAAGTTATTTAATTTTCTTGTTAATCTACGTAGGTAAATTTCGCGATGTTGATAGTAAAAATAGGAAATGTTGATTGGAAAAGTTTTCAAGGAAAAGTTTATTTTATTCTTTTTAGCACATTTTAAATAAAATCTTGTTTTTTAATAACTTTTTCAATTTAATTTATTTTATTTCTGTAAGAAAAGAAATATTCTTATTGCCAAAGTAGTGGAATTTTAATCCTATCCATAGTTTTTTTGGTAGTACGTACATCTATGCGTTCTGTCATAGGCGTGTTTGTTTTCCTCTTATGGTAAGCATGTTGAAATCGTTGATATTATCATAGCGTAATAAATTCTAACAGTGGGTCGCCATTTTACTATTTAACATGACGTAAAATAGCGATGGACAACCTGTACTAATAATTGTGTTTGCAAGCAAACGAAAAAAAAATCGACTTCAATTATATCGACAAGTACAACGTAGGTAGATGAAAAAATAGTCAAGTAAATACGCATTATCAAAGATTACTCCAAAAGTTGTTATCAGATCTCGATGAAATTTAAATGTGACCACATGATAAACACCGGCTTTCGATTAAATTAAAAATCATTAAAATCGGTACACCCAGTAAAAAGTTATGCAGATTTTCGAGAGTTTCCCTCGATTTCTCTGGTCTATAAAAAGTCCGCCGATCATTACTTTTGCCTTAATTCATGAAGTGGCAAATCAAAATGGACCAATGTAACTGCAGTGTGTTTATGAGAACCAGAAAATTTTGTAACTGGTCTATGAGTAAAAAAAGTTTGTAAACCTCTGTTGTACATTATTGTTTTATTTAAAATAGAGGTGTAGAGGTATAGAGGATGGTGTTAAAAAGAGGATATATTCTAATTAGCCGGTATCAATTTATATTACACACATGCTGTATTATTTTTCTACAAGAAAAGAAAGAAAGAAAAAAAATTTCTTTGCTTATCCAGAGACAACTGAGATGGTGTGGGCATGTCCTTCGCATGGATGACCGCCGTCTACCCAAAGCGGTCTTTTACTCGGAGATGGCAGAGGGTAAACGAAGGCACGGCGGTCAACATCTACGGTATAAGGATGTGCTCAAAAGAAACTTGAATACTTGTGCTATTGATCTCGAAAGCTGGGAGGAGCTTGCATTAAATAGGTCATCTTGGCGATCTACTATCAATCATAAAATTAAATTATTTGAAGAAAATCGACTTTTAGCGCTTGATTCAAAACGCCATGTTAATAAACAGAGACCTAAACTTACTTACACATACAACTTTGTGGGTCAGCTTTACTGCCGCACTTGCTCTAGGACATTTAAAACTAAGTGTGGATTAGCGAGCCATATTAAGGCCCATCAGAGAATTTAGTCATGACTTCCTGGGTCGCCGTCATCGAAATCGATGAGGAGGACTACTACTATTACTATATACATTATTTTTCTACTTTTAGCTAAATAATACAAAAAGGTTTCAATGGTGCCAAAAGAGCCAAGATGATTTATATACACACAAATAAATTATATTATCAATAATCTCTAGTCACCAGTGGAGGAAATGTGATTTAGTAGGTATCTCTTTTAATTTTTTTTAGCACTGCTACTTCAAGGTTTAAGTGTGACTGCAAAACAAAGATAAAGTATAATTTGAAATTAGTAACGAATATTTTTGGCACGAACTTGTGGAGCTATGTCCAGCAGTGGATTGCGATAGGCTGAGGTGTGAATGGATATACGTGCCGTTTAGTCGTTTCAGCTTTTTCGGCAGCGGCTCCCGCTCTTAAGGCTGTTTCCCTGACATGAGATGGAGCAAGTGTCACATCGCAGGTTGCGTCCCACAAAAGCTCTCGTCTTCTTTCCCAGTGAACCAACGTCAGTCCAACAGGTCTCTTGCCATCATCACGACTAATTCCAGTAGGCTCGATAAGAGCAGGACATTAATGGTGGCAAGAGCTCTTTTTATGGTATCATTTAGGGAATCGTGGTGGAAAAACCTTCCTGAATTCTTTTTTCTGGAGATTCCGTGAAGTTCGGAAGAATCAATTTCCTTACTGCACGGATATCTGTGTTCAAAGCACAAGATATTTGTCAAATATTTTATATCCGTGGAATCCATAGCTTATTGTTTTCATTCCGCTATACAAATCGAGTCGATCTACTCATCTCATAAATGACGTCGCGGACAGTATAAAATACCTGACATACCTCGCTCCATCGTTTTCCCGTCAAACTGAATTTATTGCAGTATGTTTTATTACTTGTCAACAATAAATTAAAAAGTGTCTGCTCTAACTTTTTTTACAGTTTCATTTATTTGCCTCTACTGCACGTAGTCCTTTTTTAAATTATTAGCAATTTTGTAGACGAATAAAATTAATACTAAAAGTAAATCCCTGTTCTTTCTAACGACTTTTGCTTGCAACTAGCATACTATTTCTTATGATTAATGTCAATTTGATGAGTTGTGATTTCTTAATGACTGTTTATTACAGCCACAGGGTATTCATGGGCGTTGTGATTAAACGAATACGTAAATCTTTAGTAATTAGCGAGAGTAAAGTCTTTGTCATAACGAGATTACACACAGAGATTGACTCTTTAAGAGATGAAATATGGGACGCATAAAATAAAGCTTTTTACGCTTCAAGGCGTAAATAGTTTATTATAAGATATTTATTATTAGTATTAGACAAGTTTATTTATGTTAGCGACGTGATTATTAGTACGCTTTCTTATGTCTTAATGACTGGTACGAACAGAGTAGTTAATAAGCGCTAAGTTTTAGACCTTCGTCAAATCAAAGGTGGACTCTGTAATGAGTTAGAGCGCCGAAATGTTACGCACATACTCGTAGTGCAGAGGTTTCTTTTGTTTTACGATTAAAGTTTTAATAATAAGACTGTTGGAACAATAAAATAAATTACAATATTTTTATTTTTATTTTGGTTTAATAAAAATCATTAGCCCATTTACATACACATTATACCTTGCTCGCAACTAAAGATAACGTTAACGTTGTTAGATTATGGTTCTGTTTTACCAGTTATGTATAAGATTTATCCTGCATATTAGCTACGAATAATAAAATAAAATAATATATAAATAATTTTTATTTTAGATATCAAATGACCCATAAAAAACGAAAAACAATTCTTCGTACAATGGATAAAAACAACAAAACACATACACCTAAAAAAATTTAAATATCACAACAGTTTTAGAGTTACAGTTATATTTAACAATCAAAATAATAATAATAATAATAAATAATCTATAATATAAAAATGAGTCGCTGAATGTGTTGCTAAGCGCAAAATTCGAGAACGGTTGGACCGATTTCGCTAATTCTTTTTTTAAAATATTCCTTGAAGTACGAGGATGGTTCTTACGGAGAGAAAAATTCTAAAAAAAGAAAAAAAAAATAAATTTCCTGAAAAAGTCTAAAAACAACACTTTTCTATACTCCCATACAAAAGATTTGTGATAATACTTAAAAGTCAATTTGAACTTTAATACCATACGATAAAGTTTTTATTATGAATATTTCTGAATATCAATTTTACCCTGAACATTTTTAACGCTATCCCATCTAATATAAAAGTATAGCGCATAGCACATAGCACATTTAAGTTTACTGTAGTACGCAGGAAAATTTTGTGGGAATTTAGTTCTAGATACAGGCCACCCTATTGTGTTTTAAAGTTTATTTGTGACGTTTTTTTTATCGATCACTTTACATAAACGAAATTTAAATTTACTGTCTTTTAAAAAGATGCTCGGTAATTTTTTTTTCGTAAATCTGTACCTACTAATTCTTAGCAAAAATACTCAATATATTATCAGGTTTTGAAATAATTTTATCCATATGGTATAGTTAAATATTTGAACATAATTAAAATGAATGAACATAATTAAAATGAATTTTACTTTCATCTATGGCTTATTAATATTGTTCATTCGTTTGCTCTTGTGTCACTTTACTATACTTACAAGATTACTCTATTGTCTGTGGTCGGGAGTACGCCATATTTGTTTACTAAATAACTGTTCCAAAAAAATAGAATATAAGTTAAATTTCTGATCAAAATTTTAATCAAATGCACTTTAAACATTTTTGAATATCATATCAAAAATTCCACGGTTCGCTTAAACCGTAATTTAAAATTATCATATCGAAAATTTCGCTCGAGCGGGTGTATCGTTCCATAGCTTAATTGGCTAGAGCGCCGACACGGTACGTCGGAGACGCGGGTTCGAACCCCGCTGGAGCGGTCAATTTTTGATATGATATTCAAAAATGTTTAGAATTCCTAATGTGGGTAACACAAAAAATAAAAATCTTAGATATTAAAAATAGCACGGTGTCGTCTCCTGTCAAAGATTTTCATTGTAATATGAAACTTTGAATAGTTACGGGTTTCTGTAAAGAGCTCACTATAGACGGCGCCACGGTTCGCTTAAACCGTAATTTAAAATTATCATATCGAAAATTTCGTTCGAGCGGGTGTATCGTTCCATAGCTTAATTGGCTAGAGCGCCGACACGGTACGTCGGAGACGCGGGTTCGAACCCCGCTGGAGCGGTCAATTTTTGATATGATATTCAAAAATGTTTAGAATTCCTAATGTGGGTAACACAAAAAATAAAAATCTTAGATATTAAAAATGCACTTTACATCAGATAGTCAAATGGATTAAATACTCATATAAACTTGAATCGATTTATCGTTTATTTATTTATTATTTTTTATATATTATTTAATAAAATTGCTCCTAATTCAAAAATACTTCAAAGAAGTACACTTTGTCTTCTAGGTGCACCACTTTTATACAGCCAATTTTGGATAATAAAATTAAAATATTCTCTAAATTCTCATATTGCCTACACTATATTAAAATATTGTCTATTTGTCCCAAAATTAATGTATATTTTACGCGCAAGCCCAATTTGGAAATTTCCTGGAATGACCGAAAAACTTGATGCCACTTTAAAAATTCATTAGAAAAAATTCTAAATTTATCTTTTGATGAAAATTCATGGACCCAAGCTACTTTACCAATTAGAGATGGTGGCATCGGCCTGTCGTTCTAGTGTCACTCTTCCTGCGTTTCTTGCTTCTGTGCATAGTATCAAGGGTTTATGCTCTGACATCTTAAAATCTAATTCAGTCCAAATTACAGATGCTACAGATGCAATAGAAAACTGGAAGTTAATGTGTCCTAATGGCGATAGCCCGAAGAACGTTACAAAACAAAAACTTTGGGATATACCAATAGTTCACAATACTCATATAAATTTGACGCAAAATCTTACAAGTGACAAAAAGCGTGCCAGGCTTCTAGCTGTGTCAAATAAAGAGTCAGGTCACTGGTTACACGCAATGCCGTCGTGCCGTTTTGGGGTGTGGGCAGGGTGCGAGTGGGCTTAAGTGTGCGGCGTTAAGTCGGCTCGCCTCTGTCAAGTCTGCCATACGCGTCCACGTCGCCCTCAGCTCGCCGACGTACTATTCGCCGAGCACCTGCCAACGGGGCGTGAAGACCAAGTGGAGGGCACAGATGACAGCGTAGGGCAGGTGAAGGAAGAAGGGTCAGGAGCAATCCCGGCCATTCCTGAGCCGCCCCCTACGAGGCAGTCGAGCCCCATACTCCAGACCGAAGAATCGGTGGTCGTGGTAGAGCCGCTTCGGGAGTCGGAGCAAGGGGCTTGCTTAACTGGCCTGGGCAACCTGGCCATAGGGGGGACAGGGACGGAGGAGGCGGGGGAGAGGCTATCTGAAGATGGCTCACCCGACTCACTCGTCCTGTAAGGTCCTCCAAGCTAACCTCCACCATAGCATGACCGCGACGGCTCAGATGCGGAAATGGTTGGAGGTTAACACGACAGCCATTGCGCTGATCCAAGAGCCGTGGGTCAGAAATGGCATGGTATGCGGACTCCGGAATGCTGGAGGTAAGCTCATTGCACATACGGGCCCGGAAAACACCAGGGCCTGTATTTACATCACTAAGGATATACAGGCGCAAATTTTGACGAGCTTTTGTTCTAGAGATCTCTGCGCCATTAAGCTGCACAGAACGCAAGACCACAGCCTGCCGGAGATGGTGATCGCGTCGGTCTACATGCCAGAGGCTGACGCGCCACCGCCGCACGACATGGCACGGCTGACAACATACTGCGAAGAGTCCGGACTGCAACTGATTGTAGGCACTGACTCCAATGCACATCACATCCTCTGGGGAATGAAAACAACAAACGAAAGAGGTAAGCTCTTAGTTGAATATCTGATGACGACTAATCTACAGATCATGAACGTGGGCTCTGAACCCACATTCGTGAACAGACGTAGTAGGACAATCATCGACCTAACACTAGCCACAGAAGCGGCCTCTGTAAACATCTCCAACTGGCACGTATCCGACGAGGCATCGTGCTCAGATCACAGATGGATACGCTTCGACGTGCAGGTAAACACAGTCCCAGCAGTCCCTAGGCGTAACCCACGCAAAACCAACCGCGTGCATTACGTCGAGAGACTGGAGCAGCTGCTCAGCGAGCAGACATGCCCAGACAGACTCGAGGGAACAGGACAGATAGAAAAACAGGTAGATATGATAACTAACAATATTATAGACTCCTACCAAACTGCATGTCCCTTATCAATCCCACCGGAGAACAAAGTGAACTGGTGGGGGCCTGAACTGGAAAGACTCAGGAAAAAGGTAAGGCGACTCCTAAACAGAGCAATGAATACATGCGCCGATCTGGACTGGGACAAGTACAAGAAGGCCAAGTCCAGATACAAGAAACGTTTAAGGTATAGAAGTACCGACTCGTGGCGCAAATTCTGCAGCAGCGTGGAAACCTGCGAACAGGCCAACAGGGTAAGGAAGGTTCTCATTAACCAATCTAGCCAGTTGAGGGGCTCCCTGAGAAAGCCAGACAACACCTTCACGAGCACGCTGGAAGAAGCTGAGACCACTTTGGTGCAAACGCATTTTCCAGGCTGCCGCATTATGCGGTCGGTCGATTGGCTCGAAGAGGATGTGACCCCAACAGAGGAGCAATGGGAGTATGCACTCAAGGTAGTAAGTCCACCAAAAGTTAGATGGGCTATCAACAGCTTTGACTCCTTCAAATCCCCAGGGTTGGACGGGGTCTTCCCAGCACTTCTGCAGTGGGGAGGCAACCAACTGACCCATAGGCTTACCGCTGTCTTGGTAGCGTGCTTAGCTCACAGGTACGTGCCAAAGCAGTGGAGGGAGGTAAAGGTAATCTTCATCCCCAAACCGGAAAAAAGTGACTACTCCGAACCCAAATCCCACAGACCTATCAGCCTAACATCGTTTCTGCTGAAGACCCTCGAAAGGCTGTGTGAACGGGATCTGAGAGAAAACGCCCTGGCTACAGTACGCCTACACTCACACCAACATGCGTACAGCCAAGGTAAATCAACAGAGTCAGCTCTACATGCAGTGGTCAGCAAAATAGAAGAGGCCATTGAAAACAAGGCAATGTGTCTCGGCACCTTCATTGACATAGAAGGTGCGTTTGACATGACCAACTTCACCAGCATCTCGTCGGCCCTGGTTAAGCACGGTGTACACCCGGTAATGGTTGACTGGATAGGTAACATGCTCAGTAAAAGAGTCATCAGACTTACATCATCTGGGACACAACATGCACTGGTGGTTAAAGGATGTCCACAGGGAGGGGTGCTCTCCCCACTACTGTGGAACGTGGTGGTGAATGACCTTATAACCAGACTGAACCAGCACAACTACTTCACGATCGGGTATGCTGACGATATTGCCATTCTAATTAGCGGCAGAGTCAGCAGTACCGTGTGTAATGTTACACAACAGGCGCTACGGATTGTGGAGAGATGGTGCATAGACAACGAAGTTACCGTCAATCCCAGAAAGACGGAACGGGTAATGTTCACTAACAAACGACTACTGGGGAACTACAATCCCCCTAGACTGTTCGGAACGGAGCTGCAGTTCAGCTCGGAGGTGAAGTATCTAGGAATCATTCTAGATAGCAAACTGAACTGGAGCAGCCATCTCAACAGCAAGATTGACAAGGCCACAATAGCCTTCTGGCAGTGCCGCAGAATGATAGGTAAAAGATGGGGTTTATCCCCGAAAATCACTCTGTGGCTGTACCAGTCCGTCATCAGGCCAATTATCAGCTACGGCGCAGTGGTTTGGTGGCCGAGAACCAAACTAATCACCGGCGAAGCAAAGCTACAACGACTTCAAAGGCTAGCTTGCATGGCGACTACGGGCTGCATGAGGACCACCCCGACTGCGGCCCTGGAAGCCCTACTGAACTTGCCGCCGCTGCATCTGTTTATCCAACAGGAGGCGGGAGCGGCCGCGGTAAGACTCAGGAAGCTAAACCTATGGAGAAACGTAAAAGTAACACATACAGGTATACTTGGAGAACTGGCGAACAGGGAACCGCTCATCGAAGCGGTCACCGACAGAATACCCAAACAGTACGTATTCGACAAAAAATATAGAATACAATTACATGAAGACCCAGGGGAAGGCATCAACCCCAAGGAGTTGAGAATCTTCACAGACGGGTCGAAAACATCAACAGGTACAGGTTCTGGGGTTTACTCAGAAGACCTGAATATCAACATGTCATCGCCATTGGGAATCCACAACACCGTCTTTCAGGCGGAATGTATGGGAATCATAATGGCTGTAACAGCGATCACGGCTAGAGAGGTACAGGGTTTTCCAATCCGTATTCTTTCCGATAGCAGATCGGTCCTGCAAGCCCTACAGAGCGACACCATGACATCGGGGCTAATATACGAGTGCCATCGAGCTCTGACGAAGGTAAGTGAAACAAACACCATTATCCTCCAATGGATAAAGGGCCACAGTGGATCGCGAGGCAACGACGCGGCTGACCGACTGGCGAGGAATGGATCGGAGATGAGGGTCTACGGACCCGAACCCATTCTACCTCTGCCTTTCGGATGGCTGCGCAGCCAGCTGCGACACAACACCAAGGTAATGCACCAAGAATATTGGACAAACCTAACCACCTGCAGGCAGACCAAGGAAGCTCTTCCGACGATCAACCCAGGATTGTCCCGCAAACTTCGCGGCTTTGGGAGAGCCCAGCTCCGACTACTGGTCGGGGCTGTTACCGGACATGCCTTGCTCAACAAACACTTACACAATTTAGGTGTTACAGACAGCCCCCTATGCAGAGCGTGCATGGAGGCAGAAGAAACGGCCACACACATCCTGCTGGAATGCGGTAGTGTGGCGAACTACAGGGCGACACACCTCGGGACACCGAGGTCGCTCCGGGAAGTCGTCGGCAACGCAAGGGGTCTGCTAGGCTTCCTCAAGGAGCTAGGCTGGCATGAATGAAGCCCCCAGCCTACCACGCAAAATAGGCGCACTAAGTCGTCGAGTTGCGGAGAATAGCCCGTTGAAAATCAATCAATCAATCAATCAATGCCGTCAAAAAATCTTGGGACACTTTTAGACAATGAAAGTTTTAGAATTGCTCTCGGTCTCCGGTTGGGAGCTCCACTGTGCTTTGAACACCGATCGACCTCTTTTCGGAAAAGAGGTCGATTCTTTCGGACTACACGGCCTTTCCTGTAGCAAGAGTTCAGGTAGGTTTTTCCGCCACGGTTGCCTAAACGATACCATAAAAAGAGCTCTTGCCACCATCGACGTTCCTGCTCTTATCGAGCCAACTGGATTTAGTCGCAATGATGGTAAGAGACCTGATGGATTGACGTTGGTTCCCTGGGAAAGGGGACGGGCGCTTTTGTGGGGCGAAACCTGCGTTGACACACTTGCTCCGTCTCATGTCAGGGAAACAGCCTTAAAAGCGGGAGCCGCAGCGGAAAAAGCTGAAACGACTAAACGGCACAAATATTCGTCACTAATTCTAAATTACATCTTTGTGCCGTTTGCAGTCGAAACACTTGGACCTTGGAGTAGCAGTGCTAAAAATTTTTTAAATGAAATAACACCTCGCCTTATTGCCTCCACTGGTGACAAGAGGGCTGGTGCATTTTTTGCCCAGAGAATCGGCATAGCGATTCAACGGGGAAATGCTGTCAGCATTCTTGGCACAATTCCACGCGGACATGATTTATACCAAAACTATCTGTAAATATTTTAGTTCTTAAGTTGTGAATTGTAAATATGTATAATATTTTGTATAAATAAAATTATGTTAAACAATTTATCGTGAGTATCGAATACCGAGTTGTGTGGTTACTTCGCTATTTACGTCCCGATGACATATATGCCCAAACGGGCCTATTATTTTGTGACGACTATAAGCATGGAGGTAAATTTGACTTCAGTGACGTCAGAAAAATCCTTGACGTAGGATATTGATTGATTAGGTTGTGCTATTTAGTACTGGTGTAGGCTGGATGAGGATTGCGGAAAACCGGGATGTCTGGCGTGAACTTGGTGAGGCCTATGTCCAGCAGTGTACTGCCATAGGCTGAAGTGATAATGATGATGATGATTGATGATATATATTAAATAAGCAAATATACGATGTATTTAAAATACAGACAAGTAAATGAAGTATGTATCGGATAGATGCTTATTTACAGAAACATATTATATATTACTAGCTGCGCGACAGCCTTTTTTCTTGTTATGCGATCTGTCAAAAACGGTAGATAAATTGGATTAAACGTTACTTTTTCTGAAATTATCCAATTTTCAGAAAATTTCATATTTTTCATTTTTTTAAAACCTCCTTCAAAGTAATAAGACAAAACAAAATAAAAAAAAAAACTGCAAAAGAAGGCGAATCTGTTCAGCTGTTCTTGAGTTAAACATTTACGATTAGCAACACATTTAGAAATTCAAGTTTATTTCTAAAGATAATGCAATCCAAAATGTGACTACTTACAAATACTAACGTGTGATAAGATTCTGTTCACGTCGTAACTCATTTTAGTATTAAAAGTTTGTTTAGGTGCTAAAGGCGACAGATGTTTCTTGGATTTATGTCTTAGTGCTAAGTGGTAGAGGTGAACAGTGAAAGGGCCGATCCTCGTGGTTCTACAGTATAATTCCATTTATTTATTGTTCGCGAATAATTGGAAAGTGTTGTGATAACTTATATTATATATTACTTTTAATAGAGATAGCGCTGTTTGAGTTTCTGTTTGAAACAAATAAATACCTAACCATTTTGTTACTTTAATTCTAACTTAATTTTTGAACTATACCTAAATTACGTTGTGATAGAGAGTCTAGTGAGATTTTGACGATTTTTAATGAAAGAAAGATATATTAAAAACATAGCAAATGTACGTAGTAATGTACCGTCGGCCAAGAAAGTGGTGTACCACCCTAAGGTTGAATGCCGCCAGCAGATTCATAGGTGATAAAGATTAGTTTCGCTTGCAGATCGATTTGGCAACTTCTATTACCGTCTTTATCTGATTATTGATAACAATATTATTTATACCGAATACAGTTTAAGATGTCATGTATAATAATGACGTATGAATACTTATCAATTAGGTTTACGTCATTATTTTATATCTCTTCCAGTAATATATTTTAATAACGAACCTTGTTGTAATTTTCGATGACCAGGAAACTAAATCAAAACTGGTACACCACTTTCTTGGCCGACCGTACTAACTATATTGAAAAGTTTAATTTTTTTAATGGGACATTGCCTTTGTAACATAAAAGGTTAATAATACATATTTAGTGGCGAAAGTTTAATGTAAGTAAGAGCTCACGATGATATACTTTTCCGCAGTAGCCTCCGGCGGTTGCGGAAAGGCACGCAGGCTGAGTAAAAAATACATCGCGTAATTGTTGGGTAATTCACTCTTCATGAGTATTAAAGAAGATCTAAAAGATCACAAAAACCGCAAGGTGCGTGAAATTCATCGAGCCTATGAAGATTTTGATTTTTGTTCGTTTATAGTAGCAGATCGTGGATATTGATTATTGTGTTGTGCTATTTAACTGAGGGAGGGCACAGCAGGAAAGTTCCTGCTCAAAATATGGAGCCGCTCGACTGGTGTACCTCGACCTTACTGAAGACAACAGCTAAATAGCGCGATCTAGGATACGTCAGTTTTCTCTAGTTTCTGTATGTCGCGAGATAGATGTCGCTACAATGCTTTCAAGCAGTATTGTGTTCCTGTTGGTGAGTAAGGTGACCAGAGCTCCGGGGGAGGGGATGAGGGGATCGGGGATAGTTCGGCAACGCGCTTGGAATGCTTCTGGTGTGGCAGGCGTCTACGAGCTATGGTAATCGTTTACCATCAGATGAGCCGTACGCTTGTTTGCCGAGCTGCAAGATAAGTAGATAACGCTAGTGCCGTTAATCTAAAGCCGCTTATAAATGTACCATCAATTTTATTAACCTATGAATGTCTGCATTCTACGAAATTCAGCAATGTGCTTCTACATTGAAATCGGGTAGAAATTTGCATTTATTACACCGTAAATTTATACTTTAATAATTTTACGAGTTTGATGTAAATTTAATATTTCAACTTAGTTTGCAAGTCTTGTTACAATGACTATTGAGGATATAATCTAATAAACTCAACGGAAAGCTTTTGCCTCTTAAACCAATAAGACAGTGTCTCAATTTAAATTTAAATAGGTTTATTTTTAAAAATAAACGGATGTTCCATGTTATTAAACTATGAAATTTAGTTCCGTAATATAGAAATTTATTTTACATGACATTATTTGAGACTTGATCGATTTTGACGATGGAGTAGCTTTCAGGAGGGAGTCTTTGGTGATATAAAAGGGTGACTAATTGTAATTTTAAACAGGCTTAGGCGGCCTTTTAGGTTTTTTGCATGTAACATTGTGGGAAAGACGTGGTCTATAATTAAGTAACGAGCACAAAGATTTATTACTAAAATATAATAATTATTTAAAATTAGTTTAATCTGTACTAATATGCACAATAAGAATAATTATTAAATTTTTTATGTGATAAGTTCGTATCTACTGAGTCGTTTGAAACATATCAGAAATTTAAAATTTATCGGCAATGAGTACCGTAATAATACTTAAGCGGTTTTATAATAATATATGTTTTATGTGCATACTATATTTACCAATATATTACATTTCCATTAAGTAGTTTATTTATGTACAATGAATACAAATAGTGCGTTTTAGTTGATCTTTAGTGCCGTGTTGAAAGTGTGAACACTTCAACGCGGCCACACATGACTTTAGATAGGAGCAATAAATGACACTTCTTATAGTCTTGTTTCTTTAAAGATGACACGAACGTTATTATAAGATAGCTCTGTAAGAAATTTCCTAACAAATAATCTGATACAAATTTAGTGGTTGTAATCCGTGGTAAACGGTGTTGATGTTACGTTAATTACTTTTTATTTATACATATACTGATGGTTTTTATACCTATTGTAATACTGATGGTTGCTTACACAAAAAAAGAAAAAAAAAGAAATTTAAATTGATTTTAGTATACACAAAAAAAACCGCTGACGATGTATAATTAAGAGTTATTAGATTAATAAAGTTAATAAAATACATGTTTAATTGACAATAACATAAAATACATCAAAATCTTCTCTTTATGTTATAGATTCGATTAAAATAATCCATTAGAGAAATTATAATTAACACTTCAATTCTAGAAAAAATAATTTACTTATAAACTAACTGAATAACTGAATTGTTTTTAAGGAGTTTGGTATATCTAAGTATGTAAATATCTCGGGCTAATTTCCGAAACCACTACACCGATTTTAATGAAATTTTGCACAGATATGTAACTTTGTCCAACTTAAAATTTAACTTTATTTTATTTTGATTAATGACCGAAATATTTTGATTGCAAAACTAAAAATATGGCAGTACGAAGTTAGTCGCCTGGTTAGTTTTTATATATAATCGTGTATTTTAATTATGCATTTTATTTCATTTATATTAACATTATACTACAAGAATTCATAAATGTTAAAACATATTACTTTTATAAATACGAAGTTTGAATTCATTAAAAAATGTTTATTAGTAATGTATTACTCATACATAGTCTAGAATGTGTAAATCTGATGGGGTACATTTCAATGGGTTTGAAAAAGTTTATTGTTATTAAAAATTCTGATTAACAATGTTATAACAATAACAATAAATTCGTTGTCTCCTTAATCTATGACGAAATATTTAATATCTATTATTTCTCCTGACCCAATTCATAGAATTTAAGATCCACTGTAACTTTGATCAAACAGTCAACAGCACATTCCATCACAAGCTCTATAAACACCTGTTAAGCTATACGAGCAATCAAGCCATCATTTAAAATGGTCGTTTAGCTATTAGTAGGTTAACGTTCGACACGGCCGCTGAAAGGCCGAGCTATTAAATCGACTGTAAAGCACCACCCACGCGCTATTGACAACACGGCGTGGCAAACATTACACAATGTTCACATAACTCGATATTACCAACGCACTTCAAGGATTTTGATATTTATAGTTAAGAGTAAATACTAACAATAAAGTGTTATATCTGTGGCAATCGTGATAATGTACTCTACTGTTCACATCGAGTTTTATTGTAGCCAATAGCAACGCGCTTTGGCTTGTGTTTATTTTTTGGAAATTATAACATGAAAACGCGGCCATATCGTCGTTATCAGCAGTTTTGATTCTTTGTATGCTAGGTCAAGGATCACACGATTTAGAACAATCCGTTTGTGTAGAGTGCTTTCTAGCTTTCATAAAAAATCTTCTGTAAGAAATTTTTAATAACATGAAGAGACTCTAAAATTTAATATAATTTTAAATGTACTGTAGGTATATTAACATCTATAATTTTCAGTTTTAGTTGTTACCGTTGTATAATTTTAAGTTTCATAATACTTTATTTTCTATAGAAGGTGCTCAAACTCGAATTGTTTATTGTTTCATGTTGTCCTTATTTGGTTGAAAGAAACTTATATTCTACTACACATTTTGTCAATTTGAGCAGTAATTTAAAACTAAGATACAGACTAACATCAGAGAACAACATACTTAATTAGCTATTACATTGTAGTAATTAGATTTTAACTAGAAGTTGATCAAACATAAATTCTTGTATCTCAACACATGTTCGCTTGTACCACTCTGATTATCATCATAATCGCTAATTGTTAACACGAATTTAGTACCTATTTCTAATTATCAATTACATTACGCAACTTGCAATAAGTAACGGTAATTAAGCTAAACAATAACGTTTTCCAAAACAATATAAATGAGTATGATACGGTTTCACAGCCTTCCTGTTTGAATTCCGCAAGTTGCCTATCGTTTGAAACCAGTCTTATTGGAAACATAGTATTGTTTTCTATTTGACATATAGTACAATGCACTGATATGTCACGCTGTCAATACGAAGGGTAGAGCCTATAGTTTCATCTTTTATTATTTTGTGTAATGTTCAATGTTTTGTTTGACTTAAAGAGATTTCTTAAACCAAGTATTTTAAGGTGGAATTAATATTCAAAGTCAACTTTTATATCCAAATATTTAAAAATTAACGTCGTTTAATTTGAAGTGATTTGTAGAACTATGTATTTATGGGATGAATAAAGCTTTAAGTAGTTTAACTATATTAAAGTCGGCTGGAAATGGAATTCGAACTAAGATAACTAAATTAATTATTAAAATCTAACAAAAAATAAGATAATATTACTAAAAAAAGTTAGGTTAATCACAACATTACACATAACTACTTACAAGCCTTTGCGATCTTTGTCGTAAGTTAGTTCAAAGAATAATCTCAGAGTTAATCTCAACATTCCGAAACCTTTATTGCGATCGCCGTAGAGCCATGCGTTCATCCACTTTTACTCTCAAGATATTTTACACAATGAACGTGACAATAGGCCATTTGACCACATGTAGGGCTAAATAAGGCCACACGCTCTAGTATTGGATCTGGTTCTAAGAGAAAGTTTTGGGATAATTTAGTTTAATATGTATTAGAAAGTGTGTTACAACTATATCCAGGATCATATAAGTCCCTGTTGCATAAATAATTAACTTTCTTTAAAATTCTCTTGAACCTATAAAAATGTGTAAGTTATTCTTTATTTTTTGAATCATTTTATAAAATATCGAGGGTGCATGATGAACGCACACCATGAACAAATGTTGTGATCGTCGCTAGTGGTACAAAAACTTTTTAATACAACACAAAAATGGTCGTCTCTTTAAAATTTCCATAAAGATCTTATATTATACATACAAATAAGTTATTATAAGTCTTAACAATAAATTCCTTTATTTTTTGTTTATGAAAATTATTCATCATCCGCGATGGTGATAGTAAGAAAGTTGTGAGGATTTTTCTAACTCATTATCTTTTGTTCTCTCATCATATACATTAATGATAAGAAACTAAATAGTCTACATTCCAGAATAAGACTAAGTAAACCTTTCCCTTGCAGTTGTTTCTAATTGTTACGCATTGATAGAGTCTAATCAACATTCATTATTGCGATAGTATCGTGGCAAGCTCGAACCAGGCCTCGTTATAAGTGTCACGTGTCACAGGTTAATATGTTGCTAATTTAATACATTAATTACGGTTACGTATATACAGTAAAATCGCAGATTTATCGATTCTAGAGATAGTTAAAATACACTAAGATATCGATTAATTAAAATTCTTTTAAACTAAGCAGTAAATATTAGGAATAAAATTTGTAGATTTTTACATCTATTTTTAAAATCATACTAACAATTTATATTATAAGCCGAGAACAATGAAAAATCAAAATTATCTTTATTCAAAATAGCCTTCAAAAGCACCTTCAAACAGTCATTTTACAAATTATAATTTCAGTTATTTTTAAATACCAAGCTACCACGGGCTTGGAATCCAGAGTCTGCAGAGAAGAACCGAACATTCTTTATTGCAAACTTTTAATTTATTCTCGGACAATTTCAATAAAATTCGTGGAATTTTATTTATCTTCCGATTCAGCACTAGGTGGTGACACTAGATGGTGACGCTAGATAGAATAATACAGAAAGAAATGACTAAAACATTTTAATGCTACTTGTTTTTATCATCATGTCAAAATATGTGACATATTTTAGCTGTTTTCGAAGCTTCTTTTATACAAACGAAATGGGAATAGTAATCAATGCAGTAAGGTTAAATATTGCTAATTGTTTTTCCTCATATTATAGAATTTCAAACCACTAGCACCTCGGCTACATAAGACCTGTGAAGTCAAACTATTTAATATATAATTCAATTAGTGGTACAAGGAAGTAATTGAGTTCAAAATGCCAGACCGTACCACGCCAAGGCGTGAATTGCCTATAAAATTATGCAAATATTACAATTTTGCTATTGACGCGTTTGATATGGTGTAAATTTTAAGTCTGCGTTTGTCTTTCCGCGTTATTACGAGTAACATGCTTAATTAGAGGTTTATAATTTAGCTGATTGAAATTTACTAAGTTTTGTATGTGAAATGGTATTACGAGTCTTACACGGGAAGATTTATTATTTTAATTTGGGGAATTTTATTGTACCTCTATTCAAAATTCAAGTAAACTAAATTCTCAGATAAATGACCTTGTTACAAATTAACTACTTGATTACCTAAACATATTTTATTAAAACACATATAAAATAAATCAAAATCAGATGGCCTTTTTATCTAATTTACAGCGAAAATGTAGCTGAAACCGCAGATATATAGATTTTAAGAGAAAATTATTCACCGTATAACAAAAATACTGATTTGACACTGAATTAACCATATTACAACAGAATTTCCAAAATAATTTTCTAAAATCATAGGTTAGGTTAGGTCAGGTTGTTTTAATACTTCTCGGACGGGATCTCTCGCTGCCGAGTGTCGTAAAGGCCATGCTTGACAGCGAGAGATCGTGGCAGGCGGTGGTCTCCTTCTGCGAAGAGGTAATGACGCAGAAGGAGACCGCGGAGCGGGCCAGAGAGGAAGACGCCTCTGCTGGCCCACTCCGGCGCAGACGTACGGGGGCAAGGAGAAGGCGGTTTGCCCACCTCCCCCCCCCCCCTCGTAATAGTGGGGTCGGCGGCCGATAGTCGGGGGACTTCGGCCGGCCGGACGACACGACCCCATACGTCTGAGGGATGGCCTTGTTGTGAGCGAGGCCACCCCACCATCATGCCGGGGCCCGGAAGATTTGTCCGGGCCTACCGCTGAGGCGAGGTGGCGAATGCTAGCGCGACCCCTCTCGCCCCACCCAGGCGGATGACTGCTAACACGTGGTGGTTTTTAGTTAGTAGGAGTCTGACATAACCCTCTGGCGCCCCCCCGCTGGAGGGTATCCATGATGGATTTTCCCGACGTAAAAAAAGAAAAGAAAAAAAAAGGTTGTTTTAATACGCCGGGGCCCGGAGACTTTGTCCGGGCCTACCGCCGGGGCGAGGTGGCGAATGCTAGCGCGACTCCATCTCGCCCCACCCAGGCGGACGACTACTCACACGTGGTGGTTTTTTAGTCAGTAGGAGTCTGACATAATCCTCTGGCGCCCCCGCGCCTGAAGAAAAAAGGTTATTTTAATACAATAAGATTTTTTTTATGTTGTAATAACAAAGATTGGTTTGTTAAAAAAACGAAGTTACCTTACTGTTTTGTAATTTGTAGTTTGTTAAAAAAAAACTGAGTTACCTTACTGTTTAATAGGTGGTGGATTTAAACAAAAAATAGATTTAAATATTTTGTTGCACACACAGAATTATCAGTTTTACTTTTAGTTAACAGATAGTCATTCAGTAAAACAGTTTAGCCTTATAGATCAAACAGTATATTAGATTTGATTTATTCGATGAACAAACTTAGTGTGCATTCAGTATATTTTTAACCGACTTCCAAAAAAGGAGGAGGTTCTCAATTCGACTGTATTTTTTTTGAATGTATGTTACATCAGAACTTTTGACCGTGTGGACCGATTTCGACAAATTTTTTTTAATCGAAAGGTTGTGTGTGTCCATTGGTCCCATTTAAATTTATTTGAGATCTATCTTGAGATCTACTTTTCGAGTTATATCTAATAATGCGTTTTTACTTGACACTTTTTTCGTCGACCTACGTTGTATTATACCGCATAACCTTCTACTGGATGTACCGATTTTGATAATTCTTTTTTTGTTGGAAAGGAGATATCCCTAGCTTAGTACCATGATAGGATCTGATGATGGGATCCCAGAGAAATCGAGGAAAACTCTTGAAAATCCGCAATGACTTTTTACTAGGTGTACCGATTTTAATAATTTTTATTGAGATCTGATTGATAACTACTTTTTGAGTAATCTTTGATAACGCGTAGTTACTTGACTATTTTTTCGTCGATGTACGTTGTATTAATCATCGATGTAATTGAAGTCGGTTTTTTTCGTTTGCGAGCAAACACAATTATTGCTGGTAATTTCGAATATTTGAATAGAAAAATTGGATTTACAGTTGTAGGATTAAATACTACCCTTTTAATTTTATATTGTTTATTTTCTTATTATTTACTTTTTGTGTGAAATTTTTGCAGTAACAACAGTTTGTATGTTTATTAATTTAGACTTAGTTAAGTTAGATTTAGTGTAAACACACATAAAATACAATTTTTATTCTCTACTAGTAGAATAGTGACTTTGGACAGCATTTTTTGGATATATCTTTTAGTTTATTTTGGATTATAAACACTGTCGTTTGAGTATTTACATGTTTGTTGTGTGAATCTTTAAACTGGCATAACTTTTTTATTTATGACGCGATTGACATGAAACAAACACCGAATATTAAGTGAAACTTACCTTACGTCTACAGTTAATTACGACAAAGCTTACCTTTTACCTTTATGCTTCTTAAAATAAAATTAATTTAGATTATTATACTAAACATTGAGGTAAAACAAAAAACTATTAAATACATGTTTGTACAATCAAATTTTTATTGTTCGAACCATATGTTATAATACCTTATATATATCCAATAGGACATAATACTTTACTTTTTATCTATTATAGAGCTGCACTTTTTGAATCGATAATAATATTTACAATAAGAATATTTATTAAAATAAAGTTATAAAAATTTATTAGTGTCTTTATACGATTTTTATTTATTTAAAAATCTTAAAAGTATATATTTTTTTAAATATCGCAATAAACTCTTCGCGCGGGTATCTCACAGTAATCAGATTTTTCAAACTGTTTTGTAAAATGAGTCAAATAAACGTTCATATCTAAACAAGAGATCTTTATATCTATTATGCAGTGTTAATGCATAATGAAATGTTCTTGTAATAAGTGTAATTGCGGCGTACACACGTTCTCGTGTCCGATCCGAATCTGAGATTAATTACGAGATAGCGTGGCGTTGTCGCTGACACAATACAACAGCTATGTCTTATGTAACGAGTACACTGTAAGGTCGGTTGTGTAGTGGGAATTAACGACCGGAAATCGTTCTGATTTAACGCCTGTTTGGGGTTTCTTGGGGATTTAAAATATTTCGATGGAGCCTTTTAGATTTTTCTTAAAAACATTTTACAAGTTTGTTTAGACGATAAGTATGATATAGCGTAAATTTATCGTTGTATACAAGATACCGACCCGCTAAGGAACTCTGATCACCTCACTCACCACAGAAATACAATACTGTTGAAAAGCAGTATTATTGTGATCTTCTGTAAGGTCAAGGTACTTCCCCAGTCGGACGGCTCCAGAGTTTGAGCTTCTGTCGGGTCAGGGCACAACAGCTACTCTTTTGAGCAGGATATTTCCTGCTATATGAACCCTACCTAAGTTAAATTTATTTTGTCTAGTCTATTTACCGAAGGAGGTAAATCTTAATATATATAAATCTCGTGTCACAATGTTTGTCCTCAATGGACTCCTAAACTACTTAACCGATTTTAGTCAAATTTGCACACCGTGTGCAGTTTGATCCAACTTAAAAGATAGGCTATATTTTATTTTGATATATTATGTTATTATTATATTTCAGAAAAAAATAAGGTGATAGAATAGTACGTTGGCTATTTTAGTACATTTTTTTTGCCTCAAATTAACGAGGATGAAAACCAAGAGGCACAGCTAATTTGTAAATAATTTATTTTAAAATGAATTAATATAAAAATTAATTTGCATAAAAGTATTTCGAATTTTATATGCCGATGGAACTGTAAATCATATTTATATTTTATTTATTGTTTGTAAGATGAAAATTGCACATTTTACTTTATAATATTTTTTTAATGAATATTTAGGCGCTTAAACCGTCAGAAAACAAAAAGAAAATTAGATATATTGTCTTTATCAACCTTAGAATTTCATCCAACTTTAGAATTATTCTGTATTCGACAGTTACCTACATTTTTTTCGGTTAAAATTTTGGTTTGTGATTTTTACCTTTTTTCCTCGGTTAGATTCTCAGTGACCATCAAACTTTATCATTATGAAATGATATCACGACTCCTTAAAATCCGTGGCCAGTGAATAGTTCCTCATCAATACACTTCAGAACTCATCGTGTATGAAGGTTAAAGATAATATTATTATTTGCTCAGTTACAAGTGACCAAACTATACACAGACATATCTGTGCAAATATAATAAAAAACAAAGATTTGATTTGTGAGGATAAACTCAAAACTGTTGGATTGATTTTACAATATTTTCGCCTTTAACATTTAACTTGTTACACTATCGCCGAGTTGCACGAAAAGAAATTAAAATTTAAGTAATGATTAAACTAATTTAATCGCAAGAATTGTATGAATATTAATGAATATTAATTTTGTTTCGTGCAACTCGCCGTATATCACTGAGTGGCATAGCATAATCGGAGAAAATAGAGTAGCTAAAATCGCTTAGTCTACGCAGGCGACGCCGCGGACAGATAGCTTGTTTATCATGTATTAATAAAATAACTAATATCTTACGATATAATTTGACATGACCATTTGATTAAATAACAAATTCTATATAATAATATGGCAAGGGAATGTTTCGTAAAATTGTATATAACATTCCACATATGTACTCAAGATTAGATTATAATTACAAAATATATGAGCTTACTAATTTTAATAATACATATATTATATATATAGCCTGCGAGGGACAGACCTTCGTAATTTTATATAAGCTGAAAGTTTCTCAGCGCATGGTGCCAACACGTAGAAGCGAAGGTCAAATATTAAGTTAAACTGATAGTGACTTTGGCGGATACCGGCCTCTTGGTCTATACATATACGTATAGTAGGTATGTTTGTGAATATTTTATTTTGCAAAAGTTTTTATTTTACTAACCAAATTTACATAGACACTTATACGCCTATCTCATATGTAATAATGTGAGGGTAGGCCTGTTTGTAGAAGAATAATTTAATATTTATAAAAGCCTAGTTAGGCAAAATGTCCATTAATCAGACGGGTTTGATAGTCGTATATATGTATATATGTAGTACACGTATATAAAATAAGAAGAGTGAAATTGCCCGGGACGTTCATTATGTTTATTTATAAGATAAAAATGGCTACAAATAATGACCTCAAGGAATGGCGACTGGATTGGTAGCTAGATATATTCCTATAGAATTGCAATTACGATTCTCTGGCCAGTTAAAATAACAAGCCTAGTAAGTCTTTTAACATTTTATTATACGATTTTAAACGTCAGTTATAATTGACACTAAATAGGTTCTAAGAATGTGTTATATGTTGTCATAATGTCTTTATTAAGGACTTGTTTAAGTTGTTTATTACTTATACAAGCGATAATTGATGATATTATTTTATTTACATTTCATTTCTATCGATGAGTAAGACTTACGTGAGATAGGTTAAAGCAGATATATGTTACTCAACATCTGCAGTAGGACTAAGGAACAGGACAAGTTAACATCACAGAAGTTTACAGCCAAATGACACTGCTTGCAATTAGTTCTTTGTTCGTGTGGTCAGATAAGTATCCTTTAGGATATGCGATAAAAAAGAAAATGGTTAATGTTTTTAATTAAATGTTTATGTTTAAATCGATCACTATTAAATCAACTGTTTAAGAAATATACTAGAAGTCAGTTTATTTTTATTTATACTCCCATGCTGATTATTACTTTTGCTTATCCATTATGAAATATCAACTCAAAAGAAAAATACAAGTCTTATATATAAAATTCACGTGTCACAATGTTAGTTGCCATCCTCCTCCGAAACGGCTGGACCGATTTTTTTGAAATTTTGTGTGCATATCGGGTAGATCTAAGAATCGGCCAACATTTATTTTTCATACCCTTAAGTTACAAGGGCGGATTAAGGGGGTTAATAATACATATGGCAAAACAGCGTTTGTTAGGTCAGCGAGTATGATGTAAAATTCTCTAAATAAGATCATATTATTGCGCATTTGCGGTTAGGTTCTAAAAACCTCTGGTCCAGTTACGATTTTAAATCATCTATCAATCATCGAATACGTCATCGTTCGCTATCGATCATCAAATCTTTCCCGTCCAAATACGTCAATACTCATTGATCATTACGGTCAGTGGTGCCAAGCACTAAATTAGTAATGTCGTACCGAATTTCAGTGACATAACAAGACACGAGAGTATAGAATGTAGTGTTGTTTTGTAGACGAGGAGGTAACGAATGATTTACGTATGCTATTTGAACTGTTTGAGCAATGTGTATGTTGCTGTTTGTTTTTGAATTTCTAGTTGTCAACATGAGTAGAAGGACTTTTTATTTAATTTTTGTTTTGTTTTAATGTAAAAATATTTGAGTCGACTCTTTTTGAGTAAAAATAGTAAATATTTAAGTGAGCTCAAAAGGTCAAAAGATTGATTGCTCATTCTTATCAATAAGAATCGATTTGTTGTAATATTTTATACATAAGTATATTTTATATTTCATTCCTTCTTACTTTGTAAATAAAAAGATACCTTAAAAATGACAGAGTACCTAAAAATAAAAAAGGAATTTTTGGATATACCAGGTTATTTGGCAATCTCTACTTATCGAAATACTATTTTAATTTTGTCTAAAAATACTATTTAGTATACATAGATCTTAATTTTAATAATTAGTAAACGCTTACCATGTGAAGAATTTTAACTTTCCGATTTCATAATAATTTAGAAACTTGAGTTTTTTTTTTTATATCTACACAATCCACACACGGTCGTCTGTTCCTAAAGTAAGCAACTTAAGGCTCGTGTTACAGGTGACAGCCGACTGGTATAGCTACATATTTTTTTTCAATACACATACATATAAATATATATATATTACATCCAAACTCGGGGTGGAAATCGAACCCACAACCCTCGGAGCAGAAAGCAGGATCACTACAAACTGCGCCAACGGGCTAGTCAGTATACAGGTCAGTATACACGTAAAAACTTTATTGGTCTGATGCTACTTTCACAAAAGTAGAGATATCTCAGTCGCTAGCTCTTACATTATTTTTATATTATAATGAAGTATCATTCGCACTTCCTTTGGCTCACGTAATATAGTTCCCATACATGATACGATTGCTTCAGTTGCGTTGACTTAAATTGTTTTTCCCAAGACCGTTGAGATCCGTTCACAACATATGAAAGTGTTACATAGTTATCGAATATTGGAACATATTTCTTAAAATATACGAGTATAACCACGTAAAAAGATTGTGTCTGTTTAATGATATCAATATATACATAGATTATTAATATTAGTGGGATTTTCTCCTATTTCGGGGTCCGGAAACACACATAATACACAAGCACAAACGCCCAGACCACGACAAATATCTATAAGGTCTATTATACAAATGTTTGTTATGTGCGGGGATCGAACCCGCGACTGCTAACACATCACGTACTTTTGTAACCGATGCGTCAACGTACCGTCAGTTGAGTATGCTTAGAATAATTTTGAATAATACTTGTTTGAATACTTGAAGACCCGATCACAGAGCTCCAAGTCTAAAGCCTCATACGAAAAAAAAACCTTAGGCGTAGCTGTGATTAATATGTTTAAGCGGAAGTAGCTTTTTCTTTTGACTGAGTGCTTTATCTTGATCTAAGATACTGATTAGACAAATTCTTATTACGTTTATCCTGTTTACTTTAGAATGCTATTAATAGACCTAATAAAATTTATTTTATTTATATTCCTTATATCACAATACAATTATACAGCATCAAATATGGGATTAAGTAGGATATTTAGAGAAAGCTATTTTAAAAAAATTATTAAAGAAAGAAAAACCTTGATTAAAAAAAAAAGAAAATAGTAAATTAAGTTGCAAGCTTTGTGATACATAATTATATAATTAGAACACATACATACATTTAATACACATCGGTACTTATATTTGACTAGCTCGTTGGCGCCTGTGGGCCTTGCTTTCTGTGCCGCGGGTTGCGGGTTCGATTCCCGCCTGAGTCTGGGTGTAAAATTTGTATTAATATATTTATATACGTATTATACATAAAAATATATATATAGTTATTACAGTCGGCCGTTAACTGTATGTATGTGTACCCCATTAAGTTGCTTACCATAGGAACAGACGACCGTATGTGTATGTTATAAGATATTTATTTAATTAATATTATTTATTTATAATTATCATAACATAAATGTGACTTTAATAACTATGCATATATTGTGACATTGACTTACTAAATGGTGATGGTAGAAATAATATAATAGTTATAAAATTACTTTATATGTACAATTTAAAGCAGCAGCATTTTAAGTAACTAGCTTAACTTATAAGAAAACATTATTTTGAGCTAACTAGTATAATAATTGAACATTGTAGGTTCAAATGATACGGTAATCCTAAGTGTTATGCTTAAGAGCGACGCTTAGTTAAGAAATAAACATAAACGTACTTAAAATTGTCTCCAATGTGCACCGACCCTATATTATTAAAAAAGTAAAAGTAATACAATTATGAGCCTATCATTGAAATTGGTTTCCGAATCAACCAATTGACCCATTGCTTGTCCATTAATAATTGCTGCGTATTAGATTAGATGTTCGATTTACGATAATGGCCAATTGCCAAAGCTCTTTAACTTATAAATGCACTAAGCATATGATTAATATCAATCGATTTGAGACGTGTGTCGTTACACCGCCCGTCTGTTAGGTAATAAGGTGTGTTTGCTTGTTAAACATTTATCTGATTCGATAAGAAATACACGGGTGTTGTTTGTATATATTGCTTTTTAGCGTTCCATTTTTTCAAGTATTATGAATTAGCTAGCTGTGCCCGCGACTTCGTCGGGGTGGAATTTAAAAATAATTATTGTTAAGTTAGAGGAGTTACAAAATAAATAAATTTCTAAAATAAAAGTAGCCTATGTTACTCCTTATTACATCAGTTATCTGTCAGTGAAAGTACCGTTAAAATCGGTCCAGCCGTTTCAAAGATTAGCCGGAACAAACAGACAAACAGACAGACAAAAATTTAAAAAAAAATATAGTGGAATATGCAACGTGTGAAGTGTAGTAGTTATAATCCTACGCTACGTATCTATTATAAATAACTGTAATCATTATTATAGAGAGAGCAGTAATAAATCATCCTTGGAACAAGTAAGATGTGTTTAATTACATAACAACTTCCCTACATGGCGACCCTGCCAGGATTCGAACCTGGAATCTTCTGATCATCCATATGCATTTATTGAAAAGCGTTTATTTTAATATTACAAGCAGACACTTAATTTTATTTATTTGTATAGATATAAAGATAAACATAACTATTAATATTTCATTTGGTCATATAATATAAAATGATAATTGCTCTTAAAGACAAGAGTTACTAAAATTTTTAATTTTTAGGTACAAAAAATATATAAAGGCGAAAACGAAATCAAATCGAATTGAAATTCAAATCTTGGTTTAATGACTATCTGTCTATGAAACGTAAATATCAACAAAATAAAATAAAGTTTTAACAAAATAAATTAATATAGTGGGTAAAAATAAAGTTTTACATTATTTAACGCTTACTTTGTATTGTAGTGCCTCGGAGAGCACGTTAAGCCGTCGGTCCCGGTTGTTATCATGTACACCTGATAGCGATCGTTACTCATAGTAGGGAATATATCCGCCAACCCGCATTGGAGCAGCATGGTGGATTAAGCTCTGATCCTTCTCCTACGTAGGGAAAGAGGCCTATGCCCAGTAGTGGGATATTACAGGCTGAGGCGTTGTATTATAGTTGAAAATTAAATAAATTTGCCGTTTTTCACTTTACAAGTAAAATTTTAAATTATATTTTACAGATTCATTTTAAACAATTCAGTGGTTTATATAAAATTTAATACAAATAAAGCTTCATTAAATGTGTTATTAAAAAAATATGTTTATCTTATTTTTGTGTTATAGAAATTCCAAAATGTTGACTACAACTATCTGTTATGAGCACAAAGTGAAAATAGTAAGCAGCGGTTGCTAATTCATTATTACCAGGCGTTATTTTTACGAGCACGTAAAGCTTTCAAAATAATACAAAGGTGGCTGTTTAAGTGCCAAGGTGATAGTGGGACTATGTTATCCCTTAGTGGCCTCTTACGACACCCGCGGAAAGACAAGGGTGGCTATATTCTTCACTGCCATAACCATATATAATAGCACATTTCAAAAAAAAATCTTATTCGTATAGTAGGTACATTAAATGCTGGTAAACTATTATATTTTTTCACACCATGGGCCATATATCGTTTCATAAAGAGTAAACTTCAATAAATATCACTAACCTTACGTGAATCGAAACGGAACGTGGGTGAAACTGTGCGGGATAAAATAAAGTAAAATTAAATTAAACACAGTAACAACAAGTAATTCTCACTTAAGTTAAACTCGCTTAAACAATAGCTTCCTCACGTTTTGTACGTTTGCGTGTTTCCGAACATTTTACCGGCATGTATCCGAGAAATCTGCTTCGGCTTATCGTCCACTATTCGGGTTAACAGCTGTACGAAATTGTCTAAGGTGAAATTGAAACGAATCGCAACTATCTATTGGTTTCTATAATACGATGGGAAACTATGTGGGTTAATTTTCTATGTACGATTTTTTGCGATTCGAATATATGAATTATTTTATTTTTTCATCGAACGTGATTGGTATTAATAGTAAGCGTTTGAGAAAGTTACTATTTTAAGTATTTACAAAATATTTACTTATTGCAATTCCTATAACCTCAATCCTTCTTCTACGTGGAGAAAGAGTCCTTATACCCAGCTGTGGGATTTTACTGGCTGAATGTGATGCGAGTTTCTACAATATTTTGTTTATAATCAATCAGCCATGGCAAAAAATGTTACAGTCGCTATATTATGTAATATTATCAAATCCTCTTCAACATTGTAAATTTTTTTTACAATTAAAAAAGGAGTTTAATTTTACTAAAAATTCATTATTTTTTAGGTATGGTATATTCTCAACTTTTATATCAACCTGTTATTTATTTATTGATCTAAGATAATATATAATGTAGTGAACTCCAAAAGCATATCCATTAAACGAAGTTTATTTTTACGGAAAAGAAATTTAAATATGCACGTCTAAAGTCAACTTTCTTTTAGAGGAAATGATGTGAAAACTAAACATTTAAATAAATAAAAGAAATCGTTTTCCGTAATTAATATATTTAATGAAAGTCAAACACTCATTACTTGGTTAAAGGTAATGTAATATACTGAGCAAATGTGCTTAGAAACAAAATTATGCACATTAGTTGCAAAATGAACGAGAAAAGAAAAAGAATATTTATTATACATATTTTTTTCTATTGTACAGAAATATATTTTGTTGGGCCATTAAAGTAAAAAATTCTGCTTTTGTAATTCTCAAATATCATATAATTTATGTCATAACGCGAAGTTCGCAATTAAAGCAATGATGGCGGTAATGTCAATCAGATGGCGAAATTTAATTAATTTTGCAAAGATTAAATTTTCAGAACGCTTGTTACGCATTATGCCAGACATAATAATATACAAATAATATTGATTCGCGATCGATATTACTTAACTTATGTGTATAATTATGCTAATGTGTATAATTATGCTGTAATAATTTGATGGCCCAATTTAAAAGTACAAGATCAAAAAAAACAACATTATTACAAAGTTAAAGTATGTTTTATTTCCCTTAAAGTTAATTATTTAATTATTTTTATTTGAATTTTTTACATTTTGAGTGTTAGTAGTTTTGGCATAAGCTTAGTCTTTTCAGTAGGCGATGATTGATGATGTGATTTTAATTATGCTCTGGACACTGCGGGGAAACCCACACGGATAAACAACCAGACCAGAAAATAATAGGTAGGTATTTGTGAAAATGAAAATATACATTCCTTGTGGAAGAGCAAAACTGCAACCATTCATATATAATTTATGTGTTTTTGTATATCTAGTTTAGCCGCTGATGATCTGAGTATCTAGAAGATCATTTATCTTATATATAAAATTCTCGTGTCACAATGTTAGTTAACATATTCCTCCGAAACGGCTGGACCGATTTTTATGAAATTTTGTGTAGATATCGGGTAGGTCTGAGAATCGACCAACATCTATTTTTCATGCCCCTAAGTTATAAGGGTGAGGGCGATTAAGGGGGTTAATAACATTTATGGCATAAGAATGTTTGCGGGGTTAGCTAGTAGTGTATATAAATATTTATTTAGTTAACTCGAAAATACTAAAAGTTATTAGGAAACTATTCAATGTTAACGATTTTAATATTATATTATATCAATCTTCATTTATGGTTATTATTATTGCTTCTAAAATATATAGCTGCAACTCCAAAATAAATAAAATTTAAAGATAATCACAAAGAATGACGAAAGAACCGGTAATAAATCAACTGAGTCACACTGAAAACATTCTAAACTAATTTTACGCAAAATTTATATTTAATAAAACACTTAATTGCTACATTTTTGATACTATATATTTAAGAGCGCTAATTGTATTCATTGTGTTTGATTGTTACGTAACAATTTGTCGCACTGTCCGTTGTTTACACAATAGTTGGTACATATTCTAAATAATTAAAACATGTATTGTTAGAAGTTAATTACGTCTGTAGTTACCGCCTTATTAAGTAACATTTACAGCTTTTGATATACAAGATAGTAGTTTTGACAAGACGCTGTTTTCTCGGAAGTTTATATAAATTAATTAGATCCGTATACAAGTGGAACAATGGTAAATTGATTGTTTGGATTTTAATAAATGACACTCAAGGTTTTTTATTTTATAAAATATTACTACTTAAAAAGTCATTTTATCTCGATATTCACCATTGTTCACTATTGTTAATTGATTGCTTACTTTTCTTAATCTTATTTAACATCACTAATTGTTTTCTAGTTTCTACGCAAGTTTCACTAATTATAATGAAACAATTTTTTCGGATTTTATTGCGATTTGTTAAGTTTTTCAATTCGAAAATCCGATAAAGTTGTTTCTTTATAATAACATCAGTAAATTAAATTGTTTTGTGGAATGCTGTTGTGATGCTCCAAGTGTTGCAGTCGTCCAAACGCTACGGTAACCGCTCAATGTAAATGGCGTCTGCTTAATTGACACAATATTACCACAAAAATATAATATATTTTGTATGAATATTAATAATATTAGTTGTTTCTTTGTTTTAGTCGGTAATCTTAGGATAAAGTCGTCCGATTTAATATGACAATTTTCCGAGTTATAAAGTCTGTTTATTAAGATCGTAGACTATTATAAAGTTTCTATACCATGAATAGGGGTGGAGTAGCAACCATAAACGACGACACTGGTGAAATTAGTTACACTGACTTGTCGTTTATGTGGTATTTACACAATTGTATTGCATTCAGTCTGTATCATCCCAGTAACCTGATGAATCGATTCATAAAAAAATCGAGGTCCAAAAGATCTATTGCAAAAAAATCGGTTTTTTGTTTTGTTAAGTTTATATTTACAAGCTATACTAATAATTATAAAGAGGTAAAGTTTCTTACTTGTTTGTCCCTACACCCTGGAAATCTTCGCAAATACTGATCCGATCATAAAATTGCTTTCTCTTCTTCTCCTTCTTCTTCTTCTCCTCCTCCTCCTTCTTCTTCTTCTCCTTCTTCTTATTCTCCTTCTTCTTCTTCTTCTTCTCCTCCTTCTTCTCCTCCTTCTCCTCCTTCTCCTTCTTCTTCTTCTCCTTCTTCCCCTTCTTCTCCGTATTCTCCTTTTTTTTTACCTTCTTCTCCCTTTTCTTCTCCTTCTTCTTCTTCTTCTTCTTTTTCCCTTGAGTCCGGTTCCGCGGAAGAGGAGGGTTTCGGGTTTGTCAATTTTGACACGAAGCCCCAAGCTTTTTATGCGGCTGATCAGGAGACGGGCTCGTAGGACCCAGTTGTACCCGATGTCCCACAGGATTGGGTCCAGCTTCGATCCCTGTGGGACTTCGCAGACGACTTGCCGCCACTCTAAAGGTAATAAAAGATAGTTATTAGTTAACGGGGGAAGACTAATCTTCTAGACTAAACTTCTTCTTCATCGTGTGGGTGCCGGATCCATCGTGTAGCAGAGGGGAAAACTCAGAGCAGTTCCTAGGACTCCTGACCTTGGTGTAGGTTTAAGGAGGCCCCCTTTGAGATGCGCATCAACGCTCACCTTCACTGCTCGAGTTGCCCGCCCTGCCTAGTCAAATTATAATATGTAACAATTAATTCGTTTGCACAAATTAATTATTGAAAGAGTTTAGGTTATGCTACTAGCAGGATACAATAAGTGCACCGTGCCAAGCCAGAGCCAAGACTGCCTTAGCCGCGGTTGATCCGGACGTTTTATACAAAACAGAAATAATCGAATGTCGATTTTCAAGGGTGAAATATCAATTCTCTGAATCGATTCAGTACAACATATCGATTTTAAAAATCGATTTATTTGGTCCGAGGAATCGATTGTTCGATTAATCGATTTCAAATCGCCATCCCTAGTTTGGAGCTTAATTCACTACGGGTTGGCGATTATGTTCCCTACTATGAGTAACAAAAATAACAACCGGGACCGAATGACTTAACATGTTCTCCGAGGCACGGTGGGGAAGCCCACAAGGGCAGACAACCAAACCGGAAGGAATATTTGTACAAATACAAATATGCAATCGGAGCGGGATTCGAATCCACAAACCGTCGATGTTTTAGGCGACTACTCGCACCACTACACCAGAGCAGTTTTTACACAATTATATCATCATCATCATCATCATCATCATCATTCCAGCCTATTGCAGTCCACTTCTGGACATAGACCTCCACAAGTTCGCGTAAAAAATGCGTTAAGTCATGTGTGTTGCCCATAGTCACCATGCTGGACAGGCGGGTTGGTGACCGCAGGACTGGCTTTGTCGCGCCCAAGACGCTGCTGCCCGTCTTCGGCCTGTTTCAAAGCCAGCGGTTAGATGGTTATCCCGCCATCGGTTGGCTTCTTAAGTTCCAAGGTGCTAGTGGAACCTTGTTATCCCTTACTCGCCTCTTACGACGCTCACGGGAAGAGAGGGAGTGGCTATATTCTTTGGTGCCGTAGTCACACAGCACAATTATATATAAATAATTAATTAAGGATTTTGGTAACTAAGTATACTACCACATTATCTTTATATTTACTGTCTCCCAGTGCCATATTGTGTGTTGGAGTTAAGTCAATAAGTACTATAATATAAATTGTTCATTTTCTTATCTTATACATAAGTATCATGTACGGCATAACTTAATTTATAATGATTGACAGTTTTTTTAAATAACGTATAAATAAATACAAAATTTAGTGAAACTTAGGAAAAGATCAACTTGTTAATAATGACAGCAATTTGCAAAAGCAATAACAACAGCAATCTGCTGTATGATTGCTAAGTTTTCATTTTTTTTTTTTTTGTTAAATTCAATAACATATTAAGTTATTATTTTTAACAATACTTTATGTATTTGATTGCTATCAATAAATCAAACCAAATTCACATTTTACTCTGACTTCAATCGTCGTTAAAACAAATTGTCGAGAAAGTGTTGCAATCACGTTAACATGTTCCGAGAATTGTGAAAAATATTGTTTAAAGTTTAAGTAAATAGTGAAAGCGCCAAATTAACTTTTATGTTATTTGTTTTATGCGTCTTAATCGCTTGAAGGCATGTCACGCTGAGGGGAAAACAATTACGCTACATGTAAAGGTTAGATATAAGCGCTTAGTGTCCATACATTTATCCATAATAACATTATCCGCATATTTGACGTTAAATTCGATTGCTCCTCTTTGTGTTTAAGGTACAGTTCCAATCGACTTCCAAGCTTTTCTACTCCTTTTTTGTTTAAATAAAATTTAATGTGTTTTTTTTTATAAATAATATTCAAAACTTATTAACAAATTCAATGACAATAATAAATCAACGATTCAGTTGTATTATAGCAGATTGAATATAAAAAAATAATGACAGCAAAAGAAAAATATTACCAATTCAAATCTAAAAATCTAAAAATCTCACATACATCTTAAGAACAGTCTACCCCTTAACAGCTGACAGTCGAACACGTGTGTAGACTATTATAACAGTTATCGAAGCTTGTCATTAACAGAAAATGCTTTCTATGGCCATTCAATATGTCGTATTATCTCACATATAGTCTTTACAGGTCGATTAGGAAGACCGATCATTAAAATTACGTAACTTAAAGGTTGCGGTTTGAACGGATAGTGTACGAAATACTGTAATGACAACAACTGTTACGCTTCCTCTAATTTTATTAAATTGTATAAAATGTTCTATTAAATTGTTAGATCTGTCTGATTTGCAATTGATTAAAAATATACTACAAAAATCTCGAATATAAATTGACTATAAAAAAAACGCTTCTAATATTACCCTCTTGGGAGTCGGACTCGCGCACCGAGTGCTCCGTACAAACAAAATTTTTAAAAATATTTTTACTGTATGATGTTAATCTCTAAAAAATAGATAAATAATAAATCCAAAAATTTATGCTTTTCGCAATTTTTCATTTATCTGTGCTATAAAACGTTGCTTCGAACAAAATTTCAAGATTCTGAGTTCACGGGAAGTACCTTGTAGGTTTTGATTCCCTTGCGAGTGTCGAAAATTGCAACATAAACGGCTGCATCTTTTGATTGCGTTGGCTTAGAAGTTTGATTTTTTACAGCTCCAAGGGACAACCTGGGTATTTGATCTGAATTTCAGCTTGATACCTCCATGAGTTACTGAAAAAAGGGTCTCGACAGATAGACGGAAAACAAAGTGATACTATAAAGGTTCCATTTTTTCTTTTGAGGTATGAAACAGTAAAAATGATGAAGTAAAAGAGGAATATGTATTATGTATATTTGTTGGTGTCGGTTGTCGGTTTTTACACATTATATTTCAAGTTATGTATTACTACGGAAATATTAGTAAAATATTTACTAATTATCTTAATTGCTTATTTACTATTAAATAAAAAGTTTATCTTAAGATCAAGGTCTCGTAAATTGCATTTAAAAGTATTTTTATATAAAGAAACTTTACTGGCGAATGATGTTACCTTTTTAACCGACTTCAAAAAAAAGGAGGAGGATCTCAATTCGACTGTATTTTTTTTTTTTTTTTTTATGTATGTTACATCAGAACTTTTGACCGGGTAGACCGATTTCGACAAATTTTGTTTTAATCGAAAGGTGGTGTGTGCCAATTGGTCCCATTTAAATTTATTTGACATCTAACAACTACTTTTCGAGTTATATCTAATAATGCGTTTTTACTTGACGCTTTTTTCGTCGACCCACGTTGTATTATACCGCATAACTTTCTACTGGATGTACCGATTTTGATAATTCTTTTTTTGTTGGAAAGGGGATATCCCTAGTTTGGTACCATGATAAGGAAACCAGGATCTGATGATGGAATCCCAGAGAAATCGAGGGAAACTCTCGAAAATCCGCAATAACTTTTTACTGGGTGTACCGATTTTGATAATTTTTAATTTAATCGAAAGCCGATGTTTATCATGTGGTCACATATAAATTTTATCGAGATCTGATAACTACTTTTTGAGTAATCTTTGATAACGCGTAGTTGCTTGACTATTTTTTCATCGATCTACGTTGTATTACTTATCGATGTAATTGAAGTCGGTTTTTTTTTTTTAAAACATCAATCAACAATAAATGAAACCTTGTGGGGTTGGTCACGCACTCAGCGTGGGTATAAGAGATTTATTAAATAAAATACATTGTCTTAAAAATTTATATTTTTCTAAACATTTTGCCTTGTATATGAGGATAATATGAATTAAAACTTTAGTAACGCTATTGATCACACTTTAAATGACTGCGTTACATAATACCGTCATTTAAAACAGAGAGTTCATTATGATTTATCTTAGTTTTATGCGACTTTTATCGCCTTATTGAAAGGTGATATCGATCATTCTATTAGTAATAACGATCATTTATTCAATATTTATCATCGGTCTGCTAGTATCTAATTGTTTTTAATCGTACATTCAAATTATATTTATGTGTTGAAAGTTTCTCGCTATTACAATTTTTTTTGCGCATACTTTTTTTTTCTTACACAGACTTCGATGGTATATTTCTTCTAATTTCTATAAAATTAATAATTTTCAATTATTTACGTGATTAAAGTTACTTCAACGATGTTCTAATATTACCCTTTTTGGAGTAGAAAGTTAATAAAAATATAGGTACACATCACTTTTCAAAAATATTATGAATGTCGTTCGTAAATTGGCTAAGGAGTTGTGACACAAAAAAAATCTAGTGGAGAAATTTAGTAGTGTTTCGATGATGTCATCAATATAGTATCTATTCGAACCCAGTATGATGAAGATGCTTGCTGATGCTTGATGATGCTCTTATAATCAGCTAGGAAGGAATAAACAAGGTAAAAATGCAACTAGCCTGAAAAAGTATCTGCCTCCGTTGTGCTGTGCCGAGTGCCCGAGAGAAAGAGTAAGTCCGAAACTGCGGGCATGCGCAGATCGCGCGGCTAGCTTTATCTCTCTTACTTCCTTACAGAGGATCATCGAAAGAATTTATTAATTCTGGCGGTCCTCATAAGGATATTTGGAAACTGTGAAATTGAATTATTGCATCGTCATCGGTCCTTGATATGTGTGCAAAGTTTTAAATTAATCAAACTTCTGGAAAATGGTGAAAATTATGCTCAAAAATTCCATTACATACATACATACATACAACCTAAGCTAATAAAAGCGTGGTAAAAAAAATAGTTAATATAATAGACCAAGAAGTAAGATTATCTTTATTGCATTAATTTGTTTTATATGTAATATCGAATTGAAAGCGACTTCAACATATCCCATGATTTATGTCAGCGTATTGCTGCTTCAGCTAACTTCAACTTTGACACCAAGGTTTTAAGCGAAAGGCGTCATTGCAACTGTCAATACTGTCGTTCACTCATCTCGAGAGGGTTACTCAACGGTCAACACTTTACTGCGAAGAAATGTCTAACCGTGCGCCTTGCGACTTTTGTATATTTATTACGAAATCTTACTACGAATTTACGTGTGCTTGTTACTTCTGTCCTTACGAGCGTTTTATTGTTTACGATATTTTCAAAGTGCTAAATCTCATAGCTTATATTATAGCAGAAGATAATTATCTTCTCTGTATACTATATAATAACAATACATTGTACTGTACCACCACAGACTTAATCTTAACAGTACAAAATACTTAATATCTAGGAATTGACAATATAACCACAATAAGGTGGTCATTATGCTCAGTGTGGGGTGCATTAGGGAATTTTTTTCAATATATATTTGATACTATTGAAATATATATCACAAGTTGGTTAATTCTTAGTTTGAAATTTTGGAATTAGGCGATGAAAACTGTTTTAGATAACACTTTTATTGTTAGTTCTAGAGGAGCAGAGCAGAAAGTTTAAATGTCAGTCAATTCGAGTCCGTTATGACGAAACAATCAACTAAACCTTCTCTACTCGAATATTTTACTTTGATTTTACAAGTGGCTAAAACCGTGACAAATACGCTATTTTAGTAGTAGAATAAGTTATAATATTATTTAAGGAATATAATTAAATAGTGTATTTACTACTTTATAGTGTACTATTACATTGGTTATTTAGACTGAAAAATTGACCGACAACTTCAAATAATTGTGTTTGCGCGCAACCGATAAAAAACCGACTTCAATTACATCATCAAGTAGTAAAACGTAGTAGACATTGAGTAAATAAACATTATTAGAGATAACTCAGAAAGCGCGAGTAAGAATTCAACCACATTTAAATAGGGCTACACGAGAAGCACCGGTTTTCAATTAAAAAAAGTATCATCTAATTCGGTCCATTCAGTACAAAATTATGAGCTGTCTAGACATAAAAACAGCCGGATTGAGAACTACCTTTATTGACGATGGTTAAAAATATATTGATTTAAGGCAATTGAAGTCGCATGAAGATGTGCAAAATCATTACATAGTATAAAACGAAGTCGCTTCCCGCTGTCTGTATGCTTAGATCTTTAAAACTACGCAACGGATTTTGATGCGGTTTTCTTTAATAAATAGAGTGATTCCAGAGGAGGGTTCATATGTATAATACATGCATAATATAGTAGAGGAAAATTGATAGTTTTTGCAACCGTGCGAAGGCGAGGCGGGTCGCTAGTACAGTATAAAGTGTAATGTAATAGCGATGTACCTACAGAAAGTCGCAATTTTAAATTACTATGTGACGTAATCTTTCAAAATATCACTACAAAACATTACTTGGTTATACATAGTATCAAAATAATGTTTGTTTAACTTATCTGCGATGTTATTTGGTTTAATTAAAGCAAAAAGTAGTAAGTTACATAACAGTGGTAGTTAAAACATTATCCAATATGCATTGGCTGAATATTTTAATTCGAGATTCGTAGCTCGCGGGTAAAACTAAAGAGCTGTGCGAGTGTTATGTCACTGCAAATTGCTCTGCTATCAAGCAATTTATTTAGCACATTCCTATTCGACTCGGTCGTTATGCATCTCTGTAACGCGTCCATTTGTGATTTTCTCACCGTGTTTATTTGTATAATTAGTGCATCTCTCTCAAAATATTTTATATTTTCTTAAGATTTTTTACATAACCGCAGTAACTTAAATATCTATTTTCATTCGAAATAAAATAAATTTCGCAGTATAGTTGATAAAGTACTTACTTCAAGTTTTCTTTACAATGAAATTTGCATGGAAGTTTTTTTCCTTCAAAAATTTATTTCGATGTTGTTTTTAAGTAAACTATGTATGTTTGTATAATTAACATTTTAAGTAGTTATGCGATTATTTACGTGAAACAGTTTTTCCTCTTAAAGGCTTCATATTTGAGATATAATTAAAAAATTGAAAGATGATTTCTATTCTGCAAGGGCGTTGATATAATTAACATCATAATTTAAAAATATAAATTAATTACTTATAGACCGTGAGCCCAAGAGCCAAAGTAACCATGAGCAAGTAACCATGAGTTAACCTTCATATGTGGCCATTGCTTCAACCTATGTTGGGAGCATGCGCTGAGAAACTTTCAGCTTTTATAAAACGACGAAGGTCTGGCCCTCACGGGGTCTTGGGTTACACGTTTAATATAAATAACCTAAAGATCTACTTCTTCTTTAGGTTAAAATGGCTTTCAATGAGCACAGATGATTTCGCTAATATCACGTAGAATAACCTAAAGTTACTGTTCGTCTTAATTATGTCAATTAGATGTGTACAATGTAAATATTTTCAAAAAATGAGTTAATTTATTTATAGATTTAAAACCTCTGGATAGATATAGACAATTATTTTAAAACACTTGCCCATATAAATGTTTCAATTTAAATAATAGTTTTAATGGTTATGGATCAGAATATGTCACGAGATAATGTAACGGTATGCTAAGTACCAGATACTGAGTGATTGTGATAGATTGTAGAAATATCGTACTTTATGGGAGACAGACTGTTAGCTAACATGATTTAGAGCCTTTTAAACTATATCGATTTAAGCTTTATCGTTTGTTATCTACTCGTTTTATTATTGAATGTGTGATTACAAAACTGACTTAATGTTCATGTAATGTTAAAAATAAAATTACTTACTATTAAGGGTCGTTTTATTGTATGTTTGACGATGCTTTTGCACAGTGGTCACAAAAAGTAGTCAGAGCGTTTGTGTTTGTATGTTTATGTCAAACGCAACATAAATTTCGATTTTGTCTGTATCTATTACCTATACAGTAATATCAATTTTGCCGTGTGATGTCGGCCGAGTAGGATAGCACTTCCCTCTTTCTTCCCGTGGGGGTCGTAAAAGGCGACCGAGGGATAAACCTGGCTCAAAATCATCAGAAGGAAAAGGAAACCTTCATTTGAAACCTGGAATGGGGTCTCCGTCGGCATGGGCAATGGGGTCTCGTCCGTCAGGCATTCGTCGTATAGCAATAAAATGCGAAAGACTCCTGCAGTCGAACTGGCTCCACAAGCATCGACTCGTCGTTCCTGTGGGCCTAGCCAGTGAGGTCGAGAGGGTTGGTGCAGAGCTTAGGCAACTCTGCGTGTTCCTGAAGAGTGTCCTAGGCGAGAGTGTCTGTCTGTGGAGAGCACACTTTTCTAAATCGTCTGCAATAGGCGGACTAAAGCCAATGATGATGATGAATATCCATTAACTGTCTCCTTAGTAGACAAGGAAATTTTCGTGTATTATGGAGAAAGATTTTAGCTTGTCATTAACGCTGGTTTACTGAATATTGCAGGTTACAAATCTTAGAAATTTTTGTAGATTTTTGTATAGCAATAAAAAATGGAATAGTTGCTGTTTAACAACAAAGGTGACAAACTAAAATAGAAAATGAAATATGAAGACATTAAATGTAAGATTTTTCTCAGAATCAAAAGTAATTAATAATTTATGAAACGTTAACTTGTTGAAGAGAAACTATGAGGAAACGGAAACATAATTATTATGTTTGAGAAGAAACTCGATAAAACCCTTCGAAATGAATCCATTTAATGTAGGTTAATGTCATCTTCTCTTAAGTGATATATATAGTGAAATATATTTTAACGGCTTACGAAAACTCCACTGATGGTTTAATAGATAAATAAGTGCAACTTTTATCAATATGAAAAACATTTGTTATTTTTGGTGATCGCTACAATCAAAGAGAATTTTTTACAATTTAAGAAAATATAAATAAGGGTAACTGTTTTATTCAGATAAGTATTTTAGGGGACGTTCAAGTATTACGTAACACAATAAGGGGGGATTGGTCTTGTAAAATGTTACGATGCGTTACAGGGGCCCTATTAGTTCAGAAACATACAATTATAACGGCAGTTATAAATAATAAATTAAATATATTGAGATTAAAATAAAACAATAACCATTTCACTTACCTAATCTGTTATAATTATAGATTTAATTTTAGAATAAAATGTTTTTTTTTTAAATATAAATCAATAATATGAAGCATTTAAATAAACGTTGTATTTATAAAATAAAGAGTTATAAAATTATGTCAAAGTGTTTAAAAAATAGAAAATCTAATGTACTACAATGTAGTGATCGTGACTCTTCATGAAGATAAAAAGGAAATTTTCATATTATATATCTGAATCATAGGAAAGTCAGATTTGAAAGGGACGCAAATTCCTGATCCGATTACTAATGTCAGGCATTTTCCCTCAGGGAAAAACCAATCTAACTTTTCATACAATCGTAATGAAAACGTTTCGCGGAAAGAAATACGCCAGTGCGGAAAAATTGGAATAAATGTTAGTCACATGCATTCCAATATTTGTTTAGGAAAACTTAATATTACGATCTAAAGATTCTTACAAACTTTAAAATAATATGGATTAGAAATGTATATTAGTTGTGGAGAAGCTAAATATTAATTAGTATAAAGAAGCTAATGTGGTATAAATATAAGAATATTTTTGTTCGAAAATAGCATAGATATACAACGCGCGTAAGCATGCAAATTCTGAAATGTACAGAGATGTGACATTTGCGTTTAAGTTGCATGTTTATATTTCGAAATATCAAATGAATCTATACATTCACTGCATTTCACGCATACGTGTGTAATTAATAGTTAGACTTCGCAATTTAGGGCTACGTAACTTACGAAGATACACACACGCAGAAAATTACGCATGGACATCTTATTTACACAGTAGTGTAGTTAGCTTAAATTACAAATTATTGTGACATCAAAGAAGAATGTTCATGTTCGTAAATTATGATTCGTAAAAAAGAGGATTTTTTTATATCGGGAACCTGACTTATACCGAAATAAGTTCGATTTTTGTCAGTGAACCCATTGAACTTAGCAAAAGCAACTTATTCCTAAATATGTTACTGCTGGAAAAAGGTTGGACTGTGGATTTTTATATAGTTTTACTAATGGCGGTAATCAGGTTTGTTTAACAAGGCACATGTACATGACAAGATAAACAGCGGAGTTTTGGTAATAAAAACAATTGAAACTATTTTAACTCCCAACTACACTAAGCACGAAAAATAAAATAAAACTTTGTAAGTTTGCCGGGTTAGCTAGTTTTATATAAATAAAAGTTTTGATATGCTTACGGTGTGAGTAAGGGTTGAAAAGAGTAATCATCGTAATTCAATGATAACTTTATAGTTTTGTATTTACTTAGGCAATTGTAGGAAGAAGCGGCACTATCTAAAAAACATTTCTTCATTACGCATAAAATCTTGATATCGCATTGGAATTTATTTTACTGCTTATTATAAAGATAAACATTATGTCATCTTATACTGATTACCGATTGCAATGAACAATTATATCGTTTTCTATGGATTTAATGATCAGCACTTTCATAGCCTGTAAACGCTCTAGTGCTGGTAATCAAAGCGTATATAATCTTTACACTTTATAAATAAAAATGCTGTGTGGTTACGGCAGTAAGAATAAAGCCGCTCCCTCTCTTTCCGTGGGTGTCGTAGGAGCCGACTAAGGGATACACACACACATACACACACACACACACACACACACACACACACATAGTTCCACAATCACCTTGGAACTTAAAAAGCCGACCGATGGCGGGATAGCCATCCAAGTGCTGATTTTGGAATACACAGGCCGTAGACGGGGAGCAGCGTCTTCGGTACGACAAAGCCAGCCCTGCGGTCACCAACCCGCCTGCCCAGCGTGGTGACTATTGGCAAAACACACGAGTTCACGCCATTTTTGGCGCGAACTTGTGGAGACCTATGTTCAGTAGTGGACTGTGAAAGGCCGCTGTGATTATTCAGACAAAAACATGAGAGAATCATGTAATCTGTGAAATGTGAGAAATCGATTTTTAATTAATCTATTATATTGTGTGTAGGAATTAATTATATCCTAATCGAGTTTTTCCACTACACATCACAGCCCTACGAAGCTTCAATTTAACTTTTGCTGTTTAGAGATTTGTATAGCGTAGGTATTACACACTTTGATAAAAGTAAAATAATTATCAAAATCTGTTTCATAAATCTAGACTTTATTCATTACAAACAAAGTACACTTGAGTCCTTCTATTTTATAATATTAATCTCAGAATATTAATAGGTATATATAATGACATACAGTTTCGTTCATGTGATCTTTCATAAAAATACTAGCTGACCCCGCAAATGTCGTTTTGCCACATATATTAACCCCCTTAATCTCTTATAATTTAGGGGTATGAAAATAGATGTTGGCCGATTCTCAAACCTACCCGATATGCACATAAAATTTTATAAAAATCGGTGCAGCCACTTCGGAGGAGTATGGAAACTAACATTGTGACACGAGAATTTTATATAAGATTATCCTTCGTTTTGTAAGAAACTATTGTAAGTAAAAGCTAATAAATAATAATATAATAATAAGCTAATAAGCTAATGCAGGTTAAGCCACGGGCTAGATTCAGACAAATCCAATTATATAATGAGTTATTACTGTTTTTTATGCTTTCGTTTGACCCACTGACTTTACTTATGATTAATGTTATCATATTATATTATTTATGTAACATCGAAATCTCATTTATATTATGAATATAACACGCACTTTAAAAATTAACTATTTATTATTCATTGCTTTATCATTCAATATTACAATTAATATTCGACGTAAAACAAAAACTATTTAGATGTTCAACAATCTGTAATCTGTTTATTCGACTGCGGAATTAACACGTGGACTACTTATTATCGTAAAAGGGCGGACTACTTATTATTTGTAAAAGTGTGTTGTAAAGTGTTGTTTTCGATGCTTTAAATATTTTGTATAAATTTTTTCGGAGTTTACTCCTTAATAATCGATTTTCATATATATTTTTTTATATTTCATTTCTTTTTTTTCCCTGGTAGGAAAAAAATAGTAGGAGTAAAATCTGCTGAACGAATGACCTCGTTACATTTCTCGATCTATTGGAACCCAATAGGGGTTCCGATAGATGGATTGAATTCGTTTATTTACCATGTAGTACTAGGTATTAATATTTTTCTTAGTCTAGTAAGCCTTTTTTCGCCTATTTGGATAGTCGATCTGAAGGAGTAAACTCCAGTCGTACGTCGGAGCTGACACACACACTTTTTTAATATGCATTCTACTATATGATGTACAAGATATCTATCACGATATCAATACATGAGTGATTTCACGGAACGCATAAAATTATGTATTAAATGCAATTTGAAGAGCCTTATGATTGTATTATATTATGCTATATATCAGCATTTTAGTATTGCGTTTATATTCGTATACGAAATAATACCTATAGATTCAAAACTAAATAAATAATTGGATAAAACCTTTTTTGTTTATTTGTATAAAAGAAAATTTGTATTAGTCGATTCACAAAAAAGCAATATAACGATACGAAGCCCACCAAGCCAGCTAGTATCCCATAAAGTCTAAATAATACAAATATTTGAAAGTAATTAACAGTTTATAAATTAGTTAATATTCGTACGAAATGACTTTATAAAGTAGTAATTTGTAAAATCATACAGTTTGATCATTGCGGATATAACTATCTCGATTCTTCCTCATTATTAACATTTGCTTGTTCTGAAGCTGTAGAGCGATAGAAAAATAACCTGATCGATAGAAAAACAACTTATGATTAAATACTACGTTTCCTTACGGCCTCGGCTTTTTGCTCTCGTTATTTTGTATCAACACTTGTATCATTTATTGATGTAATTGGTCCCTGGTATGTGTAATAAATATGTGGCAATGATGTTGTTCGTTTGTAAAATTATATTTAAAAGAAAAACGTAATTGGAAAACTTATATAGAATATATATACCTGGTTAAATGTTTCGAAAATAGCTATTGTTTACCACTGTGCTAAAATGTATGTCTACTATATATCTACTATGCAAAATTTCATATCTCTTGACCCACCTTTCTGCTATCTACCTGTCAGATAGCACTAGAGTTATATTAAGAAGGTTTATGTAATATCGTGGACTTGTATTCAATGCACGTATTGAAATAAGTATATCACTAAAAATAATTGGTTAATATAAAAGATCATTAATATAAGAGTTACGTGAATAGATAAGTAACGTTGTAGTAATAGACTATGCAAATATCGCCGCTAGGATCGTATTAGAAATCTGTAGAAAATTACTAGGAGTGTACAACTAATTGTGATGGATATTACTAATTTAGTGTTACGCCTTACCTTTAATGATAGTGTGTGTTTTGGGGCCTCCAACACAGGGGTGAACTGTATATACTTTTTTTTATACAAGTAGGTCGGATGGCTCACCTGATAGTAAGCGATTACCGTAGCCTATAGACGCCTGCAACACCAGAAGCATCGCAAGTACGTTACGGACACTACTCCTGATCCCGCCCGAGAATTCTGGTTACCCTACTCACCACAGGAACACAACACTGTTTGAAAGCAGTATTATTTAGTTGTGACCTTCGTAAGGTCGAAACACTTCCCCAGTCAAGCTGCTTTAGACTTTGAGCTGGATATATCCTACTGTGCCCTACGTCAGTTGAAAACTAGCTGACAGGGAATTTATTTAAATATTTTTACTATCCACACATGCTGTGTGGTTACGGCATCAAAGAATATTGCCACTCCCTCTCTTCCCGTGGGTGTCGTAAGAGGCGACTAAGGGATAACACAGTTCCACTACTACCTTGGAACTTAAAAAGCCGACCGATGGTGAGATAACCATCCGACTGCTGGCTTTGAAATACACAGGCCGAAGACGGGCAGCAGCGTCTTCGGTGCGACAAAGCCAGCCTTGCGGTCACCAACCCGCCTGTCCAGCGTGGTGACTATGGGCAAAACACATGAGTTCACACCATTTTTGGCGTGAACTTGTGGAGGCCTATGTCCAGTAGTGGACTGTGAAAGGCTGCTGTGATTATTCACACAAAAACATATTAAATATCAGTTAATGACTATGAGTAAACATAAATTCAAAAGAGTACTACAACTACTCCTAATCTCGACAATGTGTAAAGAAAGAAAGAAATACGAATTGAATATCTTTCTTGCTTAGTAATATATATTTAGTATTATAATTGTATATATAATTGTTTGAGGGTGTACAATGCTCATTCGTTTGATAAATGTCCAAAATACAAATCTCACAATTTCATTCTCGTACACGTTTACGTTTACGTTTCTCTACACACTCTAGAGATAACTGTGTATGTACAGGATATTTTGGAAACAAGCATCGATTTTAAGCGTTCTTATGTATTTGTTTTCACGGTAGATCCTCAGTGTTCCTCAATATTCTCAGTCTCGTTTGATACGGTCACTACAGAGAGCCGAAACGCTCATTTTGTTCACTTGTGTTTTCTTTGTTAACATACTGTCCGATCGTTACTTTTGTTTACCGACGGCCATGAGTGTGTTCGAAGTTGAGTACTCAATTGTGGGTGTAAGACGGTGCTATTTTTTACAATAATAACTATTTTATATTGCTATCTCACTTTAAATTCATTCAGTCCACACTCAATATTTATTGTTTATTCAGTCAATACTGATATGAGATAGTTCGACATTTTCTTCTTACACAACAATCATTCAAGTGTGTCATCCAATATTACATTCCCATTAATATTTGCCGTTCAAATGCATGACGTGAACCGTATTTATAGGTTACAAGGTTCAAAATAGAATCAGATTGAGGTTTTCAAGAGAAAAAATAAGTTAGTATTGAAATAAGACGTTGTATTAGATTTGCGCGTGCTCATACATTGAGTGTCATACATCATCATAATGTTGGTCATTAATGATTAAATGTTATATTATTGTTTGTGGGGCGATTATAATACTAAGCATGAAATTCGTTCGGAAAAATTTCACGCTTTACGCCTTGGGTGGTTCACTTATACAGGAACTAGTTGCGTCTCTCGATTTCGCCGGCATAATTATTAGATTCCGTAGAAATATCGGAAAAAAATATTAGCCCATGTGTTAGTACAGATCTTCAGCTGTCTTATAATAAGTTTCTTAACAATCCGCTCCTTAAAATCTTCACAAACTGGCGTATTTACGAGTATAGTATAAGTATTTCTTTATTGAAAATATTTTTGTATATTTTCATGCCGGAGTGCAAGTCTGTTTCTTAAATTATGTTAAGTATGTTATGATTGCAATGTATTGCTTGATATAAATGTAAATAAATATACGTTAAACGACGTATAGAAATTAAACAGTAATTCTTAACACTTACTAATCTGAGTATCGTATGTGTTCGAAAATTTTTGGAGATGTGGAGGAACTTCATTAGAATTATACTAAAAAGTAAGTTTTCTTAGTTTAATTAAGCACTTGGGACCTTATATAAGCTAGAGGGGCAAGGATGTGCACGAATCATGTCTTTTTTTACCTTTTTGTAAAAGATATAATTATTAATCACCTATAAATTTAATATAAGTTAAATTGACATATATCTAGTAAATAATGTGAAAGAATGTATGCAAAAATTAGTTAATTTATAGCGTAGTATTTATAACATGATTACCTGTAGATTGCATTTATGTAAGGTGAGATTAATTTGTAAATTAAAATAAATATTTGATCTTTGATAATCGAGAAATAAAACGCTTAATATTCATTGGTTACACTTTCAAACTATTGAACAAATATATTTTTTTAAATTAAACTGTTTAATATAAATATTACAATAATTAAAAAAAATATGATGTAAAACATTACCTAAAATATCTTTCTTAAAAACACCACTTAATTTGTAACAATTTATTTTCGTAATGTTAGAGATACCGAAAATCTATTTGTTATTTAATATTTTCATTTAAAAAAGAAAAATAAATAGGTGTTTTATCTATGAGATGTTCTTACTAAAATATCTTCCCTTAAACGTCGTTGGTAAAGAATTCTCGTGGACATTAACTAAACAAACAACCTAGCCTCCATTCAACCAGTTTAAACGTATCATTCAAACTTTTCACCTCAAAGTCCCATTCCTAAACCATTGATGCATGGCCTGTTAGAGAGAGATCGATGGCAAAGCGAGATAGATTTATTTGCTCTGTTTTAAAAGTTGAATGGGTTAACGTGATTCCGAGAATAACCTGTTTAGTAGCAGATGGGTCGAAATTAAATAAACCGCCTAAGTGTAAGACGGACTTGTATAGTAGGGTTCTGTATTATTGTAATCTTTAAAAATGCGTTTAATACACACACATACATACCCTAAACACCCCCAAAAGAGTACCGTGCAATTAAGACTTAAGTCTTTCAATACACTACTGTTATGATCTAAAAAAACCGAAAAAAAAACATAAAACATATATAAAATTGTACACACAGCAATAACTATTGTATAGCTATTGTTAATGTCTTAAAGTGAAATTATAGCTTCGGAGCACAGATGGACACGCCTCCAGCGAAGTTTAAGTAAAAGGATCAAGTTTGTATCCCTTGGGTAAGGAACACTAAAACATAAAAAAGGACGTGTTCTTGTAGTTTGTGAAGGTTTTTTTACGTAATGGGTCTCGATACACGTTCCATGACCAGTAAATACTTAGCTTCAATAGATTTAAAAATATAATTTCATTATTCCTTTAATATACGAGTACCTATTTTTAGATACAAAAGTTGTAATCAGATCTCGATGAAATTTAAATGTGTCCACATGATAAACATCGGCTTTCGATTAAATTAAAAATCATCAAAATCGGTACACCCAGTAAAAAGTTATGGGGATTTTCGAGGGTTTCCCTCGATTTGTCTGGGATCCCATCATCAAATCTTGATTTCCTTATCATGGTACCACACTTAAAATATCTCCTTTTCAAACAAAGAAGAATTATCAAAATCGGTGCATAAATGACAAAGTTATCCCCGAACATACATTAAAAAATATATGTATAAATATACGATCGAATTGAGTAACTTCCTCCTTTAATTGAAGTCGGTTAAAAACACCCATTTTGGGGCGGGATTCGAGCTCAAAACCCTGGCGCTGAAAGCATCGTCTGCGCAAAATTTAACAACTATACGACTATATTATCATGTTTAAAACGTCTTACACTATGATATAACGCTATTAATCTATTTAATACGACGTAAATGCGACGACAATGACGCTTTAATTTAACTTTCATACAGTAATATTACCAGTCTAGACTCACTCGCATAAATAAAATCTCTTTCGTCTGGTATCTGAAAAATGGTTTAAAAGTTAACTAAATTATTGGAACGCTGTTCGAGAGATTCCTACAAGATTCCGTATTATGATGGGAAACTTTTCTAATTATTTTTCCGAAACTTCGCAATATGCGTCTTACTATTTGATTACTTGTAAGAAAAAGCTTTTGATATACGTAGGAAAATATTTTAATCATACTAACAATTAATTGTGTGCTTAGAACGGAGAAAAAATGTATCTTGGTGAACTGATTCAAAAACGCTTTGTGAATAAATTATAAATCACTACATTTATTTTTCTTTTTTTTTTAAGTCGGACAATGTTTTAATAAGACTAATTGAAATAAAATTAAATCTTGCGATACAAAGCGTCTTATTCCTACTACTTTCCTTTAAAAAAACTTACATTTCCTAGATAATCTGAGATTTTTGCAGGATACCTGCCAATCTATGGCGGATGATGCTTTAGACATTTTTTTCAGATGTATAGCTTCAGTACAGAAAGTAGAGATGGCGCTGCCTACCGACACTAACGACAAAATAAATGAAAGTCCTAACTGCAGTTATACCATGCGTACACTATTCATAAATAGTAATAGATATATATGGTGACGATCATCAGTAGTAATCGAAGCAACTGATACTGTAATGGAATACTATTTTCACCTTTACTTTCCAGACACAAGATATCAGTAATTGATCCTATCCTACAAATGAGTCTCGATATCTGTTTGCTAAGTGAGAAATTGTCACAAATCAACTGTCTGTCATTCGTAAGTCTAATTATTGCTCCAGTTTTACTTCGTTGCAATTAACAAGTTTTATTTCTATACCCGTCATTGAAAGTGTTTCTAAGTATTCGATTTATTGCGTATGCAAACAATTACACTTCTTAACATAATGGTAATATGATATATAACACTGTGCATCTTTTATTTCATTACGGTATTATTTGTAGTGGGTTTTTGTTGGGAATATGTTTCATAATATTAGTCGAATAAGGGTTATTTTGGCGTGTACAGTTGATGTTCTGTGTGGGTTCATTAATAGCAAAACGTAGGGCACATACGAAGGCAGGTTGTGAGCGATACCTGTTCGTTGTCAACATACACCCGACCTACTAAACCTGTTGGGTGGCATGAGTCATAGGGCAACAACGTTTACTTACTAAAATATATTTTATATTTTAAATTACAAACAAATCGACACCAACAATTTATACTACGCCAACTCGAATTTTTGATAAGTTGGTTTTCTTAATGCAACTTGAATAAAAATGTTTTATTTTTTTGTAATAATAAAAATTCTGAAATTGCAATGAATAAATTAACTATTAAAGATACCAAATTTCAAATAAGTTTCTTAATTAATATAAAAGGTATCACGTTTTTCCCTTTTATAAGCCTCTATTGTAAAGTTCTCTTATGAGTTAGCTTAGTATAAATTGCTGGTGTCGAAATGTAATAAAGCTTGTCATTGTTATAATCTCTGTTAATATTACATTGACATAAGCATATTATTATATATATAATAAATATAATATATCTAAAAAAAATATCATAAAAGTAATTTCTTTTAATTTTAAAGAGGTTTAGTTGGTTTTGAGAAGTTTAATATATCCATACATTTGCAATATTTTATGCATTTTATAATTGACTTATTAATAAAATTAATAATTTTTGATCTTTTAATTTTTAAGAAGTGTAAAATAATCAGACACGTAAGTGAAAATAGGAACCACATTCGAACGCGATGTCATGTCCAAACGTGCTCGTTTGTGCCTCGCATAGTCGGTAATCAAATTGATTGCAGACTGATTAGGCCCTCCGTTCGTTTGACCTGTTACTGCTAAATTGAACGAGTATGAAATGTTGCTATAGCTACGATACATTTTTACTATTAAAAGCTTTATTTTGAAATTGTTGATTGTCAGATGTTAACTGTTTTGAAACATATGTGTTATAATAGTGATAGTAACGAAACAATCAAAAAAGGACAAAATTTCTGTTCATGAACTACTTTTTTCTTTACTTCATTATATCATAAACGAAATGTATCATAAACACTTTTGATTCCACGGGATTTGCTGCAATTCACCGCGTGGTGTGGTTAAACTAAAATACAGTAATACAAAAATACAGAAAGCTTTTATGTTTATTACACAAATTGTACTTTTTAAAATAAATAAGCTAGAAAAGAGGTACTTTTGAATTTAAAGAAACAAAAACCTCTCTTTTTCTATCTTCACTTATTTATATATATCTCTCAACTTCCGTTCGCCTCGTTCCATCACACATTTCGTAACGCTCTCGTTATGCATTCACCCGCTTACTCCCCAAGTCAAGCGTACGTAAAGAGATTTTTCCTTCAAAAGTTTTTTTTTTTTTTTCAAATCCATGAGTATCTACGTGGACACCCTAACACGAATCAAGTGCAGGCAGTTCTCCTTGCCCGGACGTTTCGCCGCGCGCGCACAAGTCTACACCACTCCTTGCCGTGCGTGTTGATTTGCCGCTGAATCGATCAATCGTCCAATGCTCTTAATTTCTAGACTCTCTCCGTTCAAGGCTGAATGTCTTTTTAAACATTGAAACTAGTTAATTGAGTCGAATTGCCTTCTTTACTGTGTCGGTCGCTTATATAGATAAAAAGAAAATTATAATTATTACTTAATTGTATGAAGTAATTAAAAATGTTGATAAACCACGTTCATTAGGTAAAGGCTGAAGTTATACATGGTCATAGTGAAAATAAAAAAGATTACTGTAACTGTTATATTTATTTATATAATTACATATAATAATATTGTAAACATTACAGATCTTATAAACTAATGCGTTTACAAAATTTCGGTTATATCTGGTCTCAATATACCGCTTTATCGCTTTGAGAAACGTAGCAGGTGTTGAAAAAATATGTCTAAAGTTGGATCCCACGCCAGCACACCATTAAGCAGAGTCAGTGCTCGAATTAACGGTGACTCTCGCATTAATTTCGAACTGTGTCTCATCACTGCAAACAGAGTATGCCGCCGAACGTGGTTATACTTTGGCACGCTCAGAGGTATCAAACTTAACAAAAAAAATATTTTTTTTTTACTTCAAGAGAATCACATCCTAGCATCCCCTGCAAAAATAAGGAGCAAGGATAGCCTATAACATATTCACATTTTTTGAAGTAAAGCAATCTTAAAAATTTCTTTTGGAGTTTTTCCAGCTTGTGTTTGTATTTTACCTCATGTGGACCCCAGATAACTGTATTACTTCTATAACTATTAACTGTCAAGAATAGCTTCAAGTCATCTGCAAATAACAGACAGTGAGGTGCGCTGATTATGTCAGGCAAATCATTTATAAATAATAAAAATCCCAAAGGTCCAAGGTTCGATCCCAGGCTTATACCGTAAAATGTATAATACGGTCTTGAGAGGTGTCCATTGCCTCCAATTACGGAGGTAGCAGGAGAAAAACTTTATCTAAAAAATAATATTTGTATCTGCATTAAAACACGTATAAGGAAGGAAATAGTAAGTGTTCACTTCCTAAAACTTAAATTTTTACTACTGTAGAGTAATTTTTTATTACATTTATTTATGTTATATTGGATTTAAAACAGTAACTTGTAAAGAAAAAGTAAGTACTCTACATATCTAGGTGATGCCTGAAATACTCGTAAATAAATTTGATATGATTTGTAGCAGACTCAGAATTTTGTTGTCTAATATAATTCTACACGTAGAGGTAGCTCCTCTGTCTACTTTAAATCAAACTAACAATGTAATAACTATACATTACTATCAAAATTACTGAATCATTTCTCAATATATTATAATGAAAATCTTATCGTTTCAATAACAAGGTATTGGCACATATCAAGTATAAATCTTGTTGAATTTTACTACTCCGATATACAATATTATAATGATCTTTGGGCTATAATTTTCTAGGGAAGGTATCAATAGTGACATGCCTATCTATTGCGATGAATAACCGAGGGAAATTTATGTGACCCAAATGGGAATCGAAAGCGTTCTTATATGGTCGTTACAGTGACCTCGTGGTGCGTTCGTCCAGCTTCTGTAATGAGATTGTTCTGCTTGCAGAGGTTATCCGGGGAGCGAGATTTTTCCAATTTCCTTTAATATATCATCATCGGATCGTGCGGCTATTGCTTGCATTCAATGAATAATATTAAAGTATCATTTTCGGTTTCTAAATTTAATTGAATTTTATTAGTTTATACTTTATAATCATGGCATAATTGTAACTTAATTTTTGTATTAAACTAGTACATTTATAAATATTAATTAATAATAAATAAATGCTTCACACTCATATTACAAAAAAGTTAATTGAATCCAAAACTACTTAGAAGTGTTTCATGCGATTAAATTACTTAAGCTCACCTCGTATATTTTGCTTATTTGTCTTTACAGTTAGTTATTATTCTATGAGTGCCTAGTACATTACTTTAATGGAATTTTTAGCACAAAAATCGATAAATAAAGTCAATGATGCACGCAATTATTTGCCGTAACGATATAAATTTTAAGTCTACTTACTAAATTTTAAGCCTACTAGCTTACATGTACGTAAAACACAATTTAGAACTGTTCTATGTAGAAGTTAACACAATAAGAAATGATTTTACCTTTATCGATTAGAAATTAAAATGTGATTTGTATGAGGATATTCTTGTAATAAAAAAACAGAAAGGTTTCTTAAGATATGTTTAACATTTAGAACCTACTAATTGTAGGTACTAGAATAACCTATTAACTATATTTATTGACGTTGTTACGTATGACAAAAAATATAAAATTTTCTTCTTATTTGCAGTGGTTAAACAATAACCTTTATTTAATTGCAAAAACTTTTTAATACCAATCGTTATTGTTTACATCAAGATTATATTCTGGGTGCTTATGTGCTGTGTGGCTACGGCACTAAAGAATTTAGCCACCCCCTGTCTTCCCGTGGGTGTCGTAAGAGGCGACTAAGGGATAACAAGGTTCCACAACCACCTCGGAACTTAAGAAGCCGACCGATGGCGGGATAACCATCAAACTTCTGGCTTTGAAATACACAGGCCGAAGACGGGCAGCAGCGTCTTCGGTGCGACAAAGCCAGTACTGCGGTCACCAACCCGCCTGCCCAGCGTGGTGACTATGGGCAAACACATGAGTTCACGTTATTTTTGGCGTAAACTTGTGGAGGCCTATGTCCAGCAGTGGACTGTATAGGCTGTAATGATGATAATGATGATATTCTGGGTGTTGTCAAGTGATTTTGTTAATAACTAAATAATTTTGTCTAGATGCCAAGGAATGTTAATGAGTGCATCTCAGCTCTGGCCCACATCCGCCATTGCTGTGTGCTATCAGTTTGTGCGCTATGTCAGTTGACAAAGGTCAGTTTCGGTCACGAGTTGAACCCGACTGATACTCATGGGAACAGCTCAGCCGTACCATGGGTGAAAATCATTTGTATGTAACTAAATATTAGAAACATGAAAGCATAAATGTTTATAAAATATGTTATTTCAAAAGTCTGAACTTTTGTTGTTATGTTGTGAGAGTGTACTATTACGTCTGTCTGATTTATTAGAATTTTATTTCTTTGTTTCTTAATAAATAAGGTCATTTAATTATTAAAAGATTTGTTATAACTACTGATTTATTTTGATTATCTGATTTTTGTAAAAATACCGACTGATCTGAAAGTGAGAATAAAAATTATAACTTGATTGTAAACCTTTTTAATTGTAAATCGAGTAATTCTCTATAGCAATAAATATTTTATTATAAAATCAATAATAATAAAATTCCGAAATAAAAAACAACAAACAAGAAATGTGGTAAGGGCGAGCAAGGTTGTAGATTCAGACCAAAGGCGCCTCGCCCTTACTAATGTACTAGATTGTACCTGAATTATGACGTCTCTTGATATCGCTGAGGCGAAACTCGGATATTAAGCGAAAGTACCGACCATTGTTTTTGTGTCGGCGTAAATTCGTATCTAAATGGAGCATCGTATGTTGTACTCGGACCGGTTAAGTGTGTATGAATAATGTCGTGCTGAAGGAAATGATGGCAAAATAGTTCTATTTTGCATATTGCTTTCGGTGCTGTTCGATTTTAATCTCTGTTAGTGAATTTATGTAAATTTATTGAAACTTGGAGGGTATTTTGTAGTCAAGTGGTTACGATTGCATATTTTCGAACGCACTTTAAATATATCCGCTGTCAGTATTTATAATAAATTGTTATTGTAAAGTCGAATCATAATGTCTTAAACAATCTTAATAAATTTATATCTAATGTAAACTACATAATTTTATAGGATTAAATTAGAATAAATAAAAAGTTAGCTTGAGAAACTTAAATACTCAACTTTTATACAACGTTTGCCATCATTAATTTTGTATTGTTTATTCCACCTCTTAGCATTTAATAGTTCTCAGTTTAGATTAATGTGTATAACGTAAAATTATTTTCTTGCACACTTTGTGGAGGTTAAGATTTAAGAAAAGTTTTATCAGTAACATATATTAAAACGGAATGCGGAACTCGTAAAAAATTTCCCTTCAACAATGCATGACCAAGTTCGTACTTCACGATCGCAAATAATATTCATCAGTTTTAAAATACGATAGTTTTACCGTATCATTTCATTTTCTGACACTGTGTCAATTGGATTTTTAACAATTAACACACAGAGTCTGGGAACCCGGTCTATTGTTTAGTAATCACAGTTACGTTTTAACTGGACAAGTTTTCGACACGCTAACCGACCCTCGTAACTGTGTGTCGCAAGTTAATTAGCGGACTGATATTTATATTTGCGGTATATTCTTGAGAGAGATTGGTGTTTTGGACCGTTATCATTATTGTGCTATTACTGAAATATTTCCACAGGTTTTATTTTAAGTTTCTATGAGAAGTGAGGGTGAAATCAATCTTCTAGTCTTCTTGGTTCTTTCTTGTTTGAAATTTTTGTATTACATTAGAATAAAATAAGGTAGTTTAAGTATTTGTAAATAACATTTTGTAAAAAAAATAGCTATTTTATTACTATTATATGCGCTATGTGGTTACGGCAGTAAATAATATAGCCACCCCCTCTCTTCCCGTGGGTGTCGCAAGAGGCTAATAAGGGATAACACAATTCCACTACCACCTTGGAACTTGAAAAGTCGACCGATTGGCGGGATAGCCATCCAACTCCAATCCGCTTACCCAGCGTGGTGACTAAGGGCAAAACACATGAGTTCACGCCATTTTTAGCGCGACCTTTTGTAGGCCTATGTCCAGCAGTGGACTGCGATAGGCTGAAGTGATGATGATGATAATGATGATCATACTGACAAAAGATAGATAGGTCAAATTCAATTAAGTAAAGGTAAGGTTCAATAAAAGTTGGGTTACTTTCTAAGAAGCAAATTCATATTGTACTATAATTGATTGAATACAGTATATGTTCATCGTTAAAAAAGCGAGGTCGCTCGTAAAAGTTACACAACACTTCAACTTAGTTAATTAGTTTTAATTTTTTTGCCACTTTCAGGATTATTCTGCGAAGTAATCTCAGAGTTTTGTGACTGTTCGTTGTTTATGACAATATGAAAAACAGTTGATGCAGTTTGATTCAAACTACTTTATATGAGTACGTATGAAAAGATTGTAATCTATTACAATATCAATAAAAATATTTAATTTTTCATTTTTATGAGTAAAAAAATATTTGTAATTATTAAATAATTACATATATTTTTTATAACATACAGACTAATTGTGCAAAAATAATTTAAATTCATAGTAAAGATAATTAAGTCCAAAGTCATTGCTTTCGCATTAGCTTCAAATTAGTATTACTGCATCGAATATCTATAAAAGATGTTCATAAGCACATTAATTAATTTCAATATTGATATTTGCAACGTAACATTTTTTTTAGACTCAGTCAGAAAGTAAAAATATATGGTAATGACCGGTATCGCGTTGTATCTACATTTTGCGATGGGTTTGAATAATAGGACTAATTACTTATAAGATGTATATCTATATCTGTTTTAAATAAACAAAAGTTAAAAAATGTTGTTGTTATAAGTTCAGTTCTTTTCCGCTCAATCTTTAGGACGATCTTTAACTCATTTTAGCTATTTTAGATGAGTGAAGCCATACTCTATCAAAACCCCTTCAAAATTAGATAATAGACAATAATTTATATTTTTATTTCCAACGTATTTTAATTATATATTTTTAACCTTTATTCGTTTAAAGTTTGCCGCAATGGCGTAGAATATGTTAGCATAATCGTTCGGCGCATGTTCGGTTCAAGAAGTCAGTGCAGGAATATCCTGGAAATTTTAACTTAAAAAAATTCTTGTTTAAATAAACTATATTTATTTTTTCTACAATAATAGTGCTGTTTTTTTTAACCGACTTCCAAAAAAGGAGGAGGTTCTCATTCGACTGTATTTTTTTTAATGTATGTTAAATCAGAACTTTTGACCGTGTGGACCGATTTCGACAATTTTTTTTAATCGAAAGGTAGTGTGTGCCAATTGGTCCCATTTAAATTTATTTGAGATCTAACTACTACTTTTCGAGTTATATCTAATAATGCGTTTTTACTTGACGCTTTTTTCGTCGACCTACGTTGTATTAACTTTCTACTGGATGTACTGATTTTGATAATTCTTTTTTTGTTGGAAAGGAGATATCCCTAGTTTAATACCATGATAAGGAAACCAGGATCTGATGATGGGATACCAGAGAAATCGAGGGAAACTCTCGAAAGTCTGCAATAACTTTTTACTGGGTGTACCGATTTTGATGAATAATATTTGTTGTGTGTTGTTAAGTTATATTGACATGGCTTTAAAATACCTTTTTGAGATTCAATGGCAGCTTTACATACTCACCAAGGCACGGTGAGGAGACCTATAAGGATCAGACCAACATAATCAGGAAGAAACATTTTTACTAATATCTATTCCGAACAGGAATGACCCACGAACGACGGCATTAAGGTAAGCTACTCTTACCACTACAACAGAACTTCCATGTTATAAAGTACATAATCAATATATTTTTAATGTAATTAGATATTACATTACCTAGTCATAACTTAGGCTACCAAACATAGTGGTACGACTTACAAGCAAAAACGCGGCAAAAAATTACATTGACGAAGTCAAAACACTCGGGTGGTTGTACTAAAATCAAGTTTTGACTTAGTACCTGCGCTCTGCGTGTGAATTGCGGAATAAAAACTTTTTTGTTACTCCGATCCCTCCACTATTTTTACGTAAAACTTTATTTAGTTTTAAACGTGGCTTAAAAGTTACTAGCTGTGCCCGCGACTCCATCCGCGTGGAATTTAACGAAATTGTTATTGTTCAGTTCGCAGAGTTATAAAATAAAAAAATAAATAAATCTGAAATAAAAGTAGCCTAAGTTACTCCTTATTACATCATCTATCTGTCAGTGAAAGTCCTGTCAAAATCGGTCCAGCTGTTTCAGAGATTAGCCAGAACAAATAGACAGACAGACAAAAATTAAAAAACATGTTATTTTGATATAATTATGTTCCGTGTTACAAACATATAAATTTAGTAAAAAGCGGTTATTTTAATATTAAAAACAGACACTTCAATTTTATTTATTTGTACTGATTACATAGACGAGACATAGCCATCTATCACATCATCATCATCATCACTTCAGCCTAATACAGTCCATTGCTGGACAAAGGCTTCCACAAATTCGCACCAAAAATGGTCTGAACTCATATGTTTTAACCATAGTCACCACGCTGGGTAGGCGGGTTAGTGACATCTATCTATCTATCGATTCCCGATTGATTAAAATTTAACGTCAGTAAGTCTATTTAACTTCGCTTTAATATTTTATTTATAATAAATAAATTTAATAATCTGTATGTTATTACATGATACTTACTGTGGTGTATTATAAACTTATTACAAAATTCTTTTCCAATCCAGATCCAGAATACATAGAATACTTTTAATCCCAAACTTTCCACGGGATTATAAATTAAACTATTAAAAACAAAAAAATTACTCGTAAAAACACCTTAAAAAAAGAATGGTAAACTCCTTAGACCATTTAGTTTGGTAACGTAACATCGAAACATAGCTTTACCGCAGAATTCAGACACTTAGTCACGAATCCATTATATCAAATAGAAATTGTAAAATGCGTACATATTTCATTTTAACTATTATAGAATTGTTGCCATGTAAGTACATTTCTCGCTACAATGGTCCGTCTTATAAATACGTAAGCCCAAGATCTGGATATAACAACTGAGTGATAAACAGTCTGTACAGCGTGCGGGACATTAGATTTCATTATTTATGTCCAGTATTATGTTATTTACACGAAATTATTTGAGGTTACCAATGGTTCTCATGTAAAGTTGTACTTCATCTTGTTAGTGAGATTTAGTCTGTAGTTTTAATAGGTATTAGTTGCGTGAATCCTTATTCTACATGGGTAAAGAGGCTTATGCCCAGCAGTGGGTTGAATCGTGATCGTGAATCGTGTTTGCTGTCGATTTAAAAAGGTCATTAACAGCTTCAACCATTACTGTATTATTACATATTTATGTTCTTAGTATGTTGTCATTGCAGCATTATGAAATCATGTAAATTTAAAATTTTACTGACCGATATATTATGACAGCCGTTATGTTATTGAGTGTTTTGGTTCTTGATCGTTGCCATTGAAAAGTTAAATACAGCTGGCTGTTTACTTCATTACATTTGTATGTTTTTTAAATATGATGTATAATATAATTGGGCTGTGTCTATTTTTTGACTACATATTATTTTTGCGTAAAAAATACTGCCTCGTTTTCTTAGTAAGTAAAATGTATTCTTAGACATAAAAGACATATGTATATATACAGATTACAAACACTACATTTGATAATAAACTTTAACTCGTGTTTTTGAACTTTTTTATTTTAATGTACAATATAGGTAGATCATTATTTTCCTGTATCTTTAAAATCCTGTATGCTGTTATATCGTGCCAATTTAACAGCTCAAAAATAAATTTGTTATTCGGTATATTGTTACAAAACGTTTACTCGGTAGCGTCGTTGCCAACAGCAATTGCTTGACGCGCTGATTGGTCTACTAGCACTAAATCAGGTTTATTGCCATTAAAATAATAAACAATAATAATAAATATATAATAATGATAATTATAATTATTATTATTCTTATATTCTATTGAAATCAGCTGTTATGCATTCATGTTAAAATATAAACATACCAACTGTTCGTGTAAAACGAATTCCTTTATTTACAATAGTGATGAATCAATGGTAGTCTCGGCCTAAGGGTTATCAGCGGCTAAATGTTAATCGTGCGAACTGAGAGAAGGGACCGTGCGAATACTGGAACATTTCATCAGACCACTGTTCCATACAATCAGACTCACCGGAGTTGTTCATTCAGTTCATTCTAAATATAGGTAGCCTTTTAGTGCAGATAATAGCTAGTAATAGTTCAGGCTGATGTATTAGTACAGATTGTATTAGACGTTAAATAGGTGTTTCCTAGTTTATATTATAACAATTGATCCTTTATTTTGTTGTTATTAGTCAAACACTTAATGTTTTTGTTAAATTACTTATCACTTTCGGTTATGTGTGTTGTTTTGACCTTATAATAAAGAATTTAGTCATTTTTGAAGTGCATGAAGTTATGATAAAATAATGAACTTTAATTACTCTTTCATTAAATCTTCTATGTGTATGCCTTTTTTTTTGTATAGAATAACTCTATGTTTTGAAAATGTATGAAAAAGCATAAAATTGTCATTTTTTATACCTAGTGTTTTTTGTCTTATCACTCTGGATCTATCTGATACGATATGTATGTAAAGTTTTATTAAATAAATATTTAATGCAATTGTGATGTAAGATATAAATAAATAATCATATATTTTGTTTTTATATTATGCACATCTCTCGTCGATAATAGTAAAAAAGTCCATTATGAAATTTGAATATTCATTGTCGATGCAGACATTTTACGGCTATTCATGGCGTGCAAGGGAAATTGCATTTTCATAATAAGTCAAAAAGTTTACGGAAAAGGATTATGTAGTAGAAACAAGCACGGTCACATTCAAAGTAATAACACTATTACAGAAAACGTTTCTATAGTTTCAAATATGTTTCGAAAACAAAACAGTAACATGGTGCAATAACTATAAAAGTTCAGCGGCCCCATAAAGTGACTCGAAAGCCTTCCTAAGGGAGTTGCCAGACGGTGCGAACAAAAAACCAATTTCATAAAACTATGCACCGAACTGCATACAGGGTCCACAACAATAAATGAGCAAAAGCCAGAACCTGATGCTTAGTGCTAAAGTTCCATCTCAATAATATCTTACCGTACTATAAAACTATTGACTCTACATAGAGTCATTTATATAAAGTAGGAAAATATTAAAATGTTTAAAGTAGCAATGGATATCGTGTGCTTACTTATATCGCACAAGCGTCGTGTTGTAGTGGAGTCTGCAAGTTTGTCACTCACACAGAAGCGTGTGTGACGTCGGGAGGCTTAGACTGCACACTCGTTAAAATTAACATCGCGTCAGTCTGCACTGAGCTGCCGTTCGTATTGTATGTGTCGCTCGTTGTCGCGTCACCGTTCCTCCGATCGCGAAAAAAGTTTAACACACGAAACTTTTTTAAGACTTTCCTTTCAACCCGAACACTGTTGAAGTGGAACTGTCTGCTTTTGATACCTAAGTCGAGAGTGACCTTAGCTGAAACCGGAATTCGGTATCCCCAAGAACGGGTTTAGTGCCCGGGCCCGTGGCAGGACATTTGTGAAGTGATAACTTGATTTTCAGTGCTGTGTCCAATGTGGGTTACTGGATTTTTCATTGCCGTTGTACAGATCAATTAAGGAGGAGGACTGGTCTCTGCCACTTAAGGTCGGCTACAGATAACAGTGCTGTCAAACTTTTCCGTAAGTATCGAAAACTATATGTAAACTTATTACTGTACAGTTTTTGCCGCCATTCGTTACACCCTGAATTTTTTACATGATAAACGATAAAAATGTAGAAGTTAGTAGAAAATAATACCAACGATAAATAAAACAATTATAATAAGCTAATTTAATGATACTTTACATCCATTTATTTTAATAGCAAATAGATAATATTTTATAGTATATAGCATCATTGTTATCTTCGATGTCGTTTCGATATAACGACAGCATAATTGCAAGTGATTTCATTTACTAAACCCTAAAAATATCGGTCACTAGCTAAACAATTGTTTATCTAAAGTCACAGGAAACACGCAGAGTCACAGATCATAAGCAATTAATCAATCTTAGAAAATAATAAATAAACTGATTAACATTTAGATGGTAGATAGAGAGAAATCGATTAAATACATTTTTAATGTGTTACAGATGTTGTCAAAATATTTACGATTGGAATAAGTTTTGCTCGAAATTAACGAACTGATAGGATCGAGATTCGATATTTGTCGATAAAGTTACAAATTAACCGTTTCTAGAAGGCCACGGTAGATATCCGGAAATACAGGTTACTTACAAATATAACATAAGTATAAAAATATTTGACTGTTTACGTAAAAATATAAGAAGTAAAATATGAACACATTAAGGAAGATTATGTCGTATTACACGATTACTGTAGAGTAACACGTGAACACGTACGCGAATAATTTGAATAATCGGATGAAACATTCACATAAACTTCTTTAGAAATAATTGGTGTATAAAATAGACACAAGTAGCAATATCGCATACAATTTACACGATAAGTAGAAGAGTTAGGAGACGGCCTCGACCGTGTCGCATTCAATCGAAAGTGCCATGTGTCCATTGCAAATCTATTTCCAACAGAACAGATGTGCAAAAAACGATCCATAAAACGAACTATTGAGCGTTTTGTAATAATAAAAAAAGGTCGCGTCGCTAACTTTATTATTTTTTACTGCAAAGCAAAATTCGCTCTCGACACCAAGCGTAAGTAGTGTGGTTTTAGTTCTTTTTTTTCGTTTAAAGAAATTATTCTTAACACTCACCAGCCTTCGTGAACTTTGCTTCATTCAATGGACCTCGGAGTTTTTTTTTTTTGTTAATTTTACGTTTGGCCTCGATCTCTACGTATTTAATATCGGATTTGAGATTTCAATTCATAACTGTTCTCGCAGGTTGTCAGTGTTTTTTTTGTAGTACGCACAGTTACAATTATAATTACCTGCCACATTAATTGAGTCGGGTTTTATGCGACGAACTTACCAAAAACACTCACAGACAAGATTATTTAACTACAATTAATGTTTAATTTTTCTAAATTTAAGAGCTTACTAGATAATTTGCACTGTTTCACGTGTCATTATATTGATATAATTATAATATATATAAAAAAATTATAAAGTGATATTTTATAGCCTATGTAAGTAGTTAGTTCCTATAATTACTAATTTTATAGTTCAATTGTAAGATATACTTAACAAATACTTTCCTACTTTCTGATTTTTTAAACACACTATTAAAATGAAGATCAGCTACTATTTAGCATCGCTCGATAAATCATAAGACAAAAATTTATGTAGATAACTTCACTAGCAATTACTAGCGTGGCTTCATCATTACAGCCTATACAGTCCACTGCTGGACATAGGCCTCCACAAGTTTACGCCAAAAATAACGTGAACTCATGTGTTTTGCCCACAGTCACCACGCTGGGCAGGCGGGTTGGTGACCGCAGTACTGGCTTTGTCGCACCGAATACGCTGCTGCCCGTCTTCGGCCTGTGTATTTCAAAGCCAGCAGTTGGATGGTTATCCCGCCATCGGTCGGCTTCTTAAGTTCCAAGGTGGTTGTGGAACCTTGTTATCCCTTAGTCGCCTCTTACGACACCCACGGGAAGAGAGGGGGTGGCTAAATTCTTTAGTGCCGTAGCCACACAGCACTAGCATGGCTTGAAGTGAATGAAAATTAAACTTCGCTTTTACCAATAATTAATAGTAATTGTAAATATAATATTTGTAATTTTAAGACATTGACTTTGTATTTTTATTTCTCTTTGATTTTTATATAATTAGATTTATTCGATCTTAAAAATTTATTCTAAAAGTATAGGTATAAGAAACTTCTTATTGTAACACAATATGTTGCATGTTACTCAAATTCAAGTTCGTTTGAGTGTTCATTCATACGGAGAAAGTTTATTGAACTCCGAAAAAATTTCGCTCGTATTTTTTTTTACGTTATATGATATCTATAAAATGTGGCAAAAAATTGATACAGCATTTTCTAATATCTTTCCTATATTTATTTGTTATTTTGAACTGAGAACGATGCGTGATTGTGTATTTTATTTAAAACGTTTTCGTTACAGAGAAATGAGGTTTCGTTTTTGAAAATTAAAAACTATAAGGTTACTATATTAAGGTTACTTTTCTTGTAATATTATTTGTTATAGCATTTAATTTATTATTTATTTATTTGAGAACCAAGAAAGGAAAGAAAAAAGAAAAAAATACTGAAAAGTTTTCACGAATAAATAAATGAATAAAAAAGACAAGATGGTGTAATGTCCCCGAAAAGGAATATCACTTAATTTTCTACGAAGTAATTAATAATTTGTAACTGATTTTCAGTAACCCAAATTTTTACATTTTTGACTTAAAATAAATAATTAATATTAACGTCAGATATTACAGTATTGTTTGATAACGATTACAAATAATAATTTTGGCGGTAGACGTGTAAGCTTAAGTAATGCCTCATTCTTTAACAACTGAATATTAGAAAAAAATGTAATCTAACTGTAATAGAGAATTGTGTCATCAATAAATAATTGACAAGTTTTTTTTTTTCATTAAATGACAATGTTTGATCCTCAGATATAATTCTTAAAACACTCGTGTAAGATATAATTCAGGTCTAGGTACGTAGATAATAAATTTTAAATTCGAAAAAATGTATGTTACTGTTACAATAGTTTTCGTGTAAAAAAAATATGTTTTAAATAAGATATACATAGGTTTTTTTATTACTTTGTGACACGGGATCGGTGCTTTGATACTGTTTCTAAAGATAATATGCAAATACCCTATATAAGTTTAAAATAATTACATTACACGTTTGTTGTAAGACAGCAAAATAAGAACAAACGTTACGAAAACAATACAATAATTAGAGTAAGTATTACGAAAAACGTAAAGACTAAACAATGAACATTGCAAATGCAGTTAACAGTGTCTAATTGACAGGGTCATAAGCATGAAGAGTGAACACACATATTGATCAAAGTTACCGAAATGTAAAAACTTTGGAAGTTTGGAAGTTTGGAAGTTATTTTTATTTTTCTCGTTGCATTTCTTCAACTTAGGGACTGTTTTTAAGTTACTCATATTTTTTTTATAGTTGAAGATACACATGCCTGTAGAATTTGTATCACCTTAACTAAGAAACTAAAGCTTTTTGATATGACAATTTGCTAACAAATAACCGTCAAGTAAAGTGGAGGTTGATGGTGAAAATGATAAACTTTTATCCGTTGGATACTGTTATACATCAGATAACTTTATCTTTAACCAGTATAACTTGCCCTTTGTAAATTAGTAAGATTTTTTTTCGAATCGACATGCGAATAGAAAACGTAGATCTTAACATCCATTGGTTGTGAAAACGATAGGTAGCAGGTTTTGATCCGGTCTAACTTCCAGTTTTTAAGTGCCGAATTTCTTCAAAAGCCATCTCTTGACCGATATTTAAAAAACATCTTTGAGATACTGATTATTTCGAAATTTTGAGATATTATCAACACTGGAAAAGCGCGGATATTGCGTGGACAGCGCGATCCTTTTGCTTAATTAGGACAAGTCGAGTCGAGTCAAGTAGTATAATATAACATTGAATTTGTTTTTCTTTATTTGATACGACTTAAACACTTAATTGTCAAAATAGTCTAATAATTGATTATTATTAATGTATCTATGGTCATGTATGGTTATGAAATAAATGCACATATAACAAGTAACAGATCCCATAAAAAATTAGCTAAAACAATAAAACAAATATATTCTTGTTCGTAACGAACTAATAAGCTTCGTGATGTGATGCAATTGACAAATCATTAAAGCTTAGCATATATTATGAGCGGATCAAATAATAGCGGCCTTGTGCCTATTATCTACCTGCACTCGTTGAGACACGCCTGTCAACTTGACAGCGTCATCGCCTTGACACATGTAAGTGCGAAAATTACGTTTTTGTTTCATAATAATTTTTCTTGTTTTCATTTATTTTTGGTTAACGTTTATTAGCTAACGTCGCGTACAACGTCGCGTTTTCTTACACAAATTGTGTAATAAAATAATTGTGTTTACTTGTAAACGTAAAAAAAACCGACTCCAATTACATCGACCAGTAATATAACGTAGGTACACGGAAAAATAGTAAAGTTAAAGCGCATTATCAGAGATAACTCAAAAAGTATTCGGGAGATGTCAATCAAATTTAAATAGGACATGAAAAGTATGTATCCATGGATCGTACCTGTTGCACTGGCGGTTGCAGGTTCGATCCCCGTACATGACAAACATTTGTATTGGCCATACAGGTGTTTGCCGTGGTCTGGGTGTTTGTGCAGTCCTTGTGGGTCTCCCCACCGTGCCTCGGAGAGCACGTTAAGCCGTCTGTCGCGGTTGTTATCATGTACACTTGATAGCGATCGTTACTCATAGTAGGGAATATATCCGCCAACCCGCATTGGAGCAGCGTGGTGGATTAAGCTCTGATCCTTCTCCTACATGGGGAAAGAGGCCTATGACCAATAGTGGGATATTACAGGCTGAAGCATAGGTACCTATCTGCCTTTTATTTTAAAAACAAAACATGTAAATCGGTCCACTCAAAAGTTCTGAGGTAACATATATTTTTTTTGCTCGCACCAACTAAGAAACCTTTGTGGGCTCATGCACAAACAACACTTTGCTGAATATCGTAACATGATCAAAGCATAGTTTACGATTCTATAAAGGACATACAGACAAACATTAATTTATATATATATAGATCCTAACGTTTCCAGTTTGACATATAGTTTTAGTTTACTTTTTTTTATTTGGTCGAAACATTTAAGAGTAAGGTTCGAAATTTTTTGACTCCGTAATAGATGGACATTTGCTTTCATGAAAACAAAATATAAAAATAAAATAAAGTCACAAAATTCAAGTGTGTTTATTAAAAATATTTAAAAAGTGTCTTTTCCGCATTTTTTTGGTCGTAGTGTATTTTTATTTTGTTGAGAATACCTACAGAACGTCGTTCACGAGTCCGATTCTTTCTGTAACTTTGAATGAATGAACATTACACTGTATGATAATAAAAAGAAATATTCTATAAAATGAATCAAAACAAATTAACCAGGCCGGTTAAATAAACAATTTTTTAAATATTTACTTATTTAATTTTTTTCCATTCCATTTTTATTCAAGTTATTTCACAACATTGAATGTCAATTGCAAAAAAAGTCCAAAAAGAGGTTTTACTTGTTTTTTTAATAAGCAATTTCTGTATGAAAAAATAAAAGAAAAAAGTTGTGAACGCAAATTATTGTTTTATCTTTTTATGCAAATTAGACTATTACTCCTTATTAGATTAGGGTAAGGTTGCTCAAGTCGTACCCCCTAAGGAAATAATGTTGTAGTATTTAATGCATTTCAAATAAAACAAAATCTTTTGCATGAACATAATCTTCATTTAGTTACCTTTTAATCAATATTCATAGAAATTTAAAAGTCACTTAGCAACATAGATATTTTAACGATTTTCACAAATGTACCTTCGGTACGATTAAGGCACCTAGTCGCCTAATTCGTACCACCTATAGCCTAAATCGTACTTAGAATAAGTCTTTAGTTAAGACATTATAATCATCATTACAGCCTATACAGTCCACTGCTGGACATAGGCCTCCACAAGTTTACGCCAAAAATAACGCGAACTCATGTGTTTTGCCCATAGTCACCACGCTGGGCAGGCGGGTTGGTGACCGCAGTACTGGCTTTGTCGCACCAAAGACGCTGCTGCCTGTCTTCGGCCTGTGTATTTCAAAGCCAGCAGTTGGATGGTTATCCCGCCATCGGTCGGCTTTTTAAGTTCCAAGATGGTTGTGGAACCTTGTTATCCCTTAGTCGCCTCTTACGACACCCACGGGAAGAGAGGGGGTGGCTAAATTCTTTAGTGCCGTAGCCACACAGCACAACATTATAAACGATATAGAAAAATACTTCAGTAATAACAAGAGATCACATTAAAATAAACAAAATTTACAAACAAATTAGTCTGAATTTCTAACATCAACTTAAAATATCTTTCTTTGGTTAATAGTCACAAAATCAGTCATAGTGACCTACAAACTAAACTAAAAATAAAAAACAAAATTCAGCTCAGCCTATTTCAGTCCACTGCTGGACATAGGCCTCCCCAAGTTCGTGCCAGACTAAACAAAAGCAAAAAGCCAAGAAGCAAAATTATAACTTGTTAATCATACAAAATTAAGCTTAGACAATTATTGTGGTTGAACACAGATATCACAAACGTATTTTTTATTTTACTTTCGATGCCAGCACATCGGTCATGTACCCAACCTTTACATTTTAGACACTGAATCATATTTTCTTGATAATTTTTCTTACATAGTTGACATAGCCACGATTCTTTTCCTTTTATTTATTTGTTCTTCTTAGATGTTCCGTCCATCTTTCTCCTCTTTATGGGTTTATTTTCTGTTTTGATTTTTTTAATATCTAATACGTGCTTCTTTCTTTTATTTATGTTTTCCTTGGTTTCTAATTCATTTTTGTGGGGACTGGAAGTTAAAGTTTGCTGGTTTAGTATCTTTATTAATTTTTTTAATAAATGTTGATATGCAAGGAACAGGAGATAATATGGTTAAGTGAGTTAGCCTGCTATTCTCTTTTCTCTGTTAAAATGATGGGGTTATTGAAATTTTTCGGCAAGCTCGAACGCAAGTTTTCTAAATTCAGTCGTAGTTAAGCCGAAAAAACAAGACTCCAAATTTATCAAATGCTGTGCCAACATCTCCTCCATATCTGATGACATATCATTAGGTCTTCCAAATTTTTTTGTCTTATTCATTCCTTTCAAATGTCTCCGTAATGTAGGTTTTGGTATATTATGTCTTCTACAAGCTTCATTAAATCCGATTTCACCTTTCCGATGCTTCTCTAAAGTTTCGTTCTGTATGTGTTCGTACTATTAATAAAGGTTAAAAAAATTAAGAAAATTAAACACACAATTTTCTGAATGCCTAAGTCGTACCGGTACGAGTAAAGAATTCTGCACAGGTACGACTTATGCAGTGAGGTATTCTAAGTTTCAAAACAAAATTATTGTTATAACCTAAAAAAAAATCTATTGTTTAGCTGTACCTAAACGACTGCCAAATTATCATTAAAAATAGACGTAAACAAAAAAATAAGTTGAAGATTACATTCCTTTTATAAAAAACTTACGAATGAGCTGAAAATTTTATTGAAAACTGTTGAAAAAACTTACTTTTTGATTATTTTTGCTCCACAACACGGCCGGCCGTCCGATTGTTTTCACGTGCTTGCTTGGCTATTTAGTTCAGATCTACCTCATCACATGACAATTTTTATACGCGACAGCTGGGATATCACCGAGGTACGACTTAGGCGGTAGTACGACTTGAGCAACCTTACCCTATTACATATTAGTATGTACATATATCTAAATGGAGTGTAAGAGGAAAATCATACCAAAACCTGTTACAGCTTACCTCACTATTCTCTAACTTTGAAATGTATACCTAATTTAAAAATGTATTTTGTAGATTGTTTTAATAGCGTAATTTAAATAGCCCATTTCAAGTACAATACCCGAAATTGAAAAATAAGTAAAAATAATACAGATTACATATTTTGTCATTGATAAAAAAGTGATCATGAGGAAATCTAAATGAAGTTCTATAAAAGTGTATCAAACCGTAACGATGCTTTAACGGTTTCACCTTCACTGCATCTCACGATTAATTTTACTCCGTCTCCTCTCCATTGTAACCGACTTTGAAATAATGTAGCTTTCAATTCGATGGTGATAGTTTTTTTTTTTTATATATATAATACGATATAAGATTTTAAATTAACATGGTTATTTTTTGTAGTAAAATTATTTAAAACGGCATATGTACCATGTTTTTTATTTAATTTTGTGGAGCTCGATATTTCGATATTATCTACGAATGTCATGTTCACGAGACTCGAATCTCTCTCGACATCGAATCGAAATTTAACTATCGAGCTCTGCAAAATAAAAATAAAAAATAGTAAATATCCTGTTTTAAATAATTTTATAATACGAATTCTGCCAATCATTATGTCATTTTTTATTACACCTGTGTGTTCCCTGTTCTTTTATTGTAAATTTAAAAAAGTTTGTTTCTGTGTGTGTTTTAATTTATATTAACTTTTATTTAAAAAAATCAAAGACCAAATGCATTTTCGAAAATAACGATTCATAAGTTTTTTTTAGAGTGAGAAGAATTTTTTTATTGTCCAATCAAAAATTAAAAAATTGTATAAATACTAAATTAAAAAGGGAATCGCGTGGGCTATTAACTCTAATTCTATTTATGTATATAAACGGCAATTACGTAATAAATTAATCGATAGCTTTGAAGTTAAATAAAATGAAATATCCAGGCGTTCACCTTGTTTACATGTTTGTATGACTAACACACCGCCTCTATGCGGCCGCGATTCTCTACGATCTTCTTCAAGATATTACATATTTACATGATATATATTTGCTAATAAAACTTTTAGTAATAAAAGACCTTTTAAATTTTACGGTTGCAGAATTTAAGCAAATCAAGAAACGAGTTGTTGATCTCATCTTTATCTCGGCTTTTAATGTGATGCCAAGAACAAGTTTGATAAGTGATGAAGCATGTTTTAACTTTTGTTAAGCGCTATTTTATTTCACGGCTTTATATATTTGCCGAACGTTTTATTAATGTTCTCAGTATTTACTGATATATTAAATTGTTTGTTTGTTTATTCAACCTCATTAAGAAATTATTGAGTTCGGTAGACTATTGATTGAGGTAGGTTATAGAGTATGTGACTCAATTCTTTGACTCAAGGCAACGGAGCTGTGACCATAAATGCGAGTTGACTAGTATATATTTACTAATGGGTTCAAACGATAGAAGGATACTTGTGTGTGTATGTTATATCTAATTGTGTGTTTCTGTGTACGCACATAATAAAGGCAAAAGTTTGTGGGGATGAACAAATAAGCCATTTGGTATAAAACATGTATAAAACATAGAAAGTTTAAGACCCGAAGACCCTTAATATTTTAAGATCTAAAATGCCTTATACCTTGCTGGTACACTTGCGGGTATGACTAGTATATTGTTTTTTATTCTTAAAATACTAGTTTTAAATGTTAAGTATTATGAGTCATTATTTCTTATTGTAAATATTAATTAATACTTTTTTAAATAAATTTTAAAAGGTCAAATTTAAATATGATAATAATTTAGTTTTACGTTTTAATGTTATTCTTTACCAGATTTATTTGGTAGATATATCTAATAAAAAAAATTCAAAATGTTTAGGAAGCAATGTATATAAAAAGTTGATCTCCTTGGAGCAGAGCAGTAAGTGTAAATTTAAAACATAAATGAAAAGAATAATTTATCTCGTAATATAATAAATATTTTAGGAAATGTATTAGAAGATACGCATGATCTTTATCTCTTTCAGGCCCAAGTATTCCTTGTTTATTTTCAAGATTTTTTTTTAAATTTAATACTGGCGTAGTACCTATAGCTGATTTCAAAACGAAAAAAAGTAAAAAAGACCTGTTTTTGGATATTTTAGAAGCAAATTTATTTATTGAGCATTAAAGCAGCGTGGTGGATTAAGCTCTGATCCTTCTCCTATATGGGGAAAGAGGCCTATGCCCAGTAGTGGGATATTACAGGCTGAAGCAAAATTTATTTATTAATCCCTTTTTTAATCATAAAAGCATTATATCGTACGAGCAATTAATTACCTAAATTAAAAAAAAAGAATAAATACGGTCTCGCCTTAAGCAGGCCAAGTTAAACTAAAAAAAATACAAAAAATAAATTGATCGTGTGATAGAAATGTAACAGCTAAATATAGGTAAGGAAAAAGATCGAACGCGCGGCCATCTCTATTTATTAAAAAGTAATTTATCGTTAATGACAAATATTAAAAAATAAAAGTGAAATCACAAACACGTGCCGACGAAGACAATATTTTATTATAATAATCGTGTAACGAAGTTAACACTTTCACCGATTAAATAGAAATTCACATTTCAATACCGTTTCATCTAATCTCCATCAATCAAAAACGTTTTATGAATATATAGATATCATCCAGTAGATTCAAATTCTTAACATTAAACGAATATGTTTGAATGCTAAATGTAATATTGAGCAAACGGGTACCCACGCAAATAACTCGTCAAATATTGACCCTATTTTGAGAGGCCTAATAAATATTGCATCGAATTATTTGAGCACTAAAGCTACGTATTATTTATTTACTCTTTATTGTACACATAAAAAGCAACATATTGTTATGTATGACATAAAAGAAATAAGTATAACAGGCGGTCTTATTAATATATAGGGATCTCTTCCAGAAAAGCTATCTGAAGGAGACAATGTGAAAAATCGGAGAGTGTGTAGGTACAGAGTAAAAACAAAAACAAATCATGTTATTGTATTTTTATATGTTTCTATTGCACTCTAACACAGAAAAAGTATGACATCAATAAATAAATAAATTAAATGGTGTAAATTTGCATTAGCTGCAACAGATGGCCTTATTGCTAGAAGAGCAATAGTACAGCGATTTCTTCGAGGCAATCTTTGTAGAAGACTTTTCGTAGCACATTTGTCCATAATAATAAACTTATCTGTAATTTAACAGTAGCAGTGCTAGTAGTATCTGTATAAGAATATGTGTAAATGTAATAATAAAAATATATGTGTGGGTGACCGTATTTTTTAGTGGTGACAGTGTTCCGTTACAACTGTCACGAGATCAGATCTTGGATTATAATAAAAATATCGCCTTAATAAGATTAATATTCGTGACGCCTTTAACATATTAAAATTAATTAATCTATTCACGGCCAAGAAGTATACATTTAAAATACATTACCCTCTTCCCGCAACAGTCGGGTAATTAGTAGTTTAATGCAGTAAACAGAAAGCCGGATATATATTTAAAGAGGTACCTTACCAGGCTAAGATCGTTACTACTCAAATCATGTAGGAAATAGGCGAGATTACACGTCGTTATGTTAAGCATCCTTAACAGGAGTTGTAAATATGCATTAGTCTTTCGAACAAAAGTTAGGTATTATATAATTATAATTTTACAATAATTATATTTGTCCTTACTATGATTTGATGGTATAATTGTGTTTGCTAGCAAACGAAAAAAAAAAACGACTTCAATTACATCGTACATTATATTTAAAAAAAAAAATCCATACACTGGAATACAAAACTATAGTCCAAGTCCGACAACTAATCTAACTTATCTCATAATCTGTTTTTTGAAAGAACGCTATCTTTATAATAAAAAAATTAAATTACGACTCACACGAGCGAAGTAAACGTAAATGAGAGCAAACGCGTTTGCTATTTTTGTAATTTAAGTATAAAAGTGTGCAATTTTGCACGGAGTACAAACTTCTTATTTATTCTTTTTAATTAGCTTAATCCATGCTTTTTTCTTAACCAATTGAGGACGGTTTTCAATTTTATGGTTTTAAACGGGTGGTAAAATTACGTTTGAAATATTACGCTGACATACATGGCCCATTAAAAATATTACCTTCTGAAAAAAATGGTAGTGTTAGTCGTATTTGCTTGCATGCTGCGTCAACAGGAACTTGTAATGGGATGAAGCTATCCAATTACCACCCAGTGATTGCCTACGCTGCTGTCAGAATTGATATCAGAGTTGAGATTCGAAATGTTCTTTGCATTCTTGCCACAAGGATATAATCTGTATTTTATTTACTTTATTTATAGGTAACTTTTGTATCGTAATTATGATATTGTAATATTCACAATAGAATATACAACATACTAAACCTTGATAAACATTTGGACATACAAAACTGTCTCAATGTAAACTTTTGTATAAATATAACAAGCTATTCAAGTGTATCTCGAATCGGTAAAGGCCACGCAAGTATGAATGCCGTCCTAATGCGGTACTGATTCTTATGGCAGTTACCATGAAATTTTTGTACTACTTCCATCATTCGCTACACCGAGTCTTGTATATTTTTTGTTAAACCGGTCTTCATCGTTTGGGAACGCAAATTACGAGTACCAAGTACTCTTGAGTTTCACCTACTCTAAATTTTGCAATAAGTAATTGGGTGTACAAAAATCAAATATTAATTAAACACTGCAAAATTGCTTCTCTGTACTGACTTTTTGTGTTTTTATAATAGGCAGAAATGCTATCAGGAACGCCTAATTATCATTTTAAATTAAATATTATTCCTTCGAATTAAGTCAACACCTGTTTCTAATGTGTTTCTCGGTGAATATATTATACTTTTTATCTACAAGATGAAGACAAACCGACGTTAATGTAGCGATAATAGAAAGACACATAAAATAAAATGACGTAATTTGTAAAGTTACTCTTAGTTTAATTGTATTTAAAAGGTTAGGTTTTAAAAGTAGTTAAATGTTCCGGCGCATTAATTTTGTGCTAAACTGAAGTAAGTGTATATGATACATAGATAGCAATTCAGATAAGTTTAAAACATCAAATATATAGAATAATATAGTGTATCAGCTTTTGTTTAAGTCAGTTTAATTGACTCAAGGCCATCTAAACAATATCCACAGCGAAGCCTAGTCTAATCGTAACTTTGATTATTAATTACAATCACTCGACCTTTAGGGTTGTAAATCGATAAACGATTCTCACTCGGTATCGGGTTCAGGGTGAAATGATTATGGCCTTAATTTTCTTTTAATTACGAGCCATGATGCCGCCGATTGTGAATGCATTTCCATTGTTTCATTGCAGTCTCACCGTGGCTCCAATTATAATTTTTGGTTTCGGACTGTAATGCAATTAACACTTTCTTGACCGACTTTCATGTGAATAAGGTCATGTGGTGCATAATTTATTCGGTAAACTATTCGTTTGTTAAGTACAATACCTTTAGGGAAGAGGAACTGGTAACTAAAATAATAATGATATTTATGCAACTGCTGGCTTTGAAATACACAGGCCGAAGACGGGCCTCAGCGTCTTCGGTGCGACAAAGCCAGTAAGTACTGCGGTCACCAATCCGCCTGCCCAGCGTGGTGACTATGGGCAACACACATGAGTTCACGTTATTTTTGGCGTAAACTTGTGGTGGCCTATGTCCAGCAGTGGACTGTATAGGCTGTAATGATGATGCTAAATATATTAATAGTCTACGTGACAAAAACAATGTACACGTTTTTGGTCATTTGATAAGAGATTACAGATAGCATCTTTAAATGTAAGTCGCATTGACTTGATCAAAATAAAATATAAATGGAAATGACTCACATTTTACGTTTTCGTCGGTCTTAATATGAAATGAAATGTGTTTTGTTGAGAATTATAAAATTAAATTAATTATGCATAAATTATAACAAAAATAATAAGGAAATATATTTACGTCCGATAACGTTAAACCGGGTTTTATTATTGCAGTTGTTTATATGTAACAGTTTTCTGTGAGTTTGTGATTGAACAGATTTTAGCACGCCATCCCGTTTTAGGGAACTTTTTTTTATATTTCGTCTAATAGGACATCACATTGCCCTGCATTATTACCTTAAAGGTAGGTTAGTAGATAGCGATTGTTATCTGTGTTACATATACTGTTTACTTTAATAATTGTCAACCTTTTTTGTTTATTATTGTGTTATTGTCATCTTTGTCTACAGTTTCACTTATGTTTTCGCTATCTGAACGCAAAGTCTGATTATGTAACAATAAACTAATTTTTGGGAAGATACTGTGGCCTGTAACACAGCTTTTTTAAGCTAGCACGGGTCGCAGGGCTTCTGGATAATGTAAATCACATAATTTGAGCATAATTAAAACTATTTTATTATTATTATTATAATTATATACTTACTTCACTTGGACTCTACGATGGACATACACACATACATATGGATACTTGGACACTCCGAGGTTAGACTTAACAAGACCGAGCATAAAAAATTTAAACTATACACGTCCACAATGGCTTCGATCACATAACAATACAAATTTTCAGTATTAAAGTAAGTTTACCGTCACTACGATGGAGCGGTCACCGATGTGTATAATTTAAATATAGCAATTTTTAATATTAATATTTGATTTTATTCTATAAGTACCGTGCGCCCTTTGACGGCATTCAAGATACCCCAGTTGACCCAAAAAAAAGCTTTCTTAATAATATTATCTTTATTACACCCATAACATAGGTTATCATTTTGTAGCGACACGGTTGAAGAGAAAACAGGTCACATAATTTAACTTCTTTATAATTGTTCTTATAGTGATGATAAAAATAATTGTGTTTCGAAAAAAAAAAAACCGACTTTAATTACATCGACAAGTAATACGTCAGTAGACAGAAAAACTACACATGCACAACTCGTCACTACGATTTTCGACGGTTGCCCTCGATTTCTCTTGGATTTCATCATCAGATCCTGGTTTCCTTATCATGGTACCTTAGGATATCTCCTTTCAAACAAAAAAAAAAAAGAATTATTAAAATCGGTTCATATACGACGAAGTTATCTCCGAACATACATAAAAATATATATAAATATACGGTCAAATTGAGTAACCTCCTCCTTTTTTGAAGTCGGTTAAGTACCACAAAAGATACAAATAAAAACATACATAAACAGTTGACTAGCATATGTAATATCATATGTATTAAATATGTATGTGAATACGTATAATGTGTCCTATGTTTTTTTCATAATTTATATTAAGTATTATGTTGTTATATCTTAGCGACAGTTGTGAAAACGACTAATTACAACTCGATTACGTAACTTAATTTCAAAAATTGACCTAATAATGTTGTAAATACATAAGCAAGGTCATTTATTGAAATCAATACAATACTTATTGTTTTCACTAGTCTAGAGTGGGCAACAATGGATCGATCTTGATACTAGACAGAGCAGATACGGCTATCGGGGTTTTTATCTAGTTTTTAAATTTAATTTACTTATTGTGTTAGTTATAAGAATTATATTCCTAACACAAAGATGACGATAAATTTTTTGTTTTGATACATTTCACTAGTAACTATTGTGGAAACAAATTTAAGATAAAATATTGCACATCACTGTTTGTATGGAACAGTTCTTTTGTTTTGGTATATAGTTTTTTTTTTAATTAATTTGCGGTCGCGTTCGAGTTATATTATGTATTAAAACTTTATAACGTAAATTTGTAAATTTGACTTGTTATTGATGCCGCGTTGGCGCAACGGCTACAGCCATAGATTGTACCTGTTGCGCTGGCGGTTGCGGGTTCGATCCTCGCACATGACAAACATTTGTATTGGCGATACAAGTGTTTGCCGTTTTCTGGGTGCTTGTGCAGTCCTAGTGGGTCTCCCCACCGTGCCTCGGAGAGCACGTTAAGCCGTCGGTCTCGGTTGTTATCATGTACATCTGATAGCGATCGTTACTCATAGTAGGGAATATATCCGCCAACCCGCGTTGGAGCAGCGTGGTGGATTAAGCTCTGATCCTTCTCCTACATGGGGAAAGAGGTCTATGCTCAGCAGAGAGATATTACAGGCTGAAGTGTTTGTATTCACTCATTTACGTCTTATTATAATTACACGTTTAAAAACGAAAAGTAAAACACACACACATATGTATATATATATATATATATATATATATATATATATATATATATATATATGTGTATATATATATATATATATATATATATATATATATATATATATATATATATATATATATATATATATTAGTAATGCAAATTTATTTTTTAGTATAGCTTTTTTTGATTTCAAATTGACGTTTACGGTAACTAAAAGTGATATTATATAATTTTTTATATACCTTTCTTAATACGCGTTAGATCTTTTAGAAAACGATGCGAATTATATAGAGATTAGCGCCTTAAGATATAACTACGAAACTTTTGTTATTAAACATATACTATTTTAATCATAAAATAAAATGCCTTAATTTATACCCTTATTATACAATGAATTGCTTTATTATACACAAAATTGTAGAACACGAAAATGATTTTAAATCGTTATAGTTAAATTATTATTAAAAAGCGTAAAGTGTCCGTCAGCTGGTTCTAGAATTAGTTAAATCATCAGTAGACGTAACAGTTAAAAGAGAAAACAAATTGTTTCACTTTCATTTCTCAATTGACGCGTTTTCAATATCAAGGTCGTAAGTGGTGGATTTTGGTAGCAAAATGGTAGATGGTAGGCTCAATTTTATTTATATATTAATGGGTTTTCTATTTCTACTTTATATTAAATAAAGTATAGAGCAGTCATGTGATTTTAAAGAAAAACAAAAAAAATTTAATAATTTATGTCTTAAGTGTGGTTAAAATAAAAAACAAAAAATGTTTATTAATTAATTTTTATCATAGTCAATTCTTTATATCGTCTTAATATATTTAGGTAATTTTTATTTAAATTTTAGAATTTATAAACAAGTGTAGTGCAATTGGATAAGAACAATAAAGACGAGCTTCACGATTCGTATTTATTTGTATAAATACGCAAAACATAAACGCACACTGACTTGCGTTACCGATTGTACAGTCAAGAAAAATAGCTATATGCTTTATGAATGTTATTATCAAAAGAAAAACAAAATTGAGTCATACACTTTATAAGTCCTTTGGATAAACATTGTTATTGAAATATCGACAAACTAATAGAATATATATAAATATATAGCTTATGAACGTGTTTTATAATTGAAACACGAAAACGGCCCTTGATCATTAATTTATGAATATAATAACAAACATTGGTTAAGTTTGATATTCAAAACAATCACATTCAATTGCGAATCTAATTAAATTTAGCAAACAGTCAAATGGCTAGATTACGTCGCTCGAAAAGCAATAACGACGCATTGTATCGAAATACGTCATTAGTTCCGCTCGGCTTTGCTCTAACCAACTTAACAGCGACCCTTTCAAATAAATAGCTTTCGCTGGCTAGATCGAAATGGAAATAATCCATTACGTTTTAATTTTATCTCCCATTTTATTATCACATACAAATCACTCAATGTAAATTGAATAACTGCGGTGAAATAGATTGGATCATTCGTCAAATGTATCATTTTGATATGAAAATAGTACGGAATGTGCTGATACAGCGTGTCATTACCTCCTAAGCTGTTATTACGTGGCTGCGTTGTTTGTACTAGTAATTGAATAATAGGCGATACCGTCTGCTAAAAGCGCAGTCTGAATAGAATTAGAACTGAAGGAAAAATAGTCTTACGAGATGTTACTTTGCTTTACGAAATGATTTTTATCGTAGGAAATCCAATAAGCACTTTAATGTTTAGTTATTACACTATAGACACATTGTTTTTTTTATTTTCGATTATTTAAAGAGTTGTGTTTATGATAGTACATTTGACCGGTGTTATTCCGGATTTATCTGTTTATGGAGAGAGATTTTGCTTAACGCGGTAGGTAAGCCGAGATTAATATAAGTAATGGTTGTTATAGAAATTCATTGCTCTGTGAGTAGTTTAAATAAATAACGTAATAACTATTAACTATTAAACTTTAAGTAAAATTTATGAACTTGTTTCATACGCAAGTTGGATATATTAAATATTGAATTAATACGCTGTAGTAATTTTCATTTAATTAGATCACTAAGACATTTTTATTATCTATAATATAAAGAAATTATTATAATATTCGCATAAATTTATTGCAGATCATGGTATTTGATAATCATTTATAATTGACTAACAAAGTTAAGTACTCGTATATAGTAAATACGTTAATATAAAATGAGGTGTGGTGCTATTATCATCATCATCATCATCATTACAGCCTATACAGTCCACTGCTGGACATAGGCCTCCACAAGTTTACGTCAAAAAAAAACGTGAACTCATGTGTTTTGCCCATAGTCACCACGCTGGGCAGGCGGGTTGGTGACCGCAGTACTGGCTTTGTCGCACCAAAGTCGCTGCTGCCCGTCTTCGGCCTGTGTATTTCAAAGCCAGCAGTTGGATGGTTATCCCGCCATCGGTCGGCTTCTTAAGTTCCAAGATGGTTGTGGAACCTTGTTATCCCTTAGTCGCCTCTTACGACATCCACGGGAAGAGAGGGGGTGGCTAAATTCTTTAGTGCCGTAGCCACACAGCACAGCAGCAGTGGTGCTATTATATGTAGTATTATTATAAATAGTACTATTATATACGTAATCACGATGCTTTGATATTTCTATGTAAAATAGTAAATTAAAAAAGATAAGGTATTTTTTTTAATCATATATAGTTATAAAAAAATCATCTCCAATATCCGTTACTAATAAAATAAACTTATAAATATATACTCAGTCCGGGGTGAAGAATAGCTGTGGTTAAGACCCTACAACCCTTGAGAGCTTCGCAGTCTTTAATACTCCTTTCTTGCTTATTACCTTGGTAACTGACAGCTGTCAAGAGCAATCCTATATTTGGGGTCTGTCAAACGTGTGTGGCAAAAACGTTGGGGGAGTATCTCTGGACAAACAAGGTATCAGACTCGCATTATTTGAATCATCCCTGCAAATGGTTGCGAAATGATCAAAATTGATACTTTTTCTTATCTATATTATATAATTAAAATGAATTTATATTTCCCTTGGTTACAATATAACCTAAAGTATAATGCTCAGTTAGTTTCGAAAAATTTTGGCCTTTATACTTTATCTGTAGCTGTGACAAACAACAAAAAAGTAAAAAATAGAGATGTTCAAAAACATATTAAATATAAAACACTTATTACGAGCTGCGTTTTTGTATTCAATAATTTAATGAAATGATTTTATACTTACTCATTATGTCATTGTTGTGTGTTATTGTGTAGTACAGATTAGCAATAATAAATTCCTAAACCTTTATTACGGGTCAGATTATAGGAATATTGGTCTTAAAGATTAACGTGACTGAAATCGTAATAGAAGTCTAGACAAAATATCACAAAAAGAAACAAATGACCAACGAAAGAACCATTATTTTACAAAGCACTATGTATGTAACATCCGGTCGATTTTCTTACATTACACGAGGTACCCGTGACACTTCCATTTATTTGACTGATGACCACTATAACAACTTGGCAAGTATATAACGACTTCATGACTACATAGTTCCGTATGATTTTTTGTTCATTCGAGTTGTCTTGACTTTTGACACTAAACGCATTAAGCGTTTTATTTGCTTGAGGTTCGTTAAAACTTACCCCATTGTTTGATTCAAAGTTAAATAAGTGAGATCGATGTCAGGTGTCATTTAAAATTAAAAAATAAAATAAATTGTTCTTTTTTTATTTTCCAATCAATTAAATAATAAATACCTGAATATAATTGCATTTATATCAGAATGAGGCACAAGAAGACAAAAAAAATGTTCATACATTTTATTACTTTTAAAACCTTCTTCGACAATCCACAGATTAAAGAAACAATAATAGATCTCTGAAATTCGCTGCCAAATATTAAATTGAATATGTTATATAACACCTTTTTGTAACCGGAGTACTATTTTCATATTAATGTTTGCTATTCACTATAATTGAATATTATGTGTAATGGTCATAAACATAAATATATATATGTATGATATGAATCTAATTTAACTAACGAGTCGTAACGTTTACGGTTTGAACATTTTTATTTTGATTAAATCAGTAACATTGTAGTACCTCATGTGTTAGTTAGTATGTACTAGCGATTAATATAATATCATATAAATTAATATGAAGTTTTGATCTTCTGTCATCATACCTAGTTTACTTTTATACGATTTTATATGTGTTCGTTCTTAATTCGAATTGTACTGAGTCTAAGCATAATCAAATTTTTACTTAATAATAAATAAAAAAATAATCTTATGCACTGATTGCCCGGTTATTTTAAAACCATGAAAACATTTAAAATATATATTTCATGTACAGTGTAAGTTAGCTGTAATATTTTTTCAGTTGAAAGGTCATGGATTAGATTCTCACCTCGAGCGCGGATTTCTGGGTGTAATATCTATATATGTATATATATAAAATTAAAAAGTGTATGCGTTGACTTGTTTCGTGTGAACTGACGAAATTGTTTCTTACATATCGACGGGTGCAAAGTAAAAAGAGTTATATACAAAACAGCAACTTTTCAGGAGAGCGCAAAATAAGAAAAAGTGCTCCCATTTTGTCAATTTCAAACCAAATTTGTTGAAATTTTCATCACTGCTATATTTTTTAGAAAGACAAACAATTGTATATTTCATTTCATCTAATTATGTTTAATTTACGAGATATTGCAGTTGTCTGTCTCTACATTGTGCTTAAAAATATGACAACTGAGTTAACTACCACTTGGTCGTTTCTACATAGGAATTAATAAATCTGGGTTTAATAAAGATGTTTCATATATTTATAAGTATGACTTTTCCAATTCCAAAAATTTCCAAAAACGTCTTTCCATGTCTATTGTGATCTATTCAAATGGTTTATTATTATGATAACACTTTCACACAAACCTTAATACGTAAAAAACCAAAACAAACAAATATTGTTGCCGGCCGGCGAAGCACATGACATCTGACTGATGACACAATAGGAATGAACGTGCGCCCCCCGTGCGGACTGCGTAAAAGCGGCCAGGTGGTAGTTGAACGCATGTACGTCGTGTAATTTTACAAAACAGCAGTAGTTGTCTTCTTCTACTTGACAAAAGTACAAGAAATGAGGTGATATTTGTATTTTTTATTTTGCCATGTTGTAAAATATAAAGTTTTTAGTTAGTTACTGCAATAAAAAAAAATCTCAAAATTGTAGTTAACTTTTTTTACTTTGCACCCGTCGATATATTTCATCATCATCATCATTACAGCCTATACAGTCCACTGCTGGACATAGGCCTCCACAAGTTTACGCCAAAAATAACGTGAACTCATGTGTTTTGCCCATAGTCACCACGCTGGGCAGGCGGGTTGGTGACCGCAGTACTGGCTTTGTCGCACCGAAGACGCTGCTGCCCGTCTTCGGCCTGTGTATTTCAAAGCCAGCAGTTGGATGGTTATCCCGCCACCGGTCGATATATTTATTCTTATTATTTACCTTATATTTTTTCTGGTTGTTTTTTTAATAACTTTTATTAGATAAACTGTTTATAATATTATCTAAATAAAGCTTTGAAAAACAATTAGATTAGATCATGTTTGTTACTAAGAAATAGCTCAGAAGTACTTACTAATGACTACTTGGAACCGGTCTGAGATTGCAATTTATGATTTTACTAGGAATTGGGATAGAAAGATGATTCGTTTTAAATATTGTTTTGATTTGATACTGGCTCCATTTTTCTTAATACTTACATTTTTTATTGTAGTTAGCAAATACACTTTTTTTTTAATACGACTAGGTTGACAAACCTTACTTACCACAGGAACACGACATTACTTGAGAGCAATATTATTTAGCTGTGATCTTCTGTAATGTGGAGGTACTTCCCAGTCGGGCTGCTTCAGATTTTGAGCAGAATATGTCCTATTGTACCCTACTTCAATGATACGCTAATTTGTATGTAAAAATCGATAAAAAATAGTTATACATATTAATCATATTTAAATATTTATATATATGAAGTAGTTAGAATTTGATTACTTTTTATTTACGCAATTATGTATATTTTTTATTTTGATAAAATTAATGTTAATATTACGTTATTTTTATCTTTCACGGTATAGTTTAAAAAAACAAATATGTCGATAGTTTTAATTGTAAAACAGATATATTCACAAAATATACAAAGTAGGTTCCTATATAAAGTAATAGTTTTTGTGTTCTAAGTTTTATAAAACATTTATTTATTAGTCTTATTATTTTATAGTAAACCACAAATATGTTATGACATAAAAAAAAACGTAATAATATTATATAATAATATTTACAAATTGTTCAATACATCGAGCAGGATTTGGCTAACTAGCCATTTCTTGCAAGCAAACCTACCGTCCATACTATGTATCGTATGACTATGTATCCTATCTATTCAAATATTTAAACCACCCAAAATATCTTTAATAATAAAATTTCTGTTAAATATTTTTAAATAACGAAATTCCGTTATCAAAAACGGATGATGCTGATTAAATACAAAATATATTTTATGCTTGTTTATTTATATTTTAAATTTATCGTGACTTCAAATTCTCTCACACTAGCAAAGTTAAACCGATAATTTAACTTATCATATCTTATCGTCTTTCTTCTGATACAGAAACTACTTGATAACTTTAATATTTATTTTAAAATATTTAAAAAGAGGAGAGAAAAACATGCAACGGATATATGTATGTATAATATTATGATGGCTTTATTATTGTTTCATCACTTCAGCCTATCGCAGTCCGCTGCTGGACATAGGCCTCCATCGGTTCACGCCAAAAACGGCGTGAAATCATGTGTTTTGCCCATAGTCACCACGCTGGGCAGACGGGTTGGTGATCTCAGGACTGGCCTTGTCACACCGAAGATGCTGCTGTCCATCTTCGGCCTGTGTTTTTCAAAGCCAGCAGTTATATAGTTATCCCGCCATCGGTCGGCTTTATAAGTTCCAATGTGGTAGTGGAATTGTGTTATTATTATTATTGTTTAAGGTTTCAATTTTTTTAGCTTTCTATTTATAAGAGTTTTAAAATTCCAAGTAAGTATATCTGATAAGATAGTTATTAACGGTAAGTTAAGATATTAATGGTAATCGGTATTTTTGTCAAAGTTTAAAGATAATCAAATAATTCTAAGATATTATACTCAAAAACTCATGGAGGAGTTCTATTTACAAGACCTTTGTATTACATTAAAATATTGCACATTGTAGTTTAGAGACAGCTTACATGTGCAATATTTTAATTCAATGTACATCAAAAAAATTTAACAATTTTTTTTCTTGCTCTATACCCGTTTCCCACGGTAACACCATCACGCAACTTAAAGGGAGACTGGTCTTATTAGACTTGATTTGCCCTTGCCAAAATAATGAAAAATTTGTGAAAATGTTTTTAAGTGCAATAAGTAAAACATAAACTGCCTTAATATTTTAATACCACTCTAAGAAACTAAGTATATAAAAGTCGGCAAGCGACCTACAGCGCGGTAGGCGTTCAGAGTAATATTTAAATTGTCAACACTAACGACTGGGGACTTACGTTATGTTGAAAAACAATCGCTTACAAAACAACAAGTATAACCTACTATTAACTATTACCTATAAGAATTTATAATCTATCTCGTAATTCATGTAAACCAGCTCAGCTGGAAGCTAAATCAATAAAGGGTTGTTCAGACTATTCAATGAAACGCTATATAATTGTATCAACATAATAAAATCATATTGAAATTTAAAAAAATGTAAAAGTCCGTCGGTTTTAATTTAAGGTAACCACGGCTTACAATAATTATGTCAAAAATTATAAAATACAATTTAAATATTTATCTATCTTATATGTATAAATAAAAATGATATTACAATTCAGCAAATTTATTTTTTTATGTTCCCTTAGGCCCACGGAAGGTTTTAATGCTATAATGGTTTTAAAAAAAATAAAAAATAAAATCGTTTAATTTTTAATATTAATTTTTGACAGAACGAAGTCTGCCTGGGCAGCTAGTTAAAAATATAAATTATGATTGTATAAACATGTAGTAACATGCAATTAGTATCGAATTATAGAATTAAAGATAATCACGATTAATCATACAAATAAATTCAAAAGCGATCCTGGTAAACTTCAGGTCACATTAGAGCCTGGTACACATTCGAGCTACGAGCTATAGTGCCTATAGTAACTCATATTTCATAAAAGCCAGCACAAACAGCTGGAGGCGCGGTAAGCCTTAATAAAGCGCTGTCCAAACTGCCAACTGTAAAAACGAAACGCTTCGCGAAACCGCCGCATGTACAATGTCTAACGAGAAGGGCTTCGCGGCTTTCTGCGATATGCAAAGTCTAAAGGAAATGCTAATCTAGCCCGCGGGCTAAGTTAGAGGCTTAGGTAATAACGTTTAAGGACGTTGTTTTACTTTGAATGTGAAATGAATGTGTGTATCGACTTTTTCCGAAGGTTATTATGCTTATAATTTTCTTTATATTTTATATTCCAAACCAATGGGGTCTAGCTTATAAAGTTTTTCATAAATAAAAATAAATCGCTAAAATGGGTGTACGCGCATAACTTGCATAACTGCAACAAATTGGATAATTCTTCTTTTGTGTTTGTTACTTTTACAACGAAAGAAAATTTAACAAAAATCGATATAGTCACGAAATAACAAATAAGTGTTATGAAGCTCGCCGGGTCAGGTGGTTAATTAAATGGTTCTTTTACTGTTACAACAAAGTTAAATAATAAAATAAATTGAATATAAATTACATTGTAACAAATTACATTTGTAAAGTTTAAAAGTCTATCAGGTGAATGACTTTAAATAAAACTTTTATACGATACATTCGGTGTGACAGAACTATTTCCGTAAATGACGCAATAAAACAGTCGACTCAAAAGAGTTGAAAATATGGTACTATGGTAGGTATATCCGTATATCGTTCATATAAATATATCAATAAATTATAGTTAAAATTTATAGAAAATATTTTTTTAATAATTCAAAAAAAAATCTAATTTTTTTAGACTTAAAAATGTATACAAAGTCACAAGAACTCATTTAAGAAAATTCAAAATAAAAATAAGGAAAAAAATAGCGACAACGATAAAAAATTAACGCTTATTAGCGATTTCTCTCAACAATTACAAAGTTAGAAAACAGTGAAACAGAAAATTGTTTAGCTTTTGTTCCGTTGGTGTAAATACTAAACGTGACATTTTATACTTTCAGCTATTTGTTTTTCTCCTTGTACCACACGCCACACGCCGTGCTAGGTATTGTTGATATACTGTCCTCTTACTTTCACTGTAGTATCACTCAAATCTCCCTATCTCATTAGAATAACGCTCCCGGCCATGAGTTTTAATCTCTCCCATCTGTTTTACACGAAATATTTATATTAATTAGTCAATAAATGCAGTCAAGGGCTTTCTCGAGTCGTTCTCGTAAGTAACGCACATAACTCGCTAGGAAAACCAGCTCGGACGTGTACCGGCTTCATTTATAGTATTAGATAGAAACTGAGTTAGTAGACTTTATGTAAATTATGTGCCCGGTGTGTTATTTAAATATCTTTGTTAGCAGCCGCCTATCCTGTTTTTATGTAATAGATGTATTGAAAGCGAAATTTAATGAAAATGTATCTTAAAGATTAATTAATAGCGGTTTTCTCTTTAGCCTCAAAATATAGGCGTACGAGGGGTTTTGTAAATAGAGGAACTATTTTATCAACTTTATTATACATTGCTGTACATTTTAGTGCCAAGGTATGCCAAGAAATACTTAGTAAGGATTACGTTTAAAGATCCCATAAATATTTGTATTATTAACTAAAAATAATTTTATTCGAGAATTTCATCCTTCTAAGGAAAGTTAATTTTTATTTTTAGTATAGATTCTCCTAAACTGCTTTCCATTTCTATCGTTTTAGGAACGTATAATTAAATAAATAAAACTTTTAAAACTATCTTTTACTAAAATCGATTTAAAATGTTTTGTTTCATAATATTTACATGAAAAAAAACTTGAAAATGTTGTTGCTGATCGCGAGGGTCACTCATGTCATTACTTGTAACGTGCTTAAGATTCTATCATAATCACCATAAAAAAAGTCGTCACTCGCACTATTACGTCAACTTGACATTACGATGAGTTACACCTTGAAAATTATTCACGGAACTACATAAATATAAGAAAAACTAAAGAAATATACTCCATACCACTTCAATAACAAAGTCTAATATACAATAAATCTTTATATAGGTTTAAATTGAAATCTAAATATTGAAGTATTTGAGTAAATAAGCCTAAATCAATTCAGTCGAGGTTACAGTAAATTGTATAACTAATATTTTTTCATTATTTATTATGAAATATCAATTATTGTAAATTTTAGTGTTTTACTACCTGTTCGTAATGTTCCAAAATATGTTTAACCTTAGTTAAATGTGATTGAAACAGTTAATTTACCTATATTTGGGTATTTTCCTTAAAACGGTTAATATTATTATATTAACGGCACAAATATTTATACTTGAGCAAGTTGTATTGTGTACGTTTCCTACATGCAAAAAAATAATAATAATGACTCGCTAATACTTAAGAAAAATAATTTTAGTTCTCTATCAGTTTATTGCATTGTATATATCGTCGAGACAATTTTATCTCTTATTTTTTTTTTTTACATGAATATGGGTTCTTTAAACTACGTTTATTTAAATTTCTTGCCGTTTTATTTCACTATACGCAAATAAAAAGTATCAAAGTATCTTAAAAAGTATTTAATATTTCAGCATTAAAAGTAAAATAGTTCATTGATAAGCTATTGACGAATTAATACCTACCTATTCTTAACAAATTTATATTTACACTTCGAACGTGTTAACAAAAAGTTTCAAGGTTCTGAAATACGACCTTAAGTAGTTGAAAATTGTGTAAGTTCGTACCGTCGTCGGCGTCGTAGCGATTTTATTGTGGTGTTAATGTACATATTATGTTTTTATTACTTTTTAGAATAATGTAATAGTTTTGTATGTAAATGTTTATATTTGGAATTATACATTGGCTTTATGTGTTGATTCAAAACAAATCCAGTACAGTTTATAGCGACTTTAGCATAAGTTTTTATCACTTAAACAATACATGTAATAATATGTATTTTTATAAATATAATTATAGATTTATTGTGGTTTCGTATATGATTCTTATTTAGACAATAATCGTTACTCTTGATGTGAAAATTAGTCACTAACTAATAGTGAAATATGGCATAAAGCTCCAATCTCTCTATTTGAATGGCAGGCCTTTGTCCAACAGTGGGATGTTAACAAGTCAGGTCTCAATTCAATTAAGCAATGACACGGCAAAACGTGTATGTCTTAATGTACTATAAAAGAAATCATGGAATTGTACACAGTACTGCCAAAAAATGTTATAAAAAGCTCCTCAGTCTCAGTGTCACACGTTATCAATGACAATGTAAAAAAAAAACAAACCTTATTTGACTTAATAAACAGGTTTCATAATTGAATACTATTTAAACGTTTACTGTAATTGTTTCCGCACGTAACGCTTGCTTGTAAAGACGACAAGGCTGCAAAGTGATGCAGTATGTCCGTTTGACAATTATATTGTCCTGTCGTTTACGCTTGATTATCTGTAAAAAACATTGCGTAACCTTGAAAACTTGGAGTTTTAACCAATTTCTATATCTATATCATGGTCATGGCTTAGTATGCAAGTATCGTAATCTATTTATGTAAAAATGAATTGCTGTGCTGAAATTTGTGTGAGTACTTACCGAACGACTGCAAAAATTAGATAATACTTTGTATTTTGTGTTCCTTTTCATGGGGAAAAAGTTTGTATAAAAATCGATGTACATCCAAAAAAAAAATCATCATCATAATGATGAAAAAAAAATGACAATACGAAATTCGCCGCTAGCTAGTGATATTGTATTATTAAGGTGCAAAAGGGATTTTCAATTATTTTTATTAAATAAATTTTATCCGTTTTATATGCCTCTTTAACTTTTTTAGAATTTCGTCTGCTTCATACGCCCCTTCGAGCGTATTAAGTATTAATTCTTGCTAAGGTAAGATAAAGATCGGGTTGTCTGGAAGAAATGGCTAACAAGCCATAAGACCGCTTGTACTACACATTCTTAAGTTGTCTGTATTATGATTATTTTGTATTTGCATATTGTGGTGAACAATAAAGTGTAAATAAATAAATAAATAAAGAAAAAAAAAACACCTTTAGTAATTGAATTTAGAATGTATGAAACAAACAAACCCGATACTATATTTAGTCTGTAATTATTTTTGATTTGAAACAAAATAATCTGGCTAATCGTAAACTATTAGACTGTAACTATTTCCATTGAAATGAACAATGGTCGATAATTGGTGTCAAGACATCAACGCCGACAACCGTATTTGGTAAAGTCAAACATGGATTGCTTGACCCTAGCATCGAACCCGGTAGGTACTTTACGACACGATCGATTTGGCATCTTTATTACGTATTTTCTTAAATGCATTATCTAATGCATTGATTGTATAATTTAGTCATTTTGATTTGCAATGTAAATATTTTAATTAAGCTATGTACTTAGTTTTATGTATTAGTAGTAACGAAAAAGTATTTATTACGTTAGAAAAAAAACGGTATGGAGGTGTGGTCTAGTGATAAAAATAAACTAGTCGTCACATACAGTCGCGGGATTAAATGTAAGCTTGGATTGTGGACTTCCTCAAAACCACCCGTAGTTTAAATAAATTGTAATTATGTTTCTAATCCTTCTTTTTCCAAAACTAGTAGTGCGATGTTTCTAGTCTGTTACAGTACATTATAGCTTAATAAATTAATATTTCACTAATATATTATATGTACTTTGTTTCCTCATACGTATAGTACATACATATATAATGCGTATAGTTAGTCCGCCTTTTGTACATGTCTATATTTTCTTTTTCGCTGTAATTTTTTTCTCTGATAGTGTACAATAAAGAGTATTTGTATTTGTATTTGTATTGGATTTGTATTTGTATTTGTATTTGTATTTGTATTTGTATTTGTATTTGTATTTGTATTTGTATTTGTATTTGTATTTGTATTTGTATTTGTATTTGTATTTGTATTTGTATTTGTATTTGTATTTGTATTTGTATTTGTATTTGTATTTGTTTTGTATTTGTATTTGTATTTGTATTTGTATTATAAGTTTATTGCTATTGACTAGCCTGTTGGCGCAGTTTGTAGTGGCCTTGCTTTCTGAGCCGCGGATTGAGGGTTCGATTCCCACCTGAGTCTGGGTATAATAATTTGTATTTATATATTTATATTTGTATTATTTCTATTTATATTTATCGAAAGGAAATATAGTTGTAAGTATAGTCGGCTGTTACCTGTAACACAGGCATTAAGTTGCTTAACATAGGAGCAGACGACCGTGTGTGTATGTTATACGATATTTATTTATTTCTTTATTATTTATTACACACAGAAACGAACCGGGATTCGACCCCATTGAAGCGAAAAGCAGAGTCTTTGCCAAATGGGCCAGTTGTGTAGAGTTTTACTTAACTCAGCTCTTGAATATCTACACATTTGGACTACTTTTTTGTGGAATATCAATATAAATTAAATATATTTTAATGAAATAGGATTTCACAAATATTATTGAATCGACATTTTACAGGCCTACTTATGTCACTCAACATAAAATACCGCTTCGGAATACAGATGTCTATTAAGAAGAAGCTGTTTGAAAACTGTACATTTAGCTTATTAAATGTACTAATTTTCGTTGATTTGCTAATGACGTATGTGTTAAAATTGAGTCCTTGAATCAATTAGGCTTTATTATCACTCGTATAACAAAAATTACATATTACATAAGTTATCCTAATTTTAGACCACGGGTTTGCGCAATCATCAGAGCACCTGTTACGATAGTGGTAGCGGGTTCGATACCCACTGGGGACAAATATTCATATTGGCCATATATGCATGTTGTGGTTTGAGCGTTTGTGTTGTGAGTATTTCTGGACCTCCGACAAACGTACGACGGGGTCGTGAGTGCTCTTTGTTTATATGCTTAGAAGTACCTATCAAAAATTATAATACGGTGTTAGACATAAGCAGAAGTACAATTTTGGACTATAAATCTATACAGTTTCTCGATGTCATTTCGATGGAGTCTGTCATATACCTTAGTGTAATAGTGACAAAATATTTGGAATGTAATATTATATCTAAATATATCTTTCTATAGGGTCAAAATAACTTGATTTGATTCATTTTGATAAAAAAAAAAAAAAAAAAAAAAAACGATTATCCGTAAATCGGCAAAGAATCATGTATAACTTACTTAATTGTGTAATAGTTATGTAAATAATCAATTATGTAAATAATTTGCAAGTGTATCACGTCTTGATAAACATTCGCAAAACTTGGCAACAGAGTAGTCTAGGTCAGACCGTTTTATGTTTTGAAGTAATGAGATTACGGGGCTATTTTTCCTTTGAAAGTAATAATTATCTAAAGAAAGTATATTATAAGTAATTATCTTAAGTATTTTATAATTGTTATAGTACTAGCTGCCCAGTCTTCGTTCTGTCAAAAGTTAATAGTAAAATTTTTTTTTTTAATTTGTACGATTTTATTTTTGTGCTACATTAGGAAAGCTTGACATACACATTAGGAAATTCTAAACATTTTTTAATATCATATCAAAAATGTTTATTATTTTTTTTTATTAGTATTAAAACATTCCGTAGGCCTTAAGGAACATTCAAAAAAAAATTTCATCTGTCACAGAACCAATATCCTATGCAGTGCTGTTTTTCAGCCACTCCTTTCCTGTTTTTAACAGGGGCAGTTTGGGGTGTAACAAAAAGATCTTAATTCGCACTAGAGAAGCAATTAAAAAAAAGCTAAGACTAAAATATCCTGAAAAATTTTTTTTGCTAAAATTATCCTTAAAAAAATTATGTACTTATGATATTACTATACAAATACCTAACTCAAAATCAAAATTTATGCATAATATAGATTTAAGAGATTACGTTGTAATGAAAATAAACAGTTATTTGAATAGACAAAAGATAAACGCAGCCGCCGACCTTGACAGCAAACACCCATTTCTCATTTACGCTGAACACCCTGCAGCGATCGGTAGAGGGATTATTTTACCCTTACACAATCCGGCCACGATACGATATTCTTTTCGTCTTAATATTCCTCCTATACATATATACTATTGAGTTAATGAAAATATATAAGGTTTAATGCATTAATATTCAATTTGCAATATTTCGTTCGGATATATCATAACTGTGTAAATATCAAAACAGTAAAATCAGGTAACCTTTTTTCATAAATTCGTAGGCTATATAGGAGACTAGCTGTAGGTTATAGGCATACAGTTAGTTCAAAGTAAGTTAGTAGAACAAAATTGGAAATAAGTACTTCAGTAGCTTCAATATTTTCATTTTACATTAGTGAGTAACTGAGTCAGAATACGTATCCAACAATGTTTCTATCTTTTTCCTACCCATGGCTTTCTTTTAGTTCTTGGACAGCTGTGATCACTTGAAAACTGGTAAAACCTGTGCACCTTTACTGCTATTAGATACTTGCCATACAAATTGATAAATAAAAAATATTAGTTACATAACATGTCTAATCGGATATCAAGCACATCAGTATGATTTGTCGGAAGACAATAGCGTCAATGGAAGTCAATGTCATATGTACAACAATTTGCATTACATTTTGTACATCAAATTGTACCGAAGTCATAACATTAATTGCGCAATCCATCAAGTCTCTTAGCTCTTATGAATAATTCAGACAAACCTAATATGTAGCTTTATAAATATTTATCTCAAATTGTTTTGAATAATATTAAATATTTCCGGTCGGTTAGAATTTGAATGTGTTAACAAAGGTGTAGTAAATTAAATATTTGATAAATTAACAAATATTTGAAAACGTTGTTAAAACAACTTAATTACTTGACTAGTAATGTTGTCCATGGTTGTATTTACTTTTAATGTTTACCTTACTTTGATAGCTATTTGTTTAAAAATATATTGGAATAAAATGTCTATTGGAATGTTTAAAACATTTTTGAAATACTACCTTAATAACGAAACTACTATATTCAATTTGTACGCAAAATAAACGTTAATCGTATCGGGAAAGGGGCTTCTTGCATTTATCTTAATATATATAAATCTCGTGTCACAATGTTTGTCCTCAATGGACTCCTAAACTACTTAACCGATTTTAGTCAAATTTGCACACCGTGTGCAGTTTGATCCAACTTAAAAGATAGGCTATATTTTATTTTGATATATTATGTTATTATTATATTTCAGAAAAAATAAGGTGATACGAAGTTCGCCAGGTCAGCTAGTATATAAAATGTCGTATATACACATCGACATAGTTATTTAGTTTAAATTTTAATACATTTTTACATAAATTAAATAAATATGTGTGAGAACTTTTCACCGACGACGAACTTTTAACGTTATGATGTTTAATAATTACGTTTGGTGTAAAAAAATATCGGTCAGTAAGTCATGATTTTAAATTTTTCGTTGTGTGTATTCTCGATTTTTTTAATTAACTATATGAATACAATTTTTATTTATATATTTTATAACTTGTTTGTACAATGCATGAAAAATGTGTAAGTATTATAAAAAGGATATTGGCATATGTATGTGTGTGTATGTACAAAAAACGGGCCAGACGAAGCAACCGCAGAGGTAAGAGGGTAAAAATCCATAATCTCCAAATTTAGGTGTCTGCTTGTTTAAAATTCAATACAGATACCGGTAGTTTAAAGAGCAGTCGGGACCCTTAATGCTAGGGCTTTAACGGGGCAATATCGCACCGTCCGTGCGGTATAAAGACGACGACTACTTAGGGTTGCCATTTATATAAATTTTTTTTTAAAAGTTAGCAATAAAAGTGTTTTATTCTAGTGATCGAAATTTCCAAGGTAAAATATTTCGTTGTCACCATAATTTTAATATAAGCTAAAAATATATTATCCATTCAAAATTATTTTAATAATATTAGAGCAAGCTTGACATACAATTTTAAGAAAAATGATTCTTGATAATTGTAAATAGAATTTTTTTTCCATATCATTAAGCCAACGAAAAGAGAAAATAAAAGCTGTCTATATCTAATAAAGGAATTCCGAATTCAAACCGTGTCTACACTCCGAACAGCCCTAATGCGGGTGGTGTGTGCGTTGCAGACGCGTTCGGATGCGATCGATACGAACGTCTGCTCCCGCCTGCACTGCGGCCTGACCTTGTACAAACCGCATATATATGCAATAGAGACCTATTTATTAAATCAACCTGTTTTTCTGGTCTCATTACTTGTTTTAAGTGATATTTGAGTTTTAATTTTTTGAGATAATTGATCATAATTATGTACTTTATTTATGTATTATATTAATATTAACTAGAACTAAAGTAGACACTTTTAAAATGTGTATTATGTTTGTGTATTTGTAAAAAAAAAAACTGTGTATTCTAAAAAATACAAAGGCATAGTATAAATTAATAGGTTTGCTGTCAAGTAAAGTTATAACCGTTTAATAGGCTTTAGGAGGATTATTTGCTTATAAAATATTCTAGCCTTTAAGTTACATTTTTTTAACTAATTAATTATTTCGAAGAAAATAATTAAAAAACACGAAAATCCTATGCACTTAAAGGTATGTAATTTTAATAAACACCTGACAGTGGTTGGAATCCAAAAGTAGCGATGTAATGACAAAATTACTTTAAAATAAGTATTTTTTAAACTTTTAAGTGCTTAATTTTTATTTTATTGCAGATATGAACAATTTAGGTTGCAACACCATATTTAAAATCAGTGTGATATAAGACAAGTATTTTGTCATAACACCATAAAGATTTTTAAAACTGTATCTTTGAAATTCTCAGTTACAAATAAAAACGTATAATTTAAATAATTATTATTAGTATTTAAAACAACACTATAGTGAAGTGGAATTTGAAAACACTTTCAGAGTTAAGCTAGCCTTTATTTAAGCCCTCTTAAAAATACAGGTCATAAAGAGTAGACTACACGGGCGAACTTTATTTATGCGTCTAGCCAGTCACCGTTCCAGTGTTATTCGTTCGTTTTGATTTTATTGCACTTTAATCCAATAATAATTATTTTAATCAGAATTTAATAATTTTGAATGCAACATTGCATGAAATTGCTTGCTGCAAAAACTGTGGAAACTCAGTTATCTAATGTAATTTGTTATGGTTTTTGTACGTCACGTACCATTTTAACGGAGAAGGTTAATCTTAATTTAATATAAAACGAAATTTAAAAATATACCTACTAAGCATATTACTCAATATTTTAATGTGGATATTTATTTACCCTTAACTTGGCCCATACAGTGTGGTACATTTATAATTGCATTTTAAGCGTCCGAAAATACCGTTAGGGCTAAAGGGGTTAATCAAACCGTTATCTCAGCTCGACCTTAAATTCCTATAAATATTTGAAGTATTTTAAATTCACACCTTAAGATTATCAAAGAAGATAACGTGTTTTATTGTAATATTTCAACAAACGGTCACCGTGTTTACGAGGAGTTCCGCAGTCCATATAGGTTAAGTACGACGCCAGATATGCAGAATAGATAACCATTACCTAGACTAGTTCTAGAACGGAGGTCACGTACAGGAAACAGTATGTATACTGTACCAAATATAGAATACGGCCCATACGAATATGAACTCAATTATTTAAAAAATAAGTGTGTTTGGGAATAATCGCGGTACTATTTATATCCTTCGAGTGGTCAGACATTTGTTGGGCTACGCTGTTTGGACACGGAAGGCGTTTTAAAATGATTAACTAAGAACGGAAAATAAGAAAAAACTTAAATCCGAGAATTATACATTCTATTGCTATATTTATTATTTATGATATTTTTTATTTTTTTATTTAAAAAAAAATATTTATGATATTCGAATTATTTTAAATCGATATATATCTTTTCTGATCATTAATGTTATTTAAAAAAATACTTAATATGATCACTAGTTTATGAAGAAAATTTGTTGTTATCTATTATGATATTATTATTTATGATATTTTTTATTTTTTTATTTAAAAAAAAATATTATTTATGATATTCGAATTATTTGAAATAGATATAAATCTTTTCTGATCATTAATGTTATTTAAAAAAAAAATACTTAATACGATCACGAGTTTATGAAGAACATTTGTTGTTATCTATTTTATATTCAACAGTCAAATTATTTGCGAAGGCAATTCTTTTTTATAAAATATTGAAACGCCAAACCATTTTAATTATTTCAAAAATGTTCAGACGCGCTAATTTTATAATTTTCTATTCCGAACCAAAAAATAAAATACATAAATCAGTTTTTAAGTTCGAAGAACGTTAAATGTATAAGAGTAAAAACAGTGTCGAGTTAGCACACAACAGGAAATATCCTACTCCAAATCTGCAGCAACCCTTCTGGGGAAGTATCTCAACTCCTGGTCGTATAAAAAAGAAGTGTACTAATCTGGCAAATGTAAATGTAATCAGCTATAATAAGAGCTAACATTAAGTCCAAAAATATTGTAGGCAGTACCCGTAGTTAGTCATGTAATCATTATGAACGTTACAAAAACTAAACTTTAACTTGAGATGTAAAACAATGGGTCACTTGCGCCTCGCCGCCTCCGATGTCACCTTGACGCGTTTCCGTCGTGTGTTATCTGACGCAGACTAATTTTGCGCACGTCTGCACTCGGCTTAAGATTGATTTGATAGATTCGTTTGAACAAAAGCGTTGATCTTAAAATATTTAGTTGGAGATAAATTGATAGGAAAGGTACTATAATTCGAAAACGAGAATAATAAGAACAAAACGTTTTTTTTTAGATATATAAATATTTATACTGTGATTTTTCTTAAATTTCTAAAATTAACTAAAGGTATAGTTTACACATGAGTTCACGTTATTTTTGGCGTAAACTTGTGGAGGCCTATGTCCAGCAGTGGACTGTATAGGCTGTAATGATGATGATAATGATAGTTTTCATATACTTTTTTTATATATATAACTAGATCGGCAAATAAGCGTACGGCTCACATGATGGTAAGCGATTACCGAAGCTTATAAACGTATGCAATACCAGAAGCATTGCAAGCGCTTTGCCGATACTACTCAAAAATTCCCCCTAGGAGCTCTGATAACCTACTCACCAACAGGAACACAACACTGCTCGAAAACAGTGTTATTTAGCTGTGATCTGTGACTGTAAGGTCGAGGTCCCCATTCGGGCTGCTCCATCCACATTTTGAGCAGGAAATTTCCTACTGTGCCCTACCTCAGTTAATTTATTCCAGTCATTAAATTTCAACATCATTGTAATCTTTATAATTATTTAAATAATAGAAATTAACGCTTATTATTCAATAAGATGTTTCGGGGGCTCGGAAGCACATACAACACACAAACACTTACACCCAGACTAGGACACACATCTGTATGAAATATACAAATATTTGTCATGGTATAGAACCCGCAAGCATTATTCATTTACCTACTGTAACCACTACGCGAAGGGTATATATAAGGATATTAGTAGGAGAATATGAGTAGTATAAAAATAGCTTGTCGTCACCTTTATCAATAAAATAAAAATAACATTTATTGTATAACTAATACAAAATTACAAACGAAAAACGCTGATGTATTTATTACGAATTCTTTGTTATAAACTCCGAATAATTGATAATAATGAAACGGTAATAAAAGTAAATTATTTTCTGGCATATAAAATCGACGGTATTAAACGTAATTATTGTTCAGTAATACTATATTTTTTTATAACGAGCAAATAAAAGTTTACTGATTTATCGACATCACTTTCCGCTCGTAGTTTTTATGTAATAATTTTCACAATGATCGGAGACATTCGCATACTTAAGTTTTGTTCCCACGACTCGCATACATTCACTTTAAATAAAGCTATGGGTGTAATAAAATTGTTTGTAACACAAATTCAGGATAACTGTCTCTGCTGCTCGCGAGTCGGAACGAATGTTGATTTTTTACGGCAAAGAGTTTCTTATTTTTTTTTACTTTTATTTGTTTTTGTTAATCTTTCTCTTGACTTTTGATGTCATCAATCGTCTTATGGTTCTTTTGATATTGCGTTAAAATTTTCTTCTTAATAAATTATACAATTACAGATCCATGATTTAACAAGACGATAAAATTGACGCGTAACAGTTAACGATACGACGGAAAGGTGGCTACCGTCTCAATTTAATTATTTGCTACTGCTGCTTACAATTTAAAAAAGGTTACATCGACGTAAACATTTTATTCGAGTTAACAATGAATATAAAGATTAAATTTAACAAATTAACATTGGTATTGCTAAAGATTACATCCTGAGAAAGTAATGTCATGTTTATATAATACTTTTAGTAAACGTTTTTTGATCGTAATAGACATTAAAATGATTTTATTGTAGCCAAAATACTTCATAAATATAGAAGTTTTTGTTATTATATGTTTACATATACACAGACGTCTGTTTGTAAGGTAGACAAATTAGTACATGTAGATACTTTAGGCAATATATTACTATTGAAGCTCGTATAAAGGTGGAAGTATCGACTTGAGTTTCTCTTTGTAATGGTTTTTATACAGAGGGATCATTTCCGGAGTTTTACCATAGTAATTTGATACATCCTCTATTTTACAAACGTTGTATCTTTTTGTTGCTATTAAAAATCTTCTATACAGTGTAACGTGCTGTGTGGTTACGGCAGTAAAAAATATAGCCCCCCCCCCATACAGTATTATGTGCTGGGTGGTTACCGTAGTAAAGAATATAGGCACCCTCTCCCTTCACGTGGGTGTCATAAGAGGCGACTAATGGATAACACAGTTCCACTATCACATTGGAACTTAAAAAGCCGACCGGTGGCGGGATAACCATTCAACTGCTGGCTTTCAAATACACAGGTCGAAGAAGGGTAACAGCGTCTTCAGGGCAATAAAGCCAGCCCTACGGTCACCTATGGGAAAAGCACATGAGTCCGCGCCATTTTTGGCGCGAACTTGGGGAGCCCTACGAGTATGTCCAGCAGTGGACTGCGATATGCTGAAGTGATAAAGCATTACAGGATGCTAAGCTTCTACGCTTTAATAAATTAATCAATAGTAAATATATTTACTATTTATTACTGTCATAAGGTAATTTATTGAAGTAGGATACAGTAGGAACCATCACGTTCAAAATTTTGGAGAAATCCGACTGGGTTGTGGGTATCTCAACCTTACAGAAGATTACAGCTAAATAATACTGTTCTTAAGTTGTGTTTGGTTTCTATAATATAAAAGTAGTTTGAAGGGAGAATCTGGGGTAGTTTCGGCAATGCACTTGCAATGCTTCTGGTATTGCAGGCTTACAGTAGAGGCTACGATATCCACTTACAAGCAGACGGTTGGTATGCTTATTAACCAATTATAGTGGGACAAAAATAATTGATAAAAATCTGAGAGGTTACTAAAACTTAAATTGTATTGTTACGATTGTCTGAGGTCATAATAATACGGTACTTCGTCAAAAAGCCGTATAAACGACAACATGCCTGTGTTTAGCACACGCATAAAAATTAGCTGTTTTAGTATGCGTGAAACTATTGTGTAAAATACCTACAAATTTACCCATTCATTACATACTTTCAATGAATAATCAACTCTATGTGTATGCTATAGAGTTCAATTACACTGTAATTTGATTTAGTTTTCGCTAGCAATCTGCATGCTAAACTAATAAAACTCGATTGTACGCAACGGCTATTATTTTGTCATTTATTGTCCTTTTTATGACTTACTGTTTTGCTTCAGTGTCATCGACTTTAATATTGCAATTCGTGGGATGAAAAAGAATCTATATAATAGAGATTATATCAGTTGTCGATTCCAATACCAAATTACTTTTAATTTATGTTTTATTAAAATTAATTAACTGTTTTCGTACGTGTTTTTACTACAAAATAAACAAAAATAATTTATTTCGGTCCTCGCAATACTAAAACAGAAATATGTAAAGAAATAAAACAAGTATGCCTACGATTTTCAATCTAAGACTTTAGGTAAATCAAATGTTTGTCACAACGACTCAATAACGTTACCCGCCCACGATATTGTCTCGAAATTGGATCAATTGGGTCAGTTAGAAATGGCTTTAAAGTATGATATTGAAGCGAATAATATTAAAATTTCGTAAATAATTCTTGAATATTACATTGTTTAACACGGCAATAATCGGATAGAATTACTCTTATTTCGAATTTGTACTAGTGATATAAAACAATACAATAATAAATAAATAATAGGTACGTAAAAATATTTAAATTAATGATACAAAAACTAGTTCCAAAAACAAAGTAATAATATAGTATCAAAACTATTCTTATAATATAATATGAATAAAAAGCTTAAAATTAACATTAATAATTAAGTCATTTGATAAATTAAAAGAAACTAAATACATAAATGTAGGTACTGTAAATTTTACAATAACTAAATATGAAACTTGTGTTATCGATGCATTCATTTTAAGCGTGTATACGAATTTGTATATAATATGACATTTGCATGCGGTAGAGCATCACACCGTTATGACGGAGGTCTTATGTGGCTATGAGCTTTATTATATAATAATCCCCAATGCGCGCGTAACTGACGCTTCCGCTGTGCTTTATGTCAAGTTCAAAGGATTAACTACATTGTGATCATATTGTGTTGCGATTAAACATTTCAGTCCATTGTTGGTTAGCGTTTATAATAATGGCATTTGATTTAATTTATTTGTAATATGGATAACTGTTTACATTTAAATGAACGCATGATTTCTTTTCTGGATGGTTTTATATATATATATATTACTGGTTCCTCCTTGTCTTAAGGATTGTTTTTTTATTGGTTTACATATTTATTTTTTTTAGCCTTAAAGTCCTACCGCCTTAATCTATTTTATTACAGTTATTTTTGTTCAATCGTGTTGATAAAGTTATATTTTGTCCTAGACCTTAACCGACATTTTTGCTTGTCACTTTAATCTTTATTTATCTAATCGTAAAATCTTTCAAACGCAATAAATTCGTCGCAGAAGTGTTGGAAATTGAATTTTATTAACTTATTTGTTACAATCGTGACATTGTTTTTGTAAACGAGCCTAGATGTACGTAACTTACTATAATCGGGGAACCGCTGGTTTGAATAGGGTACCTACTCTCTGATCGACGTCATCACGTTGACAATAATGATTTTAAAATCACGTCGATTCACAGCACGAGCTTTGCACGCACTTTGGTTTTGAAGAGTAATTATAGATTACAATAAAATAAAGGCAGAAAATTGGTCAGATTTTTTCATTGCTTGCCAAATTTTAGATAGGTATAAAAATATAATTTGTATAAGTTATTTTTAACTTAAGAGTAATGAAAAAAAATGAATATCTGATGAAATGCAAGAAAATCGGGAGTTACTCTTACTTTATGAATTCCAAATATTATAAAATCCGTTTTATTAAGTTATCATCTCATAAGAATATTTATATGCCGCGTTATTCTGTTAACCATTCGAAAAAAAAAAAAAAAAACTCAAGACACGTTTTGCATACACATAAAAAAATTCCAGTAAAGTACAACTAATAGACTTGAAAGTTTTTTTGACTTTTCATTGTCATATTAAATAGTATACGTTGTTTCGGAAATTACATAATTTCCACACATTCTTTACTATTTTATCATTTATAATATATAATATATATATTTAAATTTTCGAATGGTAAGTCACAACAACAAATTGAACTAATTGCATTATTTTTTTTTAACTACGTATATAATGGGCGGATGTGATCCGTGCAGAAATGCTAGCTAACGGCTTCACGTACTTCCGGCGTAAAGGGAGATCGACTGATTCTTTCACTGACCACAAAACTTAGGGTATCATTAATTTTTGTACTGTAAGGTGGTATGTGCACATTACGATGCCGCAAGTGCTTGGTGCGAATTTAATTTGTAACGGAAATACATAGACTCATTACGTGCCTTATTTTAGTATTCTTTGTAACATAAAATTGTCACAACTTTAAGTGTTGTTGTGTGTGTGTGTGTTTGTGTGTGTGTGTGTGTGTGTGTGTGTGTGTGTGTGTGTGTGTGTCTGTGCGTGTGTTGGGATATGGTGGGATTTTGTTACAATATCCAAAAAAAATCTAAGTTTTATTACGATTAAATTGTAGCATGTTGATATTTATCAACATAATAAAATTAAATAAGATCCAGAATATACCATAGGTACTTAACACAATATTCCCTTGTTATCTCAAATTTTACGGGTGGAGCTGAGGGGCAAGATAAATATCGTATTTTATGCTTCTAATCTGTGAAGAAATCTGTATCCTTTAGAATATCTTAGATGTGAAAGCTTTCGTGAATGTGTGGACAGAATGACTTATAAGTGGAAGTACAGTGGATATTATATCCTTTCCAACTATAATTATTGGAGTTATTATTATTGGAGCCGTTTGCAATGAAGATCCGAGTCAACGCATATACCTAGCTAACTTTTTAGTCTCAAAATTTTGCGAGATCGTCAGATGCCACATGAAACGGTGAAGTACAGCTAGTTCGTAAGTAAAATACTTTTCACCAAAAAATTCCGATGATATCGCAGTGCTGTCCTGTTACCTCGGTATGTGCGCGCCAAAAATACCTTGTTTACAGCACCTGTCACGCCCGAACTCAAGCTATCTCTGAAATCAACTTATCTCGAAAAACACTCGACATTTACATCATTATACTTATCTAAAAGTAAACTGAGAAATAATAAATTGAGAACACCATCAACATAGATGATATTAATTAAATATGCATGATTAAGTATAATTTAAAAAGTACATTCAGATCTCGCTTGAATTCAAATGAGATGATCACTTGACAAGTATGCTTGTTCTCTTTCTAATATAAAAATAATCGTTAAAATCAGTAATCCCGATAAACATATAAAAAAAAAACAGTCGAAGTGAGATTTTTTTTTAACCGGTAGAAAACGGTAAAGTTGAATATTTCACCTGGAAACGAATCGGTGCTTCCTGCTTCTGTTCGTGTCACAACTGTGCAAATCTGATGTAGGCTCAACTTACGATTAATTTAAACGAGTTACTAGTGTCGACACTCTTTGGAATGTCATAATGAGTTTATTTAATTTTATTTGAGACAGTTGGGGAACTGGGAACGAGATTTGTATTTATTGATAAAATGTTTGTAATATTTATTTGTTTGAATACAATATTAGCATTGACAAATTGTTTAATTAATATTGATGAAGTTATAAACCTAAAGAATATTACAGAAACCTATGATTGTAAATCTGTTACCTATGATTGATATAAAACATATAAAATAAATAAATAGATGCATTAAACAATAAACAAATAAAGAATAAATTAAAAGGCAGTTAGATATAATGCGAAACCCTAAATATTTTTTTTTTATGTGTATAGCTTCACTTACACTACACAGTGGTCTTCCTGCCTTTCATGTCTGAATTTTCCTCATACTCGCGGTGATTTTAAAGAAATTATTTTACATCTCTTGTTAAACATAATCTACACGTGCATACGATACAAACAAAGATTATATTCGTTTCAAATGATTGTTTACAGTAAGTTAATTTATTATAATAATAGGTTTTATCGTTCGCCCATTAACGCACAAATTGTAAATCTTTTAAGGCCTAGTGATCAGGCTTTCCCAGTCTTTACTTTCTCCCAACATCTTTATGGGATAGTCAATGCAAAAAGTGATGAAAGTTTCACCGTGTCTAGAAACTAGGTAACTGGGCACATTAACTTTATTGTATATTTATAATGTGGAAAACGAAAATAAATTAATGATTTATGGCAATCAGACCTTAGTAAGAAATTGCTGTATTTCACCTTTCTTGACTATATTCGTAGTGTATAAAAGCTATTTAAATGTAATTGGGTCAGTCCCTTAGTTAGACATCTTGAGCAAATACTAATTAAGTTTTTACAGTATTAAAAACGTAGTTTTACTTCAGTTGTTATATTCAACTTGATAATTTGCTTCCCGTAGAATAATATTAATTTTAATAACTAAGTACAAATGTTATCATTATATAAGTCCATCATAACATCTGTGTATATTATATTACAGTCAAGACCAAGTCAAGGGGAACTGATTAAAGTAAAAAAAAAAATCATCAATCGATTAATTAATAGTTAAAACTATCGACATACACGCAGACTCAATTACTTCTTATCTCACAAGTTTTACGATTAGGAATATCGTTTAAATCTCACAAAGGAATTAAGGCCAGTGTTAATCTTTTAATAAAGCCTACCAACTTCCTCAAAACGGACATTTTCTCACACCTAATAAGCTATCGTTTCCTGAAAGAAACGACGGGACGATACAATCGGTGATGTAAAAACACTGCGTTACACAACACCAGAGTTGGTGGTGATGCCGTTATAATGACCGACAATAGACTGGTGTGGCACGGCCTTAATTCTCAAAATGGAGTACAGCAATTTGCTATCGAAACGTACACGCGATGCCAAAAAAATCGCATTTGTATGTACGAGTTGCGGCACATATAAATAGCACAACAAATATACCTATGATTTTTTATTAGATAAGCGGAGGAACTAGCTTTATTATGAGTAACTTTTTGTATATTTAATTGGAATTGTATTATTCAATTTTATCTAACAGTAAACAATTATTTTTTAATATATATAGTTGCGCTTGACTGCGACCTCTCGTAAGTGAAGATGCAGCCTAAGATGGTGCGCGCTTATCTAGAAGATGCCTATTCACTCTTGATTTAAAAATACCCAAGTTATAGTTAGTTGGAAAAACGGAAGCTGGAAAGGCATTCCTAAAAATCTTTGAATCATTATATATAGGTAACACCTGTTCAAATATAGTGGTAACGAAAATTCCATTTACGCTGGTCGCAGACACTACTACTCAAAGCGCATTGTTTTGGGTTTGATTGTTGGATTTTTATTTGTATATATATTCATTTTTATCGGGTAGTTGTCGTGGCATGTAAATAAATCTCCTGGTAAGTAAATCGTCTGCCAACTCATAAAGTAAAAGCTTAATTGATAAATCTACAAATATTAATTTAAATAGGAGAAAAGACACTGTTCGTCCGTCTGCTCGTTATGTTTTTATCGGTAGCCTTATTGAAAACTGATCCTGCCATACATATTTATGCCTGTTACAATTATAAGACAAGCATGAAACGTTACTTATTCTTGTTTAGCGACCCCATTCCCTAAAATATTTTAATTAATATACAGACTTTAACAACAACTGTAGTGGTATATTTAATTTATTATTAGAGATAAAACTGAGAGTTGAACCAAAATAAGGTATAAATTTAAGATCACACTTTTGTTATAAAAAATCAAATACATTTTGTTTTAAACTTGATCTATAATAAATTTTACTATTTAAGATATGTGCAATAATTAATTAATCATATAATTTTGTTAAATCAGTTATGTATATTATATAACCAAAGTCCTAATAATAAACAACACGGGGAAGTATGGAGCAGTAGCCATTTAAGATAAAGTCAGCATTCCAACGGACTGCACTTACAAATGAATTCATTTGCAATTGTTTATTTTATAATTGGATCGTATCGAAACGTTCTATTCCGTGTTTATGACAAACCTTGAATAAATATTTATGAAATTCATGTACTGAAGAATGCTGGATATGGTATTTTATTGTTTGACTTGTTATCTACTATAAAATAGCAAACTCAGCGAAACTACTAACTCTGCACTGCTATATATTTTTTTCGTGTATAAATCGTTTTTTTTTTTTTAATTTTCTTATACAAAAACCTTGTCCACACAATAGCATACAAAAATAAAAGCGCATTTTTTAACCGACTTCAAAAATGGAGGAGGTTACTCAATTTGACCGTATATATATTATGTATGTTCGGGGATAACTTCGTCATTTATGAACCGTTTTTGATAATATTTTTTTTTTTTGCAAACTAGTTATCCTAAGTGTGGTACCATGATAAGGAAACTAGGATCTGATGATGAAATCCCAGAGAAATCAAGGGAAACTCTCGAAAATCCGCATAACTTTTTACTGGGTTTTGATGGGATTTTGATGATTTTTAATTTCATCGAAAGCCAATGTTTATCATGTGGTCACATTTAAATTTCATCGAGATCTGATTACAACTTTTGGAGTAATCTTTGATAATGCGTATTTACTTGACTATTTTTTCGTTTACCTCCGTTGTATTACTTGACGATATAATTGAAGTCCGTTTTTTTTTCGTTTGTCTGCAAACACAATTATTATTAGTGTAGTCTTTCGGAAATTATACACGAAAGAGAACGTACATATGACACTCGGGGAATTATTTTTATTAACTATCCTATTTTCGTTATTGCGACGATATTTGTAGGTACTTACCATTTTGTACGCTGCTTATTAATGTAATATACATGTAATGATAATATATACAATATTCCGCTGGTCAGAGGTGGGCTGATTCACTTTTTGTCCAGAGAATAAAAAGAAAGAAGAAAGAAACTGCGATGAAATGGTGAAACGCTGCCAGCATTCTTGTCATCATTCCACGCGGACATGATCTATAACCACAATTATGTGTGAATAATTATTCTTAACTAAATTTTACAAAATTAATTTAAAAAAAAAAAAAAAACAGTAGACTGTAGTGTATGCCACAGGTATTTATTGACTTAAATTGGATTTTTTCTTTTAAATTGGGATTTTTCGTTATTCAATATTTATTTATTCTTATTTACCATCATCGCATCGTTCTGACGCAGCAAAATGACTAAATAACTACGAAATTTACTGCTTTGACTCATTAGTTATTCTTAAGCGGAATAATTTTACTCGACCTGAGACGAAATGCAAGTTAACTAAATATTTAATTTGAATAATTTGATAATAAACGTGCATTTCTCCTTCGAGTAAAATCTCTTCCCGGCGAAGTAAATCAACAGATGTTACGTAATATGATTCAGACGGCATTGTAATGGTGCGCTGTTAACTTGTAGTGTCCACGGCATGAGCGTCTAACTTTTAACTTGAAATAAAACTAATAAGTGAAAATAAATCTTATAACTTATATTTAAGGTACATTTTTAATTGAAACAAAATACCAAAGGGCTGAAAAGTGATGTAAAGTTTCCGATTATGGAAATGCGTTCACTAAGAGCTGTTAGTTGAAACGCTGAAATTATGTCGCTTTATATAATTATTCGCCTTCCGCTATGATGTTTAATATGCAATTTGGATGCCGTATTTGGCGTTATTAAGACAAGTTAATGTTTTCAATTATTTCCTTGTTTGCAAAATATATATTTTATTATAATTAAAATAATCTTATACTATCGCTTTTGAACCAACCTTTAATCTCATTATCTTTCGCTGCTTAAGATTATGTTTAGAATAATTCGACGGCGTGTTACATTGTGTGCTATATTGTGACGGAAATAAGGCAATCACTTAGCAGTACCTATAATTAATATTATACCTACCTATAATTAATATATTATTATAGGCTTGTCAATCACTAATTATGCGTTAGTACGTAACTGTTAAGTGCAATTTTATGCAAACAGATGCGTGAAAGGACGCGGTATGGCTATTAGATAGTGTCGCCTGGCTGTCAAACCGTCGTGTCAAGGACTTGTGACAATTGTCGTGAATGTATTCAGTTTGTAAAAAAAAAATGGTTTGTGTACTTTTCAAAAGGAATTTACTTTAAGGTTGTCGAAATTATACGTTGAAAGCTAATAGTGTATTATTTATTTTTATGAGATACTAGTTACATCTAGTTTCTTGTTCATGTCTAAATTGAAAAACATTTCTCATTTTGGAAAATTTTGTTAGGTTTCCTAAAGTATTCCTTTAGTTAGCACAGTAGTTATTTCCCATTAATGCTTTAATATTTACATTTAATAGATAGGAATCACAAAAAACATGTTATAACCTATATTTTGTTAAACATGACAATATTATTGAAGAATAGGAATTCTTCAATAATATTGTCATGTTTAACAGCCTAATATGTTTTGAAAGTACAGGATTTTTTTTTCAAAATCTGATCTGCAGATCTTGAGATTAACGTTTCATAAAATTATATTAGGTACAGTTAAAGGTTTAGATAATGCTTAAGTTTTTATTGTTTTAAAATGGCTAGTACAATACCGATATGCTTTTACTATAGACATTACTATGTGGACACAACAGTTTTGATAGCTATCTAATCCACTCGACTGAATAATATGTAGGTAATAAGATTTGACATTTCAAATATTGTACAATGCCTTCATAGATACGCAATGAATTCGTCATGATATATGACCATTGACCAACTCGTAATAGAAAATTTATTGTATTTATTTGCATTTTAATTTGTTTGTGTTATTTTTTGTGTTAATACCCACACATGAGGAAATTATAAACATTTTTGATAGGATATTAAAAATATTTACATTTAATTAATAACGTATGTATATGTTAATATCGCTTAAGAAATTATATTATTCTAATTATAAAGTAAATTAGATGGACATCTGACTAGTACTGGGCCAAATAATGAGTATTTGTTTGGTTATTTTATAGTTGTATTACTTGTCAATGTAAATTAACGGAGGTTTTTTACGTTTACGATTAACAATTACATTAATGATAATAAAAGTTGTTATAATCATTATTAATTTATTCAATAAAATATTTTGTCTCTCAAACCCAGCCTGTAAATTTGTTTCCAAACCTATTGTAATATTGCATACGTAAAGTTTTCTAGTATCCACTGGGGTCAACAGCACCTACTACTATAGCTTAAAGACTATTGTAAACCCTCAAAAAAGACATACAAGAACATAAACAAGGAAACAAGTCAACAAACAATTACAACAATTTTCAATCAGACAACAATAAGTGTTATACGTTAAATTTATTCGATAAGGAATATATCACCTAAATGTGTCACAGAGTGTCTCATGTTACTTAAATGTTATATAATTCACTAAGATGGCGGACAAATCGTGCTTTATAGTTTATTGATTCAGGTGTTCCCGTAAACGAGTGACAAATGAAATAATTTCTGCATGTCCACCTCCGTGGTTGCGCAACCGGTCACGCGACACGTTTTGGGAGCGGTAATACACGACGCGATAGAGAAATGTTAATATATCGGTAGAGAGAATTTCATTATGAAAATTCTTTCGTTGACACATTTGATTGAATTTATTAATTCAAATTCTTGTTTGTATACGTGTAAGTCATGTTCGATGCATGCGATGCGCTGCAGCGTGATGCGGCATTATGCGAAAATACTTTTTTTTTTTATGTCACTAGGTCGGCAAACAAGCGTACGGCTCACCTGATGGTAAGCGATTACCGTAGCTTATAGACACCTGCAACACCAGAAGCATCGCAAGCGCGTTGCCGACCCAATCCCCAATCCCCCCAGGAGCTCTGGTTACCTTACTCATCAACAGGAACACAATACTGCTTGAAAACAGTATTATTTTGCTGTGATCTTCTGTAAGGTCGAGGTACTAGCCCAGTCGGGCTGCTCCATATTTTGAGCAGGAAATTCCTGCTGTGCCCTACCTCAGTTAAATACTTTCTATGACGTCTAAAGACATGAGATAGGATAATAAATTTTCGAAAACTTTTATTGACATCCTTGTAGTGTTGGTCTCTCAAGTAGGGCAATCGATTAACTACTGATAAAAATGAACATTTTGAGCCGTCCTTGCGGAATTTTACTGTAATTTGATAAGGAATTTAAGACTGTTTTCTTATGTTTACATACTAAGAGAAATAAAATAAAACTGGTAATATATCTAGTAATTTTTGGAACGTAATATTAGAATTTTTAATTTTCAATCTTTGTGCAGTTCTAGGGTAACGGTTAAGAATTAATCACTTAATACGTATACGTAACTGGTGCGGTGCCGATTGGTGTACTTAATATCTTTAAAATTATTAGTGTTTTGATCTTTATAAAAGGCATTTCTCTAAATTAATGATACATTTAGATATTTCTATTTATAAAATACTTGTAACATTTTATATAATCAAATTGTTTCTTGACTTATATAATAATAATTTTTCTATTATACTTTAATGGTTATCTACAAACAATAATATTCTGTGTTAAGAAATAAACCTTCGCTAATTCAAGCGAAGTTAAGGCCATACTAGTTACGGATAAATAGCGTAAATTTATTGACTAAATGAATTTCGTCATTACTGTTTATCTTCTAAAATATAACTGGTATTGAACAGTGAAATTGAAATATAGACTAGGCTTTAATAGTACTAACTATAAGTTATCAGATTAACTTTGAATGTGATCGGAATCTAGAATTGTTTCATATAAATATGCCATTTATTGCAATGAGTTATATAATATATTTATACATAGAAAATGTTTTATTTTAAATCGTTGATATTTGGAAAATTGTCCCTATCAATATCTAGAAACCGTTCAAAAATAATTATGTACTTTATACTAAGTAATAATTAAATTAAATTTAATATTCTAGATAGCGATCCATATACGATGCATGTACCTACTAAGCTTTATTACAATCATCATCAGTAATATATTTTAATATGAAATAATAATAAATACCCACCCGTCCCTATAAATATTAAATATTAAAAAAAACTTTATTTTATTTCAAAGCCTAGTGCGATATGAACTACAAAAAAAATGTACAGCCTTAAAATTTAGAAATACGATCACAATAAATATTATGTTTCATTTGTCACAGAGCATGCCGCCGCCCGCCTAAGGCATGAGTGTGCGCGGAGCGGGCGGGCAGCGCTGCCAACTGATACTGCAGCGTTGCCTCGCGATACACCTCACGAAGCCGGGCAACGCGCCAGATGACTTCTGGATGTACGATTCTGGCTATCTACTGTTCCAGGTGAGCTATGTTACTTTGAATTTGTTATTTAACTATTGTTCTACTGATGTAGTAATATTAACTTAGAAAAATGTGAAAGAGTTCCGCACCTATATAGATTCCTTGTGGTATTTTTCATAAGTTGCAAGTATGTATTATAAAAAATAATACTTTTTATTTATAGTCCGTCAGCTCATTTACTGGTTAGGTCCTAATAAAATCAGTGTGTCTTGAACTCAGAGATTAATTACGAGTGATTCATTGGATTTTAAAACAAATATTATTGAACAGTGAGATAACGAACTCATAAATCTAAAAATATATTAAATCGATTGCATTTTATTAAAATAATATAAAATATATACAGATCTTTAGGGAAGGAATTTTCGTTTAGGCTGATTTATATGTATTTCATTTACGTAAGATCAAAAATGAATTGTTGATCTTACATAAATGAAATCGTACTCCAATGGATTTAATATGCTTCCATTATATTTTTCAATTATACAACGTAATAACGAAACTACGCGAAGAATGACAAAAAATAGTTATAATGTTATTAATAGTAAAGGTAACAAACGACTTGTCTTGCAGTTTTTATTTGAATTTTTTGGTCCATTACTTTCGTGTATTTGTATTATTTGATTATTATTGTAGATTATGAATTCAATCCGCACAATATGTAATAACTACTTACAAGTAAAGGTCAGTAAACAATACGCTATAAATATATATAGAACAATAATACTCAAATAAACAGAATATGAATGTTTACAATACGCTACTTGAGTGTGCTCTAGATATTAATCTTTTACTGATATCTCAAGAATTATTTTAACTTTATTATCTAACGACGATATAAAATATAACTTGATATACGGTAGGATTATTTCAATAAAATCTTATTACGTCCGGTGTAATTTTAAACGATTATTATTTATTATCATTATTAAATTATAATTTTGACGGTTACGATTTGACCGAAAGTAAAATTTCCTTTAGGAAAGACGATCGTTCGAATTGTGTGAGACTTTTTTTGATATAATTAAAGAGAAACTACACTTGTTCTATTGCTGATTACGTAATATTTTGCAACAAACATGAAGATGAAGAACTTGTTATTTGGAATAAATCTTTAATTATTGTCATTCGCATTGTGTTTAAGTACTTGGATTAAATAAACGTTTTTTCAAACGATTAAAAAAGCAATTTTGATTAAAAATATAAGCGAAAGGGAAAAAGAAATTATTAATTTAACGATCGCTTTGAGCTATAAAAGTACTTACGATCAGCTCGCGTCTATAATGTTTTATTACACTTTCGTTTTTCGATGCGTGATAAATAACTTCGTTGCACCAATGTTTATTTGTGACTAAGTTCATACAAACTCACTATTTCATATTTTATATTGTACATATCTTTCGTACAAGACTTGAAAGTTTTGAAATATAATTTCTGCTCAATAATAAGACTTCAATGCTTATTTATTGTAGAAGTAAAGCTGAAAATAAAATGAAATCCATAAATAAAATTTTACTTAGAGTTTATTGCATCAATTCGTATTATTTCTTTATTTCTAGGAGACGGACTTTTTAGAATTTACTTGAGAATGGTTTTTACTTCACAGCTAAAATGAGATGATTTTTTATGTATTCAAAATTACAAATTTTCAATCCGTAACTGTAAGTCAATAAACATTTAGACCTTATTTTGAGAGAAGACCTTTCTTATCACAATTTCATATTAATTGTATTGACTTTTCAACCCATGATTAAAGGCAGGAAATTTTAAAAAAATAAACACATTTAAAATATATCCAATTGTCTATGAATCTTAATTATGGGAAATTGTACATTTCATATACTGAACGATAAATAAATAGAATAGGAATTTGTACGATTCAATTATGGCATACACTTATATATTTCGTGCATAGAGGATGTAGGGCATACTAGTCCAAAAATAGTAACTATTACAATTTAGTTATATCTTAACGATATCGAAGGTATAATAACTATGTCTTTGATGCCATTTTTAGGTGTTTGGGGTCGCAGCTGTGAATATCGTTGAACAAGTCATCTACTGCAGCTGCATTTTCCTACAATTTGATTGGAACTAAACCTTAGCTCGTCAGTCTGTGAATGATTGTATTTGTAGATACAGATGCCACGTCTAGACATTTCAGAGTTTTATTTTTATTTTATACTCATTGAATAGAGACGTAAAGTACAGTAAGCTAGGCTTTTACACATTACACATTAACGCTTAAAATTTGGCACTTTAAATGGAATAAGATTAGGTGAAGTAAGGTTTTAGATAAATATTACTTTCAATTAATAAAATTAAGTGAATTAATTCCTTTCTTAATTAAAAGCTTTACTCGAGTGCTAGCTTCATAGAACTGGGGAGTTGTAGTTTATATATATTTGTATAAAAAAAAAATATACAAAATATTATACATATTTATATAAAATAATTATAATTCCATAATGCAATTGTCTAACATAGACCAGACGCGTTGCTTTATATAATGGCAATTAAAATGCTTTCAGTTAGTTAATGAGCGGATCAGGCCATTAGACTAATCCGTCTGTAGCCTGTAACCGGTACATATGACCTAATTATATCACAAGTGCATCGGACTTGCATTATATATTGTGCTATTAATTCAAATCGAACGAACCGAATCGCTAATATAGCTGTATCGTGTGTGGACTACGTATAAAGAACTGGCGGTATTATTTTTAGATTTCTATTACCAAATACAGGATGTATAGTTACAACACAAAAAAACTTTTATTTTTTATTTTTTCATTTCGTTAAGATTTATAATGACTTATCCCGCTTTTACTCCGTAAAACGAGCGTAGGTACTAATAAAATTTATTCGTAAGTCAAAAATCAGTCAATTCAAGAGAGTTAGTGTAGCTTTTCGTGTAAGCTAAGCTCCACTCAGATATTGGCAAATCCTTCAGGGAGCCAAAGTAAAAGAAGAAGAAGAAGAAGCTTTTCGTGCATTATTGTCAAATTATAAAAGGTAATTGTACCTTATTATAAGTCAAAGAGAGGCAATTAAAAATATTCCTAAATTATCCACGCGTTAAAAAATAAATCCATGTAAATAATATACCTACTAGACATTGAACACATAAACATTGTCATCTTACTCTTTTGATTTGTTGCAAAACACTAAACTTTATCTTTTTAACACAAAGCGCAACAGTAGATTAAATCTGTCTGAAAATTAAAAGTTTTGTAATTAACAACTTCTCTGAATTGGATATGTTTTAAAACGAAATACCTTAAGAGTCTTCGCGCTTGTTATCTCCTGTCGAACAACGTTAGAGCTGGGACAGAGGGTGTCTAGAAAAATTGGGAAGTGACAAATTAATAGATTATCTGAATTTTAATTGAAATTAAAAAAGATTAATAATTTATTTTCATTTTTTTTAATAAAAAGCTAATTTTAGCAATGAATGTCAAACTGTTACTGTTACTAACAATATTATTATTATTTTTTAAATCTTTATTTAAGGTAACGGCCCGTAAATCTTTATAGATATCACATAAATCACTATAACATTAACAATACTTTAATTAATACAATCAAAACGGAAGGACTAAAAAACTATTCAAATAAAATTCCCAAGTTCTTACCAGTAAACAACTCTTGTCTACGGGCCTGGTTTCGGACACACTACAGCAAAAAGTGATGTACCTATATCATCGATAATGTTACAATCCGGACAATTCGGTGAATCTGCTTTACACACCAGCCCGTTGGCGCAGTCTGTCATGGCCCTGCTTTCTGCTCCACGAGGTGTGGGTTCGATTCCCGCTTGAGTCTGGGTCTAATATTTGTATTTATATATGTATTATTTACATGGCTGTTACCTATAAGCATTAAGTTGCTTACCTTAGGAATAGATGACCATGTGTGAATGTTATAAGATATTTATTTATTTGATTAAGTGTGCAAATTTCTTTATTGGAATGTGTTCGGGACGCAATTGTAACAGTGTCACAATAATATATCTGTGAACATTATTATTTATATGTAAAACGATATACAAATATGGCGCTATAAAATCTACAAATATAGTGCTTGCAATAGCGCCGAAATATCAGGAACTCAATGTTACAGTAAACATGGTAGATATGCAGTTTTATCCACGAATTAAAATTTTATCAACAACATACAATAATAACACTCAGACCTACAAGTAAGAAGTAGAAATATGTTATACAGTTAATTTTTACAACGTCATTATTAAGTAATGAACAATGTATTATTTGTATGTTGTCATAGAACAAGAGGTCATTAATATCAGTACCCCGCTTATCGTGTGTTACTTAACCTGGCTATGAAGCCACATAACTATGTGTCGGAAATCTGAAACCGAATGGTCAGCGACAAAGTTCACACTTATCTATTACACAAATTTCAACCTTATTTTTTATAGTGAGTAGGTTCAATTTAGTAATTTCATTTTAAGTCCGTTGACCAATGTGCGTGATTCATTAGGAATTGAGAGCATTGATAAATTATGAATGATATATCTAATAATTGATATTATATGTGTCGGTTTATTTGTTTTACAGTATTTATGTCAATTAAGATTTATTTCGACGTGTAAGGTTACAAAACTGAAATGGTTGTGAGAAACACTTTCATACACGTTTGTTAAAATATATCCAATTGAGCTTTCCCGGATAAAACGTTTCCTTAGTTCATTGTACAAATAACTGACGATTGTTCTATTAACATCATAGATTGTAAAAAAGATAAACCCTTCTATGTGAAGTCTGAAACTAGTATATAGATATTTAGAAAAACATTTTTATTTTTATTTGGGTTCTAAAACTATGATTTAGTGACAATAATAAATATGGAATAACAATATTACATTTCAATAATACACCCATAAGTATTGTAAAAAACATTATTAATGAATTGCAAATATAGATAATAATCAAATTATTAATAATATATAACAGTAAATCTCAATAAATCGTGTCAATAATAATATATTTATTATATTTGCAGAAGCGTAATAAAATTAACCGTCGTTACGTGAGACTACCATTGGTACTAAGAACGAGAAAGTACCACACGGGTCACTTGCGGGCCCTTTATAAATCTTATACGTGCGTTGTTCGGCGTCATTGTTTCATTTTAGTATGGAAAGATGTCAGCTAGATAAAATGAATGGCTATCGCCGAGATTATGCGAGGATATTTTGTTAACTTTCCTATTAAAGATAATGTTTTGCTGTACGATGTTTTGGATGAAAATATCTTGAGTGTTTTTTTATTATTATTATTTAACTGTTTTAGATAAAAGTAAAAAAGGTGCAACATTTTGTATATTTAAAAATGCTAATCGAGAAATTTTTAGACTTTAGGAAACGAGCTGAAAATGTAATTATGTGTTTAAGTTTTATGTTGAAGTTGATTGTAGGGTATAAAAATATCGTAAAAGTGTAGGTGTGAAGAAAAAAGATACCCAATGGACAAGTAACCAGACGGTGTCGGGTCAAAATTGGGACAAGTTATTCAAGTAGTTTAGACTTTTAGGTGAATTTCCTTTTAATATTCATCTCATGATGAAATCTTTATATTTTGCAATAATTCTGAGATATAATCGTACTTACTGATTTGACAAGCTGATATAGTCATATATGCAGTGGAGTGACGCGGTGGGTTTAGCCCCATGCAAGCAAATGTTAAATCCATTTTCCTCGTGTATAAACTGTTTTTTCTTTAAATGACAATCTTGTCATCGTGAATCGTGAATATATATATATATATATATATATATATATATATATATATATATATATATATATATATATATATATATTCGATTCATATTCTGTGTCACAAAACGTAAATAAATTGCTAAACATTAAAAAATTACGTAAGAAAAACGCACTCTAACCAATAAGTTATAATACTCAAATAGTGATCACAGCGAAACCAATACCAAAAGGCATTAATGTAAAAGTGATATCAAGAAAAAGTACAAAAATACAACAAAACGAAGCTGAATGGATCGTTATTTTCAATTCGCTCAAACAATGGATCGCTCGGTCGCTTTTGTTTGTTCAGAGATTTCATCTGTCCAGTGTAGAGTCGCCAGAGTGGTGTCGGCAACTCGGACATCGAGAGTAATTTATGCTAAGGAATAAAACTGAAGTGTATATAAACGATTAAGTGTCTATGTGTATGTGTGTTACAAATTTTATTTATGTCTGACATATGTCTGTGAGTTGTTTGTCTGTTTATTTCAGATATGAAACTGGGTTTTTTTTTTCGTAAAATTTAAAAAGTTTTGTAGCGATATTATAACGACATTTGTTACTTTACTACAACACCAGATAGCTGATAATATAAAGAAAAAACCTGGGCTACAATTATTAGAGGAACCTCACCAAAAATTAAATATGTTGGTCATACATTATCCATTATTATCCAATCCAATTCAGTCAGTCAGTTTTGTAAAACTCGTGCTAAGTCGTAGGTAACTGGTAGCAAACAACGTAATATCCAAGTTTTAACTCCTTTCAAACTTTTCACAAATCAAAGTTTGAATTCCGGGACGATCCAAACTTTACTCGATTTATGGCGAGACTAGTCTGACGCCACGTAATTTCCTCTGCAGACGAATCCGGGACACTTATGAACGAAAATAGTATTATTGGAGAGTATTAAATTTCTCTATTGTGATACGAGATTGCATCAAGACAAGAGCATTAAATTAAACTATTTTTAATCTGTGGGATCTATTTGTTTTATGTGGTGTTTAAGGAAATGAGCTTGTGGTATTTTTGTTTTATTTAGGTGTTTTATGTGGTCTGTAGTGCTTTCAAAACTCGTAAATTATGTGCTTTTATGTATTTGTTTATTTACTAAGTTAATATAATTTTAACTTAAATAATAAACTGTTTAATGTGCCTACGACGACCTTTTATTTATTATACGTTCATACTGTTAATGGGTCTGTGTTATTTTCTAAGAAACTAAAATTACATTACACAGACGGCCGATCATACTATAATTCATTTGCTTAACACGGGAAGAAAAACCTTTACTCGTTGTGGAATATTTATTGTATGGTACGGTACTTATTAAATTAAAAAATAATCAAGTCAGCGTGAGCTATAATTATTTTATTTTTATTTTTTAAGTAACTAGTCTAAATTTCTTTTTCCCAAACCGCAAACAGAATACCATATTAATTGTGTGGTCATATCTTCACGGATATGTAAGAGTTTAAAACCATAAAGGTTTTGTATTACCATAATAGGGAAACATAAGATTGTTTGAGGTTGTCACGTTATGCTTTGATGTCTACACTACGAACAACCGAACCGCCGTTGAAGCCTCGACCGCTTCCTTGTTGAAGGTATCTCTATTACGTTACCGTTCTACATTCACTTGTATCAAAAATAATGTCATCTCTGTTATGCTGATTTCATATTTGATATTGTAAAAAAGCGCAGGCAACGCTAACGCTACGCAACGATAACATAATCATCGCGTCAAGGAAGGACATACTATATATTTACTTCATGACGTACAATGACTTTTGACATTTTGTGTAGCTTATGTTCTTGTCGCATTTGTATCTTTGTCGCTTAAACTATCGGAAAGTTTAATTTCTTTTTTAAATAAATTATCGCTATATAAATGAAATTGTTCTTATTGTTATGAACCTAATGGACAAGAGAGAAATTTATAATTATTTTGTTCTTTAAATTTATATTGACTTATATATATAATGTCTTCGTGAATTAGAAGTTTATGTATATTATTATACTCCTTAGTTGTTCTAACACCACAAATATGTGCATTTTGTATATGTTTTTCCTCCTTATTTATGTATATTCCGGATAACAAAATAATTCGAAATAAAATTTTTAAGTGTTTTTTATTTTTATAATACTTTATACTTGACACTGGCAAAATGTCGCTAATGGTAATCGTATGCCAAAAATAAAAGAAGAAAGAAGAAGAAGAAGACTTATATAAACGAAATGAAAACTTGAAAAAAATTAAAACTTTTTCTATGGTTTCTATATTACGCAATAAAAAAAAGACTTATCGCCGGAAACGAGAAATCATTTCCTCTTTGACCCATTTATATTAAACTCTTAAAAGGGTTCTAGACCGTCACCCAGTTAGTGGTTTATTTTTGATGCAACCACAAAGTGATGTTTACACTCATCTGTACCAGTTTCTCAACTGTTTAGTTCTCGCTTGCAATAACTTAGCTTTGTTCTTCACCTGACACTCATAAAAAGCCAATTGAAACTTTAAAATTATTACCTACAAATGTTTTACGTCAATTTCAATTTGATAATATAATTTAATATCCAAATCTTTTGTTCCTTATTTAAAAATTGCGTACAACATTATTCTTCGATTTTAATTTAATTATTATTAATTTATTTTAGTGACGAAAACAAACTTAACAATAAAAAATTCTAAGAAAATGAGTTTAACAAATAACAAATTACGCTTTGCGAAGGAATGGTGTAATATATTGAAATTGTATTACACGAACGGGGCGTTACCTAACTATGAATAATCAGAGATAATTGTTTCTCTTATATCTTTTAATTAAAAAGGTCATTTTATCTTACATCTTTTCACACGTATTCGGTTAAAAAACCTTTCATTTTCCGATTTAAACTTTTGTTCAATAGCAAGTCGCGATTGTAATCTTAGTTTTAGATTCAGCTCATTGTTAGCCAGAGTTTAATTTGTCATAGTTTAAAGTAACTCAGGCGTACTTTACGCGTTATTGTGTATGTGTTTTATGTTCCATACACTTTTAACGCTTTCTTATGAATTCCAATGGATAGTCCGTGGGAACTTGTGCGAATTAAAAAAAAAGAGTTTATTGAACGAAAATATACTTTAATCCTATGTTAATAAAAATAAAAATAGCATAACAATATGTATCTCAGAAAATGATACCTAATCTATACATACATCTGTTGTACTTATAAAATTAATATATATTAGACTATGAATGTTGAAAGAAACAGTAAAGATTAAATACTCTTTTTGGATTGAAAATTGAATCAGCGATTAAGCTTGAAAACTATATTTGAATGTTGAAAGAAAAATTAGCTATTAACTAATTAGGTATTTGTTGTATGTATGTTTTAACTAGTTCCGTATACATATTGTGTTGATGCAATAATCGTCCACAAAATAAACAAAGTAATAGACTGAAGATATAGAGGGAGAGTTGGAGCTAAAACCGCTGTTCGGTGGGTGGATTGCAGGTTGGTAGTTTCTTTATCGGAAGTAACGATCGTTTTTCAGAGTTTATGTTAAACAAAAACAGCTCGAATTTATAAAAAGTCGAACAGTATTCAAACCGTTTGGATTGTGCTCGAAGGGATATCTTTTAGGGATAACCTTTTGTATGTTTATTTCATCGTGTGTGTTTTTTCATAATGCTGCGTATAAATTGTTAAATCAAATGTATACGTGATGGCCAAAAATCTTGTCGTGTTCATCGAACTCATAACGAAATATGACGTACCGTTATAAATTACTAATACATATACGCAACGGATATAACACTATATAATAAAATGAAATACTTGTCAATTATGTCGTATAATCACTTTCACGTAGTCACTTTGCTCATACGACGGTTCATCTATAAATCTTGATTGTTAAATGATTGCCTTATGTAAGTGATGATATCTAGTGGATGGACGGTCATTACCAGCCCGGGGCGGAATGATGTTTTAAGGGATTTTTATTGAGCGTATAAATCGTCTTGATCGGTTACACTAAAGTATGCGACGGTGTTTGCGTATTTCGTTGTGTTTTCTTGCGATCGCGCGCACGCGCGTATTTTCAAGTTTTGATAAATTAAATGACACTCAATATTATAAAAAGAGGTAATGCTTGTTATTTTTATGTAAACCTGAAACTATTTATTATTTTATTACATAATAATCTAAACATTTTAAGCGCTTTTCTATGCTGTTCTTTTGAAAATCAAGCTGTAAATAGCTATATTCCAATTGATTTAGTTTACAATCTATTATACTGACACTAATGTTAGGTCATACCTGTGTGTTAATCTATAAACGATTCGTGAAAATGCATCTTAATCTCATCTTTCTCGAGTAAGTTATAAGCGAAATTCAACCTTATTACCTTCAAATAAAAATCATACAATTTTCCCACTTCCGTTAACAATTTACCAATGCCTCACTGTACACGTGTGTCAATTACACGGCTCGTTATCGTTTTAACTTCATTTAATTCTATTGATACGATAATAGAAATCGTAATATACGTTACGTAAATAAGCCCTTTCTATTAGAGAATAGGTTAGGAAAACCAGTAGTTGCTTATATTGGTTCTTGAATCTGTTATTTCTTAATTTATTAATTGAAGATACTAATGTTATTTGTCTTTATTAATCGACTTTCTATAATTGCGTTTGCGCGCAAATGAAAAAGAAACAAACTTCACTAACACCGACAAGTAATACAACGTAGTTACACAAAAAACAGATAATTAAATACGCTTTATCAAAGATTACTAAAAAAGTAGTCAACAGATGTCGATCAAAAATTTATCACATGACAAGCATTAGCTTTCGATTAAAAAAAAACATCGAAGTTGGACCTCCCAGTCAAAAGTTCCGAGGTAACATACATAAAAAAGTACAATTGAATTGAGAACTTCCTCCCTTTTTGGAAGTCGGTTAAAAAGGTTCTCAATTCTACTGTTTTTGTTTTATATTTTTGTGTGTTGTAGTTGTAGGTAATATGTAGCTTGTAACTTTTACGGTACTGATTTTGATGACTATTTATTTTTAATCGAATGCTAGAGCTTGTCATGTGGTCTCATTTAAATTTGATTGAGACCGGAGGAGCACTTTATGAATTATACTTAATAATTCGCTAAATTGACTATTTTTTCGACTAACTACATTGTATTACTTGTCGATGTAACTTGAAGTCGATTTTTTTTTGTTTGCAAGGAAACTCAGTCATACGTGTAAAAGGATTTCCTTATGTCTTATTATCATTTTTTTTTATTAGTAAAAATAGTGAAATTAAAATATTTTTATGCATTTTATTTTCGTAATTTCGAAATAATTATTCGTTAATTTTGTTTCTACTTAATTTTTTGTTACCTTTAGCTTAACTGAAGTATGTATTTATCTGCGTGTCTTAGGAGAAATTTTGATATGTACTTCCGTTAATCAGCAGTGATTCGAAAAATGAAGAAAAATGTTACGTATTGAGTTTCAACCGTCTTGTGTGGGAGAATTTTTTGCTTAATTTACTGTATAACTGGCTGGTGTCGACCATAACCGACACTAAGACACAACCTAAGTATGTATATTGAGAAGACATATTCTTGTATACGAAAATAATCCTTTACTTATTATGTTGATTGGCTGACTGATATTGGCTTTATACTGATTAATTTAAGAAGTCTAGTAAAAAAGTAGGTAACTATCTAAATACCCATGTTTACTTGTATAAAAAATATTTATTTTTGTATCACTAGTTGGTGTTGAATGAAGATATAGAAAAAAATCACAGAATTATAAATTAGCAGGATATTTATAATCTGCTTTAGTTTGGTATAGCGTGTATACGGAGAAAGATGCCTATGACCAGCAACGCGACGGTACAGACTGTTTTTTTTTTTCAAGTACCTATAGTAATTTTTTTATTTATCATGCAAGCTTTAGTTATTTTAATAATTTTATAAATATTATAATGTTTTTCGGATTTTATCGCGGTTTATTAGGTTTTTTACATGCCCGACTTTTTGATACTTTACAGAAAACATGGTTAATTTTATAAATAGTTTGAATAAGTCTTCGGGCTGTACGATAGACAATCTTGTCTTAGATGATTAAAAAGTTAGAAACAAAACATTTTTTTAAATTTGTTTTTAATAACCTCGTAGACAAAATGAAAGTCCGAAGACATCAATATATTCGATCATAACATTTCAAGTTCATTGCCGTTCTGTTACTTTTCTCGACGATAATTACAGTCATTAGAGGTGATTGTGAGTCGATTCGATTTGACAAAAAGCTTTCCCAAGGTGGCGATTAATAAAATAAATGTTGACGTATTGAATTATATTTTATACTAGCTGTGTCCGCGGCTTCGTCCGCGTGGAATTTAAAAAAACATAATTTTTTTCGCAGAGTTACAAAATAAATAAATTGCGAAATTAAAAGTAGTATCTGCTATCTGCTAGTAAAAGTCCCGTTAAAATCCGTCCAGCCGTTTCCGAGATTAGCCGGGACAAACAGACAGACAGACAAAAATCGTATAAAATGTTATTTTGGTATATGTATGTACCGTGTATACATCCATATGCATTTAGTAAAAAGCGGTTATTATAATATTACAAACAGACACTCCAATTTTATTTATTTGTATAGACTAAGAGAGAATAGAAGTAGGGGTTCAACTTTTTTATTTTCATAAGTAAAAGAAGTAATTAACATTTTGTTATGTTTCATATCAATAAAACAAATTTATGTGACAAGACATATTGGCACACTTAATTATTAACGTATTTTGCTATTCAAATGTTATTGCTTTCAATTTCCGTCACGAGTTTTGGATCTGTTATACTTACAAATATAAAAAATATGTCGTATTTATCGGTTATCATATTAAGATAAGACGTAATTTTTATAGCTTAGGAATAGACGAACATGGGTGTATGTTGAGCGTATGTATTTATTACTTGTATGTCATTTAGCATAACATTAAATCAAATATTTTGTATAAGATATATAACTTTGTTACTTGTCTTACATTTATTTTTAATTTTAATTTGAATGAAACAAGAAATTTACAAACGTTTAGAATTTCAAATTTGTACCACAAGTCGTCAGTCTGTCCATATAATCGTGTGAACTGATAAACATTGATAGTAGTAAGTAATATTATAAGTAATTTAGTAACAGATACTAAATGGTCTCGTGTATCAGCACCGCTTGTGGTCGCAAAGGGAAATTATTTAATAACACATTTCCGCGTGTTCCATAATAGATATCGGATATCAGTTCTATGGGCGTGTAACACATGCCTTTCTATCGACAATTCGTTACTTCACATTATGTTGATTGAGATCAGTTAATAGACAGATTAATTAAAAACTTATTTCTTTTTTTTTTTTTTCTTTTTTAAGCTATAGTTTAGTTCCGTCTATGGGCCTAAATATGAGCTTCCGTCATGACTAAATTAAGTAAATAGCAAATAAAAGATAAGACTAATTAAAATATTTAAATTTTATATCACATACTTTTCAGTCAAACACTGTATTGCACACTGCAGTCGTGTCACGAAATTTCGAATTTTTTTAATAATTTGCACTATTTGAAAATGGTGTCACAAAGGTTAATTACCACTGTAATGATTATCCGATGGTTTATGAGTGATATTAAAAGTTTGTGACCAAAAACAAGTTAGTATAATAGACGAAACTGACTGAAAATTTAATCATAATTAAAGTAGCGATATAGTCCCAAAAACTATTCATGAGCACACGTACAAGAACTGCAAAATTTGTGTTACATATAAACACATACAACTGAGTAAGCTTCTCGTCTGTTAAGAAGAAAATATGTATACTAAATAGGCATTGCATGTAAGTATATGGTAGTGGCAGTTAAATATATGGCAGTCTACTAAATTCAAAGGTAAATTATCGTGTTTTACTCTGTGAAGTTAAATTCGGCGAACGAAATTTGTAAAGCATGTTTAAACAGCCTACGCAATTCCGCACTGTCTTCGCTGTTTCAATTTCACGTGAGATTTGTTTTTTCAGTTTAAATATCTTAAATAATTTATGCTTGCATTCGTTGTTCAACTATATGCTGTGTTATTTTAAATTAGTTTAAATTAATTTAGTTTTTGTTTTTACTGGTATTAGATAAATCATTAAAAATATTTTATAGTAAATACTTGCAAAATACTAATAAAATAAAAAATATATATTTAGGTATTTTTTTTTATATCACTAGGTCGGCAAACAAGCCTACGGCTCACCTGATGGTAAGAGATTACCGTAGCTTATCCTGCATCACCAGAAGCATCGCAAGCGCGTTGCCGACCCAATCCCCAATCCCCCCCAGGAGCTCTGTATATTTAAATAAATGTCTTAAAATTAAAAAAATAAATCTTAACTAGTCGAAGTTTTATAGAAAATTATATCCCCCATTTCACTCCCATTACAACAACATACCTATAGTTCACGATGAATCAGTTATTCGGGACACGTTATTCCACAAGTACGGAGAAATATAAATTACCTACTGCAATACAATCGCTTCCGTAGGTTCATCACATACGATGTTTGAACTATGAACCGTAGATCTTTAACCTGATACGACGACTAGTTATTACATGCATATTATGGGATCTACCATAAATTATAGTTAGACAAACAAGGGAATTTTCTTTTAAGACTCTTTTATGTTGTCTTGCCTTATGATGTAATATTTCTGAACTTTGAAATTTCTTCAATAAGGCTATATAGTATTGAAGATAGACAAACAGCCACCTCGTTGTGGAATGGTAGATTATGCTTCGACCCTACTATAGGGAAAAGAGGCCTAAACCGAAACATTGTTACTTTACGCTGAATCATTCATGGTTAAGTAGGTGTTAATTTTTTTAAATGTATTTATGCAAACGTACTGATGTTTTCCAGCATTGGCTTCTTTATGAAGGCAAAAGAAGCGTCAAAACCTTTATCACCATGCTACTCTATCGTTGATTGACGGAAAATTTATACGAAAGTTCGAAAAATAAAAAAAAGTGAGATATTTGATTTGTAAGTTGTGTGAGAACTCTAGTATTTGTAGTAATTTTTATCGTAGCTAATACAAGCTATATATCTAGTAGCTATAAGCTATATTTAACATGTATCAGAAAATATACCAGTCTATTTCATATTCTAATTTATTATTTATTTTATATATATTACAGCGAACAAGGAAAATAATTGGACTATGCCTTCTGCATACATAATATACTCAAACTCTTATCAATAACGCGAATAACTTCAAATATTAAATTTAAATATGAATGACATTACAGATTTGACTTTACAGGTCCGCTCTACCTCATAAGGTCATCGTTATAATTTATCCACAGTTCCGTACTGAGGTGATAAAATCGAACACTCTTACTAGTGATATTTCCGTAAGGTTATAAACACATAACAAAATGACTGAACTCTAGCTATAAATTCATAAAGAGTTATGACTTTTTAAAATTAAAACATAAAAGTAAATGCATGAAATAACTGCTTGATAGTTCCTGAAGTTGTAAGATTTATATAATGCACAAAACCGTCTTTAAAATTGTCTCTCTTTGTGATATAACGTAAGAACAATCATATGCAAGTTCGAGATATTATTAGTAATAGGTAATGTACGTAGCCTAGACTTTTTCTTCGAGTGTATTACTTTTAGATTTGCTTTGTAACAAAATTTAAAATTTATATATAAGTCACAACTTAGTAGTAGTTGTCATTGTGCTTTTCGTATTTGCATCATACAGAAAGAAATCATTGATGTATTATGAAAATAGTCATTGTGTGGATTACGAGTATATCCTAGATTAATGTATACTAATAGTATTACTTAAAAATCATAGGACGTCAACAACAAGGAATCATTTGCAATTTAACGCAGTAAGTAGTATTTAGGCATATTTAAATATAGTGCTAAATGATTATCGTATAGTGGCACAAACTCATTTGTCTGGGAGTTCGTATGTCACTTTGCAAAAGCGGAAACAATCTACTGTGTAAAATTTACGAAAATAAGACATAAATCAACAAAACGGTGCAAAAACACAAATTTAAACATCTAATTAACATGCAAAATATCACACTGTTTGATATTTTGTAAGTTAATTATAGCTATAAGAACGGTAAACGAAACTTTATGAGCAAAAAAAATGGCAAAAACGACGTTCCATTGTTTCGAGTACCGCTATGCGTTTGATGTAACTTCTTCAACATTATTCGTATTACGTACATCGTGTTCATAATAACAGCTGCTTCGTTACAAAAAGGTCAATTTTAATAATGCCTTTTTCATTTGTTTAAAGTTCATGTACTGTATGATCTTTTAGATGATACTCCATCTTATATTATGTTTTAACTTCCGTTTATTGATAAGCTGTATACATCGCTGTATAATTAAGCGCTTTTGAATTAATTTATAGTCTGTGTCATACTGACAGAGATTTTTAATGTTGAAAGTTTTTTTTATTTAGTTTCTGTTCGAAGTACATGTTTTGTTTATCGATTGGAAATACCAAAAATATGTGGATTTTTTTGTGTCTAAATAACTTATAGTTACTAATATATCGTTACTAATATTATTAGGGGAGCCCTATGTCCAGTAGTGTAAAAGGTAGTATTATTAAAGGTTGATGGATGGGTGAATATTATGAAGAAAATTAATTTGATTTCTTTGTTTGTTTGTAATGGATTTACTCAAAAACTTTCTTTATTGCTTTAAAAAAGCTTGTACTAGTGGAATGCTACTTTGTCACTGACAATGAGTCTCATAGAATTTGAGTACCCAACAGTCACAATTGCGTACTCCACAGGGGCAAAGTCGCGATCTCAGCATTAGTGTGTGTTTATATAGCATAGCATAAGCGTATAGAATCACACACAAAAAAGTATGCTGTCCGTTTTGTAATATTTTAATACACAATTACGCATGTCTTTTAAAAACTAAATCTATTTTTAAACGCAGTCTAATTTGTAAAAAATAGTTAGCGCTATAAGTTACATTAGAATGAACACAACTTACCATTTTTTTCTGAACATTAATGAATATTTTAAACATAAATTTTAAGGAATACGTAATGTGTAATACAATAATTTTTCTTAAAACTTAAAACGATGTTGTCGGTATATAAAAATAAGATTTAAAAAATTTAATGAATTTTTTGTTGCATAACGTTAAAATCGATTAATGTAAAATTATTTTTACACACGGCCCTAAAATTTTGAAACGATTTTTATTTTTCAAACTATCAACAAAATTAATAAATTTAATGTTCTTGCGTTAAAAAGATCGTAAACCCTAACCTAATATCGTTCAATTAGTAATTTTTTCCTCAACGGTCAAAATGTACATTCTCTCAGACATTGTGTAATCTGTAATGTTATACGTAATAACAATCCTTTGAACTTCGGTTTTTATCTTTGGTATTGTTAGTGTTTCCTTATATTTTAACGGTAATTTAAGGTTTACTAAAATGATTTTTATTATTTCTTTACTAAAGGAATTTGTCACTATAAGCAACATATATAACTTAAAATAAAAATTATCGTATATCTCTAAATCAAAGTTTTAAATGCATAGAGTTATTAGCGGAAAGAAGTTTGTAAATTATACTAGTAAAAAATTGACATATCTATGATAAGCAATTTTTTTAATTCGCTTCATTCAAGCATCCTTGCTCTTTTTGCAACTATTGGAATCATCATTATAAGCTTAATAAAATAAATGAATGAATAAATATATGCAAGGGAGAATTCTAAATAAATATATACAAGAGTAAGCATTCTTGTCTATATTATAGAAAGTTATAAAACAACAACGTGTGTCGTACGGGATCGAAAAAATAATGAAAAAGCGCAACTGAATAGTAAGAAAAAGTGAAGGAAACCGTGCGAATCGTCTAGTGTTTAATAGAGACATACATTGTAATTACCAAATATTTACCTTTGTCTTTTTTTAAGATCATCCGCAACCAATTACCGAGCTCACACTCTCCACTCACACAATTTCTCTAAATTATATCAAACAATAACTCACAAAACAAACGCTATTCAAAAATAAGTCTTACGTCATAAATAATAGAGTTGTAAATATCGAAATAGACAAGAAATTATGAAGTTTTTGTATGTACTTGAGTTTGAAGCTTACACGCAAATTCCGAAAGGATAATTTATGACCATATTCTTCTTAATTTTTTATTATTATCGAGGAAAATTGTGTTATATGTACTCTATCTGGTCAGAAAGTACTTCGATTTTAATTATTTCATTTCTAGCAACAACTATATATCCGTCGATGGAAATGGTATAAAGCACTAGCATTAATGCAAAATATTTTAAACCAAATGACTTACTTAACGACATTTTTATACTATAGTTAGTTTTAGAATTATCACATAAATGTCTCAATCTGAAGCTTCAAACGATTTCTACTTTTAGACCATCTATTTGTCTTTTACATAACTTCATCTTTAGTAAACATCTGAAAATTTTAAACGTAGGGACAACTGTATCGCACTTAGTCCACTCCTATTTAATATAAACCAATATATGTAAATTATATATTGTTTAGTATTGCACGTCTGTAAGGTAATTCGCATGATCGATTCATTGCCTCTTCAATTCCTAAAGTTATTTTATAAAACTGATTGTTATAATTATAATTCTCATTTTTGAGGAAATAGATATTTTTTTTAGATTTTAAAAACATTCCAATCAATTATCAAAACTTCCTTATTCCTAAAATAAATTCTTATTTCTACGTGCTAATTTTATACGAATGAATTAAACATACGTTGTTAAATTAAGGATACGCTCGGGATCATAAAATACGGTCTGTTGCCGATGGCTTCGCTTGCATGGAATTAATTATCCTCTCGTGGGAACTGCTATCAGACCTTTCATTCTACGTCTTGTAATTTGTAATAGATAACTTTTATCATACTCACATTGAAATTATTTTAAATATAAACTTATTATATTCTGACTGATTCATCATCACCGAGAGTATAATATACAAATTATAATTTGCTATAAGCAAGCAAGGACTCTCAAAAATCAGTCTACCCTCAACGAAACAAGTTTCGAAAATCCGTTTGAAACATCTAGTGTTCCATAAATATTTATTACAAACATACATATCTTTTATAACATAAGACGTTTCTTTCGGTAATATTTGCGCTATTTGGATAGAAATTTCAATTATTGTTTCAGTTATTGTTTTCTTATATAAGCAGTTTATTTATTTTTTTCTTCTTTGCGTTTGTTATTTTACTACGATCTTTGTTCAACTATGATTCGTGATAATATTAAGCTAATTGTTTAGTAACAATTAAGAAAAATGTGACGTTAATCAATACTATCAGGAAGTACTTGTTCGAATTGAAAATTTATATTTATTTTAGATCGTAAATTTACCGAGAAAGGCCATAACCTATATTATGTTGATTAGTTACGTATAGTCCGTTTTTTCTTCAAATTAACGAAGTTGAAACCGCGGGATACAGCTGTACTATACGCACTACAGTGCAAATATATTTTCGTTACTCAAAGTGTAAATAGAAAATCCAACCAATAATTGAAACATTACAAGTAATTTCATTAATATTATACAACGTAAACATCTTTAAAATTAGATTATTTATTGTTTAAAAGTCTATTAATCATTTTGCATATTCATTCATGATAATCGTTCACAATTATCTTAAACAAAAATTAGGTGTTAACAAGCACAAAACTATAATTACTGAAAGTGATGATTGACATGAGAATAGAACACCATAACCTTTTAGGTCAATGCACTATAATTATTTTATACGTCTATACCTGCGTTTAAATGTTATGTACTTGTTTGATATAAATTGTTTTAAAACAATATGTATAAACTATTTTAAATTTACAAATATAAATAATAAACAATTGATTAAAACCGCCTTTTGTACATTTTTTTTTCTACAAATTATTGCTAATGTTGCTTGCTTATTTTATTTGTATGGTGTACAATAAAGTGTTAAATAAATAAAAAATAAATAAATAAAACGTGTAGAATAGTATGTGTCCTACACATGTACAATTTTAATGAATGTCGCTATTTTAGGATAATACAAAGTTTTATGGAATTACTCAAATCCTATTTTACATAAATATCATAGAAATAAACTAACAATAGTTAGATTTGATTGCACTTTTTATGTGCAACTAGAGAATACAAATTTGCACATTTATATGTGCTGCTGAAAGGAAAAAAAGATGCAATATGCATTAAAACTGAGATAGGACAATACTGAATGGTATTCACACGGGGTTACTCACTGCATGGGAAACATCCACAATGTATTCTGTTCGTATTGTTTTTGTAACGTTTAAGATTATCTCATGATTACTAAATGTTCACAAAACATATCTACGTACTAGGTAATAATTGTTAGGAAGGACATGTTTGGTAATTACCTTACTTATTGGTATAATATGTTACGGTACGGTATAAATATATCGATGGCTCCTAAGTATACTGAGTTAACTCTACTTCTAATAACTTTATTTTTTTGTTACATAGGTAGATAGGAAATGAAGTAAATGTTATTAATATTTTTAAAAAATTAAATAGTCAAAAGTTGTTAGTTGACTCAGTATACTTAGGAGCCATCGATATGATAATATTGTTTTTAATTTGCGACGCGGCGGCTTGTCCAGATAAGCTCTTCTGAGTTTTCGCGGCAGGTTTATGAATTTGTGTTAAGTATGTGTTTTTGTATTTTTGAACAAATAATAAAAATAAAAAAAATTATAGCGGCCCTTCAATTCTAATCTTAGCACAAATTTATTAAATTTTTTATCAATTTTGTTGACAGTCAAAATCAATCTTATATATTAGCTATGAGTGCTAAAAATTTAAATAAATTGTGGTACTCATTTTTTTGACCTTGAAATTACCTTCTGACAATACCATAGCATAAATGAGCGAAATACTTATAACAGATAAAACAAAAAAATTTAAAAAAGAGGTATAAAGAAGACTTAAAAGTGTTAACGGTTAGATTATTTTATTGTTTTATTTATTTCTTACTATTTAGTTACATAGTATTTTTAAACTTTTTCGCTAATTTTATTAAGTTACGAAAAGTCAAAATGATATACGGGTTTTAAAAGATTTCGTTTAGGAAACGAATTTAATACAACTACCTTAACATTTCTGTTACCTATTGCTAAGATCAAACTTATGTACATATTTACGCCGGCTACATAACAGAACTCAGTCATATATTTATATAAGAAATGCTTAATTTTTATTAAATCTATTTATTTTCTATTTACAGGTAAATACACATTTTGTTGCACAGTTGTAAGCGTGACTTTCTCGTATTAACGTTATAAAAGCATGCGTAAGTATTACATGTTTTTTTTGGACACAGTTTTTCTACTTCCTTCTAGTTTTTTTTTTTTTAATTATTGTTTCTATCTACGCTCAGACCACAAATTCCTACCTACTACCGGAGTTAAGAACACTTTTTAAAATCACTGCACCAAAATATTAGAATTCTAAAATAAATTCTAAAAAATATTTTTCTCATTTACATTTTTCTTAATGAAAAGAAACTTGTAAAAATAAATCGCTAATCAGCAATAAAATAAATTTATTTTTAATTAATAATTATTGTTTACATTAGCAATTACAAAACGGCTTATACGGTCGTTTATCATAAGCACGGCCAGTGACCTTTCTCCGTTGCATATTATCTGATCAAGGACAAACAACTTACACTACCTTTCTATATATGGGTCTTACCAAACTGCACGCAGAAAAGATCATCTCAAGCTTACAATCTTGTTACCCAATTGTAGAGCATATGTTTATTAAAATAAGAGTCACATTAGTATTACTTAAATCCAATTTAACCCCAAGTACAATATATATTTGTATATTTAATAAAAAATGTAATTGGCATTACAAAAAATGGTGCAGAGTATAATTATGACAAAAGTAACTTGTCCAAAGATTATATTGTAGCCTTGAAAATATTTCGTGTAACCGTTACCTCATTTTGTTGTGTTTAGCCGTTTTACTTGAGTTAATTGTAACAATTACATAAATTATGTTTTTTATTTCATAATTTTATGTTAAAATGCGCATTACATTATATTCAAGTTGCGATGTTAATTTTAATTATTCATAAATAAGGACTGGCTGGTATGTAAGCATTGATTAAACAGTCGTTAAAAAACAATTTAAAAATCGAACGTTTTGGAAGATATAAATAATTCGATATAGTTACCGAACTTGCTTTAAGACGTTAAAGAAATTGAAGCTACTTTAAAGCAACTGTTAAGTTGTTGAAATGAATTTTAGAATCGAACATTTCCTCATAAAGTTTATCCATTCCCTTAAGGATATTATTAGTTTCATATTCTACGCCATTAAATCTAATACGTCATAATGCACCGAGGACAGACCCGTGATAGAAAGCGCAGGGCGAGTCACGACACGCCGCGGGAAAATCGCGCTACAAATTGCAGAAGATAATTGCGTACTGTTGAGCGAACTGTGACATCATTAACTACCTTTTGTAATTTTAGAAGCAAAGCGTGGAAGCCTAATCATGTGTTCTGGACTTGAATCATAAACTGAATAAATTCTTGTTCTCGTTTCACTTTTCCCTGTTAACGCAGATTGAAGGCTTTCATGTTGTGTTCGCTAACTATAATGATGATGAACTATTAATTTATCTTTATTATTCAGATGAACAGCGTTTTAATTCACTTGATGACTATTCCCGCATCAGATTGTATTTTCATCAACTTAGCGTTATTTATAAAATTTTATCAAAAGTTTTACACGAAGAATGAGTATAAGAGCGCATAATAAGATTCATTTTATTTAAATCTGTAATACTATTTTAGTTTTTATTTTATCTTGCAATGAAGATGATATCGATTAAATATTCAACCTTGCCTCTTTTCTCGGTCTAAAATAAAATACCAAGAATCTGTTCAGTAACTCTTACAAGGCTCGCATTATGCATTAAAAAATCGATTGCATTCGGCAGATCGCTATCGTAAACAACTTGATACTGTGACTCGAGTGCTCGATGCTCTGGAGATGTATTATTTTATTTTTATCGTGGCTTGTATGTAGAATTTTATTAATGGATCTAAAATCGTTCTCGGTCTAAAAGTATAGCAATAGTCAGTGATGTACAAGATACCTCAAATAAAGTATCTCGAATACCAAATACAAAATACTTTTAAAATAAGTATTTCAGATACCAGATACAAATAACTTTCTGTAATGGTATCTGAAATACTAGATATAAAATACGTATCTTTCAAATACTTTTTATAGATAAAATACTTTTGTAAAAAAACAACATTATTTTTAATGAAAGTTTAATTTTTTACATATAAATCGCGTTGATTGCACATCCGTGAAACAACATAATATTACATTTTTATGGTTTTAATTGGAACTTAAGTAAAACTAGTCCTTCAAAGTTTATCACTCATTTTCCTTCGATGAGGCCACATGATCATGCCTCCAAATGAGAAGAGTCGCTCCATAAGGGTAGAACTTAGCAAACAGGTGTTGTATTTCAAAAATATATTTTTTTTATTGTAGGAAAAGCATTTAAACTCTTTATGTTGGTATCTTTATTATTTAAATATTGCAATGTTTCTAAGTCAGCGGTGCTGCCTGATCCTGTGTTTTCGGCACTTGCAACAGAGGAATCTGAATCCTCTAAAAACATGTAATAGGATAAAAAAAAAGACAATTCTTTTTTTACAAAATGTTGCCACGCCACCCATCAATTTGACCCTAAAAGACTAAAACACGGGACTAAAGATTCAATAGCGCGTTCAGATTCTGCGACTACATTAATATTTAAAATTAATGTCACCTAAGATGTCACAATAGAATCAATTATCTGTTACTAAAAGTATCTTAGCAAACATAGTATCTACAAAATACTAAGATACCAAACAAAAGGTATTTAAATACAAGATACAAAATGAATTTTAAAAAAAGGTATTTAGTTACAAGATGAAAATACGTATTTTGTATCTTGTATCTGTATTTCAGATACTTTTATCTTAGATAAGTTACATCTCTGGCAATAGTCGTACAATTATTGTACAAACTATATATCAGTCGTGCAAACTTATTAAAAAAAATAATAATTTGCTAAACATTTCTTTAACATATTTTCCTAATATTATAAATATTATAATTTTTTACTTTTCTCTAGATGTATCTTTGTTTTGAATTAAAATTTTATTATATTAAAATCAATATTGTAAGTGATAAAATAAATACCTTGCCTATAAAAATATTATATAAGATTATTAAACTAAATACGATACAGGTACACAAAATGCTTACTGCGTAACTTAAACACACACACAAAGATGTTTTCACAATGGTGTTATTAAATTTACGTCACGAGCAATTTTTATATGTTAAATAATATAATTTAAATGAAATTAAAAACAATCCACACCACATCCTCATTGCGCGAATCTCATAACCGTGCCTCGAGGTACATAAAAGGTTAATTTTGAAAGTAAACTGTTTGTTCTATGAAATATTATGTAAACGTAATTTTAAAGGTATTTTTAATCATTGTTGCATACTATCTCAGCTTTCATTACGGCCTATGTTGGTTTATGAGATGGAAGTATAGTTTTAGGAACATCACCCTACTGTTTACTGGTCGTATATATTAATAAACCAACCCGCCTGCCCAGCGTGGTGACTATGGGCAAAACACATGAGTTCACGTTATTTTTGGCGTAAACTTGTGGAGGCCTATGTCCAGCAGTGGACTGTATAGGCTGTAATGATATATTAATAAACAGTGTAGTATATATACACTATGTAGATAGTATTCTGACGATTTTTTTTTTCTACTGCCTTAAAGCAAATATGGGTTCTAGTTAACTTTGTGTTCTTATTACATTACATAGGTTATGAGGGACACTTAGTTTTTAAGGAATTTATATATAATGCAACAACTTAGGAATAATTATAAGTTTAACTTAAATTTATAAACACACAAAAGTTTACGTAGTATTCAGCACATACTATTCAGAATTTCTTCCAATCACCCCAACTTTTCTCATAATGTACCTTAAATTTCTTTTTCTGAACGTGAGCAGAATATTTATAGATAAACAAGCTGACCCCGCAAACGTTATTTTACCATATATTTTAATAACCTTCTCAATCCCCCCCCCCCCCCCCTTATAACTTAGGGGTATGAAAAATAGATGTTGTTCGATTCTCAGACCTACCCAATATGCACACAAAATTTCTCGAGAATCGGTCAAGCCGTTTCAGAGGAGTTTAACTACAAACACCGCGACACGAGAATTTTATATTATATTAGATATATCACTTATAAATCAACGGTGTCAAAACTGATGTCAAGTCTGGTATCGATCCACTGTTGTTTCCAGTGCACCGTCTTAGTGTCTAGGACATCATAAAATTGAAGTTGATCAAGCACGGTCCACGTTACTTTGAGTGCACCAATCGATCAATAGTAACAGTTAAGACAAAGTTTACACTTAACAAGCACGATGTTTGTTTTGCTTTTATTTCTCTTAGCTTTTCGCTCGCGGCTTCGCCTGAGTGTATTACACGATTTTGACTTTACCATTAAAATGAAGCATTATATAACTTTCTGATAACGAAGCATTCTCCTGTTACAAGAATATTTGAAATCAGTCTACAATTTTTTGAGTTTATCCTCTATATAATATTTCAATGACAACAAAACTCTTTCAAGAATTAAAAGCTACATGACAGTATGTCACAGACTACAAATAATTTAACTGCTTAAATAAAACCGCTATGTATGTGTATACTATAAAATATGTGTTATTGTGTACACGTTCAGTGTTTATAATACTTGTAGAGATAATATGTATACAGATTTATAGCGAATACAGTAAATTCGGATAGGCCACTCACATATAGTTAGAGGATATTGGGCGAGTCATTGTCTATAAACATTAGTTCTGCTTGATTTACTACCGACGATAAAAGTTTAGGCCTTTTTAGTTGGAGCGATTCCAACTTTCCATTTGTGCATATACGGCCCGTTTCGTGCTCTCTTTGTTCATATTCATTGGAAACAAGCTTTAAGGGCTAAAAGTAATTTTTGAAACTCGTAATAAAAAATATCTAGTGTTTTCAGTACTGAAATTCTATCTACGTTACAATTTGTAGAGTAAAACTAATTTTTAAAACACAACATTTTCTTTTTATATTTCAATTATATCGTAATTTAACTCTGAACTGAAGTTGAAAATTACTTACGATTATAACTAACTTACAGAAATAGTTATAAACATATTATGCTCTTAACAATTAGATTTTAAATTAATTCTCAATTGTCATAGCCATTATTGACGACGCGTTGGTGCAACGGTCCCACAGCACTGGTGTGTGGCTGTTGCGCTGGCGGTTGCGGGTTCGATCCCCGCACATGACAAACGTGTATTAGCCATGCAGATGCTTGCCGTGGTTCAGGTATTTGTGCAGTCCTTGTGGATCTCCCCACCGTACCTCAGAGAGCACGTTAAGCCCTCGGTCCCGCTGGTTATCATGACCAATCGTTACTCATAGTAGGGAATATATCCGCAAACCCGCATTGGAGCAGCGTGATGGATTAAGCTCTGATACTTCTTGTACACGGGGAAAGAGGCCTATGCCCAGCAGTGGGATTTTACAGGTGGAAGCGATAGCCATTACTGAAAGATAGGTAGGTATAAATATTTCATTGACCTCTCAATTAACGTCATCACAAAACAGAGCAACAATTTGCTTGTTATATAGTCATATACTTTTTCAACTGCTAATTAGTCTGTTAGTATATTTTAATTTAAATAATCTAATAAGCATTTCTTTTCACTTCGTTAACGTTCCCTTTTTAATTTAAATTTCCCTTCATTCAATGTTTTGTTCAATTAAAAGTTTTGAGACGGTGAAGAAGTCACGTGCCGCCATGCGCTGCCGCGTGCAAGGTGGAGCATTTGTATTTATGTTGTTTCTCTGTCTGTTTAAATAATTCGTTCTGGGTCTAAAATGGTCTTAAAATTCCTGGTAGTTGACAAATAGCCAATGTGAGATTAAGATTTGTTCTTAAATTATTGTCAATAATTTATTTGTGACCACAGTCAATTAAATTTCTTGCGTTTTCTGATGTAAAAAATCTCTTACATGTTCAGTAAACTTTTCCAATATAATGTTTACTCTTAATTAAAAAGAAAATAAAAACTACATACATTTTTTTTATTTAAATTAATGTATAGGTGAACCTATTATTAAAATGGACTTGAATGGTCTTTGAATCACAAATACTAAATGTATTTCGTATATTCTTACGGTCAATTGAACACGTGAAAAAGTGAGCAACGAAAAATGCTTTGAAAAATGTTTTCCAATTAGAGTACAAGGACTTGTAAAAACAGGTTCAAGTTTAAACGACCGAATACGAGTACACAGCTTATATCAATTATGTTCAAATAACATGCAACAGTAAAAATTTATTAAATTCAACTGAGTATTTTAAGCCTAGTTTTTCTTCGTATAAAATTGTGTTTTATTTGATATTTCTTTTATTTGTTGTACCTGTGTTATTTATTTCAATATTTATTTCGTTTTTAATGTTACAATTTTAATACATTCAGTAAATCGAAATAAACAAATACGTTTTTTGTTGACATTCCAAAATATTCATATTTCTGTATTCATGTAATTCATTTAAGTTCTTTTATGTTATATATAAAGAGCGCTATGTACACTACAATTGCAAAACGCGTTAAAAAAATAGCAAACGTAAGTGACATTCTGCAAAGACTTAAATAGCAATTAACGCTGTCACTCAACTTGAGTCCTCGGTAATAATTACGTAAGGGTTGCTACAAGCTTAACGTATTTTTTTTAAATGAGTACAAGATGAGCAGGCAAAAAGTTGCCTCATATTATTACTCATTTTTGTTTTGACCATGTACTGCACTTTGTAGGTCTTCAATTAGCAATTAGGTATAGAAAAAGATCTTTTCGTGTTTATTCCTCATAAAAAAAAATGTTGAAACAAAAACTATTTATTATTGAAAATTTTTAACATACAATATATTGGTATGAAACCGTTTTTTTTTTTTTTTTGTTTTAAAACCTTACCAATGTCGATTTCTTACAAGCAAAAAAGGTTTTTGTTTTTTTATTTTATTTTAATTCTAAATCCTTAAAACTTCTTAACTCATTTAATTCACCGTAATAAGTATAGGGGTTAGTTCACAGACCGTCTCGATTCACCCCTCCAAATGGGTGACTTGTCAAATTTTCAAATAATCACTCGAGACGGGACTGTAATACATTTTCTTTTCCGCCTAAAAAGGGTCCAGATTTTGATAGATTGATTCGAAGTCACTCATTTGAAAATTATGATAAAAATTGAAAATTATTAAGCTGCAGTCTTTTAGCTGTTTTAAAGTTCCACAAACAAAGTTCATATTTGTATAGATTTAGTAAATAAAGGCTTATCTAGTCTAATGTTGAAAGACTTGTTCGATACAAAAGTTAAAAAAAAAAAAAATATGAATAGGACATAGAGAAACAGTTATGACCCGGCAAACTTTTTGTACATAATTGGTTTTTTTCTCTCATGAATTTAACAGTTTTATTATTTATAGTCTAAATTTTATTTTAAAATTAGAACTAAACAAGTTTTTAAAGGTGAAGTAAAAAGCATTGTACTTTTTAAACTACATTTTAAATTATTATGACGCTTTTAATTATTTAATGATTCATAGTTAAATATATATTTAAAGATTAAGTGACTTGGGTCACGTACCTTAAAAGTACTATACGTAAAAAAGTAATAGAAACTTGTGGTTTTTTTTATAAATAACAAAAGCCATAATTATAATTATATGCTGTTTTTTTATAAAAATGTGTATGCTAAATATAAAACCTTTTTTTCACTATTACTCACCTAGTCACTTAAAACTAATATAAACAAATCTAAACAACATAAAAATACAATTTTCCAACCTATATTTTTGACTCATCAAACATACACAATAGACGATTATGAACATTGAATTCTAAATTTTATTCTAGTTTTGTTACATTCAGTTCCACTTAGTAAACGTCATTGCAATTTCACTGAACTGATTAATGTGAATAAGTCCAAACATGACAAGATTACTTGCCTTGTACTTGTAACCGCCCTTAACGTGCTGCCCGAGTTTAGTACACGCCCAACTTCGCTTACGGCGATCCTGTTTTATATTATGTACATTAAATAATGTTGTATTACTATTTCTCTCGGCGGCACGATAAGACTTATATACAGAATGTTTTCGAAAATTATATTAGAGTTACATTTATAGGCAAACGAGATGTAATGCCAGACAAGTTGGTTAACGCAAGCTTATTTTCTGTAATAATTGTGTTTGCTCGCAAACGAAAAAAAACCGACTTCAATTACATCGACAAGTAATATAACGTAGATCGACGAAAAAATAGTCAAGCAACTACGCGTTATCAAAGATTACTCAAAAAGTAGTTATCAGATCGCGATAAAATTTATATGTGACCACATGATAAACATCAGCTTTCGATTAAATTAAAAATTATCAAAATCGGTACACCCAGTAAAAAGTTATTACGGATTTTCGAGAGTTTCCCTCGATTTCTCTGGGATCCCATCATCAGATCCTGGTTTCCTTATCACGTTACCAAACAAGGGATATCCTCTTTCCAACAAAAAAAAGAATTATCAAAATCGGTACATCCAGTAGAAAGTTATGCGGTATAATACAACGTAGGTCGACGAAAAAAGTGTCAAGTAAAAACGCATTATTAGATATAACTCGAAAAGTAGTTGTTAGATCTCAAATAAATTTAAATGGGACCAATTTGCACACACCACCTTTCGATTAAAACAAAATTTGTCGAAATCGGTCTACCCGGTCAAAAGTTCTGATGTAACATACATAAAAAAAAAATACAGTCGAATTGAGAACCTCCTCCTTTTTTGGAAGTCAGTTAAAAATGTGATATAATATGTTATATTAGGTTACTTAGTTTAAAAAATTGGTAAATCCAAACATATTTAAGTGTAAGCTGTGTGGCTACGGTAGTAAAGAATATAGCCAACCCCCTCTCTTCCCGTGAGTGAGGCGACTGAGGGATAAATTACATAGTTCCACTACCACCTCGGAACTCAAAAAGCCAACCGATGGCGGGATAACAACGCAACTGCTGCCTTTGAAACGAACACAGGCCGAAGACGGGCAGCAGTGTTTTCAGTGCGACAAAACCGGCCCTGCGGTCACCAACCCGCCTGCCCAGCGTGGTGACTATGGGCAAAACACATGAGTTTACGCCATTTTTGGCGTGAACTTATGGAGGCCTATGTCCAACAGTGGACTATGATACACTGAAAAGATGATGATGATGATGATGATGATGATTTTAGTGTAAGGAGAACACCAAATTATTTAAGTAGGGAGCTATTTACTTCCTACTAATTAAGAGGTAACAACATTGCATCTAAATTTAAACTGACACTTAATATGTGAGCTTAAGGATTTTTTTTGTTGTTTGTCGTATTTGAATTAGTTTTCTTTTTTATGTACAAAAATGTATTATTATTGCCATGACTAGTAAGTTTATTAGCCAAGATGAAACGGAGAATATAAACATTTTGAGATTTTATCTCCACATTTCACGAATATTTTGGCAACTAACCAAAATTGTGAACTCATATCTTAGCTCTTCCATCTTATTTTATTGCCTTGAGATCCTTTATAAGCTGATTCTGCCAATATCCTAGCTTACTTACATCATTAATTTTAAAGGGTTGTGTAAAGTTTTATGTCAGGAAGTAGTTTAGTACTATTCATTTTTTATGATGCATATATGTGTGACACTAAGTTAAATTGCGCTACAAAGTATTATCTTCTCAGTGTTTGTGAAATTAGGTATCACGCTGGAATCACAATGTGAATTGTATCGTACGAGTATAAGGTATAATAGTACTGTTACGTAAATAATAAACTGTATTTAATCGGCAAATGGTTTAGACGACGCATTGGCGCAGCGGTAAAAGCACTGGTTGTTGCGCTAACGTTCGCGGGTGCGATCTTCGTAGACAAACATTTATAATGACCATAAGATTGTCTGTTGTGATCTGGACGTTTGTGCTTAAGTATTGTGTGTGTTTCCTAACCCTCGGCACAGGAGAAAATCCTAATTAGGCCATTGAGTGTGCGTTTAAGCGTGTAAGCGTTTATTTGTTTTTCAAAACTGTTTATGTCTTCAGCCGAAAATTCTTAAACAATTATTGTGTATTGAAAAAAAGAAAAATTAAAAATATTTTATTATCTACTTAAAATTAAAAGCACAAGTAAAAGTTAAATTATCCGGTTTCAATGATATTCTGACGTTTTTTGCAGTTTCTAATCGACATATACTTTTTTAACTTTATACAACTTTCTCTGTTGATATAAATCTACTTACAGTTTTTCTTCTACTATCAATAATTAAATTGACATATAGTATTAATCACTTTTTGTTTCATTTTATATATATATATATTGCTTTCTGACATTTCATGTACTCAGAAATCTTTCAATCCTTTTCAAGTTAAAACATTTGAACACAAGATGACTTTACATTATAAAATTAAAAATTTATAAATAGTATAAAGAGATGAAAGATACAAAACCAGATATATTTCCTTTAACCACATATTATTTCATTTATTTCCATGAATAACTTGTTCGGAGGAGTATTTAATACAGCTTGATTTTAATGCTTACAACTTTATTATTTAGCTGGTTATCTTATTTCGATTTCGCTATAAAAACAGAAAACCCTTTTAAATGATTATCGTTGATAATATACTGTGTAAAGAACTGGTTCATATTGGCGTTTAATTAGCACAACTAGAATAATCAGGCAGTATTTTTATTTGCAATATTGCAGTAAGCTGAAATGATGATGATGATGATGATGATGATGATGATGATTTTTATTTGGAGATAGAGACCAAGTAACCGTAGTAACTCTTAACGCGTCAAATACGGATGACGATTTGTACTATCCAGAATACATTATTAATAAAATATTCGTACATACTGGTTATCTAAATATATGTATACAAGGTATTTGCTCATTGATGATTAGTTTTTGCTTGTTGTTGGAGCATAATTTAGACGTTTATAGGTCGTGTCTTTATGTAAAAGGTTTGGTAATGAAGGTTTGATGTTTTCTGATGCAGTACTAGTGAAACAGAAAAATGTAACAAAAACCCGCTTGATAAGTGCCACTGGTAAAAATATGGAATTGAAATAGTAGAAAGTGCAGCCAATTTTTTCTTAGATATATATCTACATTAAATGTATATCTTTTAGATATATGGTTATAACTTCGCTTAATTTATTTACTTTTAGGCTTTTTTATTACTTTTACTAATAAGAAGACTAACATGCTTACGTCTCTTTTTTCTGTCTCTTTCTTTTGTCTCTGTTTTCTTAAAGTATTTTTCATTCGAACCAAATAAATAGTTATTTGACGTTTAGATGAATAAAAACAATCTAATTTTATTTTAAAAGGACATTGTCAATGTCATGGATTCAGTCAATCAAACTAACCAAAAAAAAAATGTCTAAATATTTAAATTTGCAGTATTATTAGACCTGTATAATTAAATCTTATCGAATCAAATAAAAGTCCCTACTATCGTATCAAAACCTCGTAAAACTTGGACTAATGTTCACTTCACTGCTATCTTTAAGCCGGATAGTAAAAGTTAAGTATGAATTTTATCAACATAATAAAATAAATCGATAGTTTGAGTCCATACTTAGTTTCTATCAGATGGGATTTAAATCAAAACTACGAATACAATTATTGTTAGATATTCTATACTAATAAATGGAGAGCCGGTTTTTTTGTTCGGTTATACTGCGAAAACTACTGAACCGATCGGAATAATACTCATAAATTGCAGCGTGTTACGGAGAAGGTTTTATTATCGTTTAAAAAAAATGAATGGACAGAGGTCGCTAGTATATTTATGAGACAATAAGGCAAAATGTAAAAACTGTAATATTATAGGTGTTCTGAATTGGGAACGCTTTGCAACAGACCACATAAAAATATTTACGTTCATTAATTAAAAAAGTTTTTTTTTTTTAAATAATAGTTACCGTTTAAGTTCAAGTCTCTACTTAGATTTTTTTACCTTTCCGTACTTTAGAATAATTGAAATCGACTCATTATTAGCTTATATTCTGCTTGACAGACATCATTTTAAAATTATTGGTAAGTTTATACTAATCTTGTTATTGATCAAGAGTTCACTACCGTTTAAAATGTCTAAACATCATGGATAGTATTTCTTCATTGCTACTGTATCTATTATTTAATGTTATTTAGGCTTCTTTCAACACCTCTTATTACATTTATTAATTAAAATATTTTACAAAGAGCAAATATTTATATTAACACTTCTTGGTGATATTATAGCCCAATAATTGAAATGACTACTGACTGTTAAGAAAACTGTTTTTACATGTTTATGTAAAAGAAAGTAAATCTTGTAATATTAGCATATGTCAACTGACGTGTTGACATTGAACTCTCCGTGTTATTCAAGACGAAGTTTGAATTTGTCACGCGTTTGATGGCATATTATTAGCGTTTGTTTATTCGTGGTAAAACTGGAAGCGCCGTCTTGCTTGAAAATTACAATTTTACCGCCTTCAAAAAAAGGAGGTGTTTCTCATATCGATTGTACTTTTTAAATTTATTGAATTGTTATGCAAAATCTGAAAAAAATATTTAATTTTTCCGGGAAATTTTTACGATTTTTATCCGTATAAAACCTCTAACTAGAAGTTAAAAAATAAGATTAGATAAGATGAAAAGAAAAGTTGCGTATGCAATTTTTTTACAATATTTACAAAAAAAATATTTAGATGTAGTTTGCAGGGCCGTCGAATTATCTAAGCTCAAATTTGACCGTTTATTGACATAATTTCGTTACAAAAAAAGAAAAAAAAATAACTCCAACCCTAATAAGTTAGATAAACTTCAAAATGACGGCTCTTAATCTGAAGACTAGCCGTTTGCAATTCAGCTAGATTTCATGTAAGGGAAAATTTGTTTACTATATTTTATTTAAGCGTTATGTTAATGATTTAAGCGAAATTAAGACAGCGAAATAAATTATAAATTTATTGTTATTTTAATTCTACTTTAAAACGTTATTAAAAGATTGTATTAGTACTTATGCGTCACAAAATAAAATAAATAATTTGATTTAATGACGTTTCAATTAAAATCAGTGTGTTATCTCGTTATCGTGGTTTATTTATTTTATTTTAAGCTAATAGCAATTTATTTTTTGCATTTGGTGAAAGTGTTATTACTTTATTTTTTAATGTAGTCGAGTGTGCCATTTCTATGCCTGTAAGTAGTGCTGTCACTCATTAGAACTTTTTCAATGTTAATTAATGAACGTAAGTTTAATTGATCGACATTTTTAATCGAAAGATTTTTTGGTAGTGTATTGTGAAATCATTGTAATTGTCATTGTCTTCCTAGCCTTTCTAGTTAGTTTTTATTTGATTTTTTTTTATATGCAACTAGCTGACCCCGCAAACGTTGCTTTGCCATATATCTTACTAGCTGACCTGGCAAACTTCATATCACCTTATTTTTTTTCTTAAATATAATAATTACATATATCAAAACAAAATATACCCTATCTTTCAAGTTGGATCAAACTGCACACGGTGTGCAAATTTAATTTAAATCGGTTAAGTAGTTTAAGAGTTCATCGCGGACAAACATTGTGACACGAGATTTATATATATTAAGATAGCTGACCTGGCAAACTTCGTATCGCCCTATTTTTTTTTTCTTAAATATAATAATTACATATATCAAAACAAAATATACCCTATCTTTCAAGTTGGATCAAACTGCACACGGTGTGCAAATTTGATTAAAATCGGTTAAGTAGTTTAAGAGTTCATCGCGGACAAACATTGTGACACGAGATTTATATATATTAAGTTTAATATTAACGTCAAAATGTATTTAAAAACAAAGAATCAAGCAGTCTCATGTATTTTTTTAAATCTTCAAAAGGTTCTTTTTCTTGATTATTCAAACAACAGATTTGATATTCAAACAGACAGATACATACTGATAGCGAAATCTTAGTAAAGAAGTTCCGTTTGCACCCGGGCATGGAACTTGCCAAAACAAACAAATTTCAACTTTATATTAGTATAGATAGTAAGTATATAAAATTGAAGAGATAATGTTCTATAGGATAACTGATAAGACGTACTTGTGGGACTCAGAAGGGTGCATTAGTCTTCACGTGCGTTTGACGTATAGGGAGGGTTACAAGTAAAATACCAGTATATCTCGATCTCCGTTTTCTTTTGGTAACCTGATAGTGATAGCTCAGCTATTTATCACTTGAGATGAAGTAGAGCACATACCAGTAGCTTATAAATCTCTATTTTTAGATTATCTTCGAAAGAATATGACATATTAGGTATTTACAGATAATAAATTGCAGGAATGTATTCAGAGTATAGTAGGTAAAATAAAAACCTATCTGACAAATAAATTGGATTAATGTATCGATAAGCTTATCAAAAAAAAATGTGTAGTAAAATGTTACGAAAAACACGAAACAAATAAAATTAATACATATAACTGTCGATATTACTAAACACACTACATTTTTATTAATTTTACAAATTGAACAGAGAAGTTATAACTGCTAATATTATAAAGTAACAATATTAATATTGCAAAAACTAATAAATTGTATAATTGTTCAATTCACTGAATAATTTTCACTATCATAATCGATATCATGAAATATATACTTGAAGTCACGAGCCTTCTTAATTACTATTTCCGATGAAAAGATATATTTACAAGCCACTTAAAACGTAAAACTAAATCAAACAAGATGTAAACTATTTAGAGAATTTCCGTATTATAAAAATATCACAAAAATAGACGCGTTGAGTAATTTTTCATGTTCGGAAGTGATTAATGATCAGATGGCTCTGAAATGTCTTAGGAATGTCGGGTTTTTAAGTTCGTTTTTTTTTTATGTTTTAACTATATTTACAGATTTTAAAGTATGAAAACTTTATATCCCTTGATTTTATATTGTAAAATATATATTCCTCGCTGTCACATCTTGGTTGAAGGGCTATTTATTTATTTGGCTGCAATGAATGTAATTATTTTGTATTATCATTGAAATTTTATTTTGCCTTATAAATCCATGACTTTCATTTTTAACACAACTACAAAAGTATCAAACAGAAAATAAATTATTAAAAATTTGTAAAATTAGTATTTTTTTTTTTTATCTTACGTTACGTGAGTTACATGTACGATTGCTAAAAATGTATTAAGTTTTCCTAAATAAACTTGGTTGAGGAAAAAAATGTAACAAATGCCATTTGTATTTGTTTTTAAATTTCAGTCACTAGACTAACATTAGGCATTCTTTAAAAAAGTTTTTCATTGTATATATTTGCTAAAGCACTTCCTTCCGAAGTTAAACAAAACATCGTTTTAGGGGCTAATATCGTTAGCTTCTCTCTTGGGCATCCCTTGAGCCATGACTTATGTCATTAACTCTTTCAACCAATCGATACTTCCAAATATTTGTAAGCTTCACACGATTTTCACTCTTGTTACATTCTGCACAAGGTATAAGATCCTGTGAAATAAATTAAAACCGAACTGTGTACGACTGTCCGTGGCAATATATCACGTAATTTGAGGATCTTGACAATGTGAAAAAGGACATCGATATTGTCGTAATTTGGTAAATGATTACAAATATATGTCTTCTTTTCTTTTAACCCAAAGTTATTGTGTTACAAATTAATGTAGGTATCAAATATTTATTATTTTCTGTTTCGCTTTTTCTGTTTATTTATCAACAAAATTTCTAATTTCTCGACTAATTCGATTATAATTCGAGTTTAATCTTTTCTGCCTCTGAAAGTTATTATTTAATATTTATTTACATACTAAATTACTACTATTACGTAGTTACAACATGTAGTAACATGTCTCGCCATTCTGTCAAAGCCTTCTATTACAGGGAAGACTTTGAATTTAATCTGACACGTTGACTCCGTCACAACTGATTGGCAAGTATATTGTAGAAAATAAAGATTTTTCTGTTATAACGACGATTTTATGAATTGTACTTCAGCGTTCAAATTTTATATGTCTCAAAATAAGGCATACAACAGCACTTTCTAAGTAATCGCAGGAAACACCAAATAAGGAATAGAAATGTATTGGCAATTGACAGAACTTACTGATAGTCGTTTTCAATTATTTTTAATGCGGTATTTTGTACTTTGTTTCCTGCCAATTTATGTAATAGCTTGTCTTCTTTTAATATTAAATCTCGTCGCTGTTTTATTGTATCAATTAAATTTTGTATTTATTTAATAAGGAACTTTCAAATATCGTATCGATTGGTTTTAATCTTTTAATAGTATTGTCTAATATACACACTTTTAACTTTTTCTGACAAGAATCTAATATTTTAATTTTTATTTAAATTTAGTATGTAATTGTTATTTTTAGTATTATTCTGAATCTACAATACAATTATAGTGTGGCTATATATAATTGTATAATGTATTGTCTATGTGCGTTAACAAACTTACTTTATCTGTTGTACAGTTTCAATTATTTTTAAAATCGCTAATTTAATGACATTGTACTCATTTTAAATTAAGTAATTTTCTGTATAAAACCCAAGTATTCAGAAAACCGTAGAGCAGTACTTATACCAAAAAATATATAAGGATATGTTAATCCGGGTAAATGTTTGGTTCAGGTATGCACATGTTTTAAGTAGTTCTTCTAAAGAATACATCGAACTCTTTTGCAACTTAAACGTGTATTACAATATTGATAACCTTAAACGTGAATTTCAATATTGCATTCAATATTAAGTCAATCACTCAATTCTTGTAACTTAACTTTAGATTGTAAATATCGATAAATCTTTGACGATATCGAAAATATTAGTATACATATATTTTTTGAATTTGAATATTATTCTGAAAGATGTAATTAAAGGAAGGCTTTAATATGACATTGGAACAGTCATTGTACATAATTACGTTGTATAAAACAAAGTCGCTTCTCGCTGTCGGTATGTATGCTTTGATGTTTAAAACTAGGTATGCAACGGTTTTTGATGCGGTTTTCTTTAGTAAATAGAGTGATTCCAGGGGAAGATTTATAAAAATAATACATGCAGAATATAATAGAGGAAATTCGGAATTTATATTCTACTGAGAAGAACAGCTTAGAAACTAATAATATATAACTTAACAGTAATTCTATTAACAATGATCAAATTATTCTAACTGTTATTTGTCATTTATATTAGGGATTAGTTATTGCATGCAACACATCCAATATGTGTGGCTACGGCACTAAAGAATTTAGCCACCTCCTCTCTTCCCGTGGGTGTCGTAAGAGGTGACTAAGGGATAACAAGGTTCCACAACCACCTTGGAACTTAAGAAGCCGACCGATGGTTGGATAACCATGCAATTGCTGGCGTCTTCGGTGCGACAAAGCCAGTACTGCGGTCACCAACCCGCCTGCCCAGCGTATGGCGCAAACCTATGGGCAAAACACACGAGTTCACGTTATTTTTGGCGTAAACTTGTGGAGGCCTATGTCCAGCAGTGGACTGTTTAGGCTGTAATGATGATGACATCCAATATTATTTCTATTGATCATTTGTGCTGTCTTCTCAATATTGGAAGCCATTCAAAGAATAGAACAGAACATTAGTGCTATCGTTTTTAAATACCAACGCACTCATAAAATTTAAATATAATGAAATGAAAAGTTCAACATATCGAGCTTCTGATACACATTACCTTGAAGTTGTAGATACACATCAATCGTTGCAACAGCATGCAATCCTAACAGTCACGATTATATCAAATGATTCATCGCTTCTCATGCCGCTTATAAAGTATATAAGTCTAAATATTTTTAAATCTATATTTATAATATTGTAATAGTTTATTATTCTCATTATTTTATTTATATATTATTGAAATTTTATTAATTTTATAACATAAACTGTGTATTCTTTTATTATCAATGTACGTTTTGTAAATATTTTTGGAACTATTCACTACATAATGAGTTGAGAACCAATGGGTGAAACGTGGTTGTGTTCATAAGCTAAATATTATTCTGTAGTACAAAACCTTTAGTGAACAATTCTGATTTTATACACAACCCTGTTTGTTTTTGTACTATTATATTATCTTAAACAAAGTTTTCACGCAATTATTAGTATTATTTTTAATTTATTACATAGAATAATCGAAAAAAGAAATCATGATACTAAAAATACACAACTCGGTCGTTTTTATTCGGCACAGCACGATTTAAGATTTTATATTCATATATCAATCACCGTGCGCGTGCTCTCAAACACTATCAATTATTTCATACTATGATAAATTATAATCATTAAAGAGTCGTAGGTAATTAATTATCACCTTACAGTTATCATTTTATTTGTATAATGTCATAATAAGTAAGGCGATCGAGTACAGATGAAGCAATTTTTTATTGTTTTTATTTAAGGTCTGGTATTTTTATATTAACTTATAAATAAGGAGTAACTACTGAGTTTGTCTATGGGTCTGCTTAGCTTATGTCAACTATGAAAATACATGGTACAGACAAACTAAGTTGGTTTTGTTTTTCAGAATCAAATGAATAAAAAAAGCATAGAAAAATGTGCTTTGGTTTTCTTTTTTTATTGTTTTCTAAAAAAGTCAAGCGTGACCATTTATTTGGACGCCGAATTTTATGTTATTATGTGACGTCGTACTTAAATGAATATTAAAAAGATTAAATGAGACTAAATATTTTACAATCGTCAAATAATCATTTCTTGTTATAGTTTCTTAAACCTAGCGGCTATGATTATTGTAATACACAATTGTAACAATCTCGTTTTCACCGACAGAAAAGCTTTGTAGTCTGTGAGAATAACATTGAATTCTACTATAATATGTATGTCTACTATAATATGTATTTGTATTTGCTGGTGCAACAAAGCCAGTACTGCGGTCACCAACCCGCCTGCCCAGCGTGGTGACTATGGGCAAAACACATGAGTTCACGTTATTTTCGGCGTAAACTTGTGGAGGCCTATGTCTAGCAGTGTTTTGCAAATTGCAAACTGCAGTTTCTTAATACAATTTTCATGTTGCTTATTTCTTAAAAGTACTAATAAATTATTGTATTTTTGAGATATCTGAAATAAATTGCTTCGATTCAATCGTCAAGATATACTTACCAGCCACTTTTTCGTTAAATTCTTATTTCGTTTAAATTATTTCCTAACGTAACGTAACTTACATACATATAGTGAAAACAATTAAGCAAATCTTTTACAAAGTGTAACAGTACACTACATCAAATATATCTCTTCTTTTAGTTAGTAGTTAGGCAGGTAAAGTTTGTAGGTCAACTCTATTACTCTCATACTTTTGTAAACGCCATTTTAGAATTTAAATAAAAAACTCAACTAAAAGCAACACATGCCATTTATGCAATCGTGCAAGATGTAAATAAACATAAGAAATTCTATCTTCATTTATTAAAAAAAAAAAGTCTTCCTTTTCCCATCCCTATCGCGCGACAGTTCAGTATCTCATGAACTTAAAACCAATAAAACTTGTCAATTCCGTGAACAATCTTGCTCTATTCGAAGCAATAGATTACTGGAGTAATTCAGCGAGTCGGCGCCTTTCGGTTGTTACTGTGACACATAGTCCTATTGGGGCGAATTGGAAAATTTATCTCTGCGACCCATTCCGTAATGCGATGCTCTTTAGATGAATACTGCAAATGAAACAGCATTCCGTTTATGTCGTTTCTATGATAAGTTTAAAATCGTTAGGACGAGTGAAATGAGTCCTCTATTATGTAACTTTGGTAGAATCCTTGCAATTCCTTTTGTGACACGACATTTTTTTTGCAGTCGTACAATCGTGCATACTTTGTTATCTGGCTTAGACATGTTGTATTTGTTTTTTATCTAATTAATTATTATATTTGATTTAATAATAAATTATTTAACATAAAGTTTATGGACTATGTTACGTGCATTATCTGCAAATGTTTTTACAAATTTAACGTCTTGTAGCTGGATGTTACAAAAATCATTAATAGATACCAACCAGATCATAAAGATCATTGACTGATAAAGCTTTTTTTTAAACTAATTTGCCTATCTGTAATATAATGTTGTTGTAATATAATGTATGTTTATCAGTTAGTTTTTATCCTGATTTTGGGTGTAATAAAAATATTTGTTTGTGTATTTATATAATATGTATTATTTATAAGTAACTTTATCGAATACATTATATATATATATATATATATATATATATGTATATATATATGTGCGTGTGTGTGTGTGTGTGGCTATACCAGTCGACTGTTACCTATAACACAAGCATTAAGTTGCTGACTTTAGGAACAGACGACTTTTTGTGTATTATGTAGCTATTTATTTATTTTATTTTTTATTTAGTTAGTCGTCCTTCTGATGTGTTGTTATTTATTATTTTATGTTTCTAGTCCTTGCTTAATCTGATTGTCTTGTATATGTATCGGTGCTGTAACATGTTTATTACGATTAAATAATAGGTCTTATTTATTCTCGTTGTGACAGTTAAATTACACACATTAATAGTAATGAATCCTTTCCGGAACAAGCAGAAAATAATAAAAATATACATAGTTTTAACGTCGGTGTTCTAAAGTAGTCTGTACAATCACACGGAAACAAGTAAAATTTTATTGTGATATATATAAAAGGCCGTTTAAGAAACCATTATCGATGATACAATAGCTATGTAACGCCATATTCCGGTTAATAACCCACTTGTGGCGGCGGCTTTATTACAGACTCATGCAAATTGATATTTAACTTTACACTTTTTTTTCGATTACCACAGATTAAATAACTACTTTTAGATAATTTTATTGAAAGTAAAGAGGTTACATTAAAAGGTGTTTAGTTGGTCTTTTTATTGTCAGTGCGCTTTTTTTTTAATCGAAAATGTTGAAATAGTTTTTGGAAATCGACTTACGTATTTCATATTACGCTGTTATATGTATTAAGCGTATTTACCATTTTTATCTCTTACTTCATCATAAAAAAGTGGTAAAGAAAATTAGATATTTTGAATAAAATTTGAGATATGTTGCAGAGAAGTATATTCTTCATAAGAAAAAGAAAAAAGTCCCTTTGCCCTGAAGAAGTATGTTCAAAGGAGATATGATACAACTGGAATAATGTCAAATATTATATAATAATATTATTATTAATTATGTACTTTTACATGACTAAAAGCCGTTATAAAATTTTGTTATTACTTATTAAGAAAATGAAATTAAATAAAAGGTTAATGGACTCAACTTTTTACGTACAAGAAGTATGGAATCTCAAACTGTAATATTATCACCGGATATTATTTTTCTCATATTTTCCAGTATCGTGTAACCGATCTATATTGGTACAAGTAACATTCTTACAATGTTGCCTTGTCTATACAAGAGGAGATAATTTATTGTTTAATGATAGCAACATGATATCCTTCACGGGTTTTTGTACTGAGATTGAAATTCTTCAAATACAAAAGTTGAACAACGGCGTGCAAAAGTTCGTTCATTTTATCATTTTCTCGTCCCACGCTGTGTCATCTGGGTTGCGTGTCCATTCTTATCACGTTCATTGAAATGTAATAGTCACTATACATTCTCAATAATTGTATGACTTATCTAACACAAGAATGTATCTATTTAGAGTGTTCAAATTTAAACAATCTTTTTTGCTTAACTCTATTAAGTAGACGCTACAGTACACTAATTTGAAATTTACAACTCGACTTCTGTACTTTGTAGAAATATGTTCTATGATTTATAAAATTTTCAACAAATATGCAAGCCAAGGAGAACTTTATAAACTCGAAAGCGAAGAGCGCATTAAAACAAAATTTCCATTTTTAAATATGACAAAGTTTGAGTATGTTTATACGAAAGATCGTATCAGTAATAAATTCTAGGCTACAGCAGTAGCGGGTATCCATAAAATTAAATTTCTATGGACATTGTCAATTTTTGAACGTAGATTTCACCGACAAAAGGGATCGCTAAGGGACGTTAATGTTCCTTTCGACCCTAACCCCTTAATCTATTGTACGTGCTTTCTACCCACTTGACGTTTGATCCTCGAGAAAATAGGAAAATTAGTGACGGCTAAAACGTGACTAAAAAATACTGTTTTTATATTAGGGTGTGATGTTTGATAGTTGTGTTCATTTTTATTTCTACGGAACTCATTTACGCGATTGTTATTTCGAAACTCCCGATAGTATTATAATATATTTATTATTGTAGTTATTCCATGACATTTATTTAAAATCCATATATTAAAATATTTACAATGAATATGTATAATGATTTCATATAAGCTTATCTCTTTCTCCAAGTAACCATACTACAAAAAAAAAAAACTTGTATCATCGGATGTATTGAGAGCTTAGGAAAGGTTGCTAGTAACATAATATGAGTAAGTTATTGCAGGATTTTTGTCACATAAACAATCGTGAAATATTTAATTTTTATGGCTAACCCATATTGACCAGTTCTGAACTCATTCATACGTTTTCAATGAATCTACTTTCCCTCCATTAATGGTATTAGTTCATTTTGTAATAGTATTTATTATTGGTTTTTATTTTCACCGGATGTGTGAGAATTGCAATACATATTTGCGATATATTTTAAAGAGACACAACCTTGAGTTGTGTAACTTCAGTCTTTTTTATTTTTTACTGCAAGATTAATTGTTAAGAGACTGAACAACTTTATTTAGTCTCTTTTTCTTATTATGTGACAAACTGTTGTAGACAAATTTTCACGTCGATTGGTTGCATAAAAGTTAAAATGAACAACTTCTGTTACTACTACTAGCTTTATGACAAAATATTGTAGACACATTTTTACGTTAATTGGTCACATAAAAGTTCAAATGAACAACTGATGTTGTTACTACTAACTTTATGTTACAAAATGTAATGGATATTTTTAAGTTAGTTTGTCGTATAAAATTAAAAATAATCCTTAATATTTATAAAGCTTGTAAAATTGTGATGTTCTGAATCTGTTTAGATGCTTTAGAATTATTATTTGGGATAAGTAAGTTTGGGATATGTAATCAAGGCAGCGTGTTGGATTTTATTTAAATCCTTCTTAACATGCATATATTAGTTCAATAACCCTTGTTGCTGGTTTTTAAAATATGGATTTTTCTCTTATACAATTTATAATAATGTTATCAAAGTTATACTGTACTAAAATTACTCGGTAAAGTACTACAATGTGACAAACATTGAACAAATGTTTTTAGATGTTCAATTTTTCACTATAAGTTCCCATAGCTCACAGTATGCACACTTCTCGCTTCAACGCTGCTGTAATTGTATGCAAAACGCGTGTGTATTGTTTAAATTTTCACACGGCGTGAAAATTATTCCTGTTTGTATGTCCTTCAGATAGCCAGTTCTTATTAACTGCACCAAATGCTATTGCAATCTTGATGCTTTTATTATTAGTAGAGTTATAATGTTATGGACAGCAGGTAAAACGTAGACCTTAAAAAGTAAGTAGTAGGTTTTAAATTACATTTTTTTGTAAACGAAAAACGCTTCAAATTCAATAAGGAGATAAAATACTGTTTCATTGTGTGAAATATGCATTTGCTTACTTCATATTGTGTTATTCAATGTTGTTTTTATTTTGATACTTAATACTTTTATTTTATATATATATATATATATATATATATATATATATATATATATATATATATATAGTTATTTTTTATTATTACGCAATAATAATATAGGCTATAATAAACTACTGTTCGACAGAATTAGAAACAAAAAAAACATAATCAAATGAAAGGGCTACTAAGGCACACACTAAACATAATAAGGAAATTAAATAATGCTTGCTTAATACAAATATCTATAAATCTCTATTACAATGGTTAGAATTAAAGCAATAAAATGAAATCTCTGTGAGAGTGTGCAATGAGCAGGAGTCATAAATCTCAATCATTCAGTACGACTGTGCAATGTAAGTGCTTGTTATTTTTCTTACGCATCTCTATAATTGTGTAACTACAGTTAGATAAGGAATTTAATATCATGAGCTATTCAAGCAAAGACCTTATTTCGAAAATATTAGCTGAAAACATTGGAAATGTCAGTTTCAGTTGTAATGTATGATAGTCGTATTAAAGTAAGTAGTATATTTTAAAAGAATAACAGCGGAGCTTTTTGCCGATTCTTCTCTGCAGAATCTACATTCTGAACCGGTTGTAGCTTCAAATTTAGTGTAATTAATTTATTAAAAACTAATATAATGTATTTGATAATAATAGTGTAGTGGTGTGTAAAATGACAGTTCATAAGTGATTTTTGAAGTGGGTGTCGTAAGAGGCGACCAAGGGATAACAAGGTTCCACTACCACCTTGAAACTTAAGAAGCCGACCGATGGCGGTATAACAATCTAACCGCTGGCTTTGAAACACACAGGCCGAAGACGGGTAGCAGCGTCTTCGGTGCGACGAAGCCAGCCCTGCGGTCACCATCCCGCCTGCTCAGCGTGGTGACTATGGGCAACACACATGATTTCACGCATTTTTGGCGCGAACTTGTGGAGGCCTATGGCCAGCAGTGGACTGCAATAGGCTGGAATAATGATGATGATGATGAAGTGAATGAAATGAAATGAAAATGAAATGAATGGTACTTTTTTAAAACTTCTCAAAAACTATCATCATGTGATAAGATTTCATTTTGATTTTTGGTTTAATTGGCGCTGCTCCACTGCAAGTTGACGCATATATTTTGTACTACGAGTGACGATCGCTATCAGATGTCTATGAAAATAACCGGGAACGATATCCTAACATTCTCTCCAAGGCAAAATTAAGCAATATTTATAAAAAGTATAGTAATAAAAGGAAATGAGTATATAAAACAAATTTATATATCAAAGTAAAATAGAGATAGTAAAGTAAGCTAATTTCAGTTTATTTTAAAAGATTTCACAACCGTTGTAAAAGGGAAGCGTGGGCAGTAAATCTAACGAAGTGCCATTAAAGTTTGTATAAGTTCGTCACAGACTTTTTAAGCGACACGGATGTAATGCGACACTGAATCGCTTTTTGGGCGACACGTGACTGATTTTAGTTATAGACACCGCTGTGGAAGAGAGAGCGAATTTAAAAAATCGTTTACCATTAAAAATAACGTTATTGTAGTCCATTTATGTGAACAATATGTTATGTTTTTTAAACGTAAATATGTATATAGAAGTGAAAGATACATAACATAGCAAACATTAAAATACATAAAATAGCTCACAATAAATTGGTTTTTGTTATTTCACATTTTTTTACATTTTAACGGTATATTAAAGATTGCATTTCTTATTAATTTTTTGTCAAATTAACGCATTTTTACGAAATAATCATTTTTAATTTGAATGTGAAATCCACTTACACTACAATAGATTTAGCGGTTCATTACCACTTGTTATATATAACGCAAGATTACAATACAATTCATTTAATTAAGCGTGTAGCTCGGAAACGTAGATAAGTTATCTTCATCTTGGGAGTTTTTGAGTTTTCACTGCAAACAAACATCGAGCATTGTGAGCGTTACGCCTGACATCCGTTCCCGTGTGAGCGGAATTCATCCCCCTACAGTCACTTTTCTTATTGTGAATTATAACCGCAGTTATCTATTCCACATAATTATTACGCAGTTGTAAAAAATTATGAAGGAATTTTATTACGCTTTTACAAAAAGATAAGAGTCGACGCGTCAATATGTGCTGTTATTCTTAAATGTACACATATATGAGACGTATCTTTTCGCTTCCGTGTCTTTATATTGTTTTATGTCGACTAATAACTTCATGAATCAAGGAATGTATTATTAGTTTAAATAAAACCAAAAAAATATAAATATTTCATAGAAAAAAAATATATTTTTGCAACTCTAAATTATAAAGTTCATGTTAAGTAACAAGTATTTTTGTCTTCGTTACACTTACTGTATACGTGATTACGTGATTTTTATGTATATCTCAACTAAAAGGAGCAGGCCATAGCAAATTCCAATCAAATGAATATAGACTTATGTTTATTTATACGATAGAAAAGCAAAGTTATTCATTCCTGGTCCACACATAAACCAATCTTTACTAAGTTATTGAGTTGTCCCCTGATTTATTAAACCTAGAAGGCCAAGGAATTTCTAGCGAATATTAAATTAGCTTGTTTCGCAGACTAATAATATTCCACGGATATTTCCGTCTAGGGTGTGGTCTGAAATCTCCTTTCCTGGAATAATGTACTTGATTAGATCGTTATTAACGCCTTAGATTAACTTTGAGCTTTATGGGAACTTGAAATACCCTGTTACAGAGTAGTTATGTAACAACTTTGTGTAAACTAATTCATTACTAATTTATTATATTAAATATTTTTCATTTAATTTTAGGGAAAGGCATTTCAATGGAAAATTTTCATTGCTTCAAAGCAACTAGAATTTATAATCAAAATTTTACTTAATCGTTGTTGAATAAAATATATTCTGTGATTGCGATTGTTATTAACATAAATGGGCATAAACTTTAGTACTGCAAAAATATTTCGGTACAAGTTTAAATACTTAGAAAAGGAAAAAAAAACTGCGGTACGTTATGGTTATGGTGAATGACCTTATGACCACACGTAGCTCGAAATATCTTTATATGACATCATCGAAATCCGAGGTACATGATCGCTAGAAGATTTCAAAAGTAACACGCACTTATACACACAAAAAAAGGTTTAAACGTTACTTTTTAAGGAGTTTTCGCTTCTCTACACATAATTTTAGAAGCCATAATTCCTTAAAAATTTAAAGTGTTTGTGTATGTGAATGAATTACAAAAAATGCGAATCGTGTGTTGTTCTGTTTTATTAGTAGCTTGAAAGTTATGATTTCATTCCAAGATTTGTGTTAAAATAATAATAAAAATATGTTTATAAGCCACGTCAAAAATATATTACGTTTTATAGGTACATGAACATTAGAAATTGGAACTTTTTGGTAGTACAGTATAGACTATAGTCTATAGAGTAATCAAGTCGAGAGTAGTATTTAGTTAGTTCTTTGTAGAAGTATACGTAGTTCGTTGTTACTAAAGAATCAACATTATCTGCAGTTTTCTTTTATCGAAAAAAAAAGTTTAACACAGTATAAATAAAAAATCGATAAAATCAAAATTGTGAAATATTTTGCTGTGCGAATTTATTTCAAAATTTGGCGTACCTATTTATTATTTTGCTTTAAAAAATGAGCAGAGTTTTTATTAACATCAATCTGTATCCAACGATAATCCGTTTATACATAAATTTTAAGCGTTTCAGTTTTTTTTTCGACGTATGAAAAACGCATTCAATTTTCATAGCACATTTTTATTAATACATAAATATACTATACCTGTGTAAAAATAGAATATACTGTTATCTAGATGAAGATGAAAAAGAAGTAAATGAAAAATACATAACTATCAAACGTTTCTATTTTATAAGTATACAGAAAATTAAAGCATATTTTAAGTAAAAAGTGTAATCTAACTACTATATAATTGAATGGTGCAACGGAGGTAATACAAAATAAGCAAATGTTTGTCCGTCAGTAATTGCTAAGAGCAGGGTAAAGTGCAAGTTACGAAACATGAAATACCGAAGGAGTCGGGTCAAGGCAATTCGCAAATATCGTGCACTATTCGCATTGCTATTTAAATCAATTCCTTCCTTATAGTGAAAAAAATTATCTGATACGATATGATTCATCTTGGTGCTTGTCAACATCCCACTGTTCACACAAATAAAGGATTAGGGATTTTAGGTCTATTTTCTATTAATTAATTAAATAACGTAAATAAATCTGTGACTCGTTTTTAATTATCTGTGTTAATATTAAACTTAAAAGTGTGAATTTTGCTACGGTTACACACGCTTTACTACTTCGAAGTAACATATGTTATACAGTAACGTATGTTACTGTATAACATATGAAATCTAATACACTAACGTTATTATGTAGGTACAGTAAATGTGTTTTGTAGTACCTACCACGTGAAGTTACGCATCGATTGTTTTCTCGTGACATAATGATAGGTAATATGTTGTTTCTTGCATGTAGTGGACGCCATTTAATAAAGCAATCTGATCAGAGTCAGGGTTAAAACAGATTTGCAAATATAAAAATAACGTAAACAAAAAATTGTATATTAGCTCTTTTGTTCTCTACGTAACGTAAGCACGTGTTAATCCTCATCATTATCTGAACACAATCTCACTTAAACTTTTCACTACTTTAAATTTGTTATTCAGTGCCTACTTTTGTTATTTTTCAAGGATTAAATAGACTACATCAACTTTACATAACTGTACCTACAGTTCTCCGTAAATACCAATTTTATTTGTGTTTCAGAGCTTCCTAGCAGCAAATGCGAAATGTTGGTGGGCGGGAGCGCTTGCAGCAGCGACGGCAGAGCTGCGTTATGCCGGCTACGTGTCGCCAGGTGTCCTCCTCGTGGCGGGGGCCCCTCGCGCGTTAGAAACTGTTAGGGGGGCCTACTCCCGCTCTGTTTTAAAACCACCACCTACTTATCTCATTTGCGGTCTTGGTAAGTCTATTATTGCATTATTTTGAAATCGTTTTATTATAGTTATACGACTACCTATTTTTTATTTTTTGGAAAGATGACCTGACCTTAAAATAATAAACTATACTAACTACTATATAAGTAAAATTGAAGTGTCTGTCTGTCTGTGCTTTCAAAATAACTTTAAGATCTTAAACACAAGCTAATTATTTTAAAATTTTTGTCTGTTTGTCTTTCTGTTTGTCACTGTTGTGTGAGGATTTTCACTAGGAAATAGAGGTGGTTGTTGAGCAACATATATGTTTTCTAACATAACGTTTTCTATTAAATACGCCATTTTTTGCGAGCAAATATTTACATCTATACTAATATTATAAAGACGAAAAATTTGTTTGTATGTTTACGTGCTAATCCCAAGAACTTCTAGTTCGAATTGAAAAATGCTTTTTGTGCTGGATATCTATGTATCGAGGATGGCTATAAGCTATTGTTTGTTCTTGTTCCTCAAATCAACAAGGAAGAGACCTCGGTGTACTGCTAGTTTTAAATAAAATTTGATATTACTATATGTGTAAATAATTTAAGAACTTGTTTGTAGTTCTGTATAAAGTATGTATTTACCATTATATAGGCTTCATACTTATTACGATTCATATAGGCTTTGTTCACATTTGTCGTTTTTAGTAAGGGTGGAAACAGGAGTATCCGCGAGGCATAATCCGTAGTCGAATACCTAAAAAAATTTGAAGAGGATAAAAACATTGTCGTGACAGTGATTTAGCGCTAAGTTACCGCTTAAAGAGGTTTTGCGGGAGACAGATCCAGTAGATTGTTTTTAACCCCTTTCAAGCCTTCCTGAAAAGCTAATCGCCTTAATATTTTTCGATCACGATTTTTGATATAGTCAATAAAATGTTCTTGTTATCTATAAAAATTTAATAAATTATTCGTCCAAATAACATAATCTCAATAACAATTGCTTTTAAAAAGTTATCCTAAGGTCGATCTGAAAATAAAATTGCATTAGTCATTGTGTGTTACAATTTCGATGTTTAATTTAAATATTGCAAAAAAACCATTACTTTGAATGTACGATAAACTCGTTAAGGTCAAGTTCGACAAGTTACAAGCCCCAGTATTCTCACGATTCACAAACAAAGCTTAATTTACACATCGTATTATCCTACGCCCGGCCCACGGCCTTGCAAGGACAATCTATATTAAATTAATTCATACTTGTGTATATGTCACGCAGATAAATGTATAAATATAATATGTTTTTGTATATTTCTTTTTGACTAGATTTTAAGATACAAAATATATGAGAATTCAATTGAACCAAATTTAGTAGACACTAATATATATATACCTATTGAGCATATTGTTGCGCATTATAAAATAACTTGTACGAGTATGTACCCATCGTTAAAGTTACACAAGCAACAAGGCACAAGTTCTTGCTTACTTCAGGTGTTATGTATCTACACGTACACAGAATTACTTTACTACGTTAGAAGTTAAGTAAGAAGTAAAATTAATGTATTTATTGGTCACAATGTTTGAGACAAATTTTTAAGCACTGGTGACAACTTTTCCGCCATTGTGCAAGTAACCTTTAGTATGGTATAGGTAATATATTAGTTGGGTGACGATTCATGATGTTTTATCAATTTAATCGTACTTAGTAAACAATAATTAGGCTTATTAGTACGAGTATATATATGTTTATTTCATGTTACTTATAAATTAATTAAAAACATGTTTTAGTGGGTAGTAATATATTTTTAAAACTTTTGTACCTTTGTAGTTGGATTTACTATCACAATTGTTTATCAATATATTAGATAATCTTGAAAAACCTTCAAAAACAAGAAGTATTAAGGTCTATTTCAGTGCCAACTTTAGTTGAAGGTTACAACAGCTTTGGCTTTCGAAATCAGGACAATGGCCGACAATACTAGCGTTATGGTGTACATGTGGGTACGTTATGTTTGACTCATAAAGTTAACCTGAATTTTACGTTGTTATTGCAAATTGAAAGTCGTAAATAACTAACATTGACACCAGACGTGCACTGTAAGCCACTTTGAAGTATTCGTTTAACAAATACAAGGTTTTGAAAATAAGAAAGAGAATTAAGGCTACGTTTCCGAGAATATGCTTTAGAAAACTTATTTGTTGTTCTTAAAACCTAAAGTTCGAGAATATGGAAAAGTTATAATTTTTTAATTAGTCCATTAAGTATAAAAATACTTATTTCTATAACCGCTATAAGCATTTTCACAATATTAAAATATATAAAAATAACGTAGAATGATATGAAACCTATGTTCTTCTATACGCGTACATATGTTAACCTAATTTATTTAGCCTAATTCAAATAGTACTAATATTGTAATGTTCAAAAAAATATGTATATTCAATTTTGGCTACGGTGAGTTCACATTCATGTTTATTATTATTTAAAAAATATATCAGGTAGTCGATGAAAACACAGCTAACAACAGTTAAACAATTCCAAAAAGGTTTTAACAAATGGTCTGGCGGAAACGACTCGCAACCGCGATGTCGTATTGTGTACTGCTACGAGTTTTCAAATAAATCTCGCTTTAGAGTTCACAACCCCGCTGTCGGGTTACGACTTCTATTACGATTGTGGTAATATTTTAAACTGAACTGAATTTCAAATGGGTCTTTGAACTATGTCTATAAATTTAAAAATGGAAATCCAACGAGTATATACACTTATATAGTGTTACAAGACAGAAAGACTAAGGTCATACTTACACAACTTTTGGTAGCATTTTTGTTTTGGTTATTGTATCGTACATTGTTTTTACACATTGATGTAATTTAAATAAAGAATATTTAGTGTATATTACGGTTACGTCATGCTGTGCGGTTACAGCAATGAAGAATATAGCCACCCCCTCTCTTCCTGTGGGTGTCGTAAGAGGCGACTAAGGGATAACACAGTTCCACTACCACCTTGGAACTCAAAAAGCTGATCATCCAACTGCTGGCTTTGAAATACACAGGTCGAAGACGGACAGCAGCGTCTTCTGTGTGACAAAGTCAGCCCTGCGGTCACCAACCCGCCTGCCTAGCGTTGTGACTATGGGCAACACACAAGAGGTCACGCCATTTTTGGCGCGAACTTGTGGAGGTGGCAAAAATGTTGCTTGTTGAAAAACGCCATTGGATTGGATTGGATATTTTTTTTCACCTTTGTTTTCTAATTATAATAAAACAAGACTACACTTTAATGGTCATACATTAAGTTTACTATTAATGTTATAAATCGTACCAGAATATTTTATCCTTTTTAAGAAAGTTAAAAAAAGCTGATCAATCTCTCATCAAGATCGAACAAACGAAATACTGTGCAATTTTATAACAATAGTGAATATATTCTACGTCTAGAGAGCAAAATCTATTTTCACATATACATCCGGATTGCTGATTCAAACAGTGATAAATGTAATCAATTCTCAAACGATAACCTACGGCAACGTGTGACGTATCTGAAATTGATCGCCATTGTATCTATAATACGAGGTATTAAAAACAATACTTGAGGAATATCTGTATAGTTTACTTTGAGTGAATAAGGATTACGTTTAAAGCCTTTAGAATTAGAAATGAGGCCATCATATATATATATATATATATATATATATATATATATATATATATATATATATATATATATTGTTACGGACACAAAGAAACTAGCACCATCTAGCGGCAACCATTGAAACCACGCAAAGACAGAGACCGCATGAAACTCTCTACTCAATACTAGATGGCGTTAGAGGAGCAACTGTGGAACTATATAGAAGTATAGTCTCGAAAACCGGGTACATGCGCGAACTATATACATATTGAGTATATTGTTGCGCATTATAAAATAACTTGTACGAGTATGGACCCATCGTCAAAGTAAGGCACAAGTTCTTGCTTACTTCAGATGTAATGTATCTACACGTAAACAGAATTACTTTACTACGTTAGAAGTTAAGTAAGTTGTAAAATTAATGTATTTATTGGTCACAATGTTTGAGACAAAATTTTAAGCACTGGTGACAACTTTTCCGCCATTGTGCAAGTAACCTTTAGTATGGTATAGGTAATATATTAGTTGGGTGACGATTCATGATGTTTTATCAATTTAATCGTACTTAGTAAACAATAATTAGGCTTATTAGTACGAGTATATATATGTTTATTTCATGTTACTTATAAATTAATTAAAAACATGTTTTAGTGGGTAGTAATGTATTTTTAAAACTTTTGTACCTTTGTAGTTGGATTTACTATCACAATTGTTTATCAATATATTAGATAATCTTGAAAAACCTTCAAAAACAAGAAGTATTAAGGTCTATTTCAGTGCCAACTTTAGTTGAAGGTTACAACAGCTTTGGCTTTCGAAATCAGGACAATGGCCGACAATACTAGCGTTATGGTGTACATGTGGGTACGTTATGTTTGACTCATAAAGTTAACCTGAATTTTACGTTGTTATTGCAAATTGAAAGTCGTAAATAACTAACATTGACACCAGACGTGCACTGTAAGCCACTTTGAAGTATTTGTTTAACAAATACAAGGTTTTGAACATAAGAATGAGAATTAAGGCTACGTTTCCAAGAATTACGCTTTAGAAAACTTATTTGTTGTTCTTAAAACCTAAAGTTCGAGAATATGGTAAAGTTATGATTTTTTAATTAGTCCATTAAGTATAAAAATACTTATTTCTATAACCGTTATAAGCATTTTCACAATATTAAAATATACAAAAATAACGTAGAATGATATGAAACCTATGTTCTTCTATACGCGTGCGTATGTTAACGTAATTTATTTAGCCTAATTCAAATAGTACTAATATTGTAATGTACAAAAAAATATGTATATTCAATTTTGGCTACGGTGAGTTCACATTCATGTTTATTATTATTTAAAAAATATATCAGGTAGTCGATGAGAACACAGCTAACAACAGTTAAACAATTCCATAAAGGTTTTAACAAATGGTCTGGCGGAAACGACTCGCAACCGCGATGTCGTATTGTGTACTGCTACGAGTTTTCAAATAAATCTCGCTTTAGAGTTCACAACCCCGCTGTCGGGTTACGACTTCTATTACGATTATGGTAATATTTTAAAATGAACTGAATTTCAAATGGGTCTTTGAACTATGTCTATAAATTTAAAAATGGAAACCAATAGATATAGTGTTACAAGAAGAGAAATAGATATAGTGTTACAAGACAGAAAGACTAAGGTGGTCATACTTACAAAACTTTTGGTAGTATCATTGTTTTGGTTATTGTATCGTACATTGTTTTTACACATTGATGTAATTTAAATAAAGAATATTTTGTGTATATTACGTTTACGTCATGCTGTGCGGTTACAGCAATGAAGAATATAGCCACCCCCTCTCTTCCTGTGGGTGTCGTAAGAGGCGACTTAGGGATAACACAGTTCCACTACCACCTTGGAACTCAAAAAGCCGACCGATGGCGGGATAACCATCCAACTGCTGGCTTTGAAATACACAGGCCGAAGACGGGCAGCAGCGTCTTCTGTGTGACAAAGTCAGCCCTGCGGTTACCAACCCGCCTGCCTAGCGTGGTGATTATGGGCAACACACATGAGTTCACGCCATTTTTGGCGCGAACTTGTGGAGGCCTATGTCCAGCAGTGGACTGCGATTGGCTGAAGTGATGAGTGATGACAGTTACGTTACTGAAATAACATTTAAAACTGGATTTCTCTTTTTATAAAATCCTAAATACTTAAGATTATAATCCCCTCTGTATACGTCTTGCCAGTCACCCGACATCGATAAATTTATAAACATCAAGAGTTGATCGGATATTCTCACAGTTAAAGAAATTTCACTTGTGTTCGATCAGCTGTTTTTAATATTCAAACTACTTGTTTTATATATTCTTTAATGCGAAGCGGAACTGCATAACTTTGAACTGGTTATAAATATTACTGAATTACTTTCTTCGATACTAAGGGCCGGTTCGTGATGTTTTACACGAGCCCACAATGCGTGTAATTATAATGGCGAAAGAAATATTTCTTTTAAAGAAATTTCGATAAAATGGAAAGGGTTAAAAATTTCGTACGATTTCGTTTCGTAGAAATTGTACCAAGCACGAGTAAAGGTCTGAAACAATTGTATTTTGCTTCGATGCAGAATGTTTATTTACATTTTTAACTTTGATTCTCTCGTGCTAAAACAAACTTCATTATAATGCAACGCCATAAAAAATGCGTAATCCGCCAATCCGCATTAGAGTGGGGTGGTGGATTAAGCTCTAATTCTTCTCCTACATGGGGAAAGAGGCCTATGCCCAGCGATGGGATATTACAGGATGAAGCGTATAAAAATATGCTTAACAAATACATTTTGCTGTATTCACGTACTACTTACTAATTTCAATTTAAATTTCTTTAATGAAAAGCTTAAGATATTTTTTAACTTTATCAGAACATTATATCTATTTCAACTGTTTTATTTATTTATACCAAATATAAAGTCAACCACATTTTATACTATCGATTTTCCGATTAACTTGCATATTTATATATGGCAAATATATACTTAAATGCTTATAAAATATTTCACGACTATCTTAAATCTGTCAACTCATGTGGGCACGAGTGAAGATATCATAATCGAAGCATTATTTCTAGCTTCAGACTACAGTGTGTGCTATTCATAAAATGTTACATCTCAGTTGGCTAACGTGCTCGCCCACAATCGATTTATATCAGATATAATATTGGATTCAATTTATCTAAAGACAGATTAGAACGGTGAGGAACAGGTTCCATTCCAGCTATCAGTAATTCAGTATGCATAGTAGCGTGTGCTACGAACTAACCAAGGTTTCATACTAGTACATGGCCAGTATCTTTAACCAAATAAAATCTTTATAACTTAACTAATAAAGGCCATTGTGGCTTATTATATAAGTTCTACAGTTGGATTCCAGTATCGCGTGCGTAGTGAACCTAAATAATTTCTATTTCATAATACAGTAACACCTTTCGTCGGCTTCTGTAGGAGATTTATAATTATATTTTCGCAGTTCGAGTAAACAGAATGTGACAGTATTTCTACTTGAATTTTATTGAGTATCAAAGGTATTGCTGAATACTTTATGGGCGATAAACATATACTTAACGACTTTACAGTTGCATTCAATTTGTACATGTGTGTCATTTTATGTATTAAGTAAGCTGCATATATCTACATATTTATGAGTTTTGATATAATACGATTTTACACGCGATTTATTAATTTGGTTATTTTTTTGTTTTTGATTAATTGAAATTGTTCAGTGTCAACTCAACATCTTTAAGATATTTTTTATTCTAAGTTAAATGCAGCCTCATTTTATTTTAAAACATAAATTTAATTTACTGTCCTTTCTTACTTTCTTTTTAATTTTGATTTGTAGTATGTGTGTGAAATGTGGTCTGGATTAATTACTGAACAATTTCATTGATATTTTTCTTATATGAAACACACTTAAATAAACTCTCGACCGAAATACTCGAGTTTCGTTAGTTATAATAATGTTGAGATGTGCGGCTTTGGAAGATGAAAATTTGTCAAAAATGTTGCTTGTTGAAAAACGTCCTTGGATTGGATTGGATTATTTTTCTCTTTTATTATCTAATTATAATAAAACAAGACTACACTTTATTGGTCATACATTAAGTTTACTATTAATGTTATAAATCGTACCAGAATATTTTATCCTTTTTAAGAAAGGTAAAAAAAGCTGATCAATCTCTCATCAAGATCGAACAGACGAAATACTCTGCAATTTTATATCAATAGTGAATATATTCTACGTCTAGAAAGCAAAATCTATTTTCACATATACATCCGGATTGCTGATTCAAACAGTGATAAATGTAATCAATTCTCAAAAGATAACCTACGGCAACGTGTGACGTATCTGAAATTGATCGCCATTGTATCTATAATACGAGGTATTAAAAACAATACTTGAGGAATATCTGTATAGTTTACTTTGAGTGAATAAGGATTACGTTTAAAGTCTTTAGAATTAGAAATGAGGCCATCATATATATATATATATGATGGCCTCATTTCTATATCATTTCATTTCTATATATATATAAAGTAACCGACATAGTTGAAGTGGCAGTGGGCTGGCCATTTATGTCGTAGGACCGATGGCCGTTGGAGCATACGTGTCCTAGAGTGGAGACCGCGTCTTGGCAAACGCAGTGTGGAACGTCCTCCGGCCCGCAGAACCGACGATCTCAGTAAGATTGCTGGTGTAGGCTGGATGAGGGTTGCGGATAACTGTGATGTCTGGCGCGAACTTGGGGAGGCCTATGTCCAGCAGTGCACTGCAATAGACACAAGTGACTTTTAACGCCAGGTCTTATTAATCTATCGACATATCTCTCATTTCGTTAAGTAGGGATAGAATTTTGATACAATTTGATTGAAGTTACTACAAAAAAATTATCTTCTGTAATGATTATAATAATAACTTTAAAGTTTTTAAAGTAACACATATCGTATTCTTTTGAAATGATTTTGAATAATATAAGTTGTAAAAAATATTTTTTAATGTTAAAGAAACACAAACCGTTCAGCTCTTTTTTTATAATCCACATAAATAAAAAATAAATCGACAAAATGAATAAACGCGCATAAATCTTGAACACCTGCACTAAATTGGATAATTCTAATCTAAAGTCTTTTTTGTTAGTACATGGTTTCATTTAGAAGAAAAATTTGAAAAAAAGATTGATCCCCTTTTCACAACAAAATGGCGGCACGAAGTTCCCTGTGTCAACTATTTTAATATATACTTTGAAATTTACATAGATATCATAATCCCCCTTGCAGTTAGTTATATAACTGTCACATAGACTCTATAAAACTTTCACAAATAGGAAATTAAATACGTTCATTATAACTGTGGCAATTTCTAGTCACAGGTAATTTGATACCTAAATTTATCTAATTATAACTAACTTAACTGGTCTATAGAAGGGAAGTAATAGGCTATATATTTTATTTATTTATAATTTCTTGCACGCCGCAACTACGCAATATAAGTTAAACATAGTTTTAAAACGGTGCATTACACGAGCGGATTTTTGGCTGTTTAGCCATTTTTCAAGACAAGCCAAATATGGATCACTTGATAGATTATATATCTATCGCAACTTTTGTTTTCCTATTATTGAAAAATGTATATATGTTAGATCACCAGTCGATGTCTGCGTTTAAAAGTTATGAAATAAAATGAATACTGAATATAAATAAGTATATAATATAAAATTCTCGTGTCGCGGTATTTGTAGTTAAATTCCTCCGAAACGGCTTGACCGATTCTCATGAAATTTTGTGTGCATATCGGGTAGGTCTGAGAATCGGCCAACATCTATTTTTCATTCCCCTCAGTTATGGGGGGGGGGGGGGGGGTTGAGAAGATTAATAAAATATATGGCAAATCAGCGTTTTCGGGGTCAGCTAGTATTATATATCATTACATAGTATAAAACAAAGTCGATTCCCGCTGTCTGTATGCTTAGATCTTTAAAACTACGCAAAGGATTTTAATGCGATTTTCATGAGTAAATAGAGTGATTCCAGAGGAAGGTTTTTTAATACATCCATAATATAGTAGATGCTGTGTGGTTATGGCGTCAAAGAATATAGCCACCCCCTCTCTTCCCGTGGGTGTCGTAAGAGGCGACTAAGAAATAACACAGTTTCACTACTACCTTGGAACTAAAAAAACCAGCCGATGGCGGGATAACCATCCAACTACTGGCTTTGAAATACACAGGTCGAAGACGGGCAGCAGCGTCTTTGGCGCGACAAAGCCAGCCCTGCGGTCACCAACCCGCCTGCCTAGCGTGGTGACTATGGGCAAAACACATGAGTTCATGCGATTTTTGGCGTGAACTTGTGGAGGCCTATGTCCAGTAATGGACTGCGAAAGGCTGCTGTGATAATGATGATGTGATGAATATAGTAGAGGAGTACTGATAGTTTTTGCAACCGTGCGAAGCCGGGGTGGGTCGCTAGTATATATATATATATATATATATATATATAAGAGTCAAAAATATTTTTAAACAAATTGGTCTTACTTGTTTTAAAATACGAAAATAAGTATTTTTCAACTTGAATGACTTGAAGTTTAGTCTTCACCACCTTCTTGAAGTTAGTCTGTTTATTTTGTGTTATATCTAAAAGGAAGACATTCGTTACCGTTAATAAAGACATTTAATTACAAAACGGTAAATTCGTGACGACTGTAATAATCGGGTTGTATTTGCATCAGGCTTCCGGGGCTAGAAACGAGTCAGGATGTTAGTGTCTTCTGGGAAAAGTAAGATTGTTTTTAAAATGTAAATTGTGATTCCTGACTAACGGTTGTTTTTACACACGTAACACGTTTCATATGTAAAATTACTATTTCTGCAAAGTATGTTTCTATTAGCGATGTAATTTGTTCACTTATTGTGGAAATATCAGTTAAATAGTATTAAATCGTTTCCACGAAATGAATTTTGCGTCAGTCAAGACTTAAGAAAGATTCATGTTAGAGGGTTGTTAGTTTCATAGTAAAAATAAAATTAAGAATGTAATGGTGTTCTATTACAATTTTATATAGTAATTTTAATCGTTGCCATGTTATAAAATCAATTATATACTTTTAACATTTGTTAAAGAATAAGATACAAAATATATTATTGTTCCGCTGCTTCTGGTGTTGTCGGTGTCTGTTGGCTACGGGAACCTCTTTCCTACAAGTGAGCCGTACGCATGTTTGCCGACCTAGTTGTGGAAAGATTAAAAAAAAAAACATTAAAATATTCTAAATTTAAAAGTAAGAATAAATATTATATTTTGAGTTTTTATCGTTCTTTTTTAATTTCAAATAATTTTTATCATCGTTATTGTCATGATGATGATGATGATGATGTCTATGCCTCCTACTTTGTAATATGTTATAATACCTTAATTGGATTTGCTTATTTATTATTTATAAAATTTTATCACTTACTGTTAGAATCCATAAAAATAACTTAATTTATATTCCTCTATCAATCATCGTTTCCTGTATATGTCACATATGGTGACAAGACGGTATCGCTATGAAATATAAGATATAATTGACACTGTTATTGCTAGGCTTATCGATTGAAGCTATTACGGAAAATCATTTTGCTCCACTTGTATTGTGTCATTTGAAAGACGTAGATGCAACAGTGTACTCTATCTTCTATGGCAGGTTTATAACTTAACCTAAAAAGTCTGTAATAAAGTAATAACCTGCCTTAAATAGTATTAGTTTATTTATTTTACATTAAAACTTTTAAAACAAAATACAATCGTGGGGCCTTAAAAACTGTTCAAAATAAAAATAATATATCACCTCTGTGCCAAATAATAAATAAGTATATTTACATTAAAATGTGACAAAAGCTAATAAATTATTTTAGCGTATTATGTGTATACTGTTATATTATGTTAGGTCTAAAATTTCTGTAGAATTAAGAGCAAATACTAATTAATCAGCATCGTCTTCGGAGCCACAAAGCCAGCCCTGCGGTCACCAACCCGCCTGCCCAGCGTGGTGACTGTGAGCAAAACACATGAGTTCACGCCATTTTTGGCGCGAACTTGTTGAGGCCTATATCCAGCAGTAGACTGCGATAGGCTGCAGTGATGATGATGATAAAATAACACTAATCTACAGTTGGAATTAATAACATATTGCTAGGCTAAAGCCTCGCTTATAATCTATATATTACATGGCGTGTAGATCTCTCCATCTCTTTTGACTTTCTATATTTTTTTATACAAGGTTGGCAAACATGCGTACGTCTCACCTGATGGTAAGCGATTACCATATTCTACTGCCTACAACACCAGTATCATCGCAAACGCGTTGCCAACCCTATCCACACTCCCCCTCAGGAGGTCTGGTCGCCTCACTCACCACAGGAACACAACACTGCTTTAGAGCAGTATTATTTAGTGATCTTCTGTATAGTTGAGGTACTTCTCCAGTCGGGCTGCTCCAGATTTTAAACAGAATATTTTCTGCTGTACCCTGCCTCAGTAACATATAACAAGATTGTACTCGTATATCTATCAATTTGATTAATTTTATATGTTTACATATATATGACATATTTTCAGCAAATAATTTAATTATGTCTGTCGAGATACTTAATATCGAAGCGGTTTCTTAAAATGTAATAGAATTATTTATCCATAAAAATTAAAGTAACAACTTCCGTCTATAAGTCTTTCGTCCTTCACTTCTAAGAAATAAATAAAATAACTTCCTCGTCTAAAATAAGATTATAATTAATCATTAGCATCAAAGAAACCTACGAGAAACACTCTAATAATATAGCATATCCGTGTGACAAAATGATCTATCAGATCGAAAGACGTTCTAGTAACAATGACGTAGATTGGTATCTGTCGTGATAAACTTTGAATGGAAAATGCAGCCATGTTATCGAAAAGCGGTCCCGATTTATAAATCTCGGCGTGAGAATCGAATAAGAATAACCCCGATTATAGATATTCATTGAAGACACGATCAGCAACACTTAATCTTCTATTTTAAGATTTATTACAATTCAGGAAGAATTGTAATATTCTTTTCTGTAATAGTAACATATATTGATTATTTTGTATGATTTTATTTTTGTGTTACCCACACATTAGGAAATTCTAAACGACATGTTTTAAGATTTCTGTTAATATTATGTCGGAAAATAGAACGAAAGTTTTGCACGGCACATACAATCATGTGCCGATATAAGTTACGTGTGTGAAATGGGAACTAGTACTGGTATATCCTCATACGGCGGAAGCGTAAATCAAGCTAGGATGGCGTATAGCGTTCTATAAACTGCGTAAGAAACTTTGCATCGTGTATTTACCGTTAATGTATCCTTATCATTTTTACTTTTTTATAGGTTTGTGTCTGTTTTATGGCATGCGTTACGGTAAGCTGTACCCGTTATATTTATGTAAATTTAATAAAATTCCTAAAAATACACTTAAATGATCGTAAGATAAACACGTAAATACAAAACAACTACAACTACTACTACTACTACTACTACTACTACTACTACTACTACTTTCAAACTAGCTTATTGAATTGTTAGACCTACGAGTATGGTGGCACTTTCAGTTGACAAAACACACAGGTTAATAAGGATTGAAAAAATCTATATTGAAAGTGAGTTTTGATTTTAAACTAGCTACCCCGACAGAATTCGTTCTGTCAAAAGTTAATAGTAAAAAAAAAAAAAAAAAAAAAAATTCTTCCGTGGGCCTTAAGAAACACACAAAAAATAAATAAGCCGAATTGGTCGAGCCATTCTTGAGTTATGCGCTTAGCAACATTAATTTTTATTTATGTAGATATCTAAGCAATCACGATAATATTCAACAAGTATGTAGCAAAAATAGGCCAAGTAACAATGTCGATTAACTAATGCAAGTCGATTATTTAACTCAGTCTAACCATGTTCTTATACCGCAATAACACTAATGAGAGCCGATGTTCGGCCTTGACGGTGATATACTCCGACATCGTGTGGGAAATCTATCAACTAAGGATTTATTACTATGTAATCATACTGCTAATACAATGCTATTTCGCTACACCATTAGTGAGAGTCATTTTGATAAGATACGATAACAATGTGGCTAAGTGAATGCTATTTAAATGATAAATACTTAGACAGGTAGTATTTATTACTTTTGATTCTACGGGACTTACCGCGATTTTCTATGGCGACGTTGCAGACGCCAATGGTAGACGGGATTTCGGTCAATGGTAGCGTCCGCAATGTCGTCGAAATATCGGGAGTTCTAAAATGATAGTTTCGGTCAGTCCCGTAAAATTAAAAGTGTTTATACTAATTGTGAAAATTTAAAAACTTACTGTCAACACTTAATTACTGTCTTAAATAAAAATGATAGACCAAATGACATAACTTCATAAAATATTTATCACCTATGTTCGGTGGACACATCTTTGTCAGGAAAGTATGATTACAAAGACCAAAATATAACTGGTTAACACAAAATTAGACTTTTGTGCCACAATAGGTTATTTACTTACTTTATTTGGTTCTTATTATATAAATGTAATTGTTTTATTTATACGTAACTGAAAGTGTAGTGAGAAAATAACGTATGTTGAAATATATCCGTGTGTAATAAACCGGAAGAATATTTTTGCTTAATCTTTGATACAACTAACTGATATAAGGTATTCTTTCTACGTGAGTTTTTAATTAAAGTTATAATATAAAGTAATACAAGTAAATGATATGACGGTTTTACCCTGTCTTTACTCTGTAGTACTGCTCTGTATATAATTATTACTATACTAGCTGCCCGGACAGACTTCGTTCTGTTAAGAGCCATTTCACAAAAATCGGTAACAATCCGCGAAATTGTAATATTTTGACGTCGTTAATCTCAGTGTTGGATGCAATAATGTAATTTATATTCTTGAAATATAATAGAGCAACTTTTGTTGTAGTCCATATTCAGATCAGAATTTTGATTTATATTATGTGTATAAAATTATCAACCTTTTCATCAGCCTCCTCCCTGGGTAAACGGTCGCAATGTATACTTTGAAGTCCTACTTTTCAATAACCTCTACGTTGAAACCATTTTAAAAAAATATCATAATATGTGGAATATAATTTTGTTGTCCACTATCATAGATTTTTATTCCATTTGTATCTCTATTAAACGTTAAAAAAAATTTAAAGTTACGAATATTTTCCAAATAAGTACAATTTTAAATGCGATATTTCTCTTAGAAAACTAAGAAATTTAAACGAACTATCTTCATCAAAGTAAACTTACATCATTAAGGAATACAAAAAAAATAATTAAAAGATGTAATTATTTTTAATACATTTTATATTAAATAATAAAAAGATAGTATATATTGCCACGCATCAAGCCCGGTAAATCAGTCGAGCGCTAGCGCTCTTAGAGGTAAGGTCCACGCCAAATTCTGCGCAGCCGTCTCTTTCGCTCACACGCGCCAAGCGCCTGTTGTTATAGTGGATAAAACGCATTTGATACTTTCATAATAAAATATAAATAAAATAAACATATTACGAAAATGACTGTAAAATAATATAATGATAATTTCTGTAAACAAATGTATAATTTAATTTTCTTTTATCACACTATCAATACAAATAGGCATTTCAATCTGTTTGTCTTGTTATTTGTTAATTAATATGTTTGTCGGTGTCGATGTCATTAAATGCTTTTTTATTCATATCGTAAATATTAGATTCATTCGTAAACTGAAAAAACTAAATCAATTTAAAAAAATTGTTTCATAAAATTGATTTTTTTAATTTTATTTTAAATTTATTGACTGTTGTTATATAACATACTTGAAATTTTTAACAAATTAATTATGTAAAAAACATTTTATACCATAGTTATAATTTTTATTATACATCAGAAAATGATCACGATGGTCTTTTGGTTGTCACACTATACGTACTAGCACAAAGATCGCGCGGCTCGTACGACTCGCGCGATGCGACCAAATTTACCTAAACTTGCAGAGCGTAAAATTGTGAAATGGCTCTTAATAGTTAATTTATACAAATAAATAAAATTTGAGTGTCTGTTTGTAATATTAAATAACCACTTTTTACTAAAGGAATATGGATGTAAATACGGTACATATACCAAAATAACATTTTTTACAATTTTTGTTTGTCTGTCTGTCTGTCTGTTTGTTCCGGCTAATCTCTGAAACGGCTGGACGGATTTTGACGGGACTTTCACTGGCAGATAGCTGATGTAATAAGGAGTAGCTTAGGCGTATTAGAATATATTATCTTATGTATTATATTGTGTATCGTATATGTGTAAGCGTGTATGTATAATAAGTATAAGTATCATATTATTTGTATATACGTTATATTTTTATTCTCAATATGTGGAGATTGTACACGCTAATTTTGCAACTGTTTTATACTTTTCATGTGTCAGGACTACTGGAAGAGATTCCATCATGGGATAAGTAGTGTCGTTGTACCAGCATTGTTTATAAGAGTTATTTCTCATTGCTATCCTAGTGTTGCAGCAAATACAATTATGCAACTCTTAAACGGAAAGATATCGCGACTCTAGAAATACAATAAATGTTTAACTTTTACTAAAATATTTAAATGTTTTGTTTTCTGTACTATAAAATATAAATAAAAATATTCAGAGCACGAAAAAAGACGTATGGCCTAAATAATGATTTCTCTGTCTCGAGCGAGTGTCAAACTAACTTTAAACTTTTAAATAATGCTTTAGTTATACAAGTTAGTATATTTTCAAGCTTTGTTAACAAATAAATACTATGTAGTGTATAATCAAAAGTGGGCTACCGAATCTGTGCATTGGCATTAAACAAAAAGTTACAATATACTTTTGTTATTTTATCTTTGTTAAGGCATATTAAGTTATATTTTTTTCTTGACTTTTTTTCGTGCCTTAAACACTATGGGCGTATACTGTTTTTATAGCATGTTTTTTTTCTCTCTTTATGTATACACATACACCCCCTCACACTCATACATACATAAATACGTATATACATTTATATAATATATAATAATTATCCCATTTATTTTTAATATAATATATATTTGTATACATATTCATTGAAACATACTATAACCTTCATTGCTTCGAAAAAATAACTATTATGTAAGTCTTGTTATTTTAATATAGAGTACTAGAGTTTTCAGACGTATTAAAAAAAAAATAACTTCACCATTAGTCGGCTATTAATTATGTAAATAGATGCTAAATAAAAACTTAACGATTTTTGTTATTTAAATTGGAATAATTTTAAACATTTGACATAATTACCTGCATAAGGATGTAAGAATGTTGAATCTGTCTAAATTATCGTAACGAATCATAAAAATCGGATTTAAATTAATTCAATATCTACTCGATTAAAATGTACTTAAATTATATGTAACGGTTAAATCACGAAAAAAAAAGAAATCGGAACAAGTGTACTTTTATTTATGTAATAAAATATGTATAAATGTAATGCGTGTAAAATGTATTAATGTATCGACATAAATATATATCAATTCGCTGCATGCTTATTACTTTCACCACGTAACGACCTTCATGGACCTTGCGCGTTACTTGCGCGCACCAAATCTCGCTCTACGAAATATCGCGGATTCACTATTAATTGACCGCAATTATATAATTATTTCTGCAATAATATTATACTAATGATAATGTATTATATAATTTTAATGCACATTCCTAATTATTATAAACAAAGTTAAAATGTAATAATTAAGAAACTTGATATTGGATATATATTAGTACTTTGATTAAATTTCGTAAGTAATTAGAGATTTGTGTTTAATTAAATTAATTTTTAATATGTCGATTAATTAATAATATGATATGAAAATATGTGGAACACAGTTTAGTTATTACTAATGTAAACGAACCTCGCTTATAACTTAGGAAAAATCTATACTTTTGTGAAAGACCCAAAAATTTTTGTTTACATAATTCGTTAATTTAAGGTGTTATGAGAAGTATTTGATTTTTTTTATTGTATACCATAATTATACTAAGTTTACAACAAAATCACTTTAAATAATAATTACTAATGAATACGAACTAATCAAGTAGGTATGTAACTTAAAATACGAATATGAAAATATCTTTTATGGACTTAAATTTTCGTTATAAAAAAGGGCAATCAACTTTAATCATTTTTAACCGACGTCCAAAAAAGGAGGAGAGTTTCTCAACCCGACATTATTTTTTTTTGTTACTTCAGAACTTTGACTGGGTGAACCGATTTTGACAAAAAAAATTAATTGAAAGGTGGTGTGTGTCATTCGGTCCCATTTAAATTTATTTGAGATCTAACAACTACTTTTCGAGTTATATCTAATAATGCGCTTTTACTTGACAATTTTTTCGTCGACCTACGTTGTATTATACCGCATAACTTTTTACTGGGTTTACCGATTTTAATGATTTTTAATTTAATCGAAAGCTGATGTTTATATGTGGTCACATTAAAATTTCATCGAAATCTGATAACAACTTTTTGAGTAATCTTTGACAACGCGTATTTACTTGACTATTTTTTCGTCTACCTACGTTGTATTACTTGTCGATGTAATTGAAGTCGGTTTTTTTCCGTTTGCGAGCAAATACCTTAAAATAGGTACATTAAATATCGTGTATAAATCATGACAGTACGTGACCTTAATGTCATTTAATATATTTTATGTAAAACCAGATTATCTGTGGAACCGGATAATTCAAATCATTATAAACTTTGTTTGATAAATTATTTATTCAGGGCCTGTTTCACCTGTCGTGGATAAGGCTAATTGACGGATGACGGTATCCAACAGATAAAAGTTTTTAATATATTATTCTTTTTTATCATTGAATTCACATCCATTCTAATATTATAAATGTGAATGTCATTTTGTTTGTTGCGTTTTCACGCGAAAACTATTTAACCGATCATCATAAAATTTTGTACACATATTATAAGAGATATTAGAAGTAACATAGGATACTTTATATTTATTTTTTTTTAAGAAAGATAAAATCTACGAATTTTATGGCTTCGATGCGAGCGAAGCCGCGGGTAAAAGCTAGTATATAACCTATCCATGAGATATTCGCAAATTATAATCTAAAAGTTGTAGTTTCTTAATTGAGGCGATACAGGTCCTAATAACAAGTCCCTGTTCGACCTCCTGCTGTTAAAGTCTATTCGTAACTTATGTGCAGGATAAACTTTATCCACAAGCGATTTCTGATCTAGACGCTATAATGTTGTGTTGAATATTGCTTTTCTAATAAACAATCGTCAACTTCCTTAGTTCTTGTACCTACCGCTTATTGTGTTTTTCACGTCACGGTCTGCAAAACAAAAATTAATTATTAAAAAAAACCGACTACGACACATAATCACAATAATATTAAAAGGGAGCTCAAGCTCTACAATTCATTGTGGATTATATTCAGTGTACCGTGTACTATATCATTCGATACTTTCATAAAAATATTTTTTATTGTTTAGTAAAATAAATACAAAAAAAATATTTTAATGTATAATTAATATAATTATAAAAATTATATCTACTAGGGACAAAGTAGTTCTACAAAATACTGATTATACCTACTATCAATCAAATATTATCAGAACCTAAGTAAGCTAATATCAATTGTCTTTGATTAGTACAGTATAGTGCTGTGTAAGGAATGTTAATTAAATCAAAGTGAAAAATTACCGTATTCAAGCACTTTTAAACAGTTCAGTAACTCAGTAATATAAACTTCACTAACAATACATTTAATTTAATGAAATGTAAAATAAAAATTATGAAAAGAAACAAAATATCAAAAGTATCGAAAAAATATGTAAACCATATCACGTACGTACAATTTAAAATAATTTGACATCAAATAATCTTTAAAATTTTGCGCGTCAATACTTTCACATACTCGTATTTTTATCGATAACTAATTTAGGGCTTTTTTATTTACCAATAATTACTGTCCCCTTCTTTCTGCAAAAATAACTTAATATAATTTAAATTTCTTTATTTTTTATTACAGTGAAGTTATTGCGCTATAAAATATCGTATGTAAAGTTGTTACAAATTGTTTCCAATAATCAAGTGTTTTTAGTTAAAAACATGTTTCGTACATATATTTCTACTTTTACTTAATTAATAGGAAAAAAAATCAAACCATTTAATAACAATAAGCATAATAAAATAAATGAAGAGGGTAAAAATACATCGGGATTTTTAATATTTTGATCCGGTATCGTTTTTCATTATGACTATTGACTAGCCAGTTCAATTCCTACCCTTAGTCTGGGAATTATAATTGAATGTTATAGACCTTAGTAACAGTCGACTGTGTAATTAAAAAAGAAAAGGTAAAATGAAAATGAATTTAACTATATATTTATTTATTATAGCTTAAACAATGTTTATTTATTTATTTATTCATAAGTCAACACTAACAAGTATAGTACAAGAACAAATACAAAGTTAATAAAGTAAACATCGGTGTCTAGATAAATGCCTACTTTTTTTCAGGTGTTCCTAAATTACTAAGAATATCGTCAAAATCGAAAGAAGTCAAATTAAAAATTGTCCATTTAGTATAGGTACAGTAATAAATATTCGAGATTAAATTCAGAACTTGTTGTCAAAAACTAAATTATGAAAAGTAAACTCAAAAAAAAAACTGACGTCAAAAACATAACACCGACGTCAATAACATGTTCGGTAACAATTTCATAACTAAATTTTAAATTCATCACGCCAGTCAAATGTCAATAGACCACCATGCTAACAACGAGTGACATGCCATATCAGACAAAGATTATTAATCACACGGTAATTATTACCTAAGAATCTTCAGACAAATGAAATTGACAAGGCTTAAAATAGCCTAAACAATCGAAAGTATCAACAGTAAATCACCTGTTGTCATTTGTATTGTAAACTTATCAATCAATCGATTCGTAAACTTTGGCAATACAAAACATACTTTATGTTAATGGAATAAAGACTATTGTTATTATTTTTATTTGTTTCTTAAAAAAAAATTAGACATTTGCCGCAGTAGATGAGCGCGAGTCATTTTTATTACAGACTCGATACCATCTGATCGTGACTTTTGGTCACAGAAAGTTCCTTTGATCTCCGAAGTCGCCGATCGCGCGTTTATAACGTACATCGAAGTCATTAGCGAAAATAAAAAAACAATAAATTGGATGTTCAAAAGATACAGAGTGATTGGACTTTGAAGGTTACTTTTTAAATGACTTTGAAATGTGTCTTGAAAAATAGAATGAAATGTGTATTTTGAACGGAAATTTCTTTTACTTTTCATTCCACGACTCGCACGTGTGAGACAGACAAAAAAAGACATCAACAACAAAGACAAGCCGAGAAAAAACGACAAATTGACACTGATTTGTTGTATTTGTTTAAAAAAAATAAGTATTGTATGTCCTTGAAATCCTACACTAAAAATAATGTCTGTGGGTCTAAACTTTACATAAGAAACCATTTGATAAATCCGAGAATCGAGTAATTTTAACTTACAACAGTAATCAATTGCGTACATTTCGTATATTGCAACTACATAATAATATTGCTGTGTGTCACTTTTATTTTCAAATTGAGTCGACGTTGTCTGACATTTCCTTTAAAGTTTGATCTGATAGTTCATATGATAAAAGTACGAGTAACGCACGTCACGAGTGTAGCGAAAGTGTTCTTAATGAGTTGCACCTCCGGCTATAGACACCATACGCCAACATCAAAACTCCAAATTGGCCCTCGTTTGACACTCCTCTATCTAAAGTGACCCACAAACCGCTCTAAAATAATACTTATACGTATATAAATAAAGCATATTACACATTGAGACGAATAATAGATCCAAATTCGTAAAGTAAAGCACTAGAGTTCACTATCGTTTGTATTTAGAAACAATTGTGCGTATACAAGCGCCCGTAGATCGATGTTGATTATTTCGTACTGACAAGCAAATTAGCTGATTCTTTTGTCTCGTTTGGACGTATTAACCGTGATAGGTGATTGAAAGAGTCCCGATAAGGGGACCAAATGTAATGTTCAATTAAATAGTTCATTTGATCTTGTATGAATGGAATTACACAGCGATATGAGCAGAGTGTTATTCAATGTTAGTTAACTGGTGAAACTTTCTTTAATCGACAACACATTGTTTGAAAAGATTATTTTCGTTGACGATCACTTTCACATTAGTAATTTAACTATTTTTAGTCAAAGAATAATTAAAAGATATACGACAAAGTTATTTAATACCAATATCAGGAAATAAGTACAAATATACGCCTGTCTATACCTATCAAAAACAGGAAGCTATCAATCATATTTTAACGTTTATTGTAAATTTCGGTGATCGTTAACTGGAATACATTAGCCTGATTTCCAACAGTATTTGATAACCACAAACAATAACTTGTGTTACCCATAAAAGTCGTATAAAGTCGGAAGTTACAAAACAGTCGCATGTGACCTCAGATTTACACCAATCCGAAGTGTGACGGGAAAGTTACTGTAATTGTAAGAAATTTTATACCTATATTAAGATACGAGGAATCTGATAATAAAATGTCCGTAACAACTTTTCAACATGTTTTTAATGGCGCTTATGATATGATTAACAAAAATAATGAACCACCATTGCATGATGCATTTACGACGCTGAAATGTGGAAGCGTTATTAAAATAATTAATGTTAAAATGAATTTGTAATTATTAAGTAGCATTAAGACACATTTTCTAAAACTACGGTGATAGCCATGATTCAAGATGACTTATGGCAATTTTTTTTCAGGACTGGGTATTTGTAAATAAGCTATATATATAATAAGCTGTATATATAAGCAACATTATTTTTTGCTGACTTTCTCATTATAAATAAGCAGGTAAATTATATATAATACGCTATGAATAAATTATTTATTACGCACGTGTTGTGATTCTAAAATATATTACAATACTTAATATACACAAAAAAAAATGTTAATTTAATTTACGTCACAATTCTTTTTTATCAAACGACATTGTCGGAAAGATATCTTATTAGTAACTACCTATAACAGATTGAATGACTTCGTAACATTATCGATCGCTTTCCCTATATTACCTAGGCTTTTCCTGTCGGACAACTGGTAAGTATTTAAATGTTGGATGCAAATCGAGGAAATACATTCTCATAGATTTCCACCCGTCAGTGATTGTCACGACGTTGGACAGTGATGTGACAGAATTGACATAACCGAGACATAATCGAACACGTATGCCGACAAAACTAAACAAACTTATATTTACGATTTCCTCTTAGCTATAACGCACCGATTGCGACCTTATACCCAACTATCGCAAGAATTAATAATTATAGCACATGCAGATTATGTAAACTTTATTACTAGAACAGTAGTTGATGAGCGTCGGATCAATTTTGATAGTTATCGAACTGACGTAGAACCAGCCGTAATTGATACTAACAAAAGTGAATGTGAAATTCGATAGACTAAGAAAGCAAAGGTTAACCATTATGACTGTAAAGATGCACGTGAGCACCAACTTGCTATTAAATTACCCGAGTTATTCGTTTCTATCGCTCATTAGGACGTAGAAACATTGACAATTGAATACGTAGCTTTCCCGAGTTAACAAACACTTGTTTATTCAACAAATAATGGTTTATAACTTCTTTTTTAGTTATAAAGTCTGATTTGTTGTAATCATGTCAGTTCTTTGAGATATTTCATGAGTGCTACAGTAGTTTGTCAGGCTTAAACAGGTTTGAGGTTGACATCCGTACACCGTTAGCCGCTGTATCATTGACCTGTGCCTTTCTTTGTCTGGTCACATACATAGCACAATTAACAGTTAACAATCGTATCCAATTTTCTATCTTTCGAGTGAACTTGCTCTTACACTTTCTCTCAACTTACGGTGAGAATATGTGTTCGTTATTTTTTCGCTAAATAATATGTATTTTTTAGTTATAAACGTGACAGTTTCATAATATTTTACTTAAATTTTTTTTTTAAATAGACACTCAAAACGATTTCGAAATGATGATGAATTCGAATGATGAGTACTGAAAAGTGTACCAGATCAAAAACATTTGATACATATCATAGAAAAATTTGATGACAAAATTGCTAGTTGTTACTGCGAGCGTTCCTTGCAGCGATTTCCACACATTATGGGAACTATCCAACCTGTCATTCCTTTGTTGCAAGTCAATTGTGTTATTTAGGTCTCAAAGTCTTTCACTGTTCAGTAAGCATATAATCAAGCACCGTGGCCTTGTATTGTGTTACAACCGCAAACCGATATCTTCATCTGTTGTTACTCCTCGATTGATACAAAGTTTCAGATACACGATATATGGGTCACTCATGAGGGTCAAGGCTTTCTTTACAACTTCATTCATTGTTTTCGTGAAAGGAACACGTTGTTTTATAAAATCCGGGAAAAGGTTATTAAGGTCAGTGGCTTGATAAGTATTTTAAAAATATATGTAAGTAGGTTTAGGTAATTTTATTCGTTATGTCCGATATTTTGTTTTTACTTTGAATCTTTCGTATATATTAAATATATCGAGTTGATGTTTTTAAGTTTTTTTTATATTATTTGGAATTATCCGCTTTATTATAAAATTACAATTCGTAAAAAATCACTTAAGCTTATTTGTATTAATTATAATCACACAAATAAAAAAAATGTAATTAAATGTAACCTTGACTTTGACTTTCATCAACCCAATAACAAAATAACTAGTTAGATGTTTAAATATTTTGTTAATTTGCTCGTTAATCGCTGCCACTTCCGTTCAACGCTTACTTATCTCACATGTTAGTATGATCGAGTGACTGTCAAAGGTCTAACTAGTGGTCCGACACGTGCTTAATAGATTTTAATTGACACAGCTAAACAAGTAGCCCTTTAATATTAGTAATACTTATTAAAACCGACAATAAATGTTGCTGGAAACCTGGCAGCTATATCAGTGTCATCATCATCGTCATTACTTCAGCCTATCGCAGTCCACTGCTGGACATAGGCCTCCCCAAGTTGTATCAGTGTTATAGTAAACTATTTCTATGTAGTATTATTAGGTATTGTGTACTGTGTAGTATTTAAGACATTGAAAGATTGATATTTTAACCGACTTAAAAAAATGGCTCATAAACAACAAATCGCTGACTTTTATTAATTATGATATGTAATTGAATTTTGCGTTTGCGAACAAGCACAATTATATTGAACAAAAATTATGTGAAAATATGTTACTAAGAATAACTAAATTCAAATTATTAGTAAAGTAATCAAAAAGTTCTACTACTAAGCTATTTAATTGAATTTAGAGTACACTAAAAACCTAGACCCACGTCATTTTACCATAAGCAGAATATTTCAAAATCAAACCCTGACGAACTTTTTCCTAGAATCAATATACTCAAAAATTTGCAAACATAACGCATCAATAAACCCACACATACAAATAAACAAGCCCCCACGCATCCACCCATACAAAAATTTGTCGAATTTCCCACAGTAATTAACCTGTATGAGTAAAGGTAGTCAAACTCTTACTTTAATTACTTAAAGTCACCGTATTACCATATAAATATTAAAAAAATCATAAACTTGCACCGTTTTTTTTTTTTCAGATATTACGGTAACCCAAATATAAGCTTAATCGTTCTTTCTCAAAACAATTTCAGATAAACATCGCAAAATAAAAAAATTGTAAAGTAAGTATAGTTAATCAGCTTTACCCAATGAAAAGTATAAGAGTTTAATAATTCGTTTAGTAATTTTAGACCATGAAATGACTTTCCTTACAAATACATTGAAGACAATTATTGGCTGATATAAAAGATCTTTCTAAAATTAATGATCAAATAAAAAAAAATACGTCAAATAATTAAGAACTAATTTATACATACAATCTAATAGCTCATCTTAATCGATAATAAAAAAAGATGACCCAAAACACGTGATGTCAATAATGCTATATAGAAAGTGAGAGCAATAAAAAATAGGAAGAGGTTTCTATTAAGTTAAGAGAAATGATAACGAACACATCGCTAACAATAGAATCAAACATCTCGCTCCAATTCCCATTGACGGGGATAGTTTCTAATCCTAAATCATAATGAGTATACCATATTCACACACTAGCGAAAATAGTTCCCTTATTATTTCCTCAGCTATGTACATTGTCTTCAGACTAATTAATGAACGATTAGAATTGCTTGATATATGGAAGTCGGATAAAATATTTTAGTAGCTGACCCGGGGAGCGTTAAGCGCTTTCGTACATTTTGGCGAGTCATTATTATTTATTTAGATTCTGTTGTCTCTCAACTAACACTACTTCCTCTTATGATTATGAAGTCTATTGCAAAGAATTAATTGGCATAGAAAACGCTCAGTAACAATTCATCACTCATTATTAAAGTTTTTGTTCTCAGTTTATCATTAAATTCGCCGTTTTATCTCCGCTACAAATGCATATAATGGTAGCCAAATTAAATCCATCAATCACTCGAATCGAGATAAATATTAACGTTTAAGTAGACACGCGAAAAGAAACGCATTAAAGAATGTAAGTGTACATACAGGAAACAAAAAGATATTTTCGATAACTTGATTACAAAACTCACTTTCTACTGTATCACGCTCATTGAACGGAAGATTTAATGAACTTAAAATGACACGACGGTATCGTTACAAAATTGTAATCTTTAAAAATCAATTTTATAGCAGGAAACGTAATATGCAGCGTCGATACGAGCTGTTCGAGAATTTATTTATTGATTATTAGATAAATGTGAATGATAGTGTGAAATCACAATGGAACTGTCAATTTGTATTCACCGATGTTATGCATAAAAACTATTTGTCTAAAAACGAATCTGATTTCATAGTCCGATGATTTTGCCAGATAGTCTCATTCGTTTGCTATACATGTATATTCAGACGACGGAACAACGGTTCTCGAGCGTTGACCTTGTTGATAGAAGAAACGAAAGTAATTGTTGTTTCCGCGACCTCAGGTCAAAGATCTGTCACCGGCCATCTGTAAGGTTTCCTCGCGTTGGATCACGAATCGACATCACGATATAATTTCACGAAGCCGCGTCACGGCGTGATCTCGAAACGATATCTGCGGATCGCATTCAAATTGCCGTGAATAATTTTAGAATTGGCATTAAAGGTTATCGATATTCAAGTACCAGAGCATCTTTAACGCATTTCTATTTTGTCAATGGAAATTACTGCAGTCTGTTAAATATTCCGTCGACACCAAAATATCTTAAATTCATGTTAAATTTAGCAAATAAAATAATTACCTAATCTAAGAACACTGTTATTCATTTATTAGGTTGTTTGTAGAAACACTACTACAAGAATTTTATAGAAAATACATATTAATCAAAGTAAGATATTTACAAATTGTAACTTCCTCAATATAATATTTAAAATTTTGTAAATCTGATAAAATTATTATCAACTAATTTAAATGTAGTTTAACAAGTAATCATAACAACTCATTGGACATTATTTATCACCTAATCAGAGCTACTAAACTGTCCAGTTTCGCAACGTTATGAAGCGGCAAGACTAGAATTTCTTCAATTAATGCTAGCACAAAGTGGAGCACACCCACGGTCGCAATTAGACCACTATATTGATATTTAAAAGTAAAAGTTTCATGTGAACTTCCGTACACTAAGAGATTCACAAGTAAAAAGTCGACTCTTTTAATTCTTTTGTTCGGCTCAAAAACATTTAATTACGGGTCAGTACTGTGTGGTTTTATTTTCTTAAGCCAATTACGCGCGTGATTTTATCTTTTATAATGTTAATAAATGATTCGATTACAAAAAGGAGTTAGTTACCTACTTACTTTGTTTATAAAAACAATATAGCTTAAATTTTCTATGTCACATTTTGATTGTGAAAAAATTAAAAAAATATATATTAAAAAACTTAATTAGCGAAACGACATATTGCCTTTATATGTGTTTACCGACAAACATGAAGGTAGTGCAGACGCAAGTAAACTGCCATACAGTAAATAAGCTTTTCCTTATTGTAAGAGAATAGATGTAGCCGATAGGCGTAATAATTTCCCTGTTAATCGATATTTGTTGAAAACCAGTTAAGTGCGAAACGTATTTAGAAACGAAGAATTCCTTATAACATAATCTATAATTTTATTATTTTACATTTTTTTTTCTTTTTTAATTTTAATACAATAATTTATATATTGTATATTAAAAAAATCAAATAAACATATTTAATAATATAAAAAAGGTCTCTCCGATGGCAGTTTAGGTCTGCGGCCGTCGGTCACTGAGGTTATAGATTAAGATTATCGAATGAAAACGTTTTTTTTATATGGCAAAAATTTTGTGATTCCAGATTAAAATATATACATATAATTATCTCTTTTACAGTATTATTAGTATTATCTAGTATTTGTCGTTGTATATAATTGATTAATATAGTATGTATATTTATAAAAATTTAAAATAATATTAAGATTTTAAAAATTAAGCCCCGTGGAAGATTGCCGAAGAAGTTTGGTAATATGGTCCATTGACACCCTTTAAGTATGGGACCCTAATAGCACAATGGGTAAGTGTCAGCCGTCCGCCGCGGGTAGAGAAACTTACTCTCATCTCATTAAACGCCTCTGACCTTTGTCTAATTGCGGATTGTTTGCGAGGTGAAACTGAAGGTCGGTTTATGTAACAGGTTAACGTTATTGAACTTTGTCTTTTCTGTAACGATGTTAAGAAATGTTTCATGGCTTTTTTATGACAAGTATGTAACTTCCTTGTTCTCTTCCTTAAATCTGCACACGTTAGCTGCCTGCAACTTCGACCACTTAGAAATTTTTATGCACGTAGCGATATCTATCCTAGTAAGATATACTAGGTTTTATATATTATTTATAATTTTTCATTTCGGTCAAATAAATTATTTTGCTAATTGATTAATTAAAAAGCTTAATACTATTTAGGACTCGCGAAAAAAAAACACGTAAAGTAGGTACACGAATTTCTTTATTTTTTTTTCCACTTAAAATAATTTATAAAATTACTTTATCACGAACTATGTCATAGTGCTAATTATCGTCACTATTAAATATTTATTTCCTAGTATAATTATATTTAACCTCGTTCGCCTCATAAGCAACATAATGGCAGGATGAAATTAATTTTAATCTTTACTTAGTCATGATTGTTACTACTGGAAAAGCATTGTTTACATAATCGCAGTAAGATTAAACGCTTCATCATTTTGCTAATGACAATGTAAAATGACTCAAGAAATTAATTTGTCATCGCTAAACTCTTCGATTCTAAGTGAGCCTGGTTTTTCGGATACTCGAGCATTTTTAGTATACTTTAAATCTGTTTTCACTTTTATAAGTGTACACGTATCATAACATGCCACTGCTGGACATAGGCCTCTTGTCTTCATGTAGAAGGTAAGTGTAATTCTAATTTTCAATATAAATAAATATGAATCTTGCTAAGCGCATAACTTGAGAATAGCTCGACCAATTTATATATATATTTTTTTGTATATTCCTTAAGGCTCACGGGGGGTTTTAATACTACAAAAAAAAAATTTAAGAAAAAAATTATATTTACTATTAACTTTGGACAGAACGAAATCTGTCCGGGCAGCTAGTTAATAGTAGGTATAAAAGCACTGTTTTTAGTATGTTATATTTTTGTTATTCGTGTTCCTAAAAATATTTTTTGTTATGACGGAAAATTTATAGCTATTTGCACGGCCAAATAGGTACGCTACGAGAAATCTAAGCTAGCTTCGACGATAAACTTACGCTGTCAAGAAATGTGATCACTCAATGTTGTGATCACTCAATGTTATTAACATTGAGTGATCATTGAGAAGCCTTATTTTAGCTATAGAATTATAATAATAAGAACATAATGGTATATTTCCTACGACGAGTTACGAGTTTTCAAAACTAATATACTACCTAATTATAAATATTTTACAACAACCTTTCGTTTCGACGGGTGCAAAGTAAAAAAGTTAACTAAAATTTTGAGACTTTTTTTTTATTGCAGTAACTAACTAAAAACTTTATATTTTACAACATGGCAAAATAAAAAATACAAATATCGCCTCATTTCTTGTAATTTTGACAAGTAAAAGAAGACAACTGCTGCTGTTTTGTAAAATAACACGACGTACATGCGTTCAACTACCGCCTGGCCGCTTTTACGCAGTCCGCGCGGGGGGCGCACGTTCATTCCTATTGTGTCATCAGTCAGATGTCATGTGTTTCGCCGGCCGGCAACAATGTTTGTTTGTTTTTGCTTTTTACGTATTAAGGTTTGTTGAAAGTGTTATCATAATAATAAACCATTTGAATACATCACAATAGACATGGAAAGACGTTTTTGGAAATTTTCGAAATTGGAAAAGTCATACTTTTTACACTAATGAAATATATGAAACATCTTTATTAAATCCAGATTTATTAATTCCTATGTAGAAACGACCAAGTGGTAGTTAATTCAGTTGTCATATTTTAAAGCACAATGTAGAGGCAGACAACTGCAATATCTCGTAAATTAAACGTAATTGAAGAAAGGAAATATACAATTGTTTGTCTTTCTAAAAAATATAGCAGTGATGAAAATTTCAACAAATTTGGTTTGAAATTGACAAAATGGGAGCAGTTTTTCCTATTTTGCGCTCTCCTGAAAAGTTGCTGTTTTGTATATAACTCTTTTTACTTTGCACTCGTCGGTTTGTATTATGAGATCGACTGTGTGGTAACATCACTACATTATTTCAAAAGGTATGTTCGTGTTGGTGTTTTTTTATACGACCAACGGGCGTACGGCCCACCTGATGGTAAGCGGATACCCGTAGCCTATAGAAGTCTGCAACGCAAGGGGCATTACAAGCGCTTTGCTGACCCTACTCTTGACCCTCCCCAGGCGCTCTGTCTACCATCTCAAAACAGGAACAGAACGCTACTCGAGAACAGTGTTTGTAGCTGTGATCTTCTGTGAGGTTGAGGGACTTCCCCAGTTGGGCTGCTCCAGATTCAGAGCAGGAAATTTACTGCTGTGCCCTACCTTGATAAGATGTTTGTGCGTGTTTGTGTGCGTGTGTGTGTGTGTGTGTGTGTGTGTGTGCGTGTATTTTTTGTATGTAAGTTAATTAAACTAAATAATTGTTTTGAATTAAATAAAATGTAGTTTCAACATTGCATGTGTATATTCATTTTTGTTACCACTTTGTAAAAGTACACTATTTGCACAAAAAAATTGTACACTTTTCAGAACGAAAGTAGTGCATCTTCCTTGTGTATCGCACGAAGAGATGCCTAAAAGTGTTGCTTGAAAACTTGTCTGTCTCAAGCACGCGTCGTAAACTTGGTTTCTTAGTTGACTTAAAAATGTCTTGTTTTTTTTTGTAAATGTCTTGTTAAAAAAAAATTCTGGAAATTTCCATTTTTTCGTTACTCTTCCATCCGTATAACTGTTAATCATTTTTCAAATGAAAACTAGTTTTCATTGTAACAGGTATATTATCTTGTATTTAAAGGACGTACCTAAAAGATTCCAAAATTATATGTATACTACATTGTATTAAAATTGAATGGTAAATTAAAAAAAATATTTATTAGAAGTTCGAACGGCTTCAAAGAAGTAATAACATATCGTTTAAAAAAACTGACCTAAACGAGATTTATAGTAACGAAAATAACAATAACACTAATTTGTATTGTATATAACGAATCATAATTAATTAACATAGAATTATTTATTATTATCACAATTTAAATATCAAATATACACATTTTGTTAGAAAATTAGTATAAAGTACATAGAAAGCGTTTTCGATGACTTTTATTCTTAATGATGTTTTTTAAAGTGTGTTATAGATCAGCTTTGCTATGGAGGGAAAAGTAAAGTTTATTTAATCACATTATATTGCCATCATTGAATAAGAAGCAGGACAAAAAACGGCTAAACGACAGCTTTACTTTTATGTTTTAACGATCCAACAAGGACTACTAAAAGCTTATTTAAAACTAATTTTACGTTATATACAATAACAAGTTAGGTCAGGTTTATATACTAAAAGAGATTTTTGCTTATGTAGCTTAGTCTTAGTCTTATACTTATTACTACCTGATTTAAAGTATACGTTTTTTGAAAAATTAAGTTTGTCACTACAGATGTAAAAAAGAAAAAACAAAAAATATATAAGTTCTTACGATGAAAGGTAGACTAGAGAGTGTTATTGAATGGCTTGCAGGAACATGTAGATGTTGATGTTTACAACGGCTTATAGATACTATAAAAATATATCTACGTGATATAGAACGGGACATTGAGTATCCCTAACAACTAGGGTTGCCAGATTCAAGCATGTCATTTCCGGGACAAATCGAGGAACACAAATTCGGTCGGTTGAAAAATACACGAAAATTGATCATATTTTGTAAATCGCTAGAAAACTAATTGTATTCGAAATCCGGGACAGTCAACTATAATTTCTGGACACGAGACGAGACACGTAATTCCGGGACAATCCCGGATTTCCCGGCCATCTGGCAACCCTACCAACAACATTCAAATCCAATGTGGCTATCGATAATTTAATAGATACAGTTTAAAGTCAGATCGGAATCGCTTTAAAATTCTCGAATTATTCATGCTCACCGGAGGGTAATGGAATCGTTTATCAGATGAAAGCGATTTACGTGATTATATTGAGTCCGTTTCTATATTTTTTTATATTTCTCCCAATGATACCAATCTGTAACTCTTCTGATATTCGACCCTATTTCCTTAAAAGATTAAATTCCGTTAAATGTACCATTTGGTTGGTTTTGGTGCACGTTTCAAAGTTTGGGAACTATTATATCAATTGTTGAGATACTAATTTGGATGTGGGTTACAAATAACGGTGTTAGAGATAAAAGTATCGATTTTTCCGAAAATACTTTGTACTACCGTATTCGAAGATGTTAATATGGCACGTCACTTTAAACTATACATTAGGTGTTTACGTATGTATATATGAAAAACATTTATGAATGAAAAATGTTATCTGTATTTTTACAAATTTCAAATATTATTAAATACTTCATTTTATAATACACGGTTATATTTTCACAAATTCGAATATTTCCGAATATCTAAGAAAATTTAACAATACAAGAGTAATTTATGACTGCCATAGGGTAAAAGCACTGTGAATATTAACAGCGTCCGTTTATTTCAGAAAAAAAAAATAAAAAAAACATATTTGATAAATAAATAAACATTAATAAAATAATACTCAAATAAGCTTTTAAAAGTCGAACTCTATTTTTTTGGTTTTATGAACTTAAATTTTTAGTCAAAACCAAACACATTTAGTAAATAATTCTAACTATGCCAATGATATGATGAATATGTATAATGATGTATGATTTCGAAGATCCTCAATGAGATCCCTTAGTAATTTGCAAGTATAACATCACACCCATGCGAATACAAATAGCATGGAATCAGCTCAAACGCCCATTACGAATCGCTAATAATTAACTGCTGTCAGCGGCGCCTGACGACGTACTAATGATTTACTAGACAGGATAATGATATATGCGGATCCGATTCTCCCACGAATACTGTGAAACTCTTTGTATATTAACAATTAGGGTTTATTGTTGATTATGTGTATTGTTCTTTAGAGAGATAACTATGAATTACAGTAGTGACTTCATTATTACGTTTAATGTGTACTAGTCTCTTAACCCTTAAAGAAGCTAGTAGTGGGTAGATATAGGTTTGGGACTCTGTGTGCGAAATACAGTTTATTGTAGTTTTCAGCAATTTTGGCCGAGTTTTTATGATTGTGTGGTACTCTAGACACTCCAGACGAGTCAGCTCTATAGATACTGCAGTCAAACTGTAAAATAACCTACATGTGGGCTCTTCCAAAGAAAGTAAATATGTTATATTATACATTAATCAATGTACAATATATGGCACATGATAATGAAATTATTTTAACATATTTATATATCTAGTATATATATATAATTTATATAACATTCACACACGGTGGTCTGTTCCTAAGGTAAGCAACTTAATGCGGGCTGATATATAGCTATATATTTTTTTCGCTAAATGCATGTAAATAATAGTTATATATAAATAAATACATATATCACACCCAGACTTGAGGTGGGGATCCAACCCATAACCTACCCAGAAAACAGGGTCATTAAAAACTGCTCCAACGATCTAATCGTAGTCATTTAATAACAAACGAAACCTTTATGAAAAAAAAAAAAAGTATAATTATAAATAATACAAAATTTCGGTCAAACTAAATATTTAATGTAGACAAAAAAATAATAATGTACAACAAACAGAAACCTTTGTAACGATAATATTTTAAAAGCGTAAACCCTCGACATTTCGTTAGGAAACGTTTTAACTCACTGTTTTAATGCAATAAAAGTTAGTACTATCAGGGTTCTGTCTTAATGCACGCTAAAAGCTTTACCAGACGATAGTTTAATACTATTATTTGTCTATTCTAGATTTGTTCCAATGTTAAAAACAAGGACGGAACTGAACTAAAAACGACCGTAAATTTAACAGTATTGGCAATAAAATTCTATACTTTTATATGTAGAAAGTTTTGTATATAAACCACCACGCTGGTCAACTGCGGGTTAGCGGATAATTTTAATAAGAATAACGATATTGACTCATACTTTTTAACAAACTGACTGGCAGCTTTTTGTACTCTATAGTAAACATATAGACAGTTTTAATACTCTCTGAATGCTGTGGATAAGAAAAAAATATATTGATGATATATAAATTTTCGCCTTGATCGGCAGCCAAATGTGTACACATAGCTATTAATGGAAGTTTAGTCTCTACTATATCAATGCGGTTATTAAAAGTTCTTTATAACAAACATAACTATGACAGAGTATAATTTCATTTAGACGGCTAGACTTAGACGTAGCACGCGAACTGATTTTCCTATTCCTTTTTTAAGAGGCCTTGTACATTGTTATCATGGTTATTGCGTTAAAATCGCACATTACGCTAACAAAAATATATATAACTGTATTAAACTTAGAAAGAGTTGCAAATATCATTAACGTGTAAGTAATAATAATATGTATTTATTAACTAATCATTGATAGAGTCGGTAATTACATTTACAGTGAGATTTGTCATATTCGCAATACACTTAATAACATCAACATTATAATTGAATTACTTTTTATTACTATGTAAATCCCACGTTATATACGTAATTATAAACATGTTGTTGTAAAAAAAAAATACTTCAAAGTTAGCTTGTAGTTGAAAAATCACATTAAAGTGTCACATTGTTTAATGTAATATTCATTTCAGCGAATTATTTATTAGTTAAAGAACAAACGCGCTGTAAATCATGTCGTGTAAATGGTTCGTTATGAAAAGGAGCCATGCTAAGTAACAAGCGTCAACAACGCTAAGTTTGCTGGATTCCTTGTCGAAAGTCGTAAATTAAACGTTAGGAGCGAAGTGTTGCGTGCACGCCAATCCTTGAAGACGGATAATAGATTAACGTTGAACTCTTATCGAACTAGGGACTCAAGGATATGCATATTTTTCCCTAAAGGGTACGATTGCACACGATAATTAAACGATTAGTCATATGTGAAAAGGTGATTGTTTTTGAAGTGAAACTTTTTTAGAAATACTGTGATTTGAAACTCGATGAAACGAAAATACATTACTGCTTACGATCGTCGATAGAACAATTCACAACGGCCTACCTTCCGACGACTTTTCAGAAGTTTGACTTCTGCCGTGTGTGCATTGCACAGATCTACATTTTTTTTTACAATAGCACATGCATTTTTTGCATATATATATATATATATATGTGTGTGTGTGTGTGTGTGTGTGTGTGTGTGTGTGTGTGTAACATATGCAAAATAAAGAAAAAGCTTAAAGAATAAATCGTTTAAAGAATCTGAAAACTGGATTCTTTGAATTTAGTTTTTATTTTCTTTTATCTATTTTTGTACTACATCATTCGAAAGTAGAACAATACAATACCGTAACTTTTGAACGTAGTAAATATAGTTAAAAATTAGTTGTAATGTTATACATTCCGTCTAACGGAATAATACGGAAAAAGTTCCGCTATACCTCGTCTGCAAAATTTTATTTGTAACCGTTACTATAATAAATATTTGCATAAATATAAAAGTTATTGTTGTTTTAAAACGGATTACTTTTGACCGGTTTTAGCGTCCCAAATAGCTATTTATTGTTCACCTATATCAAGTTAATAAATCCCACAATAATGATGAAAAATTACACTCGTTGTGTCATTAATTACCTAAAGTTTACCGTCAAAACAACCAGCTTAACAGACCTTGGCTTAAATCATGAATCTGGTACATCGCGAACTTGCAAATTTATTATTAAATGAGTATGAAATATCTTTATTTATTACAATAGATCGAAGCGTGAGATGAACGGCCTTTAAAAACAAATAACAATAAGCAAGGCTTTCTTTACCATTACGAATTATTTGATAAAGCAAAAGAATATTTCAGGACTGACAAATCATAAAATTAGTCAAATAAGGACACAAATGTATGACTTATAAGAAAGATGATTAAGTTTAATAATATTAAAAATCTTAAAATTTCTTTAAAAAATAAGTAATCTCCGATTAATCGAAGCCCAATCCAAGCTACAAAATTAAGGTCTTTCGACTCGTTAATTTAAAATACAATAGTTAACATAATTATGTATGAATATTTTCTGACCAATAAATTAAGGTCTTAGTAATGTCACGTTTTATTTCTTTTGCATTACGATAAAACTTATATTCAGTATTGAACATACGGTAACCTCAGTTTATTTTCATTGTCAATGGCACAGCGTACTATTATCTCATATTACTTTTGTCATCTTACAACATACATTAACTGTAATAATGGAACGCTTGAAGGATGTATGATTCAGTGTTCACAAATGAGAAATGAAAAATAGTATGCGTAAAGTCACATTTTTATCTTTTTCGCAACGAGCCTGGTCGTAAAGTTTGGTATTTACGATGCACACCGGTCACCCACGTGTCGTTAAGAATTAAGAAATATCATAAAATTTATAAAAGTGCATTCGATTTTTTTACGTTTGTGTTACCAGGATTTAAAGCGGTTGCTGAACTGGAAGACCTTTTTGTTGCCAATTTTAATACATTATTTTTAATGTAAATAGATTTTTAGCATCGTCTTCGGTTTTTTTTAATATTGTTCGTTTTAAAAATGTTTATATATTGTATGTGTGTAACTTGATTATTTTAGTTTTTTATTGCAAGTTCTAACCTCTTTGCTTTTAGATGTCATACATACTCAAAAAAAATAATAATAATAAAAATGAAGTACTTGTGCCTAATATGCATAAATTAACGCGTACGTATAAGTCGTACGTCGCAGTTGTCGGTCGTCGTAACCCGTTATTAAGCATTTTTTATAAATTACTACGATAATGACTGCGCGTTTTAAATTATAATTTTATCATTGATTTATTATTGTATTAAACGAGTATTTAAATGCTCTGATCATAAAATATTCGCAAAATCGCAGTTATAATTTATCAACATTGTGTGGTGTTTGCCGCAACCTTCGGTAATCCCACATTGAATGTCCATAAATGAATGTATTCGCTGAGCATTCGGCGTCTTTACACCCACTGTTAACTGCTGTTATCGAACTATCACAAATAAATAATTCGTTGTGTCGCTTTTAATTATTGGAAATCTATTTACTTATGGTGTGCTGTGTGGCTACGGCACTAAAGAATTTAGCCACCCCCTCTCTTCCCGTGGGTGTCGTAAGAGGCGACTAAGGGATAACAAGGTTCCACAATCATCTTGGAACTTAAGAAGCCGACCGATGGCGGGATAACCATCGAACTGTTGGCTTTGAAATACACAGGCCGAAGACGGGCAGCAGCGTCTTCGGTGCGACAAAGCCAGTACTGCGGTCACCAACCCGCCTGCCCAGCGTGGTGACTATGGGCAAAACACATGAGTTCACGTTATTTTTGGCGTAAACTTGTGGAGGCCTATGTCCAGCAGTGGACTGTATAGGCTGTAATGATTTACTTATGGAGATTTACTTCATAAAAATGAACGCTTTGTTGAAAACTTATCAACTATTATGCATTTCAACACATGTACGCATCATATAAAATATATAATTATATACAATATATTTTTAAAATATATTTTCTCCGACCCGTTGGACCGACGATCTACGTAAGATTTGTGGTGTAGGTTGGATGAGGATTGCGGAAAACCGAGATGTCTGGCGCGAACTTGGGGAGGCCTATGTCCAGCAGTGGACTGCAATAGGCTGAATTGATACTGATACTCATATTTTTATTTAGGCAAGACAATCGTAGAGTAATCGTAGGTACTAGAACAAATTTTAGTTTTTTATTTTATTTTTAGTCGTAATCGGATTGCACTTACCTTTTACTACTTACTTCAGATTGCTTTGAACAAAAATAATAATTAAGGATATTTTTAGAGAACCGAATGTCGTCATTGTTAAACATTTAACTAACCGAAGTTTATTATAACTAATCTAAATGTAAATACATAGGGACAATAATTATAAATCTTTGCCCGTAGTATAAAGCAAAAGAATTACTATTTTAACAAAAGTCGTACATAGAGCAAATTACTATATATTAGTATATATGTATTTTATATCACTAATTTTGAATATATATATATATATATATATTGCAAAATAAGTATACGGCTTTTTTATTATTATTTTTTTTTAGCTTTTTGTTCAGTTTTTTTTTCACTTTATCACAAATGCGCTTATCAGCCCGCGGTAACATCATCTCTCACCACCATGGGTAGACTGGTAGAGATCTCTTACAGAGATAAGTTCGCCCTTGCCAACATTCTTTGTAAAAATGACTTGTAATTATGATTTTTTTTAAAGTGCAATAAAGAATATATACTTAATACGATTCTTATTATTGTTTTGGCTAACAATTAAAAAAAAAAACATTTTCTTACAAATTAAAAAAAACAGCTTTATTTTATAATATTTTTCAAGGTACTTATAAAATTGACTGATTTTAAACTTCAAGTTGAACGCTTCTTAACACGTCGGCGACACTCAACTTGTATCTAGTGCTCTTATAAGCCAGATTTAGGTTGCCCGAGTACTGTTATGCACTTCGTTATCAACCGGTTTCGAGGACATTCATTTTTTTTTATGTCAAACGCAACGTAAATGTTACTTTAATTAAAAAAAACCTTAAGTTATAATTTATAATTTTACTGCTTGATTTTAAGATGTAAAGAAAACAAGTTACCAATTTGCCATATTTATAACTTGTATTAATTACAATATTAAAAACATTTTGTGATTAGTATATATCGTCTAGTATTATTTTTTCTAAGGGCCTGTTTTGCCGGTTGCCGTTAACGCTGTTTAACAGAGGACGGTATCCAACGGATGAAATTCATGGTGTATTGTTCCTTTTCACAGTCAAATTCTACTATGTTTATGGCATAGTCGCAAATGTGAATCTTAAAGTTGAAATTTCGTAATTGCGGTCAAACAGGTCCTAATGGCCTATTTATGCCTACTGCAGTTAAAGTCTGTTCGTAACTTATGTGAAGGATAAATTTTATCCATAACTGATGAAATGGTTTAGGACCTTGCATATATAAATATGACTTTGTTGAAATCAAAGTAGGTACTTTAACAATGTAAATACAATACTCATGTCATTCTAATGGTTATAGAGTGCCGATGAAATCACAGACGTATACAAGCTTAAACAAGGAAATGCAGAAATAATATGCCGTGAAACTCTAAAGAGAATATGTCGCTACGGACTATTTAAATACGCACAATGCTCAAAGAACACAAGCGCGCTAATACTTGATAACCGATCCCTCTGACCGATTCGCCGCTTAATTTGCACAAGAAATGCTTGCACGTGCTGCATACGACTTACAAGGATGTGTAAAATGAAATGAATTATTAATTTACTATAATTTGTTAGTGATTTTAACTGTACGTTCGTGTTTTTTTTTGTGAAAACAAATATTTTTATAAACGACAGTGTCATGATAATTATGAAGGTTTGTTTTAAATATCTCGAGACCAACTAGCATACATTAGTTAACCCACTAGAGACTAGACCGTTGTCATCATATCAGCCTTTAGCAGTCCACTACTGGACCACGCTGGGCTGGCTGGCTTTGTCGCACCGAAGACGCTGCTGCATCTTCGGCCTGTGTATTTCAAAGCCAGCAGTTGGATGGTTATCCCGCCATCAGTCGGCTTTTTAAGTTCCAAGGTAGTAGTGGAACTGTGTTATCCCTTAGTCGCCTCTTACGACACCCACGGGAAGAGAGGGGGTAGACCGTTGTAGCTTCTACGATTAGAAAAGACAGGGCTAGACATATTTTATTGAAGAACATGTAACAAATAACATAAACTTACTAGCTGAGCCCGCAAACGCATATGATATTAACCCCTTAATCAGCCTCCTTCCTTATAACTTACCCGATATGCACACGAAATTTCATAAAAATCTGTTCAGCTGTTTCGGAGGAGTATTGTAACTAACATTGTGACGAGGGAATTTTATATATAAAATTTCACGCTTAAGGAATAAGGAAGCTTTTATTGTATATTAATATTTCTCATTTTCTTGTATGTACTATATTGTGTCTTACTAATTTTTGATCTATATTTTAGTGATTTGTAATATTTTATGACGCTATACCACTAAAGCAATAATTCATTCCGTAAAAAATGTGTTCATAAAACGAATGCAAATTTTGTTATGACGTAAAGTATAAACTAGCAGCGTGCGACCATTTAAAAACTAAAAAAATATATATATTACCCAATAATATTTATTCTTTGTTCAACATATCCTCATGTTTTAAAATTAATATTAAAATTTACTACAAATAAATAGTAAATTTTTATTTCATTATTTACATAAACAAAATAACAACACAATCCAAGAACATGTGAATGAGTAAAATCTGTAGGCCAAAACATCACTAACTTTAATTTTAACAATTCTCTTAAATTTTTTATTTTATTCAATGCAAATTTCACACCAAATCAAACACAAAGTATATATTTAAGAATGTTAAAGTCAAGTAAGAAGTAAGAAATTTGTTCTACTACTAAGACAAAATCGCTACAAGAGAGATCTTGTACCAATTTAGTTTGGCACAAGTCCAAAACAGACTGGGGTCCGCAGTGGCATTGTGAATGCAATTTATGGACGCCCGCACTACTAGCCTGATCCTATAATATGAGCGGCATTTGAACATGAATAGCTTAATGAAATCCATCCACTGTTTACAACACGTCCGATTGTATGATAAATGTTGTGTCATCACTACATATTTAGGTATGGTGTAAATGCTAAATAAAAACTCGTATCGTTATAACTTTTTAGATTTACAAGGAAATGTTTATACTGTCTGTCTAGTAGTTATACAATATAAAGGAAATTTAACTATATTTTATTGTGTATATATATAAATAATAAGAAGTACAATTTCCAAAGTTCGTTATACTGGAGCAACCAGTGAAAAACTTGCAGTCGAATGCTAACTTAATTGCTTTGCAGGGTTAATGAACCGTAACAAAGATTAAAAACGAATTTTTATTAGGTGAGTTTTATATATAAAATTGTCGTACATCTTACCAATACTACAATTTTTACGAAAATTAAGGTTTTTCAGTCGTGTGCTATTATAATAATTATTACTAGTGGTCGCCCAGTGATCGAAATTCGACCATAATTAATTTATGTAAACGTTATGTTTCTGTTGTCAAAGACTATAACTTCTATAATAATAAACAAAAAGTGTATATTCATGTGTGTCAAATACATGGTAGTGTGTGTAATGATTTTTTTTATTGACTAATGTATTTTTTATGCATGATAAAAAAAAAATTAGCATTCTGCACTCCTTTTCTATAATAACTATACGTGTGCGAAATTTCATACTCTTTGTCCGCGCAATTTTCGTAAAAAGGTGTACAAAGTTTTCGCTCCACGTATTAATAAATAGACATTATCAACGAAAGAATATAATTAATATCAATAAGATATTGTATACAGCATGTGTTGTAATACACATAGTATTACATCTCTTGACATATTTCACAGAAAATTGAAAAGTATATAAAACAATTAAGATTATTAATAACAATACACATTCGTTTAATTTTAATCGGAATATAAACTTGATGTTTCATGATATATGCTTATTGTGTGAATAACACTTGAAACTTGAAATTCCTGTAAGCGTTCCAATATCCAAGTTATGTTGCCATCTAACTCTTGAACATTCTAACTTAGTCTGAGATCAAGTACGGAGATAATACCTCGGATATCGGATATAGACTATTTAGTCTGTTAAGGAATATGTTTTCAAAAGTAATGTCGTTTGAAAGTGAATTATTCAATGGATTATTTTGGATTAAAAAGCTTTAAATTATGACCCGAGTCTTACACGTAGTTGCGTAACACTGTCTATAAATGCCTTTACTTTTCCATCTAACGCTATATTTTCCAAGATTTCAATGAAAAACAGTGTTTTCGAGTAGTTCCTTATATGTTTTTTCAGAATAGCCAAATACATAGGCTTACGTATTAATTTAAGGAAGTATTTAAAAAAACTCTGCAGATAAACTACTTTTTTTATTACAACTGCTATCATTCGCCAACTTGTGAAGTAAATTTTAATGTTAAATTGGCGAAAGATCAATATGTGTAGTTTTTTATAGTCAAACATAATTTTTCAATACTACCCAGCCTTAGTGCCACTATGTGTGTCAGAAGAATATCCTCCGTCATTGTCTATTGTCAGTCAGTCAATGGTCACTTCATAGATATACACTTTGATATTGGCAAATCCGCAAGGGAGCCATTTCAAGAATAATAATAATAATAGATATACACTTACATTTTTAACATAGACCATCAATCTTGTCTTGTTATACTTCTATATACAAATGTTATATTTATATCTAACATTCTTTCAACACAGTGCCGTTCTCATTCGTATAGGCAGCACTTGAGATAAAGAATAAAAATAAGAAAAAAAAACGTATGTAATTGTTAAGAAAATTTAGGAATTAGACATCTTCGAATTTTTGGATTAAAATTGTTTTAAATTGTTGCAGGTGACATAGAGGACTGCATCGTGACACCGGCGTACCAGGGGCAGTTCACACCCTTGCCGGAGGCACTATGCGATTGCATTATGGACCTAACTTCACAGGTAATTGAGTGAACTTTGCTGTGATAACATCTTTGTTCCGTGTCAACGCTAACTTAGAGTATGCTATCTTTATTCAAATTTAGATAGAAATTTATTGGACTTAATTAGGATTCCAATAGAAACTGGTTTTCGAGTGATTCCTTACCCACGTAATCTAACTTCATTTTATTTTTTGTGATCACAAGTTTGCTAATACTTTAATTTTTTTTTTAAAATTAAAAGAAATTATAAACAAACGTACTTAAAGGTTCTCAATGTATAACAATACCTTTAACTTAATTGTGCATTTTTTTTTATTTTTTTATTTTGAGCGGTTTTTTATATAAGCGATTAAAATTTGAAACGTTCTATTATGATAGTACGTATGCATTTCAATTCTATTGAATAACACACTACCGGATTTTCGAACATGAAATTTTGGAAATAAAACAAGAGAGCTCTGGATCTAAATTTACCGCAAAATAATTTTATAATTCATACTGACCAGCATGCACATTAAGGGCACTCATTTAAAATTCAGTTATAACAGGATTTTTGCATTCCAATTCGATGAACAACCTAATACCGGAATAACTCTTGGCCATGAAATGTGAAAAATAAAAATAACAATCCGGTTTCGAGTGTGCCAACCTGACTCTCCGCATACTTTGTATGATGGTACAAGTTAAATAATATGCATATAAATCTACTAATAATGTAAAATCTTAAAAAAATAGTGTTAATTTTGTTTTTACTTCATAAAAAAACCAAACGAGTGTACTGGAAAATGTGGCCGTAGGTAGAATTGCGAAAAAGTGGATTTGAATATTTTTTAAAGTTACCTCCATACTCATAGTAGAAAATCTCTTTTTTTTTTCTTCTATTTAAACGTCATTCGGGCAGCAGCGTCTTCGGTGCGACAAAGCTAGCCCTGCGGTCACCAACCCGCCTGCCCAGCGTGGTGACTATGGGCAAAAAACATGATTTCACGCTATTTTTGGCGTAAACTCGTGGAGGCCTATGACCAGCCGTGGACTGTATAGACTGTTATGATGATGATAATGATGAAACTTAGCTCTTTTGTCTTAAAAAGTTCTATTTGTATATTTCACTACACGAAAAATATGTCCTTTTGGCAGTTTTTAGTATCCAAGGATCTTGAGATCAATATAAAAACCGTTTGATTCAGATATCTCGTCACTTAGACCACTCTACTTTAATCTTACACTTTTTCACGAAGCATCCCTAAATAACGACGAAGTGAGGTCAGCTTTCGTGTTCACCGTGTTTTATTATCAGACTCTTTTATAAACTTAAAATGCATTTGGAATATTTTAACAACAAACAACTTCTTCGCTTTCGTTCTTAGAACAAAATTATTAGCGATTTTATTAATGGAGTTAAAATCAGTCGAACGTTTTGCAAACGACGTTTCTTTTTTAACTATCTAAATAAAATTTAAATATTTTCGATTTTGTTTAGTATTTTTATTAGAAATCGTTGGCACGACACATCAATTGATAAATATATCCATAGTAATATTGATATATTTTTATCAAAGAAAATAAAATCTCTTTAGAATTATAAAATAAAATAAAAAATATGCAAATCACAACACGCATAACTAGTAAGTAATTTTATGATATTTTAGTTTATATGATTGTAACAAGCACACCTATATAATAGTTAGTTTAATATGGAGAAAGTAACGAAATTGAGAGAAAAATTTGCATGTGCAGTTGTATCACTTTTCTTCTTTTATTTCACATTATCAATTTACAATAACAACATTTTATTTTTAAAATAATAAAAATTTTCGCCTTATTGTCATTAGCCTCAATTTAATTTCATAAATATCTGTGCCTACCATAAATCTTTGAAAGTCATGATTATAAAATACCCAAGTGCACAGTTCACCTGATGGTAAGCGATTTATGGTAGACACCTGCAACACGAGCGCCTACAATGTGTGTATGTTAAGTCATTAAAAATTAAACATCACTAAAATTATGATCTATGTGAAAACAGGGTGTTTAGTAAGTTTGTTGTTATTAATTCTGAGTTTTCGATATATATTTTTTTTATGTCACTAGCTCGGCAAACAAGCTTACGGCTCACCTGATGGTAAGCGATTACCGTAGCTTATAGACACCTGCAACACCAGAAGCATCGCAAGCGCGTTGCCGACCCAATCCCCAATCCACCCAGGAGCTCTGGTCACCTTAATCACCAACAGGAACACAATACTGCTTGAAAACAGTATTATTTTGCTGTGATCTTCTGTAAGGTCGAGGTACTACCCCAGTCGGGCTGAAAATATTTCTGTACTATTGCAAGCGCCAAGATACGAAAGTTTACTCTAAATTAGCTTTACTCTAAATTACCAACAAAAACAGTGGACACGTGACTGAAGTTTACTCCATAAGACACCTAAGAACAATTACTATAATATTTACTATTAGTACATATATTTTTATTTATCTCTATGAGATGTAAAATGTCACTTAAAGGGCGGTACTATTTCACGGGATTTAACTCCCTATATTTTTTTATACTAAGGCCTTATATCGTTACTTTAGAAGTAAAATCCAACAAACATGATGAATACTGTTTTACATATAAATGATAGAATAAATAAATAATTCATTTATCGATATTATTACAAATTTGTAATAGTGTTTCGCAAGCCAATACAATCGTCGTGACAATAGAATGTCGTTTGCCGTCCGCAGGTCTCACTCTAAATACCAAATGTGGGCAGGAATTTGAAGTGGATAATGCGACATTTAGATTATACGCCATCTTTTTATGTTATGAAATAGATTGTCATTACTGTATCTTGTTTCTTTATCAAGAAATCATTTATAATATATATTATGGTAAGATAATAAAATGACAACGTGTTTGCACAGCGGTCACAGCAATAGCTGTTCCGTTTGCAGTCGCGAGTTAAATCGCCACAGATTATAAATATTCATATAGGGTATATAGAGTATTGTGTGTGTTACCAGACCCCCGACACATGATTAACATTTTACTAGTTGTTGTTGAGTGTTTATTTTTATTATTAATCTGTTCTTAGACACAAAACAGTAGGTTTTTCGAGGCAATTAGTCAATGTCAATTTCTGTTTTTTTTATTATCTATTTCACACATTCATCACTCATCATCATCACTTCAGCCTATCGCAGTCCCCTGCTGAATATGGGCCTCGACAAGTTCGCGCCAAAAATAGCCTGAACTCATGTTTGTTGCACATAGTCACCACGCTAGGCAGGCGGGTTAGTGACCACAGACAGGGCTTTGTCGTACCGAAGACGGGACGAGAGGGGGTGGCTACATACTTAACTACCGTGACCACACAGTATAATTATTACTATTTCTATATGATATATGAATATTATGGCGTAATTTAAAAGTTGTAAATAAACTGTAGCTAAAATAACAGGTTCGCGAGGGCAGACTAAATCACAACCAGCTTGTAACTAACTAAAGCAAATAATTTAGGTGTCGTATATCGAACAGATTAATGCAATATATACATATATCTATCTACGCACCTTTCTCTGGAATTCGCTATGTTCTTATCGTGAGAATTGATTGTAACCTTTCGATTTATCTGAACTAATTACGTTAATTAATTCGCGTGTATTCGACAGATAAAATCAATTGGAAAATAATTATAACGCAGAGAAACGTTTTGTTTTACTTACTGAAAATATAGATACAATAATTATATAAAGTCTTTCTTACTTTATTACTATATTAAAAAACCAATGTATAACTTTAAATGTATAAAACATATATGAAATTATTTATTATTATTTTATCGATACAGCCTGTAATATCCCACTGCTGGGTATACCTATTTTTTCATATAGGAGAAGGATCCTAGCTTAATCCAACGTCCATACTTCATGCATCACTACACCACAGCGGTTGCTGATATTCCTTTTCGGCTTAGATGTCAGTCCTTGTGGGTCTCCCCACCGTGCCTCGGAAAGCACGTTAAGCTGTCGGTCCCGGTTATTATCATAAATACCTGATAGTGATCGTTACTCATACTCATATCCTACGTGTGTAGGATTAAGCCCGAATCCTTCTCCTACGTGGAAATAGAGGCCTATAACCAGAAGTGGGATGTTACAAGCTGTCTATGAAAAACAGGTACATAATAATATATTAAGCAATTTTATAGTTCTAGATTCCATCTCTGTTTTGGTTTTGTTATCTTAATTATTATTCCTTGTGATGCTGTTTTTTAGCAACTTAAATGTCACCCAAACAAGGTTGGCGAAATCTAATGAACATAAAAGCAAATAGCCATAAAAGGATCTACTATGTCTATTAAAAGGAATGTCTCGATATGTTACTGTAATTCCACGTTTAATGTAGGTCGCCATACGGTCGGTTATGGTATAATAAGTTGTCTTTTTTTTCTTGCTCTAGTAACTGGTATTATATATTCATGTATGAATAATTATAGCCTTAAAAATGATGTCGCTCAAATGGTTACAAATTAAATCAATTTTCGACCAAGTTGTTGTAAACCTTTCTCTCTCTCTTGTCGGTCCCTCATGTCTGAGGATCGTGGTCAGCATCAGGGTTGCATCTGGAGCGGATGATGTGCCTCCACCGGTCTCTGTCCATGGCGTCTCTTACGACCGTGTATAACCTAGTGGCAGATGAGTTGTTCTTGTTAACCTTTATACTTAAATTATTACAGTTTTGTAAATTTTATGTATCATGTAAGTTTTTAGAATGCATTGTATATATCTCTACATAATTATGATGTGAATTTGTTGTGGCAAAGTAATAATTGGTTTGTGATAACTAAAATATGACACATATGTTTGAGATCAAATTTTATAATATATCAAGAAGTATCGAGAAATGTCTTGTTATCCTTTTTTTGATTTTGTTCCCATCCCGCTCGGTGCGTGTACCGTGCCATAAGGAACTTCGTTCCAATAATTTAAAGCAAGTAAATATGTACTCGCAGTTGTAAGGTATGACCCTACGGTTAGTTTTTGTTAAAGTTCCGTATATTTTTGTTCCATTTAAAATAGTATTATTACTTTTTGTAACCACTATTACGTTTGACATCTTAAGTTATGATTTAGTTTTATCCAGACGTCATCATGTCTTCTCACAATGATAAATTACAATTCAAAATAAACATTCATAATGCAATAAAAATAATAACTCGAACAGTAATCCTTCTGACAAATGTCGCAACACAACTTGCTACAGAGATCAATTTTAAGTGTATGCTAAAACATGCTGTCCTTAACACGAAATACTTTTATTATTTAAATAAAAAACCTAAATCAAATAATGGTTTCATCGTAAACGACGTGCTTGAAAATTGCAACCCATTAGAAGAAATAACCGCTTTGCATACAAGGCAGAGCATAATAGATTTAATATGTGTAGACTAGAAATACTGAAAATCGCATTTTGTTTTAAATTATCTCATGGACTTACAAGGAATATATTTCTCTATCTAAGAAATGTGTATACAGTGTTTCTGAAATACATATTCCTACCGGCAGTGCATCAACATGGCTGATTAAGATATACGCTTTTCCCTGTTAATAAATAAGCCTTTCCCATTTATGAAATCTGTCATACCGGTTAAAGTTAACTAAAGTCATTGGAGAAGTAAAAAATACGATGATTATCTTGATATTACTTAGAATACGAAAATTTTAAGTCCGAAGATTATGTAAAGGTCGCAGACTCTATCACTATTTTCAAACGGAGGTTTAAGCAATACATCCAAATGACGTAGTTTGGCTACGTTTTTATTTTTATAAATTGTCTTTTTTCCCTTTAACTTATCTCACGCGTTGGTTTCATGATTAACAAAATCACTGACCACGTCTGCCACCAACCAACTGGACTGTAACTTAATCTGTCACGTAAGTTTTGTTTTTTCTCATGCAAATTACTGAATATTTTAAATGAGTGAATCGAGATCTTTAATCTTAATAATAATAAAATCTATTTAGAGCATAATAAGTGCGGTAATTTTCTCTTACGAATTAAACCAAGTTACCCATATTAGCTTAAATGTGAATGATCACAATAAAACAAAACAATAGCCAAAATTATTACAATTTTCATGCGATATTTCATCTTTGAAAAACGCTTTCACAGCCATTACGGTTCTTGCACAATTCTTTAACCTAAACGCTTAATTAGACGCAAGAGATAATGAGAAAAATGAGCGAACTTGTCTTAATTAGGTACGAAAAGTAATTTTAAAAACTTTGTATTATTATACAAACGTTTTTGTTTCTGATTTTTTTTATAATACGTTTAATGAACTGTTTTTCATTGTAAAATGATTTTGAACATATATCAAACATAAATTCATCGAATAACTAGTTATTTGGTATTGGTACCTCTCATTAGTTGGTATTGGTATCGACACGCATATTAAAAAGCTAATTTTTTCTTTTTTCTTCGAGGGTAAATGCTTTTACGTACCCTGTTAACGAGGCCGCCGGAAGTGTAGGACTCCTGGCCAAAACAGACTACCCACTAAAATCCAGCGGCGCCCTCATCGCCATAGCGGGGCGCCACGGGATCACTTTCGCATGCTACCGCGACGCCCCGACGTTTGGCCTGCCATGTGAAAGACAAAATCTAACTGAATCCAATGCATTTTTGTTGACCTATTAGGTGTAACCAATTACAAAAGTACGTAGTAGTAAGTAGTTTTGCAATGGATAGACAAACAAACAATGTAATGTACCTTCCTACATAGCTATAGATATAATTATATTGATAAATGAGAATTAATAAACATACCTACACGTTAACGAAAACAAAATTATACCGGTTTTTGGAATTACAATAATGCCTATACTACAAATTATTGGATATGTCTAAAGTTTTAAATACAATCGATTATATACTCGGAAGCTTAAAGATTGCGTAAGATTATCTAAAGTGTCAGTTTGTGTGTGTCAGTTTGTTTTGTCATTAGACGGTATTAACTCCTTTCAAGGTCGACTCATCTATCTCATTTGACATAAGAATATTTCCTTATGTCAAATGAGATTAGATTAATTTAGTATATCTTTATGTCAAATGAAATACCTATAAGTAGATATGAAGATGATACCTAGCATATTTATCTTCAAATGTTTTCTCAAAATTTAGCTTTTTATGACATCAAATATTTTTTAATTGTTTTGTTGTAAAACATATTGATAATTTGATGATTGCATAGATTGTATATCTAATTTGTCACTCTTTAGTTTTTTTAACCTTGTAATTTGTTGGAGGTTTATTTAATGAAGGTTATTTGTGATTTAGTCAATGTTAAATAGCTTCATTAAAGTCTGATATGAAAGATGATGTCTAAAATATGACAATAATGAATTGTAGTATAAACATTTTTTTTATTTTCTTTTTTTTCAATAGTGAAAACGAAAGAAAAACCCAATAATGTGTTTAAAAAGAAAGTCCAGTTACAACTAGAGATTGTATTAAATATATTTTTTAACATAATAATAACACGATTTGTTAGTTATTTATTGTCTTTTGTTGCATATCTAGGAAAAAAATATATTTATATATGCTTCTCGACGCTGGATTGTGAAAATCTAATGTCAAAATGCGTACAGATTTTGATTAATTTGTAATTTAATTTAATTTGAAACTACCATTTTTTGCAGGGGCAATCAGCAACATTAGAAAGTATAAGAACATCGTTGTCAGCAAAGTTTCCGTCGATGCAGACTCCATCGCAAGAGGTGGTGTACGACACGCTGGCCCAGCTGATGCAGGAAAGAAAGATATACCAAACTTCGCGAGGGTTCTTCATAGTTACACCAGAGTAAGTTTTTTGAGGTACCTGTGAGTGAATTTTCATACACTTTAAAATGAATAAAATTGAGGTGCCTATTTTATTATATCAAATGTGTACACGTTATGTACATATATAAAATCAATTTTTGAAAATGATTTAACTGATAGTAGAACGCTGTGTTATCACTAAGTAACATAGATAATATTTTAACATGAGAAAACGGAATGGCCAAAATCGTGTAATCCACGCGGCCGAAGATGCGAGAAGGATACATATATACCTTAAGCTATGGTCTTAGCTATCTCTCTCTCTTTCTCTTTCTTATGTTTTAACAGTTTAACCAGTAAACCAAGAACCAGTTAAATATAAGTAAATTAAAATCTATAAAAACTAAACTTTAAAATTACTGTAGAAAAAGCAAAAATCCGGATTCAAACATCAAATAAGACCTTTATGAAACCGTTCATGAATCTCTGGCCAAAATTAAGGCCTACGAGTACATATTTGTACATATTTCGCAATTTTTTTTTATCAATAGCCTTTAAATCAGCTAAGTTACCCGAATTTCAAAATGTGATCAAAAATGCAACATCACGAAGGTTCAATGGTACGAAACTTTGATAATATCGAATTCGAATCATGTTTAACTTAACAAATAAACCGAACTCCTTCTAAGAAAACGAAGATATAAAAAAACGCCTCATATATATGTATGTCACACACGTCTTTATTTATTTGAGTGAATAATTCTTAAATGTTGAATATAAAATATAATCTCGATACGATTATAAAAATACTCGCAGTTGAATAATTATAAAAAACTTAATATTTTTTGTTCGTATTTTTTAAAAAGATTCTTTATGAAATGTAGACAATCTGAACAAATAATAATTTTGTTAATTTTTTATCGTTTAAGGTTACAAAATTTGTATTTCCATTGTTGTAGTTTTAAAATGAGAAAGATAGAAATAAATTCTACTCAGTAAACAAAATCTGTAAACATCATAAACAAACGTTCTTCACGCCAAATTGAATAAATATGTAATCCATGAACTGAATTTGAAATCGATTTTTTCCCAAACTAAGAAGATATTTTTTCCAAATAGAAAATTAATGTTTAGTAAGCTGATGATTCACCATACCGTTTTAGGATTTCGACCGTATTTGCGCAAAATCGAACACGCCTCGCGTATGAATGAGTTGAGAATTGGCGCCGAACATAGCTACATCCAAAATGACTGAATTATATTTTATCTGTAATTCAATTATAAAATATTTAATCTGTAAAATATTTTCTTTGAAGTTCATATTCATTTTTTTTTTAAGAGCCATTTCACAATTTTACGCTCTGCAAGTTTAGGTAAATTTGGTCGCATCGCGCGAGTCGTACGAGCCGCGCGATCTTTGTGCTAGTACGTATAGTGTGACAACCAAAAGACCATCGTGATCATTTTCTGATGTATAATAAAAATTATAACTATGGTATAAAATGTTTTTTACATAATTAATTTGTTAAAAATTTCAAGTATGTTATATAACAACAGTCAATAAATTTAAAATAAAATTAAAAAAATCAATTTTATGAAACAATTTTTTTAAATTGATTTAGTTTTTTCAGTTTACGAATGAATCTAATATTTACGATATGAATAAAAAAGCATTTAATGACATCGACACCGACAAACATATTAATTAACAAATAACAAGACAAACAGATTGAAATGCCTATTTGTATTGATAGTGTGAGAAAAGAAAATTAAATTATACATTTGTTTACAGAAATTATCATTATATTATTTTACAGTCATTTTCGTAATATGTTTATTTTATTTATATTTTATTATGAAAGTATCAAATGCGTTTTATCCGCTATAACAACAGGCGCTTGGCGCGTGTGAGCGAAAGAGACGGCTGCGCAGAATTTGGCGTGGACCTTACCTCTAAGAGCGCTAGCGCTCGACTGATTTACCGGGCTTGATGCGTGGCAATATATACTATCTTTTTATTATTTAATATAAAATGTATTAAAAATAATTACATCTTTTAATTATTTTTTTTTTGTATTCCTTAATGATGTAAGTTTACTTTGATGAAGATAGCTCGTTAAAATTTCTTAGTTTTCTAAGAGAAATATCGCTTTTAAAATTGTACTTATTTGGAAAATATTCGTAACTTTAAATTTTTTTTATCGTTTAATAGAGATACAAATGGAATAAAAATCTATGATAGTGGACAACAAAATTATATTCCACATATTATGATATTTTTTTAAAATGGTTTCAACGTAGAGGTTATTGAAAAGTAGGACTTCAAAGTATACATTGCGACCGTTTACCCAGGGAGGAGGCTGATGAAAAGGTTAATAATTTTATACACATAATATAAATCAAAATTCTGATCTGACTATGGACTACAACAAAGGTTGCTCTATTATATTTCAAGAATATAAATTACATTATTGCATCCAACACTGAGATTAACGACGTCAAAATATTACAATTTCGCGGATTGTTACCGATTTTTGTGAAATGGCTCTTAATAAAATACAAAAAATATTTGAGAGCTAATAACAAGCTAAACTTGTTACGAAATCGTGTATTTTCTGTTGCTTTTAACTTTGATTCGTTATTTGAAAACGATGTTTTCATGTCTCATTTACACTTTGAATACTCGTTGCTTAGCTATTAAACGGTACAAAATCAAGATCCGAATATGATAATCGTCAACATCAGTGTTAACACGATAGAACTGTACAGTAATTGGCGCGTGGGCGTATGCAAATGGATTCCGATACACGATTTGACTGTTTAATTGTTTATAAGGTAATTATTCAACACTTTCACGAGTTAACGATTGATGTTTAACTATTATCTCTCCATTATATTTAACACGGTTCATTTCCGTGTAATTTATATATTTATCAAAATGTAACGAGATCGATTACCTAAACACTTTTGTTATGTCACAAAACAATTGACGGACAGCTACTTCCGCGTGAAAAAAAATGGTTGATCTATGTTATGTTAAAATATATTAAATGTTTTAACATTTCGTAAAGATCAGTTTTAAATATTAATCAAAGATTGAGAGAGTGACGACACAGTCAATGAAACGATACAAGAAATTGTTTAAAACAAAATCAATCTATTTTAATATAAATATCGTAATATCCTATATTGTAAATATTTCTTAAACCTACTCAAAAACTTCAGATCGAATTACATCAACCTACAATTAGCCCATAATAATGTTGAACTAAACGAAGTATGACATGTGAAATAAGTTATAAATAACGCAGAGAGTAAGGTCAAAACAATTTATAATAATAGACAATCAATATTATTACGATAGTTCGGATTCATTTATTATGTTTGTGCAGATGCAGAGATAGCAGAACTTGTAAAGATTGGTAAACGTTTATTTATTTTGTAAGACCAGATGTATGTTTAAAAAGTAGTTTCGTAACAATTGTAAAATGATAAATGGATATCAACTTTTTGCTTTAATTGAACGAGTTCTATTTGGAATTGTCTTTGTAGTTTCATCGTTCAAAATTAGGATATTTGTCAATTGTAGACTTTAATGGCTACTGCACAGGAATATCCAAAAACTTTCTCTAGTAAAAATAATATATTACGCAATGGAAAAATAATATAGTTCCTAATTAGTACGGTCAAAGCCCTTTAAATTTTTTTATGTTAGTGCTGTAGGTACGATGTTTTTGACTTACACAGTTGTTAGAACGTCAGAACGGTGTGGTGGTAGGTTCTACGTAGTATTGTTTTACATGTTAGTACAGTAAAAATAAAAAAAAACTAAAGGGTACTATCATGAAGTAAATGTTGATTTTTCCTTTTAAATATTGCAATGAACGTAATATGTCTTAATTATGATAAATTAATTTCAATTTAAGTAACGAATAAGTAAGGAATTAGTATTTTGTTCACTGGACCGACATACATATAATATAATTATATTGAATGATTGTTTTTATTGTGTAAATTAATCACCTTGTTTTGATTTTAAAATATTGAATTATTCATATGCAATTTTATTAGAGTTTCAAACTATTTATCTATGTTTGTAATATAATCTATGTTTGTCTGTATGTCCTACATAGAATAGTAAACTATGCATTTGATCATGTCATGATCTCGTGCAATGTGTTGTGAGCATGACCCCGCAAAGGTTTCTGAGTTGGTACGACCAAAAAAAAAAAAAAAGCGTAGCAACGCGCGGAGGGTAGGTACAGCTAGTATTTTATAATTTATGCTGCACGCTTAGAGAAGCGTTTAAAGATTTTATTTTCAAAGTACGAGTATAAACACTTGCGATTGATGATTGAGGTTTTTTTTAATTTAAAGTGACAGACGACGGTCATTGACAAAAACAATTGACAAAAACAGCATTGGATCAACTACGTGATGCGAAAATCCGGTTAGAACTGAGAGTATAACGATTAAATGAAAGACTTATTAGTTAGGAATAGATACTAAAGTCGTCTATCAAGAAAACAGTAAAGGTCATAAGCATAGCGTGAACTTGACGCACAAAACACTAATAAAAAATTGTACGATACTTTTTATTCTAAATTTTTATTTTTTTAAAAAAAGTTATGAAAACCGGCCAAGTGTGAGAGAGCATCGCGTAATAACAAAAATTGATTTAAGTTTATATTGGTAACTTAGAATAAATGATTGTCAAAATTACGCGGGACCTCTCGCACTTGGCCGGTTTTTATTCTCATTTTGATGTTTTTCCCCATAGACGACGCCGGTCGCGATCGCGCTCCTCTTCTCGACATCACTCAACAGAAGATGAATGCAGTTCTCCCCGCACCATCCTCATGTCAGACCAAGAAGCACTTCACCAGCTGTACGGAGAAATAACCACCGTACGAGATGGAGCAGTAACGCATCAGTGCGTACAGACAAACTTGGCTGATGTCATATGTGGAGGTAAGTACCAAAATCACTATGCACTTTTGACCAACTTCAAAAACAGAAGGAGGTTCTCAATTCGAATTTTTTTTTATGTCTGTTACCTCAGAACTTTTTAGTCGGTGGACCGATTTCGATGATTTTTTGACTATTTTTTTTTTTGTTTATTTACGTTGTATTACTTGTCTATGTAATTGAAGTCGGTTTTTTGCATTTTCGAGCAAATACATTCCAATACAATCCATTCAAAGAAGTAAAATTAGTTTTATAGTTGGTGCAAAACACAATGAACATCTTTTCTCTTATTTAAATACTTCATACTTTAATACTTCTACTTTCTGACTTTATAAATTATATAATATTCATATATAATATTCATATTTCATATTAATATCTGCCAAAAAACTTTTCTCGTAGACCTAATTCAGACGGAACCGCTTCGTAGGTAGGTCAAGAAACGAGAACTAAGTCCATGAAATTGGGCCTGGCAGATCCACAAATCCGCAAATCTTATAACTGCAAGGCACTGAAAGGCCGTCAGTGCTCTTGACGATAAGACCTAAAATCCTCTACACCTGCTGAAACAAAACAAATGTAGGACAGCCTGCAGTGCCCTGATTCACTGTCGCATTGCTTAGGACTTCCACGATTTCCATTTGAAATTATTATTCTAAAAATAATTTGAATTGATAGCTAAAGTTTCTTTTAGACGATAGAATTTTACAATCGTGTACAAATATTATAGGTGTCAAATTGCCGGATTTTTATTTCGCAATAATTTAAAAGTTTTAGAAGATCAAAAACAAAAAGCAAATTACATATTTTCGTAGCTGTTCAGTTTTGGGAATGAAATATTGTTATTAGTTTACTGTATAGGTATTGTAAGGTATTATGTAAGACCTTGATGATTTACATAGCATTTCAGAGTATATAGAAAGGTCACTGTAACATTAGCTGTATTAAATGATAACATTACTACTAAACAGTGCAGATACGCTTCAGATATCGTATTAGGAAAGTCCTCTTTGATGTAAGATGAGCTTGCTCAAGCCAATTTAGTCGTAACATCATTGAATTTGAAGATGATAATCGTATGTCCGTAATTCTCTAGTTTTGTAACTAGTTACCTATTAGGGAATGTGGATCAGTATTCATCCGTTAGTCCATCCTTTTACGGAGGACGGCACTGACATTGTATCTTTTAATGCTTATCAGTTAGTGAGATAAAATTAGATTGTGCAATTCCATTTCAGTTGACTTTTGTATTTTAAATAATTGGGCATACCGTTATGGAATGGTTCTATATTTGTTTAAGCGTTAAAATAATTGTTCAGGTATCAGATTTTATGTACAATTGTTTGTCTAACTATTGTAGTATTGACGTTAGATCGCAAAATTTCACGAATCTATTTTTTTTTATGGCACAACAGTTACCAAGACATCATAACTGACAAAAAAATTGCCATCATTCTTTTTAAATTAATGTTAAAATAAGATTTTCGCCGTAATAAGTTTTTATGTTCAGTTAATCTTTCGTTTAGGACATTTTATCTATCAAATGGTATAATTATGAAACCCTATGTTTTTCTGCACACGTCTTACCCCATCTATCAACTGGGCGTTTGATTTGATAGTACATTAATCGTTTATAGCTCTTATTACAGTTGTTTAAAGGTGATAATTGCTCATACTGTCTATCCAGGCGTACAAGATTGATTAGAGTCGTTTCCTGTGCCATACGAACTGGCTTTCCACTGATCTCTTTACGAACATACTGGTTTTACACTACAATTTTATTTTGCACTTGTTTAGATCCTTATTAGAAGGAGATATGGTCGTATTTCGTTCGACTAAAGTTATTAGTGAGTCCTTGTGCTATACGTGTGTGGCCTTGGTAGGCTCAACTAGCCATTAGTATCTCCGAGTAAATACAACCAACCATTAAAATATAGAGAACGTATGTTTTTGAAATTAAACAATAAGTTATGGAATACAGATAAGAATAAAGTTGATCATTAAAATAATAAACAGAAGTGTCATAACGATAAACTGCGTAATAAATGCTAACACACTAAATATATTTTTTATAAATGTTTTATATCACTATTGAATTTAAGTGAAAGAAATATCAAGTCTCTTATTATTATTATTCTTGGCTTTCAGTTGTGCCAGGGGGCACTGTCAATTTTGCCAATGTCACGTGGGATAGAAAAGACATGAAGGAAAATGATCAGTGTGGTTGAGATTGTAATTCATTGGCCTTAATCCGTCGAATCTGTTGATTTAGACAATGTCAGAAAGACAGTGTGTTGCCTAGGACACTCTTCAGGAAAAAGCAGAATTGGGTTGAGATTGTAAGCTACGTTGATTATTGCAGACAGAAAAATATTAGTCAGGCTTTTGTTGTTAAACCACAACAAGTCTCTTCTTACTTCTCTTGTAAATAATCGAAAATATGAAACCAAATTAACCATATTTCTATAATCAAAATGAAAATTTCGAAATATCTGTGAAAGTAACTTTATACCTAATATAAATAAACCTCTTCAAAATAAAATTCTTACTTCAAAACCATTATAGCGGCCGCGTGAGTATGTCACAAGGCAACCGCTACTGCTATTCAACGTGCTTTAGAAGATGGCCATCGAGGTTTATGCCTATCAATCATTTCCGGTCAACAATCAAAGTTAATCGGACAATCTAACGGAGTAAATAATCGGATTTATTTTATTGCGATAGTTCCGTTGTATACATATTTCACAATTTACCGCTAAGTTTCCTAAACAAATTGGCGGAGTCACGAACTCGTGTGACGGCCGCGACCTTTGAGGTTCTGATACGGATATAGAACAATGTCACTAAGCAAATATATAGCCCATTAATGAACTAAAATGGTTAAATTGTTTATAGTATTTAACTAAAGACAGTGTAAAGGGCATTTGATTTGTACTAAATAGCTTGTATTTGGTCATTTATCTAGGTACCTAATGACTAAGTTTGTAAAAGCGGTTCTCTTTTGTTTTACTGTCATCGAACACCAAGCACGAAAATGGTACCTACATTGCATTGCCATATCACTTCAATCAATTTCCTTGAAAGGAGGTGAAGCTTTCCCCAGCTGTGGCGTATTTTAATCATTTTATAAGTTTGCACAATTCTGGTTATCTTTCGGCCTGGTAGTTCCTCTGCGGATAAAATTATTTATCTAGATCGGAAAATTTATTCTTACAAAGTTTAGTAGAAACTTGTAATATCGATCAAGGAGATAAATAACATTTAATTTTTTATCAACAGAATTGATAATCACAATCTCATCACTACCTTGAAATTAATTTGCAGTATCATAATAGTTTTTCCTTTAGATTGAATATCACGAGCAGGAAAATCACCTTCAAATGATCACATCTAATGACATGTCATTACTGTCAAATTAAAAATGACAGTGACAGCTATGGAAAGTGAAGCGCCTTTCCTGACATTACTTTCCATGTACACGAGAAAACTCGCACGCGGCTACTCGTGGGACTATACCTAATAAGTACATTATATACTTTGACTTTTTTGAACACATAGGACATTGAATTTAGAACTTTTTTGTACATTATTTTTTATATGCTCTTGGACCTTAAATTTAATGTAAAAAAAATTGTTGAAAAGCTGATGGTGAAATGAAGTAGTTCTAATTAAAATGGTATTTTTTATTATCATTCTTTGTAATTCATAATGATATCGAAAAGACAATTAAATACTAAAACTAGCTCTGAAATAAAAATGAATATGAACTAAGCATTAAAAAAAATTAAAATGACCTGTATATGTCAATCAACAAACTATACCAAATTAATTTTGTATGCAAGATCAGATCACGCTTGACGAGTTTTTTTTTTTTTTAAATCAAAAACAGGATCATCTATTCAATTATCAACAAACCACTTTCAAAATTCAATCAACTCTATTAAATTAACTCGGAAAAAAGGAAACAATTGGCTATGTGTCGAGATAACAAATAATAGCAACTGATATGTAGGTCGTAGAACGTAGTCTAAGCACTAGAAAGCAGGTGCTACTGTATATTTAATTTTGTTGTCAAGCTTTCACACAACCCGGATAATTGTTAGAAAAACGTATGTTCATTAACAATTGTATTTAGTTAATTTAAATGGTATCGATTTCACTGTCATATATACGTATTCTTACGACCGGACCTGTATCTGTTACTCTTCTTATTTATGTACTATATATTTGACCAGTCTGTAAACTTGTCACTGTTGTACCTATTACATACATATGAGGGACTTTATTATTACATGACGGATAATTTACCTTTCATCAGTAACGATCGCTTTTAGGTGTCTATAATAATCGGAACCAATAGCTTTTGATGCCTTCCAAAGTACTAGCTTCAAGCACTTGCTTTCAAACTTCTTTAAAACCCAAACGATCACATACCCAGAGCAGAAACAAATATTCGCAAATCAGATCTGCAGCCGCTACTGTTAAGGCAATTAAGAATTATTCCCGAGGTTTCCACCAAAAATATTAATGGAAGAAAAAACAGCTTGAAGAACATGAATTTTTAAACAAATAATATGGAAAATTCGTTTTGGACCTTTCATTTAAGATACTAGTGTTCTTTTTAACCGACTTAAAAAAGGAGGAGGTTAATCAATTCGACCGTATCGAAATCGAGGGGAACACTCGAAAATCGTAGTGACGACTAGTGCGTTAGTTAATTTTTTTCGTCAACTTACGTTGTATTACTTGTCTATGTAATTGAAGTCGGTTAAGAAGCTTACTTTCCTAGAAAATATCTTTGTCTTGTGGTATTTTTATGGACCATAAACTCATAACTACCTGTTTACCTGTTTTACCTTGCCATTAATATTTGTGGTTAACTTCGACTTTTCTTTGTTTTTAAGATCTTGTAAAACACAATTTTTCCGAAACCCTATTGAAAAATTTAGACTATAATAAATACGATATACAAGAAATATATTTACAATGACCTATTATTTTATTTCAAACTACCGTTCATTAATTAAGAGGACTTCCTTTGATAGTTTTAGGTATCTAAAGTTGAAAGCATAAAAAAGAGCATAGAGTATAAAAATTGGGTAACCTGTATCAGGTGTTTGGAAACACGAATGCTTACGCCCAGACTGGTAAGGATAAAAAGAATATTCGGATGAGCAGAAGCATGAGTGAGAGTCGAAGTTTAGACCAGGTTTTAATGTTGTGATTGTTTGTATAAGTATTTTAATAACCTTAAATGGCCATAAGTCCATTAAGTCAACTAAATATCTCATCATCATCACATCATTTATTACAACAAATAAAAACTAGCAACTTAACATTTTAAAATGTCAAGAAATTGAGAAATACTGGCATAAAATATAACATTAAATTTTAGTAGCACTTTCGAAGCTAAGTTAACAATGTTGAATCGTAATTTGCCAATAATTTATGTTAAGTAACGCTTAATCTTAAAGTAATGAGAGAATATTTACTTTGTACAACAAATCAACTATAATATTTCAACCTCAAGAATGCTGTTGTACGAACATTAACATTATTTCACTCTGTATTATGAATGCAGCGTAAAAATTCTACTGAAATAAAATTAAAGCGTAGTTTGGGCCAATAACTGCCAAATTTTAAATTTCTCAGAACTGTAATAAAAAAACAAAATTAATTTTGCTAAATCAGATTTGAATCTAATGAAATTTTTAAATAAAATATTTACATTATTCTTTCTTCATTCGAATCACGAGTATACCGAAGTTAAGAGTGATCAAGTATCGATAGAGTGTTTGCGCCAGACCAAATTAGACGTAAAGTATTGACTTACTTTAAACTTAAATAATATACCTAATAAAAGCAATGAAAATCAGTTTTTTTATTGACATAAGCACACACAAATTAACACAACTTTAACAAGTTAAAGATGAATAAGTATTTTGGAAGATGTATACTAATATTATAAAGCTGAAGAGTTTGTTTGTTTGGTTTTTGAAACGCGCAAATCTCAGGATATAGGTACTTTTTCGAATTGAAAAATTATTTTTGTGTTGAATAGCCATTTACCGAGCAAGACAATAGGCTATATAAATTTTTATTCATTGTAACGTTTAAACGTTATTCTTTTCCTCAAATTAAATCGCGAGGCACAGCTAGTTTATCGATAAATAAATACACACGCTTGTATCTTTATCATAAATTGCAAGCAATTAATATTCTTAGGGTTTCACGTAAGTCTAGATTTTATCAAGTTAATCCAGACTAATGGTGCTCGGACTTGATACAAAACCGCATGCGAAGTTTGAACGCAAGGGTGGCACAAAAGGGATATCACGATTAAATACACTTGCGTGATTAGTGTGACGTGCAATGAGATGCATTAACTTATCCGTATTTTTATACTTATTTAGTTCTTGCATATAAAGTATATTACAGCTAAGTAAAAATACATATGACATTCTTTAAAAACGAAGGCATATGAAAGGAAAAAGTATAACAATGAATTTAATAAATAACAAGTAATGTTATAAAATTACACGCCTATTATATTATATTATTATAAAATTGACGCCGCGTTGGCGTAACGGTTACAGCCATGGATTGTACCTGTTGCGTTGGCGGTTGCAGGTTCGATCCCGGCACATGACAAACATTTGTATTGGCCATACAGGTGTTTACCGTGGTCTGGGTGTTTGTGCAGTCCTTGTGGGTCTCCCCACCGTGCCTCGGAGAGCACGTTAAGCCGTCGGTCCCGGTTGTTATCATGTACACCTGATGGCGATCGTTACTCGTAGTAGGGAATATATCCGCCAACCCGCATTGGAGTAGCGTGGTAGATTAAGCTCTGATCCTTCTCCTACATGGGGAAAGAGACCTATACCCAGTTGTGGGATATTACAGACTGAAGCGAATATTATAAAATTACAAGCAATACTATACAACTTAACGTCTATAGAATATTCTTACTTTATAACTGTAATATAAAAACTCATACGTACAAATACAAAAGAAACTTTATTGGCTATTTATTAATAATAACAACGGGCCAAGTGCGTGTCGAACTTGTCCACAAAGGGTACAACACCGTGAAATTTAGATTGAATAAAAACATTGAAAACTATCGTGTACTCTTTTAATTTTTTTACTTTATTTAACATTTATTATCATACTTATAGTAAATAACTTTAGTTAAATATTTTTTAGTAATATTTTATCTGTGTTAAAAATCTATTACTTACAAGATGAAAATGTCGATAATTTACGTAACTTCATTAATTTAGTGATCGTTTAGCTTTTCTTAGTCTATTATTTAGTATAACTTTATTACGGATCTGCATCGTTATTCAGGACTCCAACAGTCAAATCAAGTGTACATAAATAGTTATAGCATACTGAATTAGAAGGAAAAATTCCTTAAAATATTTATTCCAGAAGGTGAAAGCTACTTAATGTATATGATTTTATTACCAATAATCCCGCTATAATCTTTTGATGTATAACAAACATATCATCTATTTAAAGCTTCCACTATTACTGTTAATGTATTCTGATCGGCTTTGCAATAAAACACAAACGAGATCAAATTGTGATACCATAAAAAAAACATATGGCACCAAATTATTTCAAAACTTGGGAAGTGTAGAAAGTTATCGAAAGCAGAAGAAATAATTTGTAGCGATGACTAAGTATTATAAAATGTAGTACACATAGACTTACTGGTAATAATAATGTCGATTTTGATACACAGCTTTTCGATTCTAGGTGAATAGATTTTGCGTGATAATACACGAATTAGTTATCGTTCAGATGTCCATAGCCATAATATATATAAATATGGTAAATACACTCAAAAAAATTCTAACTTTTTAACAGACTTCAAAAAAGGTAGAGGTTCTCAATTAAATTGTATCTTTTTTATGTTTGTTACCTCAGAACTTTTTACGGGTCGATCGATTTTGATGATTCTTTTTTTAATCGAAAAGACATGCTTGTCATATGATCCCATTTAAATATAATCGACATCTAACCAGTAGTTTTTGAGCTATCTTTAATCATTTGTATTTGATTAACTATTTTTTCGTCGACCGTCGTGTTATACCTCGTATCTTTTTACTGGTTGTACCGATTTTGATGATTCTTTTGTTCAATCAAAAGCTGATATTTTTCCCATGATTTCAATTAAATTTGGTTTAAATTTGATGAGTACTTCTTGATTTATCTCTAATAATGCGTTTTTATTTGACTATTTTTTCGTCTACCTACATATATACTAGTCTCTGTAATTTAAATTGGTTTCTTCTCGTTTTCAAGCAAATACAATTATTTATGTATAACGTTAAGTTAAATTGAATCCAATCAACATTTGTGAAATCTAATTGGATCAATTACAATATATTGTCGTCAGATTTTTTCTGTTCTTTTTTTAATTGTTCTAAACAAACACTATCAGATTTTATTATGAAATATTGGCAATGTCAGTTAAATTTTACGTTTACGAATAAATTAAAAATGAATAAATAATATTTAAACAAATGTTTGACATTGTTATATCAAGAGATTTTTTTACGTAATATAATAAAGCATATTCTTGAACGGCGTTTATGTTAATTTCATAAACTTGGGTGGCATATCTTTATAATTGAGGTTTTTGGTTCACTTCCCACGTCAACATTTGTAAATGTAAGTTGAACATTTGTTATTTATTATTTAAAGTTTTTAGACCTCAAATACTATAAACAAGACATTCCTTTTTCAAACAATTTGTTCATTCTAAAGTTTTATAAAAATGTGTTACTGGCTATGTTTAGGTACTATTATTTATCATTAGGAAAACAACCATTATCTTATTATTGTTCGAATTAATCGCCTTCACTTGACAATAGATAAAACGGATAATTTCACCAATGTCAGGCAGGATGGAGAAGACACGAAGGAGATTGATCGATATGCTTGAGATAACAATCTCAATAGAATTTTGAAGACCGTCGAAAAAATAGATTTTTCTTGTTAACCTTGAACAACACGAATATTTAAAATACAACCTGAATGTTACTAACAATCAATTTCCAGTTACATTATATTAGAACAATCACTAGATAATTGTATTACACTATAAGCAAATGTAAACATATGTTCACTTTTTCATCTGTAATTCAAATTTTTAATTGGAATTTGGATGAATAGACAATCTTGAGTGCTAAGCATGAAATCTATGCTTAGTACCCAAGATTACCTATGCCTGGCGCCGAACCATATTTAGTAAAGAAATCTGACCTGAAATTCAAAGACCCAGTGAACTAAACCACTGACATGGTATTTGTGGACATGTATGAAAACAAGACTAGGGGTCTATTAAAGAATGAGATTTGTTTATGGTAAACGAGCGACTTGCGTTCGTTCAGCTCTTAGTGTGTACTAGATTACTGTTTTTGTTTGTCTAGAAGCAAAATTGGTAAAGTCGGAAGTATAACTGGTATGATTAAAAATGCATAATATATCTTGTTTGAATTAATGGAATATATTGTGCATAAAAACTTACTTGTCAAGTGGATACTTATATAATGTAATATTATAGTAATAGTAGGTACACGTGTAATAAAATTCTACGTATATATTTTTATTATTGGAATATATATTATAAATATTTTTGTAAGTATTTGGCGGATTTGCGACTAATAATGTTTTATGAAGGTACTATCTTACTTTTTTATAGCTGAAGAGGTATTTGTCTGGCATCGAAAAACTTCTAAACGAAAATCCCTCTCTTTCTGTCTTCACTAACTTATCATACTTTTCGTAATGCTCGCGTCACGTATTCACCAGCCTACTCCCCAAACCTCCAACAAAAAACATATTCGAATTTTTACTCGTAGCTGTAATATTTCCTTAATTAGCCGCGGTCGTTTTTTTTTTTGTCAAACCGCAAAATAATTTACGAAAGCTAAAAATAGGGAGTCACCTTGACAGTCACTGGTCACTCAGTCAGTACACAGATACATTTATTTATGTATTAAGATTCTAATCTTACATATTGGAACGAAGTTCCTTATTGTGTGGTACACGTACTAAGCGGGATGCGAGCGAGTACGAAAAAGGCGTAACAAGACTTTTTCTTGAAACTTCTTGTTATAGTATAAAATTTAATCTCAAACATACGAATACGTATCATATTTCAGTTTATTTTAATTTTATTATTTTTAATAGTATATTTTCACACATATGGTATAGTTAGACATACATCTATAGCTTTCAAGATCATGGTTAGGTAAAATTTTCTTGTTCCTCTAATTATACACGCATCGTTTACGTCGATCGAAGCGATCTTCCTCACTTAATCTTAATCAAAAATATTACCAAAAAAGAATGACATATTTACCCAAATTGGACGTCAACTAATTTTATTGCCTCGTAGAAGATGGTAGATCAAAGAGCAGGATGGCCATAATCCAATTTCCTGCCACCGGCGGCAGCGACCACAATAATATAATGAAATGTGATGAACTTAAAATTATTTATATCTTAAAAGCTTTCTCCTAATGAACGAATATGTAATTTTCTTTAATAATCAAACGAATTCAATCAAACGAACTAATAATATGTTGACTAGACGAAACCCACAGCTTCAATTGCGTTGGCATTTTTTTAATAGCAATCCTTTGATCTTCAGCCTAGTAATTTTTAAGATTAATACATACAAAGAAATAAAAAAAAACTCCTTACTATTAATATATGAATTACTTTTACAAATTTACTATTTGTATTTTTTATTTCTAATTATATAACTAAGTTGATTCTATATATTTCATATAGATGATTAAATCCTGTCAATACGATACGTTAGGCGAATTGTGGCAAATAGAAACTACGGCTTTTATCAACATAATGCGACAAGGAAATAGAATTAAATTCCATTACTTATACAACTTTATATAATAAAAATACTATTCTCTCACACATTTTAACGGAATGGTTTGTTAAGTCAATAGAAAATCGTAGTAGACAATACAAACTAGTACTGGAGACAAGCCAAAAGAATTCTGTCCATGTTTGTCCAGTAAACAAAGTATAAATAAAAGAGGAAATTGGAAAAAGCTAAAAAAGAATACTTAAGCGGTGATTAAAATTCACGGTCTGAATCAAGTCCATTATTTATACAAACACGTGTGTCTCATCATTAACCTAATTATAACATCCTTTTGTGGTGTTAGTTTACTACTTATAGTGATTTTTCAGTCGATCATTTTACTTCTTAATAATATTTTAGAACTGAGGTATATTAATTGAGCTACGTATAAATGAGTAATGAAAATTGAAACATGTCTTTTACTTACTTAAAACGGTTTACATTTAAAAGCAAGCACCCTATGGGGTTTTCAGAAATACAAAAAATAGAATCACATAAAGACTAAAAAGGTTGTTTGGTTGATCTAAACATTTCACGTGTGCTGGAATCAAACCTGCGACCGTAAGCACATCAACCATTTGGTATGAATACTGCGTTATCGCGTCATCGACGTGTTTACTTTGTTTAAAGTAGACATCTTAGCGTTTACAACACGCTTGCAGAGTTTTCTACAAGAGAACTCTGCGACGTGTTGTAAACGCTAAGATTAAGACATCGTTGCCATTATTACTTTAATTAACGCGTAAATGTTACACAATAAGTGTGAAAAACGGTAGGTAAACACTTGAGAGTTTAATCGGTCATTCATCTAACGAAAGTAAATGCCTAATGACATTATAAATGTCGTAGAATTACCGCGATAAGTCGTGGCTACACTTTGAGACGTCTCGATTTATATTATAATTAATTCCGTTAGGGAACATTTGTATGACACGATTTGTGCAAGAATATCTTAAAACGCTCTCTACATAGACGACTTTCAATTAATATATAATTATGACGTGTTATTATACAGAATCAAAGTCCAACTTTGGCATTTTATTTTTCTCAAAAATACTTCACAAATAGAAGAAATTATATTAAAATAAAGCGCTTAAACTCTTAAGGTTTCATATTGCAGGGTTCCGGTTTGAAGGACATATGAAAATAATAGCCTTAATGGGAAACAACTTGTATCCCAGGGTCGGTTTATTTCCATTGTCAAACAAAGCTAATGTCTGTTACAATGTCAACATCATGAGCGAGGTCGCCTGCTTATAACTTAATAAAATTCATTCACAGTTCCTCTGCCTTTATTATTTCAATGCCCTGTCTATCGAACCTTCTATCTTGACTTCGTCTGGGTTGATACTGTTGCCTACTATAACACGTAGTGCGACATTTTATAGTCTACGCTACTTCTGGATATCCTAGTCTTGTAATAGTGATGGAAGTACTGAAATCGATTTTCCTGTTTCGAAGTAGGTATATTTTTTTTCATCCCGCAATCTCCGCCAGCGTACGACGTCCGTCACAAATTAGCTCTTTAATTATTTTTCAAGGTCAAAGTTTGCGAAAACGTTTTCAATTCAATCCAAATGTCGAATCGTTAATGTGAAGTTGATGCTATCACAATCTCGTTAGCAGAGTACAGTCGTTTGTTCATTGAAGCTTTTAGGGTTCGCTATATACCACAACTGGAAACTGTCGGTAAAGACATAAATGGTTACGGGTCTACTTAATGTACCCTTTTTCAATTTTATACTTTTCAAATTAATGTCGATAATTTTGGAACAGTATCAGATATTTTCGAACCTTTACAGTGTACAAGATAATGTCAGATAAATGACTACAGCTCGTATACCTATCGACTACACCAAACTTTTATAGGAATACCGCGAGTGAGAGCGGGTAACCAACAGCGATCGTTTTTATGATTAATCATCACTTTGTATCGAGTAATTACTTAGCATCAGTTTTTCACATACCCTGTTGGTTCAGACACCCCGCTTTTGGTTTATTCATATTCATAGAAAAGTGATATTTTTATTTATCATCTTTTGGTAGAAAGCTAGTATTTTGTTTTACGGATCTCTTTTGATAATTAATAAATAAAAAAAATCATTACTTCTATAATAATATTTTTTATAATTAATCACCGAGTTTTCACTCGACAATACTAAGACAATTGTATTGAGAATGACTCGCTACTTACTGTGTTGTATGTGTGTGTGATTGTTTGTGTGTTGTGTATTTATGACTTGACTTTTAGTCTCTTGGTTTTTTTAAATTATGTTAGTCCTGTCAGTAGTCTGCCTTAAATCTATAAACCAACTTTTGTGTGTGACTTTTGTTTTCTATGTTCAAAACAACGTCGATAATCATAAATTATTATCATAACGGATTACGGATTGATTGATTTCTTGTTGATGTTTATTGAAAGGCAATAATTTTCAAACGGATATTCGTAAACGTCGATAGCTTCTCTCTTAACGACTCCTTCCTCTTATATAAAAATTACGTAAATTATTTAAAAGCCTTCTCATAGATAAGAAAACATTCATGCATACGTTAATGAGTACGTTATTTTAAATTGAACGGATGCGGCTGGAGAGCTTGTTAAGATGTGGGTCAGCTGACTGCGGCGACTGCATTTAGAATGAAAAACACGTGCGAATATAATACTAGCATACGTATCGATTTATTTATGTGAATTTTATTTTTAAATGCAGTTGAATAACTCAAGTGATATAATATTTTAGTCTAAGTACAGTTAGGCAGGAGCCGTATTTCGCTATAGCGTCTTTTAGCGCTAATGAAATTGTAAAAAGTACGCGATGGTCTGATGCCAAATTTTTGAAAGTATTGTTTATCCCTGTATCACTTAAAATTGATGAATTTTTATAATTACTAGTTTTTTCCGTTTTTTTTTATATTTTACTTTTTAATAATTCGACAGATTAAAATAGTCAAGAATAGTCATTCACAACAAATTTACCTATAGCTAGTAGGTAACCTACCAGTTTACATTTACTTATTATATTACGCTTAATAACTTGATTAACTTAATTTCAATAATTCCTCTACACATATTTAAGAAAATATTATTCTGCAGTTAGCTTTTTTAAGCAAATATAATTTAAATTAGCTGTACGCAGCCAACTTTTTCGGGTTTTATCTTCAACATACTAAAGAAAGATAATTATTTAATTTTTATCCATTAAGCAGATGGGTGAAGATCACGTCTACTTCGTATCTTTGTATCTTAGTAAAAAGTCATCGATTTTATTGATAAATGCATACAATTAACACCTGTGATACATTATGATAGATATCATATTTGTATAAAATGTTGCCACTTAAAATTGACAGATCCATTATATTAGAAAAGCAATGAGATACTAACAATATGTTAATGTGTTTGTTTGCAATGTTAGCTGGCACTTAGCGATGTTGTGATTACACGTATTGAGGCGCTCTCAAGATATGTATCACTGAATCACTGTATCAAATAGATATACATATACACGGTGCGCAAAGCGAGAATTTGTTCGTAAAGTTTTGATTTAAGATTAAATTAATTCAATGTATTTTATTCTGTAATGTATATTAAAAATTATACAAATAAATATTTAGATTAATAAATATTCGGATTATGTTTTATAACAATAGTAAACAAATTCGTAAGGATATAAGGAACAATATTCTTTCGTGCTAAAAATATTCAAGTAATTTTTGACTAATCTAGTAACTGTCTGATATTAGATATTTTAAAATATTTTTTTATGACAATATTAGTCAAATATTTTAACTCTTACTTACTTATTATTGATATAAAAAAATTAGCCTCATAGCAAAAAAAAAACTTATGAAAGTGTATGCGGACGTAATAACACTAGGCCGTTTTTTTTTGGACAATTATTTTATCTAGTCCTACATAATCAAAACTAGAATAATTCTTAAAGTAAAAAAAAAAATAAAAAAAAAAAAATAACAAGAGCAATTATTGTAATTTGATATTTTATTTTATTTCTCAACATCCAATATTGTCACTTACTCTATCCAATTATTTATAATCTTAAATACGATAAATAGTCGTCAAAAAGTTAAAATAACTTGAAATATCTAACGCTAACTCCGCTGGAGGCACGATGTTCTATAATAACTCATACATTGGTTTAATTTTAGTACTCCGATATGCAGCGTATGCAGCAGTGATTTTATGGGCTCACGTTTATTTTAAGTTCGAATTATCTAAGTGCATTCTGTATTTCTGTTTGTATTCAAGATCAGAGAAACTTGGTAGATATGGCAAAGTTTGTGTTTACTGACAGCAACAATTAGAAGTCATAAATAGTAGAAGTCATATTTTAATAAATTATGTATTGATATCAATCAAAATTTTCTAAGCCCTAAATTTATGTACCAACCTCATATTCATTATCATATATCAGTTAGCTTTTTGTCTATTATTGACAGATATTGTCATAAATTTATATTTAAACATTTTACGGAATAAGTAATGTTCAAGAGAATTTGAGGAAATGCTACTTCATTAAAAATTACATTTCTATATATATATATATATATATATATATATATATATATATATATATATATATATATATATATATATATATATGTGTGTTATTTTAATCAGTTTTTTATCGATTTGTAACCAACCTTTAATGATAACCTCATCATAAAATCAATGTCGTAAATACTATAAGTTGCTATAATACCTTCGATATTCTGTTAACTTTCCGTAAAGCCATTTCTAGTAAGGTATATGTTCAATAACTACGTTCATACATATATTCTCTAGGTCGCTCACCTCTCGAATATTCTTCCTCATACCATCTCGAACGAAGGTCATGGCTTTCTTGCTTTTAATTCTTTACATTGCTTTTCAATAATTACTTTTCCGTATACAAAAACATTCGACATTATTCTTCTTTAATAAGATCAATACCTTTGTAAAGGCTAGTTTATCGTACGTGTACATGTAAGGTTAACAACGATCTTAGTTAAAAAAAATAGAACCGACATTGTTAGATAAAAATTGAATATTTAAAAATTGATTAAATTTAGTATTAAGTCACATTAGTACACTATAAAAGCGTATATAATTTCTTCGATATATATATTAAAATTTTAATATACCTATATATACATTGAACAAATATATATTATGTATTAACAAACATATAATTTACTTACCTCAGTTGAGAAGCAAAAAGTATATTGCTACTCTAAGTTTTCTTTCCCGCCATTAACGCACCTAAACACAAAAACAAAATCATTACCTTTATAATGTTAAATATGTGTACATTAAAGTATATGATTGAAGTTTTCACTTGCTAATTTGTATTTGTTTCTAAAATTTCACTTTACCCTTTTCTCATTGATTTCCCGCTGAAAGATGCTCATATACCTATATATGTAGGTAGGTATGCCACGAGTTCCCTAATCACTCGTTGCTTCATGAAAAGCGAAGCGTGTTTCTAGCTTTGTTCCCATCGTCATTATGCTCTGCTGTGCTTACTATACATGTATCTACAGCTTGAAAACGGAAAGTAGCAAACTTAGTTTTTCAATCACAAAGAATTCTAAATAAGTCACAAATAAAAAAATTTTAATGGACTCGAAAACGTGATGATTGCTATTTTTGATTGTTACAGTTCGCTATCGGAATTGTATTATTGATTTTTTAGCTTTTTTTATTCGTTCTTTGTTTCTCCTAAATAAGTATTTAAACAATGATTCTTTATTTAAATCTTTTTTTTCTTTGCGTGTTACAGAACTTAAAATTAATTAGATTAATTTTTTAAATTTATTAGTTAAAAAATATTTTTTCCGACTGTGTCGGTGCTTTAGCCAATTAAGCTATGGAACGATGTATTTATTTTATTTATTTAACAAATTTTTATACGTACAAAATTTAATATACATAACATATTTGTCATGGACACTCACGTATAATCGGTGTGCTTATCCCTGTAAGAGATTTCTTCCGGGTAGATACATACAGTTAAAATTATGATAAGGAAAGATAATCCTATTTTAATTTTTTTTAAGTAAATATAGTCGTACAAGTGCGAATTGATGACGGCAATGAATTCCACAGCCTAGCTGCGTGGACGGTATAGGAATTAGTATAGAAACTAGAAGAGTGTGAAGGAATACGCAACAGTAGTTGTACGTTGGATCGGCACGAGGAACCAGTGTACCCGCTAGATCGTTTTTTTTTTTGTTTTGATATGGTATTAAAAATTGTTTAGAATTCCCTAATGTGTGGGTAACACAAAAATAAATCGTACGAATTATTAGTTCAATTTTCAAGTAGTTAAAGGTATAGATTACAGGCTTGTATTTTACAACTATTTCTGTATACGACATTAGCAGTTAATATATTTATGTAATTAGTGTGAATATATAGACACGTTTTCATCTTTGTTTATTTGTGAAGTGTATCTTGTGTGTGTCAATCTTAAATACAGATTATAAGAGCACTTAGCAGATAAGCGAGAACTGCAAGTTGTACATTGATATTACTGATTTACTTGATATTTTATCGCATATGTTAAACAGACACCAAACATTTGTACGCTCCTAAGTTATGGTAGTTAGATGTTCAATAAAATATTCCTTTGTTAATTAATTCTATTATTAATAATAACAAAACCAGAATCCGAATGATTTTTTAATATTTATGTTTCCAATATTTGTTAAATGATTTAATATGAACTCATCTTAGTTATGAACCTCTATATTGCCACGTACAATAAAGTAAAATTTTCTATTTAATAATATTTATTATTATACAACTCAAAAACACACTCGAAAATAATGTCGGAACCACAACAAGAGAAAGGTTGAAATGAACTGCGTCTGAAATCCCAAATGCAACGTCAACAGTGTCGAGGCTCCCTTGCGATAAAAACACTTCACACTATTGTCGAGCGTCCTCTACTTGGACGCTAAAACGGCTCGACAGACCAAAGTGTACGCGACAGCTTATTGATGCCGAAGTAAATACCTTTTCGTAAATACAGTGTTCACGTTCTGTGAATAGTTTGCTTAGAGTCAGACACACACTTAATCCAGTTCATATAGATAAAAAATATATTTATAGTTACAAAAAAATCGCGAAGTTTAACAGTCCTAAAACAATTTTTATTTTAGTTACAATTAATTCGAAAACAAAATTTTGATAAAATATATGCTTTAATTGAAAATATGCCAGGACTGAATCCTCAAATAAAGAAGAATAAAGATATCAAACTACCACGCTGTTTCACTGCAGATTTTGGTGATGTTCACATCCCAGATTATCTTTCATAACAAAAACGTAATATAGAAATTAATATTCTTACTTTTTTAAATTTTTTTTAAGTTATACTTCTCTTGGCGCGTTAGAGAAGAATAATGGGGATACATTTTTAGGATGCGAGCACACACCGTCACAAAAAACCGACTCCCTGAAGTAAGCTAGTCAACTAAGAAGAAATTAGCAACGTGAAGCTAGCTAGCCAATAAAGTATAACTTCATTCGTGCGTACAATAAGTACACACACAGTTTTTTTTTTTTTTGTAGTAAATCTGGCCGCAATGGCAATCGCCAAATGAACCAACTTGTGTTTGTTTTGCTGGTTAGCGAAAATAGAGTATGATGTTATTTTCTTCTTCAACGGTAGGTTAAAATGGCGTGTGTGACATACCGGTCTATTTCTGTAAAGTGTAACGGCACGCAGGATGGTATTTTAATGGAGAGGGATTCCACTTAAGAGACGAGGCCCAGAGTTGTTTACTGAGTTTGCAAATGAGCGTTAAATTAGCGAATGTTTGTATAGGGCCAGTGTTTGGTACTTGAGGCTAAGTTTTGAAAATACGGTAACAACTGATCGTGACTCGTCACTCAGTACGAAGTATGCGTTTTGACTATGTTAAGAATAGGTTGGTTAGAATTGAGAAAAAGGGTTAGGTTGAGAATCTTATACAAGTAAATTATAACTTTTGTTACAAAAGTCGCAATTATTTTAAACAAAATAAATTAACAAACGAGAATAACGAAATACGTATACTCAAAATACTTATTTTATTAATTATAAAATTGAGTGATTGATTTCAGCGATAAAATATTTATTATCAAGGTATGACTCGTATAAATGTATTTTCGATCGCTGAGTAAGTGCATGCCATTAATAAATGCAACATGCTGCAATTTACACTTGGTTAAATTATACGTCTACTAAATCCGTCGAAAGCTTAAATAAAACATTAAGTATACAATGCGTCGAATCGACTGTCAAGTTCACGGGTGATTTATACGAACATCTGCGGTGATGTTCTTTGTGCGTCACATGCGCTTGCGCACCCGTTCATGATTAGCTACAATTATTTAGGCATGAGGGTAGCTTAGTTCTTTTTTTTGTCAAACTTCAGAATTGGTCTTATTTATTATTCAATATTTTTGTTTTTGTTTTAAATTGACGGACTTGTTTTAGAAAATAATGTGCCTGTAAAATGCATGGCTAATATTGATAACAATACGTGTAATTTACATTTTACATTTCATGTCTTGTTTAAAATTATTAAAGATAACATATATACATACATACATACATATAATCACGCCTCTTTCCCGTAGGGGCAGGCAGAGACCACTTCTTTCCACTTGCTACGATCCTTACATACTTCTTTCGCTTCGTCCACTTTCATTATTCCCTTCATAGATAATTTAATTTTTTTTAAAGATAATAATAATATTAATAATAATAAATAATTACAACAAATAACTAACTTATAAAAGTATGACTTAAATAATCGTCTTAAACGTATTTTCTGTATAGCCGAGATTGCGAAGTAGATTTTACGACGGTCTCTTTGATATAAAGGCTGTATTGTAGGACGTGTCGTATTTTCCAGCTTTAATCAATAACCATACATACAAAGACCATATTGTTTCATATAACTTTCCGTTTAACATGCTATGTTCATGTTATGAAATTCAATAATTCTCTCGGCTTGTCAATAAACCGCCTTACTTTACGAGAGGTTTCTCCGCATGTACTTGAAGTAGTTGTTAATAGGTACAACACATGTGAATATAAATATTCTTTTATTTGACTCGTTATAAACTCAATTTTATTTGCAGAGTGTGGGTTATGTGAAGTCATCGTTAAAAAAAAAATGATTTTATAAGCTAATATACTGAGACAACGCTTCATTTAATAGTGTTATATAGGTGTTATAATCTGATGAGAGTAATACTGTTTATCCGAGTAGCTATATTTTTCCTTTCATATCAAATTTTGGGTATATTTATTTCTGAATGCATGACAATACATTTAAATAATGCTGACCAGTATCTATCAATTTATTTTTAATTATATAAACGTTTTGTCATGTGCAGTAGACAGTACAAAACACAAGCTTATACCTCGGTAAAGATTGTTATACAAACGTCGTTTGTTTTGCTCAATCGACAATAAAAATGGCATCTTATATTATTCTATTTATTTCAGGAAATCCCAATGATAAGATCCTGTATGGTAGACCAAATAAACGTCGTAGCGCCTCTTTCCCCGCTCCCCGCTCACTTGACCGTCGCCACTCCCTGAGGATCTTCGGCTCCTCGAGCAAGTACTTGCAGCGATGCGCTTCCACACGCAGCTTGCACCATAAGCACGCTAATACGACAGATAGCTCGTCTTCTACCGACTACCCTCCAAGTGTAGAATCTGCGTCGCCTAGTAAGTAGTTTCCATTTTATTTTACGCAAAAACCTTCATAGGAAATGAATCAACGCAACAGACATTCTAAGCAGCAATAGATCAATTTTACTCAAAATAATAATATAGGTAATACAGAGAGTTACTGATATTATATGTTCTGGTGATAAAAAATATAAAACAAAATGAATCGTGTAGTATGGATGGATAAGTAGTAATCACTTAGTAGTTCTACATGAACAAAGCACGCATCTTAAAATGTAAAAACTTTCTGTTTTCTATAATTTTCGTGTATTTTTTTTTTTTTTTTATAGATGTGAAAATATTTTTTAACTAAATTTTTATTATCGCTTACCTGCAAGTGGCTTGTTAATAACGCATAGAAAAATTAGATGAATTGTATTTTAGGCTTTTACATAATATATGGTATTATTTTTGTGTTTTTTTTTTTATCATCCGATATTTGTATTTCTATTACAAGTTCAATAACCACAACTGTTATTAATATTCGCAGAGAAAGTGTCGTTGCTCTCCCGCTTATTCAGACGAAGCGGCCGCAGCAAGCAGACCCGCGCGATGAGCACCTTCTCTGCACAATTCCCGCCCACTGAGTGGTTCAACTCTAAAGCGGTCCATCTACACTGTGTCGCTACGCAAACGGACTCAAAGGTAAATATTGATATATTACAATCAGTTTTCTTTTTTTACTGTTCATAAGAACAAGTTCAACAAGCATTAAGAACTAGATATATAGCAACAAAGATTTTTTCTTCAACTTATATTATAATTCCTTTTCATATTCTTTAAATATTCGCAAATGTTTTTTACAAATAAATAAGAACAATAAATAAATGCAATTGTATGCATATTTTCCATTTAAATTTTCTACAAAAGTAGGTAGTAAACCTATTGTGTATTTATTCAAAGCGTATTTTTTATCATTTCAGGAGTCCCTGCAGAGCCAAACGTCTTTCGTGTCATCATACTACGACGGTTCAGAAATCAGCAATCGATCGTCGACATTACCGAGGAGGCACAAAAGGCATCTTTCCACCGAGTCCGGACTCGCTACTTCTATACAGTACGACCATTCACCAGTGCGACAGTCCAGTCCTAGTTCTGGCAGTCTTCCGAGATCAACCTTAAGCAGAAGTTCAACGAATAAAACAATCTTAGACCATTTTGGATCACCCCAAAGAAACAGCGAGCCAAAATTGAGGGACAGTCCTAATGGAAGTTTGCGTCGTGTAGATTATTCTGATAACGTCATGTCTACGAGTGGCCCATCAAGTTTAGAGAGCACGAATAATCATCGAACGCCTAGAAAGGACTGTAAAATTGGTCAGACAGATTTAAATTCTCCAATAAAAAGAAGTTATCATACTACAAGTAGTAGTGGTCACTCCAGTTTAGAATCGCACATATCAGATCGCACGTTAAAGCCTTCGCCTAGTCATACTAATGGAGCGTCGGGTCTCAGTAGAGCACAGTCACTTGTTAAAGTTCAAAGTCTTCAAAGTTCACCTAAAAGTTTACATAAGTATAGAACGAAACCTCCAATTGTTGGTGGGGAAACAAAAAACGGTAAAAACTCTTCACCTAGAACTTCGCCACAAAATTGTCCAAGTACACCCAAAAAAACCGCAACCCCTCTTCATAACAAGACTCTTGGAACAAAAGTTGAAAATCCCGCTACCTCGATGCTTGCTAGTTCCAACTCAAATAATTCCATAACACTTAAAGTCACGACTAATACTATGTCACAAAACGGCGGTACAAACACCAAAGTCTACGTCCAAAATTCACCCGTCCGATCTGTTATCACTTTCGAAAACGGCAAAGTTACCGAAACCAGTAATGGAAGTAATATTTATATTATTAATGACGACAGGCAAGTCGTATCAGTATCCCAAAACGGTACAAATCAAACAGCAAAAAACTCAAAGGAAACTTCCTTTGATGTTTGCGTTGAAAAGAAAAATCAAATGTACCAAGAATCGGAACCAGTAAAAGTACAAGAAAATAAGTTTAATAAAAATTCGATTAACGACACGGGTATGAATAATAATCGAAAACTATCATTACAAATAGGCGGCGCAGCAAATAATAACAGTTTTATATACAAAAATCAATTAAACAACACGAACGAAGTAGTATCAAACCCATCTTCTCCAGCCATACATAATAACATAAATAGTATAGAAATAAGCGCCAATAGTAATCCTTCTACACCAACCAAAAGTTATGATAATGTAATTGGATCTTTAGGTAACCTCAGGTATCAAAAAAACTCTCTAACGTCGACAAACACCGGGGTGCATACGAATATAAATTCGAATAGCGAATTAAAGAGCGTCGACTTATTAAAAAAGGCTGCGGCATTGCAAATGTTAAATGGGCTTCCAAATGTACATAACAGAATGAGCTCAGAGTCGATAGCCAATTTATTAACAAAAGGCATCGATCAAAAACCGACTGTGCTAGGTTCGGAACCAAACCTCGCACTGAAGAATCAAGAATTGATAAAAGATATCAACACTTCGACCGAGAAAATCAACTGTTTAGAGAACAAACAGAAACGATACAGCCTTAGCCAAGATGGCAAGAAAGATCATCAGGATTTTTACAATTTTCCAAGCCTAAGCGACTTGAGCTTTAATTTCACTAGTTTAGCTGCACAGAAGATTCTGAAAGGGGTCAGTATAAATAGCGTTGACACATTGGTAGAATTAAACATGGCTGCCAACGGTTCGGAGAAGCAAAACAATCGTGATGTCGCTGCGGTATGCACAGACTTTGGACTTGTATAGTACATAAGCTGTTTATTTTGTTTAAATGTACAATAGTAGTCGTAATCGGTACACAATGTAAGCTAGTTAAAAACTTATTTGTAACGAGTTCATAATATACCTTAGGTACATGCTATATTTAGTTCAAACTTTGTACTCATTTGAGATTTTGTACACTCAAATTATAAAATTATCCTTTAGAAACTTCTACATGTATCCTTTTAACGAATTTTAGCCTTTACTAACCTATCATCTACAAACATTAACTTAGAAATTTATATCATTCAGTATTCATGAAAATATATTAACACTCAGTAAAATTCTTAGGTTGTAGCTTATTGAAAGTAATATGACAATAAAATTACTTCAAGCAAATCGAAGGTGGCCTAAAAATACCCATCCATAATGAATTTAGTGCCTATATCCAAGTATTATATTATAACCTGTCACTGTAAGGAGTAATGTTATATTCTAAACTTTACTAGCCTTTAGCACATACCTTTATTTGTTCACACTTCAATAAAACGATGCATTTTCCACACGCCAGCACTTCTGTTTGTGCCATTGCAGATTTTCCAGTGAAAAAGTTGAGTACAAACTAGATTACATCTCCATTTAAAACAGATTCCATCCAAAGATGGGAATTTATAGAGATGTATGTATAGAGTATGTCATGTATAAGTGCCATAAATAAACCATATTGTAATGAAATAAGAATCAGGCAGTTGTTATGATTTTTGTGGATTGGTGACCATTATTTTTATTTGTCTGCTGCACTTCAAGTGCGGTAGAAATAAAGGGTAATATTTATTCATTAGAAAATATAATCGGAGTCAATGCATACTAGTTTTAAGTGTTCAGTAACGCCATTTGTAAAAAATGTATTAACAATATAAGTTGATGCTTTATTTTTTTGTTGTTTCATTTTTCCCTGTATTTTATTTTTATAAATGTAAAAAGTTATAAAAATAATTATAAAAGTTATTAAAATCATAAACAAATTTTAGATAAAATAAAAAAGTTTATTAAATGCACTTTAAGTAACAAAATAAAATGATAATATAATTCATGTTAAGAGCAAGCTATAGTACTGTGCTCCATTACATCGGTAACTTGTGAAGGTTCAGTCTCTGTTTGATTTTTAATAGAATTTAGCCAGTCATCTGTGGGATTAATTTTCTTAACTTCTTCGTCGGAACATTCTTTTATTTCTTCTAAAGCATTTTCTAATAAATCAATGTCATTGTTTTCTTTCTGTTCTTCACTGTCGTTAAAAGGGATTTCAGTTACATTTACAGGATTTATATTTGTATCTCTGTCTCGAAACTTTTTCGAGACATCTTCAGACTGAACATTCACAATGCAGACGCAATCTTCAGTTTCAGTTATTTGTTTTAAAGCTGCCTCTTCAATAGCTTCTAATTCTTCTATATTTTCTTTCTCAGTTAATTCTTCAATTGTTTTGTATGAATACATATGATCGTCGTTTGGACTGATGTAATCCTCTAGTATAAAAGTACTACTATCAAAATTAAGTTTCTCAAAATCAATCACGCCGTAGTTTGATATATAATCTAATAAAGTGGACTCGTTATCATAGCATACTTTAATATTCTGAACACAATTCCTCTCCAATTCTTTGTTATCCTTGCATTGTTTTCGAATAACATCGAGCTGCCTTAATGTTTTTAATTCTCTCGCTTTTAAAGTCGCATATATATGAGCAAATGATTTTCTAACTGTAGACTTAATCTAAAAAGGAGAATCAATCATTAGTTACATATAAATGAAGTAACATTCAACTATTTCTCATTTATTTACTTACGTTTTCAATATTTTGTACTAAATCATCTAAATCACTCGCCATATTTGTTGTTGTTATGGTTTCTTTTTTTTAGTAGTATGTCAAAGTGACACTTAACTCAAATACGAGGGCTTTAAGCCTAATGTTAGCCAAGGCTATTTTCCAATTACGCAAAAAAAAATCAGTACATCTTATTGAAAGGCTATGTTTGTAAATTAAATAAATATTAACTAAGACCGATAAAAATGCCCTCTAGTGTTGTTTCAGACACTACGGTGTTCCATTACGGCTCTTAAACTTGTCAATGTCAACGTTTGGCCGTGTAGTAAATGAAAAACAACCCAAGGTTCTGGTAGGTGAAAGTTTGAAATTCCAAATCCAATTACAATAAACCGTAAATTATAAATTATTTTTACACTGCTTTTAATAAACAAAATAGGTTTAGAATTAAAAAAAAAATATGTACAGTATAATCATCATCATCATCATCATCATTCCAGCCTATTGCAGTCCACTGCTGGACATAGGACTCCACAAGTTCACGCCAAAAATGCGTGAACTTATGTGTGTTTCCCATAGTCACCACGCTGGGCAGGCGGGTTGGTGGCCGCAGGGCTGGCTTTGTCGCACCTAAGACGCCAAAGCCAGCGGTTAGATGGTTATCCCGCCATCGGTCGGCTTCTTAAGTTCCAAGGTGGTAGTGGAACCTTGTTATCCCTTAGTCGCCTCTTACGACACCCACGGGAAGAGAGGGGGTGGCTATATTCTTTGGTGCCGTAGCCACACAGCACTATAAAATTGTACACATATTATATAGTAAATTATTACTACAGTATAAAATTGAGTAGAATTTTGAGCGGTAGAAAAAAGAGAATGAATTTTGCTGAAATTATTCAAACACGGATATGTCTTGTTCACGAAACATTCGTAGCTAATGTTGAAATATCAAGCTCTGTAAAATGAAAATAAAAAACATGGTAAATATCCCGTTTTTTAATAATAACCATGTTAATTTAAAATATCCTATTGATTTGGTTGCTCTGATGCAGTGATTCCCAGCCCGCAGTAGTATGAGTATTGTATACCACTTCACGGTGGGTACGCAGTTTCTGTGCTTGAAATAGATGTTGATAAAAAATACAGTTATTAATAAACAGTTTATTTACAGAAACAAAAAAAAAAAACAAAAAAAATTATACATATGGCAATACTAAGGTATTTCTAAATTGCTAGTCATAGAGCAACACGGAGGGGAGTAGCCATTGCGTCTGCTACCGATACAAAATTTTCTGTCATTTTTTGCGGGGGGAAATTACACACATGCATACTTTATCTAATTCCCACACAAAAATAATCGTCTGTCACTACGAAACTCACACATACTAAATTAAAATCACACTTACATTTTTCACACACACATAGATACATTCTGTGTCATTACAGTATAATGACACGCCGCAACTACACTCACAAGTTGCTTACAACCGTGGTTGTAACAACTGTCGATATGCATTATCGATAAATTCGAGTACTCGGTTAGGGAAATAAGGTTTTTAAAGTGATACAAAGGTAAGATGTTATTATAAAAATAGACTTAATTTATTATATACTACAAATCAAACATCTTCATGTAAAATAAACGATTATAAAGAGTAAAGATTTGATTGTTTGTTTGTTAGCATTGAATAGGCTTCGAAACTACTGGGCCGATTCAAAAAATTATTTCACCGTTGAGAAGCTACATAATCCTTGAGCGACATTGGTTACACTATATTTTCAAAAATATTAGGGATCCTTACTAAAACTACAATAATGTAACCCAAGGGATAAAAAAATAACCTAAAAAATTCCTTACATTGCGTACGCTGCAAAAACTAATGATAATAGAAATATATAATGTAGTAAGACTTTGTAGAACACATCATTATCTACAATAATTGTATTTGCTCGCAAACGAAAACAAAACTGACTTCAATTACATCGACAACTAATACAATATACGTAATATATACGCGTTATCATAGGTTACTCAAAAAGTTGTTATCAGATCTCGATGAAATTTAAACGCGACCACATGATAAACATCAGCTTTTTATTAAATTAAAAATCATCAAAATGGGTCCACCCAGTCAAAAGTTCTGAAGTAACATACATAAAAAAATACAGTCGAATTGAGAACCTCCCCTTTTTGGAAGTCAGTTAAAAAGTGTCGCGACAGCCTATGTCTATTATAATTATGTCACAATACGTTTGGTGCAACGTTGTTGTGCCAAACAATGCCATTCTACAATAAACGATTTAAAGTTAACATACATTTTGAGGAGTTGGTGATGTACACGGTGATGTCAACGAATCGGGAGTAAGGAGCGTAACACTAATGGCATCATAAGATGATAGCTTGTCATCTTGTAGATTTAATGATTTGTTGATGACTCTGAAAGGATGGACATTGTTCATTTTCAAAGTTGATAAATCTAAGCTTCATTTCACTACTATGACTAAGGTGAACCATATCTTGATTACCTTGTATATGAGACAAAAAAAAAACTTACGGGACAAAAACAGTGTGGCGTTAGTGTTGGTTTGGTGCCCTCAACTAATTCTTCTATTGTTCGCCAAAACTTAAAAGTTAGTGGTATTGATATGATTTGAACAAATTACACTATTTTTTGTGGGCGTCCAGGTTAATCTGTTATTACAATTTTTTTCCATGTATCCCTTAAATTTGGATTTTTAGAAAACCTGTCAAATTTTTATATAAAACATTATGGTGGAAGTTCACATTAAGTAATTCTAGTAAAATGTATTAATACTCATAATACATGTATTATATTTAATTTAATTCAATTTTATTATATAACTATGTTTATTAAAAAAAGCTAGCAATATAATATTTTAAATAAATCAAAATCTCAAAAATGTCTGTCTCCTCTTTTGCCTTTGCCATTTTTATCGATAACCATCTACAAACAAACCGGTAACAACACTATCGCTCGGCGACAGTGACTTCTCGGAAATAGACTCCGATCAGTCGCTCGACTGATCCGCATATTGTATGCGGGCGAGCGGCCTGTGTTGGTAAACAAATCGAGTCAACACGAACGATAATATTTGTAATTTTTAAGTTTAAAAAAGGTTTAAAAGAAGTATACAAGTAATAATGTGATTAAAAAATACTTACGTATGAAAGATAACGCCATGTTTTAGTAAATTTGACGTGGCAGATCTTTTTTTGCAGTAAAAAACAGAACAATTTGGCATTTTTTGAAGGACGTTGATTCAATCGCGCAACTAGATTTAGTCTAGTGATCAGTGCGGCGGCAACTAGTTTTATTGTTTGGATATGGCCATTTGACCTTATACCTTGACAGAGGGGAACGCCTGTACATGGCGACTCCCCTCCGTGTTGCTCTTTGTTGCTAGTACATTCTGTGTCAAAAGTGCGCTTATGCAAGTTTGAACTTATGTATTGAAATACAAAAATTCATTAAAATCTTAAATAAAACGTCTTATTGGATTTTCCGTTTAATTGTGTAAATTGTTATACATACATACCTCAAACATGTTTCGCAGAGGGATAGGTAGAGAATAGTAGTATCAGAATAAAGAACAATGTACCCTCCTATCTGGTTTCAGCAATAAGGCTTTTAATTAACAATTAGTAATAGAAATTAATAATCTCAAGTAACTATTAGGTACTACATTCTAATATCTAATGGCAAAAATGACAAGTATCAAATAATGTCGAGACGTAGTATTTCGAGCTATATATTATGACTTTTTGCTTGGTGACATCATTAATTGCTGTTTGTTATTTAATACATAGATATGTTATAATTTGCAGATACTGCAGATAAATGAAATGCGTTGGCAAAAGTAAATAACATTTTTTTTTACTTTTATAATAAAACAACAAAATATTTTCGCGTTTTGTTATTATATCATGTAGTTTTTGTAGCTGCAACACCAACAAAGAAAAAAAAAAAAACGAAATATTGATTTTTCGTTTGACATCGGCTTCAAATGAAAAACATCGAACATAGTGTTTGGTCTTAAGCCTAAATTATTTTTTTGGAGTACCTGAAAGGTGTCTTTTGAAGTGTTAAGTGCTCGTGTTTGAATATGAGCGAATTGAGACAACGTCGAGGTGATGGCGATAACAATGAAAAAGTCGAAACGGCTGGAGAGTCCGATCATGTATTAATTTTGAATTACATATTTAAAAACCAGTTTTGTAGCTTATTGTGTCATAAATGTAACTTTGGTGTTGGTTCATAGGTGGATTCAGAAGAGGAGAAGGTTTTAGAGGAGAAATATGTCGATGAATTGGCTAAGACCTTACCTCAGGGTACGGACAAAACCCCTGAGATTCTTGACTCTGCTTTATCTGGCCTGTCTTCACGGTAAGTAGAGTAATAATTTGTTTGTAAATATACATTATATTAATTACAAGTATGAATTATTGCACTAAAAAAAATATTTAAATACATCTATAAATATTACAAAAAAAAATCATGATATAAATAAAAGAATATTATTTGGATGTGAATAAAATAAACATGAGATAAAATGTTGTGTATTTGTATGAATTTTTTATGACTTAAAATATGTTTTTAATGAGCAATGAAGTAAATATTTCTGAGAACATTACAAACATTTTTGTATGATGTTTATATTTATGTTGCCTTGAATTAATTAATTATACTGCATTTTTTTATTTTAATAATGACGTAAGTATGTAAATTCTTAGAGGTTACACAATCTAATAATATTATTTTCAGTTTATAATACTCTATTTACACCACACAACTAAGAAAATTTACTATTTTATAATAATAGATGTATGGTTACGGCTATGAAGAATATAGCCACCCCCTCTATCCCCGTGGGTGTCGTAAGAGGTGGAGGCTAAGGGATAACACAGTTCCACTACCACCTTGGAACTTAAATAGCCGATCGATGGCGGGATAACCATCCAAATACTGGCAATGAAATACATTGGCCGTAAACGGGAAGCAGCGTTTTCGGTGCATCAAAGCCAGCCCTGCGGTCACCAACCTGCCTACCCAGCATGGTGACTATGGGTAACACACATGAGTTCACACCATTTTTGGCGTGAACTTGTGGAGGCCTATGTCCAGCAGTGGACTGTGATAGGCTGAAATGATGATGATGATGAATAATAGCCAATTATTGAAAATTCACAGTTATTTTATACATATTTTTATTTCAACAGTAACAATGCCATTAAACCCTTATTGGGTTTGTCTTTGCATATTTACATTCGAAGTTCTATATTTAAACACTTACAATTATTGTAATAAATAAATAACAAGTTGCTTAAAATAATCATTAAAATCATAAAAAAATAAAAAATACCATATTATTCATTTACCATTGCTTGTATCATATCATATTATTTATTTAAATATATGAAATGTATAAATTTATGAAAAACTTAATTTTATTTAGATGGAGAAACTGGGTTATTCGAGGTATCTTTACATGGCTGATGATTGGTGGATTCTGCTTACTCATCTATGGAGGTCCTCTAGCTCTTATGATAACCGTAAGTGTGTTAAAAATATTGTTTGTATAATTCAAAAAACATACTGTAGTAAAATACCACGACAATATACATTTTATACCTCATACAAAGCTTACGAGTGTAAAATGTGTAATTAGATTTAAAAAAAATTGGTATTTACCAAGCCATAAAAATAACATGCAAGAGAAGTATTGCCTTGCAAAGTTTTTTATTTTTATGAAATTGATTCTAGAAAAGTCTTATGTCAAGAGATCATTTGCTCAAATAAAAATATTTCATGTCAATAAGTTATAAATATTATCAAGCTTAATGGGCTAATCAATTATACTTAATATTTGACTAACCACAATAATTATTAAATTGTTATCAATTTAATAATATTTGTATTGTAACCACTATATATTTTTTTTTTATTTGTAATCAACACCTACATAACAGGCTCAAAGCTATCTGTGTACTTTTATACATCTTGCGATTTTGCTTGTCCTTGTGTGTTTTACAATATCCTCTAGATCAGCAGACTATTACCAACCATTACCAGATAATACTATTTTTTTTGTTTTATCATCAGAATTTGGTATTATTTAATGATTATTATTTTATAATATTTGTTGTTCGAAGGTGCTCTGTGTGCAAGTGAAGTGCTTCGAAGAAATCATCAACATAGGTTACGCCGTGTACCGAGTTCACGGTCTGCCCTGGTTCCGTTCCCTGTCGTGGTACTTCTTATTGACGTCCAACTACTTCTTCTATGGAGAGAACCTTATCGATTACTTTGGAGTTGTAATCAATAGAACTGTAAGTAAATAATTTAGTGTTTTATTATTTAAACACAGTAATGTATAATTTTTTAACTGAGGTAGGGCACAGCAGGAATTTCCTGCTCAAAATATGGAGCAGCCCGACTGGGGTAGTACCTCGACCTTACAGAAGATCACAGCAAAATAATACTGTTTTCAAGCAGAATTGTGTTCCTGTTGGTGAGTAAGGTGACCAGAGCTCCTGGGGGGATTGGGAATTAGGTCAGCAACGCGCTTGCGATGCTTCTGGTGTTGCAGGTGTCTATAAGCTACGGTAAAAAAAATATGATAGTAAAAGTAAGCACCAAACAAAGAATACTTTAAAATCAAATGAGTTTATTCTCGCTAGAGTATTCAAACTTCAAAATTCTCAAAATAAGTGTACAAGGTATATTTATAGTATATTTAATTTTTATATTTTTCTTTTTATCTTTGGTTTATGGTATATTCATTATGGTTGTTCAAAAAAATATATGTAAAATGAATAAAAACGAATATCTAATTTGTTTGTTTTTGCGTGGTTTACAATGAATCTTTGTTACTATACAGAACATAATTTATACATTGATTCGAATTTCCATTTGCATTTGAATAACGACGTATTGTTCATATTAATACAGTGTACACAAAATTTTCGTAATTGGATCGAACTAAAGTACTGATGACCACAGAACGATAGTGAACTTAATTGAGAAAACAATTTGCTTAGAAATACATTTCCAATTTAGCACTAATTGCTTTAAAATTATTATTTTTTCTAACTAATTGGATCGATAAAATACGAACAGTTTATCAAAATTGATTTACACAAACGTTTTTTGCAAAATAACGATGATTCTTCAAAATAATATAGTCAAAAATAGTTATAGATAATAGTTATAGATAATAGGTAGGTATATTTAATACAGAAAAAGGGGATAATTTTTTTTTAATTAATTTTATTATGACACAATTATGTTTAGTGAATCGTAAGTAGGACAAATAATTATTAGGCAAAGTCAGTTATATAATTAGTAGTTGATTGACTACTCTAGCTAATTATGAAAATTAGTACTCATACTGGTATAACTTATTTTATTTTAATGTATTGTCAGTTTGTTCGCCGGCTTCCTAAACTTTATTATAAATATAAGTCAATTAGAAACTAAATACGCAGTGTTGTTTTGTTTAGTAAACAATATACAGAATGAATTATATAAGATCAGCTACCGTATCATTTACGATAAATAGCTCAAATTAATATATACCGACGGTTTTAACTAGATAATAACAGGTTGGTTATCTGCGTCTGGTAAATTGTTATTAGTAGTTAATGTAGCGTAATGATCACTTTGGTACTACGACTATGTTTCATTTCAAATCACTTACGCCGAGTTGCACGAAACAAAATTAAAATTTAAGTAGAGATTAAACTAATTTAATCACAAGAATTTCATACAATTCTTACACATAAACAATAATGAAAAATACCTTAGTTATATAAATAATCTATAATGACATATTTCATTTTGTAACCGACTTAAAAATAGGAGAACGTTTTCAATTGGATTGAATTTTTTTTTATGTGTGTTATCTCAACTTTTTAGTGGTTGCACCAATTTTGATTCTTTTTTTAATCGAAAGCTGATATTTGTCATGTGGTCCGATTTAAATTTGATCTGACGAGTATTTTTAGAGTTATTCCTAATAATTGCCTACGTTGTATTACTTGTTTTTCGAGCAATCACAATTATTATGGTCAGTGTACAATGTACCTACATGGTCTTAGACAGCCATTTGAAAATTGTAGTATTATAAATTTATTTTTAATAATTTGATGGTTAAGATGTAACTTAAAAGTGAATTAATAACGCCAATATACGATAGTAAGTATTTTATATGTAGTAGCAATATTTAAATTGATATCGTCAAAGTCAATGCCCTGTGTTATTTGAACTTGAACTCCGTTATATATATATAACGGAGATACGGGATATATATATATATATACACATTATTTCTAGCTGACCCAGCAAGCTTTATACCGCTGTATTTATTTTTCCTTCAATATATTGCTTTTTTAATCTTCTTTTATCATTATTATAATGAACGTAACACAAAAAGAAATGTCTAATTTCACCTATACATACTATTTTCGCGATTATTTTTTTTTTAAATGTATGTAGGTTAAAAATAAATTTTATAAATTATAAACCTCAGAAAAAAAGGCTATGTGCCATTTCCATCCTCCTAATTTTCATTGAATCAATCAATAAAAACCGCCTGTAAGAGATGACTTACAGTGATAAGGCCCTCGTGCAACATTCGTTTATCTCGAACACTTTTATTTTCTACGTTATTGTTAGAATGGTTTTTAATGAGATTTATTCATAGCGAAAATCTATTTTTACACCTATAATGTTTGAAATGGCAATTTTGAATGTAGGTCAGTAACGTGAAAATCATCGCTTTTCGAAAACATTCTTGTATGAAAGTAAACTCACTAAGGGGCCTGTTTCACCAGATATGCATAAGCAAATGGATAAAGGTTTTAATATATTTTTCGTTTTTACTATCGAATTCCACTATATTTATGATATATTTCTATTCGCAAATGTGAATCTAAACGATTCAGCCTGTAACATCCCACTGCTGAGTATATACTTCTTTCTTCATGTAGGAGAAGGAATCAAATAATTGTATTTGCTCGCAAACGAAAAAAACTAACATTTCAATTACATCGACAAGTAATACAATGTAGGTCGACGAAAAAATAGTCAAGTAAATACGCGTTATCAAATATAGTAATATTACAACAAAAAGTAATTATCAGATCTCGATGAAATTTAAATGTGACCACATGATAAACATCAGTTTTTGATTAAATTAAAAATTATCAAAATCGGTACATCCAGTAAAAAGTTATGCGGTATAATACAACGTATGTCGACGAAAAAATAGTCAAGTAAGAACGCATTATTAGATATAACTCGAAAAGTAGTTGTTAGATCTCAAATAAATTTAAATGGGACCAAATGACACGCACCACCTTTTGATTAAAAAAGTTTTTGTAGTAATCGATCCACCCAGTCAAAAAATTTGAAGTAACATACATAAAAAATACAGTCGAATTGAGACACTCCTCCTTTTTGGAAGTCGGTAAAAAATTGTAGTATACTAATTGAGGAGTAGCAGATCCCCGGTAATTGAGAAATAGCCCTATTCTACCTCCTGCCGTTAAAGTCTATTCGTAACTTATGTGCAGGATAAATTTTATCTACAAATAGGTAAACTGTTTCGAAGGTTTTTAGTTAATATCCTTGTTAGGGGGCATCCATTTACGTGTGCTATTTTTCGATCAGTTTAGACCCCCCCCCCCCCCCCTTAGGTGAGATTTAGTGAGATTTGTCTGGACCCCCCTCCCTTTATGTGAGATTGACGCTGAATATAATAGAAATTGACGGGAAAAAATAAACTGTTCAAGTATAATATAGTTAATTTAGTTACATTAAATAAAATTCAAAGCAAAAACTAAATGATTTTAATACCTATGAGATTTATTTTAGCGGGCAAAATGAACAATCAAAATATATTTTTTAATGTTTTATATTTTTTGTAGTTGATGTGAGATTTTTCAATTATCCCCCCCCTCCGCCGGTTTAAATGAGATTTGGTGAGGTTTCATCAGACCCCTTCCCCCTCATTCTGAGCTCACGTAATTAATGGATGTCCCCTTACTAAATATGATCTAGACTAATTTGATTGGAACATCCAATTACCATAATGTAAGTAAAGTGATATCGTGACGTACAAAGTGATGTCGTTGGCTTAATTTGATATACATTTTGATTAAGTAACGTATGTTTCGCGTAAATCATTTTTACTAATGTATTAACTGTGTCCTACGGTTAGATTAAAAAAAAAACTTATCTACATTAACATGGTTTTTTTTATTGCTAAAATTATTTAAAATTATTATTATTATTTATTTAAAATACAAAGAATCTTAACTAAAAACATTAAGCATTCAACGGTGTGACAAAAATCATTGTTGAATGATATTGACAATTTACTATGTTTTTTATTTTCATTTTTCGGAGCTCGATATATTGAAATTAGCTACGAATGTATTGTGTAGCCATGAATCTCGTGAACAAGAAAAATAATCTTATCTATATCTAATTATAAATCTTATCTATGTAAACAAAAGTGAATTGCAAAAATGTATGCGCATAAGTTTCGAACGAATGCATCAAATTGGATTATTATTATTTTGTGTTCTTTATTCTCAAACAAAGATTTGTGTAGTTGGTGTCCCATGACACCACATAATTTATTTATTATACGTTAATATTTAAGGAATACTTGGTATAACATTAAACCGTCTTACTCGCACGCGATGCTGTTGTTTGGAATAAACGTTACACGTTACGCCCATGTAAATATCTGTCATGTCATGCTCTGAAAACGCTAGCGCCTACTTGATGTAATAAAAAAAATATGGAAATTCTTAAATTTAAAAATAGGCGTGCAATAATTACGGAATCACCACATCAAAAATCAGTGTATATTCATATATTTCGTATTTTATCTGTACTTACGAACATATTTTATATCTGATTGATACACTCTTGATATATCTGCAAGAGAATCGTAAACACTTAAAAACCAACTGTGTCAGTAAAATAAATATCCTAGTAAAATAGTGCTGAACAAGAAACAATGAAAAAAATATTAATGAATAATCAAATGCGTAATTTAAATACAATCATTCTAGCCGAAATTACTTAAAACTGGTTCCTATGTTAAGGAAACGGTAGCTATTTGCGCACGAGAATTTTAATTTAGCCTTCAGTGATTGACGAATTTAAGACGTTGCGAATGTTCAAGTTCAAAAATTATTATTGGTTTCTGGCGTGATTATCACTAATACATTGCACAGAAAAAATTTAGATTTAAATCGGAATTTGTTAAATCACTAAGGCTTATCAAAATAACCGAGAGAAATCATCGTGTCTATCATTTTCTTATCGTATCCACAAAAAGTAAGATAATCGTAGTTTGTGAGAAGTGTCAATTTATTGATGCAACGTTGACAGTCGGACACAAAAAATATAATGTATTTTACACTACTAATAAAAAAAGTGAAAAAAGAAAAATAATAAACTTTAATATATTTAACCGACTTCAAAAAAGGAGGAGGTTACTCAATTCGACCGTATATATATATTTTTTATTCGTTTGTAACTTCATCGTTTATGAACCGATTTTGATAATTCTTTTTTTGTTAAAAAGAAGATATCCCAAGGGTGGCACCATGATAAGAAAACCAGGATCTGATGATGGAATCCCAGAGAAATCGAGGGGTACCCTCGAAAATCGTAGTGACGACTAGTGCGTTTTTTAATTTTTTTCGTCTACTTACGTTGCATTACTTGTCGATGTAATTGAAGTCGGTTTTTTCGTTTGCTAGCAAACAAAATTATTATCAGTAGTGGTAAAATGCGTTTACACTCCAACATGGAGATAGAGGCCATCTGTGGTATCAGTCATAATCAGTCAAAATCCAAAAAAAAAATACATGTATTATTTATCCGTCAGTTTCAACTTGTTAAAATTTTCATTGAAAATTTTTCATCATAGGAGATAGAAAACTTATCCTACAAAGATCTTACAGTACTCGTTTCATTTTCATGACGTTTTCGAGGCATAAACACATTGATGGATACGGATGAACTACATATTTCTACACAAGACGTATACAAATTCTTCGTTTGTTTAATTTTAGCTTTATTAAACAAAGTTTTCTTTTAAAGAAGATAGAAATATGAAACCAAAAAAAAAAAAAAACAGAAAGCTTTTTAATTTAATTTTGTGTCTATAAAGTAAATTAAACTAGTCAAAATGTTTTCTAAAACATAATGATTTTCATGTTAGGATCATTACAAGTCCTGCTTCGCGATTCTACGCAGACATCTGCGTAGCTTTCGATCCTATGTAAACATCAAGACAAAAATTAGCCAATATATTGTTTTAAATTTCCAGCCATGAGTAACAATTTTCGTAACAATCAGCTTAGTATTTTTTTTTTTTTTTTTTTTAATGTCACTAGGTCGGCAAACAAGCGTACGGCTCACCTGATGGTAAGAGATTACCGTAGCTTACAGACGCCTGCAACACCAGAAGCATCGCAAGCGCGTTGCCGACCCAATCCCCAATCCCCCCAGGAGCTCTGGGCACGTTTCTCACCAACAGGAACACAATATTGCTTGAAAACAGTATTACTTTGCTGTGATCTTCTGTAAAGTCGAGGTACTACCCCAGTCGGGCTGCTCCATATTTTGAGCAGGAAATTCCTGCTGTGCCGTACCTTGTGCGCACTAAAACCTCATCCTAACTTTTGCATGTATTCCTTTTATAAATAAAATCATTATAATGTTATCGTGCAGTAGACATAAAGATACGGTCATCCGGTTCTCAGCACAAAAATAACCATCAATTCGCAATCAAAACCACAAAACGACGTTAAAGCGTTGAACTAATCTAAGCGCTACATTTCAGTCTAAATTCTAAACTTGAAATTTCTTCCAGGACTATCTCCACTTCCTGGTGACGTATCACCGCTTTATATCATTCAGCCTGTACTGCGTTGGCTTCGTTTGGTTCGTGTTATCACTCGTCAAGCGCTACTACATGCGACAATTCAGCCTGTTCGCTTGGACTCACGTTGCTCTGCTGATCGTTGTGACCCAGAGTTACCTCATTATACAGAATATATTTGAAGGTAAGTAATATCTTAATATATATAAATCTCGTGTCACAATGTTTGTCCTCAATGGACTCCTAAACTACTTAACCGATTTTAGTCAAATTTGCACACCGTGTGCAGTTTGATCCAACTTAAAAGATAGGCTATATTTTATTTTGATATATTATGTTATTATTATATTTCAGAAAAAAATAAGGTGATACGAAGTTCGCCAGGTCAGCTAGTTTTTTCATAAAATTTTAATAAATACTAGCTAATTTGGAAAAGGTTATGTGGTCCAAATATCTTTTTGAAATATTTTCGTTTTTTTTTTGTATTTTTTTTTACATTTGACTGTCTATAATATTATTCAAACTATTACGACTTAAAATATCAAGGTATTTTAACCTGATGCCTTTGTTTACTAACAAGTATATGAATATTTAAATCTTTTCCTGTTAGAAACGTAGATTTTATTACTACTAACGCAAAATTAAATTTATTTTAATTAATATTTAAAATTATTTATTTATTAATATTAAAATCAATTTAAATCGTATTGTCATTAATGACTTGATGCTGTTTAAGTATAGCAGTACTTTTCTTTTTTCTTGAAATGAATAGGAGTTAGTATCGTACTAAATTAGCAGTTCTAATAGTAACGTGGGTCGTGAGGTCGCTCCAAAGGAAGCTAACATTCTCTTTCTAGGACATGTACATTGTTATTAATGATATTTGTCTGGTTGTATCTAGCTGTTTGAGAAGTCTCGAACATGTTTTTAAATGTTTAATTTTTTATCGTGTTTGGATTGTTACTTTAATATCCTGCTAACAATTCAAGTTGACTCATCCTCAGATAATTACTTATTAGTTTATTTCTTGTCATATGTTTGGTATTATATATACTTACTTCTACAAATAGCTACCCATTAAATTTCTGATAGTCATTTTTCTCTAGGTGAAAATTTCATACTCTCCTTCGGGAAAGTACTAGTTATTCTTTTTCCTACAATATTGATTTGAACTGAATAGCGGAATAGCGCGAAAGTTTTTACTGCTTGACCAAACTTCTTCTTAGCTTTTACCATTACATTTTCTATGGCTTAGACCGCCATACCTATATTCATTTGGTAAATAATTCCCCTATCAAGAGTACTCTTGACAGTTATAAGGTGATTACAACCGGACCGACGGCTCTGCGTGCTCTCAAGATGGCGGAAAGACTCACAAGGACATACACCCAGACCTAATAAATATTTGTACAAATACACCAAGCTGTGCTTAACGGGAACCAGATCCGCGTCCATCGGAGATAATGGAACATTGATCTCCATTTCAAAGTATAATTAAACACAAACACGAGAAGGATTGATAAAATTATGACTTCAAGTTTCTGACTTCGTAAAGTAAATGTTAATCTTTTCTAGAGCAAGGCTTCGTGTACATAATAAAATACGATAAACGATTTTACAATATCCATTAAATAAATTGAAAGTACTAATATAAACTAGATTTTTTATATAAAATATTCAATATCTTAAGTAAGTACAGTGTAATATTACGTAAATTAATAATGTTTTGAGGAAAGTTGAATGAATTTATTAGTAATACTCGGGGTTCGTGAATAATATAACTAAATTTATAATTATTCAATGATCCATTGAATATTTTAAGTGTTAACTTTTGTGGTAACGGTTTGTGGTCAATCAAAATTTTCAGCAGAGATAACATTCCGAATCGGTTGTGATTTCAAATTAACTATATTTATTATTGTAAAATGACGATTTAAAAGTTTTAGTGAAGCGTACTTAATTTCAGTTGTTTTATAAAATTGTATTTAATAGCCAGATATAGTTTGATCTCGCTAGGTGATCTTTTCTAAACTCTCTCATCACTCTTAGAGCTACATATATGACATTGGGCTATATAAGCTATTTACGTAATTAAAATCTAATAAACCAGCTAGTCTAGTCCAGATTCCAGACGTACTTATTAATATTGAAAAATGACTATTTTTGACAAATTTTAACGATCAGTCGAAAACATTCTTAAAACAAAAACAAAAAAATTATATGAAATTTTCGTCGAAATCAATAAAATGGCAATGATAGACCAAAGATCCCACCTTTAAAAACAAACAGTCTATAACGGGCGACACTATCTATAGATTAGATCGAATGTGTCGCGGCGTGGACACTGTCAGGGCCGGGAAGCCGTTCAACCGACGTTCTGCGAACTAGGTCACATCGATATCGGTGCTATAAGGACGGCGTACATGTAGGGATTTTCGTTAAAAATCTGTGACTTACGGAGATAAACTCTAGTAACTACAGAATGTATTATTAGTATTTATAGTCCTGTAGTATAGGTAATGTCACTATACCTACACACCTTGTATAACTGATGAAACATAGAAATAAAATATCTATCAGGATCAGTATATAAATAAATATAAATCGCTAAATTAGTTGCTAAGCTCTAACTTTCGATAAACGGGTATCGATTTAGCTATTTTCTCATGTTTCTTTCTAGAAGATCCTAAAAAATGAAAAATATCAGAAAACGTAACGATTGAGTATTTTAATTTTATGCGTTTGACAGTTCAGTAGAAAAGACGATGTCTGTTTGAAATATTAAGTGAAAAAATATAGTTTATTAACTATACTGGCTAAAAGTCATTGGCAAAAAAATCACTTAGCTCATGTGGGATCTTATTATAAAATATTTCTGACTTATGTACTTTTAAGTAGAGTTCTCAGACTATATAGAAACGTAAATATACAGGCTGTTCGACTCCTAACTACGTCCCTTGAAATGAGAGGTTCTGTAGGTGTTACAGATCACGTTCCGCGTAAAAAAAACCTATTATATATAGGTATGTATGTATACTAGGAGTCGAACGCCCAACATAATAAATAATTATTGTATAAAGTTATAGGTATTATCAATATTAATAGTTTTATACGTATTATATAAATTTAGTCACCAAACAAATTCAAATTAAATAAAAAAAAAATACAATAATAGTAGTATTCTAGTTAATTAGTAACCAATTTTAGTTGATATATTTCCTTCTCTACTAGGAAAAAAGCTATAATGTTATAAGAGTTTCGTAGATATCGCCTAATGAATTATAATAATAAATATTTCCAATTAATCTAGATCAGTTTGATAGCAGACTTTCGACTCTGGTATTTCGAGATATTTAAAGTAAATACCCGTACCCATGTAAGATTATGATAATAGCACTTGTATAAGAAATTTAAAATGTATTGTATATGAAGCTAGCCCTACTATAATAATCATTATATGATTGACCATATTCGAAAATATAATATTAAATACTTTGGTATAAAATAATAGTGTTTGCTCGCAAACGAAAAAAAAAACCGACTTCAATTACATCGACGAGTAATACAACGTAGATCGACGAAAAAATAGTCAAGTAACTGCGCGTTATCAAAGATTACTCAAAAAATAGTTATCAGATCTCAATAAAATTTATATGTGACCACATGACAAACATCAGCTTTCGATTAAATTAAAAATTATTAAAATCGGTACACCCAGTAAAAATTTATTGCGGATTTTCAAGAATTTCCATGAATTCCTCTGGGATTTCATCATCAGATCCTGGTTTCCTTATCATGGTACTAAATTTTGGATATCTCCTTTCCAACAAAAAAAGAATTATCAAAATCGGTACATCCAGTAGAAAGTTATGCGGTTATAATACAACGTAGGTCGACGAAAAAAGCGTCAAGTAAAAACGCATTATTAGATATAGCTCGAAAAGTAGTTGTTAGATCTCAAATAAATTTAAATGGGACCAATTGGCACACACCACCTTTCGATTAAAAGAAAATTTGTCGAAATCGCTCCACCAGGTCAAAAGTTCTGATGTAACATACATAAAAAAAAAAAACATACAGTCGAATTGACAACCTCCTCCTTTTTTGGAAGTCGGTTAATTACGTGTTTTATTGACAAAGGTTGATTGAAACGTTAACTTGGGACTCATAAACAAATAATAATAATCGATGGTAGGTCATTACCATCGATTACTACCATCGCGTGACCTAATTCTACACTATTCGATCGTTTTTCAAAGATCACGAACGTCTGCGTGCTTTAATTGAAAGCTTCTGTCGAGATATTTCACAGAAAACCAGACATAAAATAATTGATGACTTGTTTGATAGGTGATGTTCTCGTTTTGTTATTAATTTCGCGCGTTTTAGGGACGGTTCACATCGTATTTGCGTAGTGTGGTTTGGTAAAAATGTAATCATGTTTTCATAAAATATAGTATTATAAAATTTATAATTGTTTTTAATATTAACGGCGTAGTTAACCGGTTATTGGTAAAGTTTATCACTTGTACAATTATACCAGAAAGAGGTAAAACAGACCCTAAGGCTAAAAAAAATATTACTACATTCCTTTCTTGATCGAAGCTCAGAACCATGAATATAAAAATATATTTAAAACTATTTAGCATACATTGTTACAAAGCTAACAATAGATTATGATAACAATCAAACCTTACTATATGAACACATATATTGTTGATCGTTACGATGTTAAGATTATTGCAAGTTTTCGTTTCAACACGCGAAGAGTTTCGTTTTCAGTAAACACGTCAAGCGCGACTCGATAATTTGCAGCTGTTTGTAATATTCGACATTACACAAAACCTAAAATAAATAACAATCTGAAACGTTATATTAAGGTAGGGCAGAGTAGGAAATATTCTGCTCAAATTGGATTAGCCTTACTGGAGAAAAAGAGAAAAGATGACAGTCAAATAATATTTAAAAATCAAATACTGAAATCAATAGTGGGCTGTAATTAGATATATTTTTTTCCTCCTTTGTCCTATAAACCCATATAATAATCAATTTGTTTTTTTTTTTCTTTTTTTGACATGATAGACAATTTGTGTATAATGATTTTGACAATGGTATTACAATGACATTTTATTTCCTTTTGATTTTTTAAATAATAACATATAGCAATTATTGTATTTTTACATGTTGATATAATTATTTAAATTTTAGTTATCTATTTATTATTGAATTTATTATCATTGAATTCTAGTTATGTTTGATTATTAATATTCTCTTGACTTACCTTTGATTTTTTTTTTATATAAATTTGATTATTGATCTTTTAAAATGAATTTTATTGTTAATGAGTAGGATTTTTACTTTTTACTTTAATTTTTTTTATGTGATGTTAATTATACTTGCTTCATGACAATAATATATGGTGGAATGTTGTGTACTCCTTAATGGGATACCTATTAGATAATATTGTAATAATGATTCATATATAATGTTTTGTATGTATTCTGTGGATGTACCTATAAAATAAATAAATAAATAAATATTGCTCTCAAGTACAGTTTTGTTTCTCTGTTGAGTAAGGTCGCCATGGCTCTAGAGGACGGTCAGGGTACGGTCGGCAACGTAACGTGCTTGCGATGCTTCCGCTGTTCATAGGCAATAATAATTATTCGCTTGCCATTAAGTCGATCTTACGCGAGTTATTCACCAACTTAAACACGCAAAAAAAAAACTAGCTACAAAGTTATGGATTTGTCTGGATTTAGTGTAAGCTTGATGCGGCCATAGCCTCTCAATAGTTGAATCATGTGAACGTTAATCTAAACCTAACGTAACTCTTTAAAACTATCGTTATCTGCTTACTGACACGAGTGCGATAACGATTAAACTCCAAACCTTCCTATCAGGATAAGAAGATTTTGCCAACTGTTTTAATCCGATTAATATTTAAAGGCATTACGTTCAAGCATATCAGACAATAGCATTAATTAGCAATACTAAATAGATAATATGTCATGATAAAGTTCTTGCCACGTTATTCTCACGCTGATAGCATGTGTCAATATATGTTTTATCGCATTACGACAGTATGATTAAGTTTTAAGTCGTATGATTATTAAGATATTTTAGTTTAGTTCACGTTATATTTAAATTTGATTGTGTATATCTAAGATAGCAAATGGCTTATAATTATAGGTATTTGAATTAGAGAAATTTGCGAAATTACTAATAAATTTATTTGACGACGACAGTAAAAAGTAAACAACTTACAATCTTTACTCCTGTGTAGGGTGAAAACGATCCAAAAACACATACATACAACAAGCGTATGGGTAATGTAGAGATAAAATACACACAGATAATAAGATAATCAGAAATATAATTATAGAAAAACACCTTGCACTAGCAATAAATAATATCTGTTGCATGTCTAAATGTTAATGTAGAGTAATAAATGGAATCGTTCGGTTCATGTAATATTTCATATAACAAGCCGCTTCGTAAACAATGGGCTATTCTTGGACGCCATATTGTTTCATCCTCTCTGGAACCCTAGTTGCTTACAATAAGTACTACAATACATGCTACTGTGTATATTTCAATAAATATTCGTATCTGGGGCTATTTTATTTGACTTATATTCAATCAAATTTTAATATCTTTGACGTATTAGATACGGTCGTCTATTTCGAAGGTTAGGTTAGGAAGTTAGGAAGTTAGAAGGTTAGGAAGCAAGTCAATGCTTGTAAGTAACAGCCGTTTGATATAGCAATTTTTTCGATAAATTCACTTAAAAGTATACAGTTAAATAACATATTACACTCAGACTCGGCAAGGGAATCGATCCCAGAAACCTCGGAGCAGAAAGCACTACACTGCGCCTTCATGCTAGTTAAACGAATAAATTTTGTATGAGATATTTATTTACGTTTATATACAGCAGCGACCACTCCAGTGTATACTAGCGACATACATTAAATTAAATCACAAATACTACGTACTATTGCTGAGCTACATGCAAAAATGCGTCAAATATAAACAATAGTTTAAGTTCAGTTGTGAACCTATTCTGTACTTAACCAACACAAAATCTAAGCCTATAAAGGAACTAAACATAGACAACATAAAAATATATCATGAAGCACTAAGTGTCTTTCAATATTGTTCTAAATTAAATTTAGTAATACGTTGGGCTTCAAAGTGGATTACGAATTGGGTACTGTTCGAAAAAAAAAATACTGAGGCTTGTTAAATAAAAACCAATTAAAGAATGTAACGTTGATCCTATTATGACTGGTAAATTTCTGTTTAATTTGTTCGTTATAATTTATTTAGTTGGATGGATAATTTATTTCACTTATACGTAACTGGAACACAAAAGTAATGAAAAAAATGTGATCTTATCGCTGAGAAGCGATTACACTCAGATAATCTTTAATTTGAGAAGAACGTGTAATAAAAATGTAGAGTATACAACTCGCAGTAAAAAATGACCCAGATTTTGCAAGGCCGTACGTAGTAAATGATTGAAATGTCTGTCTTTGAGAAACATATTAAAAATAATAATTTTATTAGGTTTAAAGTATTTGTTACATAGGCTATTTATCGTATTAATGTAAGTACATTAAATTATGTTTTATACATCATGGTGACGCTGCATTTTATGCAAGATATTAAGAAGGTGCTTTTAAACCATATTTGAATATAGATATATTTGATTTTGATATCAAAAGTAATAAATAATAATAATAATAAGTAAATGTAAATACATTCACATTTATATATCGTGAGAAGGAAATGTTAGCATGACACTCATGTTTCCCCTTTTGTCATTGAATTGTATTGATTCACACAGCTTTATTCAATGGCTGTCACTCGCAGTATTTGATGTCGGTAAAGGTTCGAACAAAACGCTATGTTACTATATGTCTTCTGAATCATTTGTAAACAAGATAGAAATAAGATTAGATACAGATAATATCTGATAGCACATATTTTTGTACCGCTATTTATTTAAATTTTGTAATTTTAGGTTATTTTTGTTTAATTTATCTTATTCACTTTATATTTACATAATTAAAATTCTATAAATAACTTGGCATCGTAATTCTTGTTTTTTAAACAATTAATCTGATTCATATATTTATGATAGATACAAAGGAGAGTTAAGGTTTTAATGAGCTGCTATTGCTAATTAAAAAGAAAAAAATATATATAATAAAAAAAATATGATGTATATATCTATACAATATTGTTGGAAAAGGTCATACAAACAAAGCAACATAGAGTAAACGAAATTTTAATGTTCGTTCAAGTAATGCTTGATGTAATTTCATTAGGCAAAAGTACATTTGAATTTTAAATTATTTAAATGATCCTTGGTCAAGTCGACGCGGCACTGTATTATGATTTTCGTGCTTTTAATACACAAAATGACGAGTTTTGTTTTTGAATGTGCTTCGAAAAACATAAGTTATCTAATATATCCACAAATTATTTATTTTAATTGTTTTTAAAATTACTATGTATACTTTAATATCTCTTATAACATGCAAATACATATGTTTTCACGTATTTTTACTTTTTAGTATATATAATTTATTATGATACAATGTTTTGAAATATTATTTTTTCGTTTCAGGTCTAATCTGGTTCATAGTTCCAGTATCTATGATAATATGCAACGATGTGATGGCTTACGTGTTTGGTTTCTTCTTCGGAAAGACTCCGTTAATCAAACTCAGTCCCAAGAAAACATGGGAAGGCTTCATTGGCGGTGGAGTTTCTACTGTCATCTTTGGACTTGTGGTATGTCTGAATTTATACTTTTTTTTAGTACAACTAGATCGGCAAAAAAGTGTACGGCTCATCTGATGGTAAACGATTACCGTAGCTTATAGATACTTCAAACACCAGAAGCATTGCGTTGCCGAGCCTACCCTCGGACCTCCCCCAGTAGCTCTGGTCACCGTTCTCACCACAGGAAAACAACAGTTGAGAGAAGTGCTATTTATCTGTAATCTTCTGTAAGGTTTCTGCTGTGCCCTACTTAGTAACATATAACAAGATTGTACTCGTATTTAGATATCAATTTAATTAATTTAATATGTTTATTTAGATTAATAAAAAAGCAACAATATATATATAACTATTTATATATATGACCTTTTTAGCAAACAATTTAATTATTTCTGTCGAGTTAGATATCAATTTAATTAATTTAATATGTTTATTTAAATTAATAAAAAAAGCAACAGTATATATATATAACTATTTATATATGTGACATTTTCAGCATAGAATTTAATTATTTCTGTCGAGATACTTAATATCGAAGCAGTGTCTTAGAATTTAATAGAATTATTTAGCCATAAAAATTAAAATAACAAAGTCCATCTATAATTCTTTCCCTACCTCTGGTAAAGTTAACTTATACTTAACTATATTATTTATATTTCCCCAGCTATCCTACATGATGTCTCAATACCCTTACCTGGTGTGTCCAATCGAGTACTCCGACTCTTTGGGACGAATGACAATGGACTGCGAGCCGTCTTCACTCTTCCGTCTCCAGGACTACACGCCGCCTCAGTTCTTACAACCGGTTATGAAAATTGTGAGTATTTGACAAAATCTTAACATATATAATTCTCCTTTACGTGTGCTTGTCATATATATGATAGAAAACTGTTAAGAATATGATATCTCAAATTAACATTAGGTTTCTTGGAGAATTTTTGATAGAATTATATACGATTAAAAAAAATGTCTAGCATACAATTTTCTGTTCTAATATCTTGATCTACACTATTTGAATAAGCTCTGGTTCTTTTACACGGTCATATCTAACATAGTTTAATATATATATTTTTTTTTTATTTACAGTTGGGTCGTGAGAAATTCAACATGTATCCCTTCATGATCCACTCGTTGGCTCTCAGTATCTTCAGTTCAGTCATTGGACCCTTTGGAGGATTCTTTGCTTCTGGATTTAAACGCGCTTTCAAAATCAAGGTCAGTTTTAAATCAAAAAATCAAAACCTACTTTATTCAAACAGGCTTCAAAAGCAATTTTGAATCGTCACTTTACAAATTATAATTATATTCGAACTAATTCATTATAATTTTTTTTTCAGGACTTTGGAGACGTGATCCCTGGACACGGAGGTATTATGGATCGTTTCGACTGCCAGTTCCTAATGGCCACCTTCGTGAATGTGTACATCACTAGCTTCATCCGCACTGCTACTCCTCAGAAACTATTGCAACAGGTAAGATTTATCGAAATGTAGATGCTAAGCATAGTTCATATAAAAAAATAAAGTAATTAGGCAAGTAGAGTTTTTTACAATTACATATTATTGTTAATGTGAAACTACCCTCGGATTTGGTATGTAGATCCGCTTTAAAAAACCGACAAAAGCATTTATAGTTATTTAAAAAAAATATTCTGTGCCATATGTGGTCTACTACAGATCAGTATGATCTTAAGTAGCCTCTGCCCCACATATACAACCTTTAAAAAAATTAATATTTAAATATACCTTCATAACTTTAATGACAGTATTTTCACTATGTTTCAAGAAAAAGTTTGAATTGAAATATTGACCTCGTAATTTTCATATTATCGCATATATAATGCCATTAAAAATAGTTGTTCAATGGCTCTTAATATTCACAATGTTTTTTTATATTATATGTTTTTTTATATATATTATTTATGTCTTTATTTGTTTTATAAGTTACATCACAATGTTTCGATTCTCCTGTTACAGGTTTACAATCTGAAGCCCGAGCAGCAATTGCAATTGTTCTACGCTTTGAAGGAATCGCTGGAACACAGGAATATACTCAATATGGTACCTTAAATTAATTTAGGCGAATATTTTATTTATATACTTATTGACTTTGACAAAAATTGTAAGAGGAGTTTCACACTTATTGCGTTTCTGCAGCTTACTTTATGTAAAGTACGAGATGTATTGTTTTTAGGTTACAATATTGCCTGTTTTTCGTAAGAATACAAAATTTTGTATAGTAGGGAAAAATAATTCGTTTGAAAAAATTACCTACTATAAACAAATGAAGTTATAATAATAATAAAAATTGCAATTTTGAAGTACATTTTTGCTGAATAGTATCTTTTATTTGAAATATTGTTGCATCAAAATGATGAAGAAAATAAGTGAAACTTAATAAAAAACAAATTTAAAGAGAAAACGCACCGTTTTTATTGAAAAAGCAGAACGAATTACCGCTGCGTTTCTGTACAGTGTGAGATCACACTAAGTTTTGACAATTTTCAGATTGTACGCAGCATACATTTTATTCTAGTCCTATTAGTTACTATACCTTTCACTCATAACCATCAATTATAATAAAAAAATATATATTTATGTATAAATATAAGATTATTGATTCTGTTTTATTTGCGATTAGTTAACGCTTGTAATATTAGGACCTATTCAAATATTACGTTAGATTTTTATCTGAAAAACTACAATATTTTTCGTTAAACATTTTAAAGTGGTAAAGGTAGTGGTAAAGGAAGGTAATACCTGTTTACCTGATGGGTAATATTTTATCAAATAACACATAAAGTTTTAGTTTAAGTAAGATTTCATTCGACTTTTAAAGTTTGAGACAACTTACATTATTCCTGAATAACATCCTATTATATATGTAAACGTAGTAGCGAATTATAGTTATAGAATAGATAACTATTTATTTTATATTTTACGCGACCTAAAAGTTTTATATGTAAAACCTTTTCAGTACATTTTCTAAAGCATTTACAATTTAAAAAAAAAAAATTAAAATTAAGAGCCTTTCTTCGTTGACTCATTTCATCGATTGGATCAAACAGGGAAATCTGCATTTTTTTCTTTTTTAGACTGAATAACGACTGCTTTATCGTGTGCTAAATATTACGTGACGGTTATTCCTGTTATTTCGAATGTTATAAAACTATTTTTCTATGAATTTTACTTGATAATCATCATTCTTGAAAATTCGCTGTTTTATTTGTAAGTTGGTAAATCATTTTCTGTGGTTATTTTATTATAAAGCAAACATATTTACGGGTTAATAGGGAGTATTTAATTGTAAAATCAGCTTTGTTAGTAAACATTTAGGATCGAATATGTTTTTCTCTTTTCTATATTTCAATGAGATAGGGTACAGCAGGAAATGCCCTGCTCAAAATCTGGAGCAGCCTGCTTAAATTCTAGCGTTGCGAGCATCTATAACCTGCAGTTATGGCTTACCATCGGGTGTTCCGTACGCTTTTTTGTCGACTTAATTTTATTTCAAAAAAAAATAAAAAATAAATAATTAATATACATTGTCAAGCAGAAATTAGACTAAATATATGTTTATTATATTTCTTAATCTTAAATGTTTACTCGTAAAGTCCTTACTACGTAAAAATAAACTAAAAAACCTATCTTAGAAATATTTTACCGTTTATGTAAATGTTTTTAAATATAATGTAACGAAAAAATCCTAATATTTTTAACTTGTATTTTTAAGACAACATATATCAGACCAGGACATATTTTGCAACTTAATTAATTATATATAATTATTTGGAAATTAATTTTTGTCATTCATATTATATTTTTAAATGTACAAATATATCTACAAATTTAATATGAATGCAATTTTTTTTTTGTTAAATGTTAGTTAAAAATTGTAACCTGTTTGATTTTTCGTAGCTCCATTTATTTATAAATTTTCCTGGTCCGTCTTTAGCGTTGATTTTTTTTTTCAATGTCGATAAGTTGAAATCGTTAAGTTTTTTTTGTGATTAATTTATGTGATTTTTATGTTACGTTATGTAGTTTTGTGTTGATTTTTTGCTCGGTATTGGGTCGAATATACAACATAAGAGAGTAGTTTAGTTTGAATAAATAGTGAATATTGTGTGAGAATAGTTAATCGTTTGCTTATATTTTGAAAGATTTGCATTATTTTTGGCCTCAATTGTCTTTCAAGACACGTTTGTATTCTAGTATTAATTCTAAACAACTGTCGAATAACCTGCCTTAATAAAAACCTCCGACTTTTTTTATTTTCTTGATCGAAATAAAACTTTTTCTTCATAAAAAAGTTTATATACTTACAACCTTTGTGGTATAAATAGTATCATCAGTTATATTTTGTACATATCCATTTGAAGTCATTATTAAGGTCTGTAGCGTAATTACTAAATACTAAATAGACAATTGGTAAAGTAGTTACTCAATTTATTTAGATAATTCATTTGTTCTTAAAATCAAATAATTAAGCTACAGACAATATTAATTTAAAATATTGTATTATTTAAAAAAAAATCTTAACAATTTTTGTTATGTACCTAAATAATATTTAAGAGTGTTCCAAGTACCAAAAAAATAAATAAAAATTTATTTCATATCCATATGTTGTTATACAATTATGAAAGTAAACTTATTTGCCACAGGACAAACAACAAATATATATGAAAGAATTCTTTGATGTTAATATTAAATTTTGTCGATATTTGTTAGATACAGTACTAGTAAAATGTAAAAATATGAAAGCACGTTAAAATTGGTATTATAACGAGTGATATCTTTTTTTTAATGTCGTCCAATTACATTTTATTAATGCTATTAAAATATATGTCATGTTAGTATTAAAATTGATGTCGTAAAGAAATTATAAATGTTTAACGTATAGTAATTTAACCGGATACTTTAACCGGCCGGTTATTTGTTAGCCGGATATAAAATAACGGATATCAATATATGTTAAAACATTGATTAAAGTTTTCATTTAAATGAAACTTCGTCCCTAAAGATAAATATTAAATAATGCTGTTTCGTTTGTGTTAGTAGGAATAAATAAGCGTATGCTTGGAATTTTTCCATTTGATATAGAACATTGAGTGGCAAATTTTCGATTTATAAATCTATAATGTCTTCTTTTTAAGGCTTAATAGGATAACTATATGCTAAAACCATTTTGTCGTCACAAAGTTATCAATATATCGAAAATAAGAGTCAAAAAGATCTGATGTTAAAAAAATATTTTTCGATTCAGTATTCAAAATTATGAACTTGATTGAAAATTGATTATTAACTTACATTAGCAAATACTACCGTGTTAAATAAATATTTTAATATTACGATTAGAAATAAAACGAGTAGTTCAATAAAAGGCAATAGTTGCTGGAATCGAAAAATGCTTTTTTTTTCCTTTCGTAAATATATCTTAGCGATAGATGTGTCTAATAGTAGAGTTTATTTATTAATTGTGACTTATTTTATGATATAAATAAACGTGATTCCTGATTTAATTGGTCTTTTCTTTTATGACACATTTTCTGTGTATGTGTTGTGCTCGAAAAAAAAATACCCATTACCTATCAAATTTCTACCTTTTTAATATTAATAAAGAAATTACGAATTCATTTAAGTAACTAAAATTGATATAATAATTGTATGCCAAATAAGAACACCCTAAAATTACAGAAACACTAGTTAGAAGGCTTACATTAAAAATAAATCAAATTAATTAAAACAAATTCAGTAAATATTTAACAAAAAATGTATGATTGAAATGTCTATATATTCTGAATAACTTTCTGGCCATTGTAAATACATAGATGCAAAATTTATACCTCAATTACTTATGTACCTTTCAAGTACAAGAAATTTGGAGAATTGTCGGAAAAACTCGAAGCAATTTAATCAAGGCCTTTACACGGATCTACGGGCTCCAACCACGTCTGATGTAACAAAGAATATTTTAACTTTAAGGCATTTTATCGTCGTTTCCGCACTAAGCTTGTTACAAGCAGAGGTCAACACGCAATAGAAAGTACTTGTGACCAAGGTTGTCTGATTTTGGAATACTAGAGGTGTATGCCTGGATGTATCATACGGCAAAACCTAATATACTAAACGACAAAAAAATACAGTAACGATAATAAATAAACGTTGTAACCTTACTTATTTACTTGGATTATTTAATAATAGAATACATTTTATAATTATTAATATTTTTCAAAGTTATGTAAGTAAATCTTGACTATCAATGTATTTGATGATACGCGTATTAGATTTAAATCTTTCTTAAATTATTTTGAACCTTTATTATGAAATTTAATTTGAAATATCCTGTAAATAAGACGTATTATATATTTTCATTTTTTAACTTTCATATTAAGATATCTGACTTAGTAATGTTACTTATAAGCTTAATATTGATTGATTATTTTCATAACATAAACAAAATGGCAATTATATTAAAAATCTGTCAAATAAATTATTTTATAAAAGGATCGTTTGCAAATCATCGTATTATCTATTATACATAACAATCCGAGTCGGAAGCGAGTTCCGGCGGTCCAGTTTTTGCATGCAAGCGAGTGTGCTTGCACGTTCCCACGCGCCTTGCGTAACTCAATCTCGTTCGTGCGTCACTGAACATTTGCGTACGAGACACGATACGGCACCATATTGGCATATGAGCAAAAAAATTTTTTTTTCTTTATTGCATACACTGTTTTACTTAGCAGTTAACAACAAACAATAATATGGTAATCAATTATAACTTAACTGAAATAATACTCAAAATATTTGAACTAGCGCAACAATACTAATAAAGGCTTTTTCGAGAAGGTTAAAATCTAAGTCATCACAAAAGTATAGCATAATTAAGTCATTTGAAGTTAAATTAAGTAAAAACGAGTGTACTTTAGACCACACGAATGCACTAAAACTTCTACACAATTCTCCTGCTTATCTTAGATATCTGTACGAAACGTAACTAGCTATAAGAGAAAGAAAATGTGTGCTCGTACCTCTCTCTCTCTTTCTTCGTTCACCTCGCCCGATCATACTTTTCGTAACGCTGTCGTCACGCATTCACCAACTTATTCCCCAAGTCAAGCGCGTAAAGAAGTTTTACTACAATTATTTTTGTAATACAGTGTTTGTAGATACATTGTGCGGACATAGGTAAGGTGTGTCATGTCATGTCTTATGAGAAAAGCGTGTCAAAAAGTCAGAAACAGATTCACTTTAACATAATTTGAAATAAATTCTTTTTGTAAAAATATTTTAAAGTAACCAAGAATTTTGTAATAAAAAAAAAATTGCGATGATTATCTCAAAGTTCCATTAATGTCTCGCCTCATTTGTAAGTGTTAAACCAAATGTTAAGCGACCATTGCTTATTTAGTGGTTTACTTTGTGTGAATGATGAGACATTTAAGTTCACTTAAATTCTTGCGTATTACATATTGCAGATGGTCATTTCGTCGTGACAATCCTTCATGAAATTAGCATCAGGAGGAATAGGGTTACCATCGAAATTATATTAGTGCTTCATATTTAAAAATATATTATTGTTTAACAAAAAAATCAAAATAGCTGATTTTGTTACTAATATTTTTTTGTTCTCCGATGGACTCAGGATAAATTTTTAAAATATAATGAGCGAGATTCGCGTAAGCATATCAAAACAATATTTAAAAATATAATTAAATCAAATTAGGTGAAACGAATCTGCTGTATATTTTTAGTTTATTAAAAGCTAATATTAATAATTTAGTATTATTATTATGTAGGATTAGTAAAAACACTACCTTGTCGTCTAAAATTTTAAGTTATTAGTTTCTTATGATAAATTACATTAGTTATGTATATTAATATTTTTTTCCTGAATTATACGTTTGCATTGGATTTGTTGAATATATATTTTCGAAGAAAATTATTTAAATAAATAAATAATTTTTTTTTTAATAATATTCAAATAACAAAATACACACAGAGACAAACGGACAAAATCTAATGAAAATGATTTTATTTCCCTTTTTATTGCATTTTTTTTTATTAATGATTAAATACGATATACTTATCTAAACGTAAACGGTAGGTAAATAGTTAACCTCTGATTATATATTAAAAAAACTGTTATAATAGGTCTTATTCAGAGGTGTTGTGGAAATGCGCATTACACTTAATTTTTGTGTAGATGACACATTTAGTATTCACCACACATGGAATCTGAACTACTACGACTGCAATCTTAATAAAAAGGGAAAGTATTTCAACTCTTTTTATAGCGGCTTTTATTAGAACATCTAAGAAATCACCGAAGAGTGCTTGAACGAATAATAAGTAGCTGTAACAGGTTTTTTATTTTTTTGGTATCGCAGGGTAACCCATTTATAGGTGATATCTAGGATGCCCGGGTTGGCATTCCTAGACCGTATGTCAGCTTCAGCACTTGGGGGTGATATACCGACCAAAACCCCTGCGGGAGCCTTCAGTCGCTTTGATTGGAGGGTCCCTGATTGGCAGGCAACAGGATCCCTCCAGCGACAGGCTGGCCTCGGTGAAAAGGACAGACTTCTCTTCCATGGGGACTATCCGGCTTACCTCTGAACAATCCCGACGACGTCGTGTCTAGAAGGACTGGGTTCCCATCCCAGCTCGACACGGGTGCAGTGGCGTTACTGGAGGCGCATTAAATAGCGCCTCCTATGCACCCCCGTTCGTCGCCTGTGGACATAGGTCTCGTCGCCGTCCTTCTCTCTCATCCGCTCGTCATTCTCCTTCTGGGACATTACTATCTCGCAGTAGGAGATTATCGCCTTCCAGGACAGGTCGTGGCCGAGCATCGCGGTGATGACGCTCGGCAGTGGCAACTCCCCTCTGAGGACGTGTCGTCAGATCGCTACGCAGCGCCGCCCATCTCGGGTATACCCATATATCGGGTGAGCTGGGCCGAGTCCATCGCCGCGCCATAATCGTGATATCCAGTTGTCGGCTCCCTTTGGGCCGTCCGACACAAGTATTCACTAAAGTAGCCGTGTCCGGTGAGACCTTGCGTCAGACGAAAGATGAGGGGCTTGCGCTTACGGCGCATCCACTGCTCAAGAACCGGGCGCAAAGCAGCCGTTACGCATGTGACATACGGCTGCTCCGCCAGGTCCTCCCCCCACCTCCGCATTAGCGCTTCCTTCCCCATCCGACGCACCCGTAGGATCCCGTCCAACGTGGGGTTCTCACCGAGAGCCCTCCTACCCGAGACGTATGAGTAGGTCTTAACAAGGACCTCCAACACGAGCTCCCATGGGGGGTCGCCGGCTAGAGCAGTAGCTGCAGCCCACGATACCATACGGCACCCCCGGATCACCCTCACCGCGATGATCCACTGTATAGACCGCAGCGCGGCCTTATTCCTTGCAGTGTGGCGATCCGCCCAAACTGGGGCACCGTACGTCACCATACTCCGGCTGACTCCGGAATATAACACGTGGTTCAATAAGTCCCGAGACTAAGTACTAAAAAAAGGTCTTTTTTATAAAATTAATTTTTATTCATCAACATAGTCTCCTCCAAGAGCGATACAGTCCCTCCAACGCTTTTCTAACTTTTCTATCCCATGTGTGTAGAACGATTTGTCTTTGGCTTCAAAATAAGCCTCCGTTGCTGCGATAACTTCACTATTTGAGTCAAATTTCTTACACTGAAGCATTTTTTTGAGGTCTGCAAACAGCCAGTAATCCCTGGGGGCCAAGTCTGGCGAATAAGGGGGATGAGGAAGCAATTCGAAGCCCAATTCGTTAATTTTGGCCATCGTTCTCACGGACTAGTGACAAAGCGCGTTGTCCTGGTGAAACACCACTTTCTTTTTGTTCATGTGAGGCCGTTTATCCGCAATTTCGTACTTCAATCGCTCCAACAAGCACATGTAATAGTCACTATTTATATTTTGCCCCTTTTCAAGGTAGTCGATGAAAAGTATTCCATGCGCATCCCAAAATATAGACGCCATAACCTTACCGGCCGATTTTTGAGTCTTTGGACGCTTCGGGCGGCTTTCACCAGCCGCTCTCCACTCCGCTGCCTGCCGATTGGATTCCGGAGTGAAATGGTATATCCAGGTTTCATCCATTGTTACATACCGACGTAAAAAATCCTTTTTATTATGATTCATCAGCGCCAAACATCGCTCTGGATCATTGATACGTTGTTCCTTTTGATTAGTAAGCAAACGCGGCACCCATGGCCAAATTTTTATGTAAAATAGTGAAAACACTACCAGCTGAAATCTTCACTATCTCGGCTATCTCTCGCACTTTTACCTTCCGATCTTCCAATACGATTTAGAGGACTTAGTTAATATTTTGTTGAGTCACTGCTTCATTTGGACGACCTGAGCGTTCCCCATCATTGGTGTCCATGCGACCGCGTTTGAAGTCGGCATACCACCGACAAATGGTTGCTTTAGAGGGAGCTGATCCTGCATAACATTTTATAAGCCATTGCTGTGCTTCAACGGTATTTTTTCCCATTAAAAAACAATGTTTTATCAACACGCGAAACTCGTTTTTTTCCATTGTATCGAAATGACAACCGTAGCGTCACTTAAATGTTTCAAAATCAATAATTTTATTGTTCCATTTTTAAAAATTTGACACATTTGATAGCCATTACTTTTTAAAAATCAAAAGAGTTTTTAATATATGCGCCATTTCCAGGTTAGTCTCGGGACTTATTGAACGATCTAGTAGCTACCTGCAGGCAGCGCTGGGTCCTCCGAGTTTCGGGAGGAGTCTGCCCAGTGCACTCACCACCTTCGGTCCCACCATAGCGAAGTTTGGGCCGAAGGTCCACCCTCCGTCAAGTATGAGCCCCAGATATTTGATTTGGGAGCTCATCCTGACCCTCCACTCTCCATCTGCAGGGTAGCTCCTTGCGTCCAATCCCGCGGAAGAGGAGGGCTTCGGTCTTGTCAATTCTGACACGGAGCCCCAAACTCTTTATGCGGTTGATCACAATGTCGAGTCCGACCCCGGCCAGCCACGCCATCTCCTTGTAGTCTCGTCCCCGAGAGTAAACGGTGGAACTGCTACGCGGATGACACCCATCCCGGGGAGGAGACGGCCTCGCAGGACCCAGTCGTAATCGATGTTCCACAGGATCGGGTCCAGCACAGATCCCTGCAGGACACCACACCACACCACGACTCGCCGCCACTCCACGAACCCCGACCGATTCTCGAGGTCTACTTTTCGATCGGAGAGGTACGCCTCCAACAGCCTCCCTAGATACGGGGGCACTCCGAAGAATTTCAGTGCCTCCCGAATCACTGCGTGCGTCCAACGACACCGCGACCACAACCTCCCTCCTGTGTTCCACTTTACCCGTGACCGCCCGCAGGCGTTTGGGGGCGCCGATTGTCGACCGGCGTGCTCGAAACCCGAATTGAGATGGCTGCAACAGATGCCTCGATCGAGATTAACATGACAATATAAATAGTTCTAGAACAAAATATTCTGTACGTGTGAAATTAACTCCTTCTCCTACGTGGAGAAGAGGCTTATGCCCAGCAGTGGGATTTTACTGGCTGAATTGTGAAATTATTTTTTTTATTTGGTTCCCTTTTCTTCTTCAGACCATCTTATGAAATTTAATGTAGTTTACCTCTCAGAAGCTTGTGCAAGACGTTACAATCGAACAAATACAAATATATTGCGAAATTTTTCGAAATGTCAAATTCAGTCACAAACGATTTAACTTAAACTTTAAATTTAATGTGAATATTTTTTATGGCCTCAAATATACTATATCATCCTGTACGATTTTTAAAAGTTATTTTATGTCACTCAGGAAATGAAATATAATTTTTCATATCATCACTTTTTTCATTATCATATCATCGTCATTTTAAGTCATTTAAATTATGACACCCAAAACAGCGCAAGTAAAGATTAATAACCCCAATATGTTCGCAACACTCATGTTTAAATATTGTTACGAAGCCATATTTACCGAACACGTTAACAGATCGAGACAAATTAAGATAACGTCTTTGTTTAAAGTTTTCACAATTTTCCCTGTTTTCCAGGTATTGCGTCTGCGGATGTAGAGTTATATAGAAGATTAATATACTCGTGACGTATATGCGAATATTATAAAGGGGGACATTTATTGTATGAATCAAGAGCAAATAGGTACAACATCAGTTATTTTTACCCAAATAAGGTTTACAGACTTGGTGGAAGACGACTATACTATGGCATTGAATGATGCTAAATAGCAAAAATGATGTAACGTAGACGTCAGAATAGAGAAAACACGAATGACATTGATAGGTAGAGTTTTCACAGTAGAGTCTTCATTAAATCTTGAAATCAGTGAAAATAGAATTAAGTTTGTTTATGCTCAACGTATACAGTAGTAATAAATAATAATAATAATAAACGATTCATACTTAATTGCCATCAGTAGTATTTTCTTTGAGTCGGGGGTCCAGAAACACACACATTATATGCACAAACGCCCAGACCACGACAAACACCTATATGGCCAATATTAATCATGTGCGGGGATCAAACCCGCAACTGCAAAAGTCAGTGCTGTGGCCGCTGCACCAACGCGTCGTTATTAGCATCGTTACACGTATTTATTATAAAAGTTTACATCAACAGAATTGTTATAGCTGTATATTTTCAACGTAGACAAATATTTAAAAGTTCGAGGAATGTGAAATACGGATACTAAATAATCACCAAAAAAAAAACTTATATAATATTAAAAACATGCGGTCGTATTTATCATTTTTGTAGAGCTAGTCATATATCGCATTAGTGGCACTAAGCCGCGACCTTGGGTTTACGTAATACCACTTTTGCTTTAATGGTTAATTACATAATTTTTTTTTATCTCATGATAACTGATCGATTAATTACGAGGCATGAATTCACAAGCGTATTCTTTGATTTGTATCGTGCAATTTGTAGAAAGTTTTTTATATTAATTTTATATAATTTATTAAATTAGCTGCGGATTTTAAAATTTTATAACTATGCCGTTGCTATATAAAAACTATTTAACAATTATACTATATAACTAATGAAACATACCAAAGAAAGATCTTCCGATTTTATATCTCTATATTTTATGTTATTTTCTCACTTCGTCGTCGGATTTGTTCGGTGAAACGTAACAACTCAGGTTTTATGACAATAATTCCACTATTGATTTCTTCGCTAAGTAGGTTTAATTCGGTTATGTCAGGTATAGGCGCAAGACGCACTACTTGACGATGATAAGATATGTTTTAATGTTAAGTACAGTCATACGGAGAAGTCCTTTGAAGTATACAGACAATTATACATTACATTTATTAAGCATGTTGTTTTGTTGTCGTGGAAATTATACATTAGATTTACAACCCATATTATTTTTTGTAGACATTACACATTTGATTTACAAAACATGTTATATTGTTATTGACAAAATTATTCACTAGATTTACTAGACACATTATTTTAGTACTCTGAAAACTACATATGAGATTTATTAGACATAATTGACTCTACTTGTCTTTACTATTTGCCCGAATATTCTAAAATTGACATCCTTGTACATGAGTATGAACTATTAAAGCGACTAATCAAACCTCTTTTTGATTACAAATATTTTGAATAGTAAGAGTTTTGAGCTTAAAAACTAATTGGTTTAAGCTAAGTTTTGTTGTACAGAGATAAATTTATATCAAGATCAAATGCAAAAGTCAAAGAAACAAAATATTGCAGAAATTTTAATAAAGCACAAGTTAGTCGTATTAAATATATCATAGAGTTCCAGATACTTTCTCTCATGATTATTCGAGTCAACGATTAGACGGCCAATCGGCCACCTGACTCTCAGTTTGTTAGTACCGCGTCAGCTCGCGACCTGGTTGCAAGTGTGTTTAGCAATTCGTCAGTAAAGAATTTAGGCGCGAATGTAGCTATGCACGATCGTAAACTCGCTGTCGGTAAATTTGACTTTGTACGATCTGTTCTGGACGTTTTCGATTTTTGAAATTGATTATTATTTTGATTCTGTGTCAGTGTTGTGCTTAGACTTTCGGGGTTTTTGTTACTGTTACGCGTAGGTTTAAGATATCCTTAGATAGGTAGGTCCCAAATTGTTTTATCAATGTATACTTATTAAGCTATTATAACTTTACTGTTTTAAATACGCTTGACTTATACAATTTGATCATATTAATGTACTGTAAATTAATAAAGTTTCGTTATTGTCTTAATAATGTACATTAAAATAATTGTGTAATCCCAAATAGAATATAGATTACAAAATGAATCACGCAAATTTTATCCTTCATATAATATACCTAGATCCGGCAGTGATATGATTTATTTATAATTTCGTATGTTTTTTATAACCCCCAATACAGAATTACACGGTAATTAACCACATTATATGGTATACAAAATTAGCATCCGTGTTTTTTATCCGTGTAAATCCTAATTATTGGTTATATAAAAATTCGTGAAGGTTTTAAATAAATGTTATCACTTAGCCTTAATTAATTTAATATTTAGGAAATATTTGAGTGCGATAAGCATGTTTTATAAAACAGTGTAAAATTCCAGTAATGCTTTACAAATGAAAATTGATTGTCTGACAAAAACGTGTCAAATTGTGTCGTTTTATTAGAATTTAAAATTGGATAAATTCGTGTAAATCACTCTCAATCAATCTCTCACTCCATGTAGGAGAAGGATTTGAGCTTAATCCATCACGCTGCTCCACTGAGGGTTGACGGGTATGTTCCCTACTATGAGTGACGATCGCTCCAGCCTTGTCATATCCCACTGCTGGGCATAGGCCTCTTTCTCCATGTAGGAGAAGGATTCGAGCTTAATCCACCACACTGTTCCAATCAAGGTTGCGGCTAACGATCGCTATCAGGTATTTATGATAGCAACCGGGACCGACGGCTTCCGAACTGAAACTATATTTTTTTCTCATATAAATATCCATTCGGAGTGGGAATCGACCCCCATACCGTTTGTGTTTTAGCCGACTACACGCACCACAACACCAGACCGGTTGCTAGTAGTTTGAAACAAACAACTTGGTTTTGAACGCCAAAAAAACCAAGCGTGTTGTGTTTTCGTTGCCTAATGTTAATTATACAAATTATAACTTTGAAATAAATAACGAGAGGCTTATTGTCAATGATACTCACGGTTTTCTTAGGGATAAATTTGGACTCAAAACTTCAGTGGAATTCCCATTTGTCATCCTTGAATGTTAGACTCATCTCCACAGCATTCGCAGTTAGAAAAGTACGAGAACTGACCGACGTTGCTACTGGACGTTTAATATATTTTAGCTATTTCCATAGTGTTATGTCTTACGATCTGTTACCATGGGGTAATGCTACACATATTGAGACTGTATTTATTTTGCAAAAAAGGGCTTTTCGCGGCATTTACGACCTTGTTTTTGACGACCTTGTTTGATGTTTTTTAAATGGTAGGCATATTAACAATGGCTTCCCAATATATTTATAACAATTTTATGTATATTCACTAGAATATTCATTGTTTTGAAATAAATACCTAGCAATAATCGCAGTGTAAACACGAGAAATATAACAAAATTGTAATTTCAAGTTTCCGACTGTGGGAAGTAAACATCTCCTTTCTGGGTTATGGTAATTGCATGTATAATAAAATCTCACAAACAATCTTGGAATTGTCTCAACACAAATTTAAAGTTTTTAATTATAATAAATGTATGGACTTAGTTATGCTGTATTTCATGAAAGATATTACTAATTTTGTATTAAAACACAGTTTATATATTATTTTCAAAAGAGTAACTGCGGAGTTTCTTGCTGATTCTTCTCTGCAGAATTTACATTCTGCATCTATGGTAGATTTTAGAAAAATAATAGTCACTTCAGCATTTTAATTTGTAAAATTACGATTCGAAAGTGCTCTTGGGGCCTATTTGAATAAAATTGTTGTTTATTTTGATTTTGATTTTGTAATTATGAATTTAATTCAAAATTTTCTAACTGCGAGCCTAATACGATTTGGGTTTAGATGAAAAAATGTATGTATTGGGAAGCTCGTTTTATTTTTTGTCGTTTTCGTTTTTAATTTTAGTTATCATCACTCTGTGAAGTTTGTTTACTTTGGACTAATCTTACAAGTTTATCGTTGATACTGCTATTATATATATATACTTATAAAAATATTAGCTTAAAAGTTTGATTAATATGTAAATTATAATATATGGACAAAATTTGTCGTTTCAACACTTTTGATAATATTTATGCACACTTCAAACTGCGCAACACGTTGAAGTCTTTTATATGGCGAGTAATCTAGTAGTGCTTTATGGTGAAACAGACTATAAATTTCGCATTGTTAGTAAAAGTACTCTTGTAGTTTAATGCAATAGAATGAAGCTTAATCCAATACGATGTTTAAGATTGTCAAATAAATATATATTCGTTACGATGTTCGTCGTCATCGCTTAGCACAAAATGAATTCTAAAGACAAAATGAAAATTGAATTAAGAAAATTAAATGAAAACAAATTTTCATTTAAAAATTCGCAGTTTGAAATTTCGCAATTATCTTGTTACTTTGGTATTCATACCAATATCTTCTATTTGCTGACCTATTGGGCTTTGTGTATTTATATTTTTTTAACGTGAAAACGTC